>NC_048595.1:334098519-334721733 GCF_003668045.3 Cricetulus griseus | reverse complement strand
TCCTACCTTAAGTACCTGCTGTGACTTCCTCAGATGATAGACTGTAAAGTGTAAAATTAAACAAATCCTTTCCTCCTCATGTTGCTTTTGGTTATGTTATGTATTAACAGAAACAGAAAAATAATTAGAATAGGAGACTAAGTCAGAGGTACCAAGAACTTGAGGACAACCTTGGCTGGTCATGAATTCATGGCCATTGCAGACTGCATTGAAAGCTGCAGCTTAAAAAACCAAGGTAGACCTTAGAACTTGGACTGTGGTTTGTTTTATTTAAGTTACAATTTAAGGAGGGGGAAAGACATTTGGGAGAGTGTTCTAGAAAAGAATAATGAACTATTTCTGATTTACTGATTCCTTAAGATTTTTACTGCGTTTGTTTCATGGCAGGCACTTGAGGTATAGTGATAGACACAGTAAATGTTGCCTGTTTTAGTATGCAGTTTGGAAAAAAGAAAAAAAGAAAAATAAAAACATTAAAATGTTTACAGCCTCGTTGTAGAAAATGTGATATGATAATTACAGATGTGAACTCTGTTTATAAGGAAACACAGTTAGGGACTGATGATAACACTTAACTCTAGTAGAGGAATTTAACAAATGTGAATTCTATTTTATTGACTACTTGTATTGAAATAGTTCATAGAAGGGAGAGAACACACAACATTGGCTGCAGTATAAGGATTTTAAAGGTTGAATCAAATCTGAAAAACATCATGGAAGATGTCAGTGACAACATTAAAAGTGATTAGCATTCAATGCAGTTATATCTTCTAGGAGTGTAAACATACCTCCCTCCCCACACACACATACACACACACACACACACACACACACACACACACACACACACACAGAGAGAGAGAGAGAGAGAGAGAGAGAGAGAGAGAGAGACAGAGACAGAGAGACACAAAGAGAGAGACACAAAGAGAGAGACAGAGAATGTAACGAAAAATGAAAAAGTGTTTGTGAAGTTGGTTTAAGTGCACATGGCAACTAGTCAAACAGAGTTCTTGTATGTGTTGCCATCATTTTTTTTTGGTGTGGCATGAAATTATCATACAAAGTAAACAAATAGAAATGGCCACCCACAAACAAGCAGAATCCATAGCTCTCACTGAGGTGCTTTTCACTTGAATATAGCAGTAGCAACACATACCTGTAACTCCCAGTGCTCAGGATGTTGAAGCAGGATGATGTGAGTTCCAGGCTAGCCTAGGCTGCATATTGAGACTACCGGAGGAAGTCTTGACTGTCAGCCTGATAGGGTGAGAACCACCTAGAAGCCTGGTAAAGCACATCTTTGTGTGTCTTTGAGGCATTTCTAGAGAGGCTTCACTGAGGAGGGGGAGACCGGCTCTCTATGTGGATGTGGGTGGTACTGTTCAGTAGGCTGTGGCCAGGAGGCAATGGATTACAGGAAGATGAAGAGAAAGCCCTCTGTCCCCAGCCACTGTGATGTCAGCTGCCCTGTTCTCCGTGGCCTGTCTGCTGTCACAGACAGCAAACATTAACTGTCCTCAAGGTAGAGTGTTTTGCCATGGAAACACAAAGTCTGACTAATACAATTTCCAAATGTTTTCTTTCTTTTCTAGACTATTGGTCTTTCAATTATCTACTCTATTTGCCTAAGCAGTTGTTAGCTGTGCAGCCCCAAATTTTGACCCAGGGATAATTCTTAGTGTGAACATTTACATCTGAAAGGCACACGAAAGCCCTTTTTAAAGAGCCCATGTTTGGAAGCTTGGACCAAATTTCAGGTCTTCAGTCTCCGGAAGCTCTCTCTGCAGACATGATACCTGCTTCGGTTCAGCTGGAATGTACTGCATTTTACTTTCATTTGGTGTTGAGGTTTCTCTCTGGAGAGAGGCTAAAATTTGCAGCTGCTCTGACAGGTTTGTCAAGATGGCCATTCTGTAGTATAGCCCTGACCAATCCCTAGTGTTCCAGTAAGGTGAGCTGCAGATTCTAGGAGAAAATTCAGAAGCCTGTTCAAAACAGCTTGTTGAATTCCAGAAAAGGTCTAGTTTGGCGATGTTTATTTAGCTAGGTGGCTTTTCTGTTCAGATTTTATTTGAACCAGTTTGAGTTCAGGATGCTTTCCACTGATGTCTAGGGCCAAAAAGGTGTTTACTGAGCCCTAAGTCATACAATTCAACCTACTATTAAGTGTTTTATTGTCTTTGGAACTCTGTCTTTTTAGTACACTTGTCTGTATAGGGAGTTGAACTCACTTGTCTTGTTTATGCCCCTATTGAGATTTAGTTATTTCATCATAGTGTTTTTGTTTCTCATGTTATTCAAACCTTTTAAAAATCCCAACATTTGAGAAGGGCATAGTTCAAGTTATTTTAAATTAGTTCAGTTTCTGGGTAAAGTGAGATTCCAGAAAGTGTAGAGGGAAGATTCAATGACCACAGCTCCTCAGATTTTAAGGGTCAAATTTGTAAGATCACTCTCTTGCAGTGGATGATTTATTATAATTTCTAGGTCATCAGCCTTTGGCTTGGATGGGTGATACCAGGTACAGGGTACACTTGCCATGGTAATATATGTCAAAGGTTCTCATTCCAAATGTAAGACTTTTCTGTAAAATTGTGCTTCCTTACCCCAGGACTTGGAATGTAGCTCAGCCAGAAACAAGCCACTCTTTAGAGTAACTACAATAAATTTGTTGATGGCTGTGGATGGTTGCCTCTGCATCTTTAACTTCTGTATCTCTTGTTGGCTGAATCCTATACCTATCACTGATCACTGGGTTTTGCAAAAGGGAATTTATTTAAAAAGAAGCCATGTGTGGATATTGGAGTACAGACGTTAAATCTCTTTCTTTAAGCACAGGATTTGAGGATACTTTGGTGATAAAGGAAGCAGGATGACTTAAAGCAGGGAGAGATGATTTGAGGTGCAATAATAGTTTGTGCCTGCAGAATCAGCCTTTTTTTTTTCTCATAGGATGTATGGTCAGAAATGTCATGAAATGATGTAGGCTTTGGCTCTCTGACATCAGAAGGTCACCCATCAGACACCTGTGCTTTCCCTGAAAAGTGACTGTCATTATGACCCACAGGACAGTTATCATTGCTTAGCTATCTGACCTTCAGAATAAGTGATTTTAAATTATTGTTGTTGTTATTGTGTATGTATGTGCTCTCTCTCTCTCTCTCTCTGTGTGTGTGTGTGTGTGTGAGAGAGAGAGACACAGAGAGAGAGACACAGAGAGAGTGAGACACACATACACACACACACAGAGAGAGAGAGAGAGAGAGAGAGAGAGAGAGAGAGAGAGAGAGAGAACGGGCATGTGTTGTGAAAGTCAGAAGATAACTTTTGGGAACCACTCTCTCCTTCCACTGTGAGATCTAGGGATCAATCTTAGATCGTGAGGCTCTTGGCTGATGAGCCCTCCCTGCCCTCTAAATTAGTCAATTTTAAAGTCTACTAAAAGTAACTAACTAAAAGTAAGTGAAGTTAGATCATTTGTTTACATTTTTTACTTCCATACGAAAATCTAAGTATTTACTCTTTGAACATTTACTTTCTAGTTTTTAACCAGAACCATAGGGGCAAAGTACCTATCATATAACGCAATGTAAGGCAAGCTTTTTTTTTCTTAGTTTTTGTTTGTTATTTTATTTTGAGGCAGAGTCTTGCTATGTGTCCTAGGCTTCAATCAAACCTGCTATCTTCCTGCCTCAGCCTCCCCAGTGCTGGAGTATCAGGTGTGTACTACAATGCCAAACTATAAAGCAAAATAGGTTTAATTTACTACACATTAAAAGGATAAATTTTGTTGTTCCTTTAAACTGTTTTTAAGCTTTGGCTTAGTTTGTTTTCTTACATCACATTAAATCTTTTCTGTAGTTAGAAGTTGTCAAGCACTGCGCAGAGGTTGCCAAATCTGTTGGAGGCCTAAGAGGCTGTTATATTTTATTCAACCTTTGAGACTGGAGACACATCAAAGTCCTTATTATTGGATTTGGGATTTGGTCTTCCTTGGCCTCTTATGGATGACTCCTGGTTACACATCTCCCAGTGACTCTTCACGATGAAATGTATGCAACTTGAAGACCTGTTTATTTTTCTGTTATTTTGAAAGTGGACTTTGAAGAATTAATTACTTGCTTGAGTTCATAACCATTTGCTTTATTTTAATGTTTACTCTCTATGTGGTTACATCTAAAGACTTTCCAATTTTTTTTTTTCAGTTTTGGGGATGGAACCCAGTTCCTTCTACATACTGGCCAAGGCTTTATCACTAAACTCAGGCCCTAGAGTTTCAAGACAGGGTCTTGTTAGGTAATTCAGAGTGACCAGCCTATTTTATTTTGTAAATATTTATTTATTTATTTAGTGTATATGGGTGTTTCGTTTGTATGTGTGTTGTCTGTAAACCACATGCATACCTGGTACCCTTGGTTGTCCTGGAACTGGGCTTGCAGATGTTTTTGAGCCACAATGTGGGTTCTTGGAATTGAACCCGGCCCTTGGAAGAGAAGGTAGTGCTGTTAACCACCAAGCCATTTCTCCTCTCCCTTTGCTGCCCTTTAACCTGAGACTCCTCTGGCTTAGTCTCCTGATTATTGGCGTTACTGGTGTGTTCTACCGTACCTAGCTACCATTGAAGACTGGAAGTAATAATTTCAACATTCCACATTGTAAAGTTAATCCTTTAAATTGCCTCCCACCTTGCACAAGGCAATCACCAACTAGCCAAAGGGATTACTGAGATTTGAAACATTGGGTTTGGTGCAATGGAGATGTGCTCTAAGTATAAAAGTCCAAACTAGATTTCATAGACTTAGTACAAGAAAAATAGTGTAAGATCTGTCAGTAATTTCCATATTGATAACATTAGAATGATAAGTTCTGTATATACTGGGCTTAATGCAATTATCACTATTTATCTTTTGATTTTTTTGATGGAGTATCTTGCTATGTTCAGGACTCAACATACATCCCAGACTGACATTCAACTCATGATGATATCTCCATCCTTTACTCCTGAATGCTTGAGTTATAGACTGTGTTCCCATACCCAAATAATAAAATATATTATTGAAATATATTTGGGTAAGCATGGAGTTTACTGAAGTTTGCTATGTAGCAGGGGGTGACCTTGAATTCCCGATCCTTCTGTCTCTGTCTCTCAAGTGCTAGGATTACAGATATGAATCACCATGCCCAATTTCATTTTACCTTTTTAATATGACAGTTTCAAATTATAAATCTGGCTTGCTGCATACTCCTTTTGGACAGCACCGCTTTTAAAATAGAAATATGTACCGTATGTTCAGAATGGTTTTAGAAGCCCAGATTTGTTCATCTATTTGAGGAGCTGTGAGATTACTTGAGAGCAATGTAAAGTGTAAATTTGGACCTACTTCATGATCAATAATTTGCTTCCTCGTAGAGTCAATGAAAGTATTAATATTTCATGTGGAAGAGGTTTGGCATTTCCAGATGGGGAACTTTAAACTGGCCAAATCCATGCCCTTATTGCCGTCCTGTTTATCTGTCTTCTTAGTATGGATGAGACTCATGTAAACAATGAATATGTTTTAATGGTAATTTGTCTTACATTAATAAATCATTACCTTAAAGCTTGGACTATTGACACAAATGGTCCTGTAGTGAGATTTGCTTTGTGTGGATGATGAGTTTCCATAGACCTATGCAAAGATAATCAAGAGGGTTTCTGCCTGGGAATTATATTTTCCTCGCTTGATTAAAGACCAACCACAGTAGCAATTGTTTCTTCTTACTTCTCCATTCCTTTATACACAAGAAAGAAAGAAAGAAAATACCGATTTGATAAAAATATCTGACAAAGGTTGCAATAAAGGATTTAAAAATGTGGAATGTAATTGTATGGAAGAAAAATACTCTTTTAAAGAAAACACTTGCATTATTGTCAAACATATGTAACTGATTAAGACAGTTGCATTATCTCAGGCACAATGGGTCAGAAGAGTGTGTGATTTTAAAGGTCAAAGATGAACATCATGATGTCTTATTAGATTTCTGGGAACTACTATGAGTAATCGCTGGCTCAGATAAAGGTCAGGTAATTAACAAGAGTGGCTGAATAAGACATGTGGTTGAGGTTTGTGATTTCAAGATACCAAGGTGCAAAATCAGCTGAGAAATGAAGCATGGTAATATGTCCATAAAAAATCTTCACACATCATCTATTACCTTATTAGTGTTTTAGATTTATTTTATTTTACATGTATGAGTGTTTGGCCTGCATGTATGCATGTATACTACATGAGTACCTGGTTTTTTCAGAGGTCAGACGAGGACATAGGATCCCCTAGAACTGGAAGTTATATAGGAATGGAACATGGGTTCTCTGCAAGAGCAACAAGTGTTCTAAACCACTGAGATCTCTCTCTAGTCCCTCATTTACTGCATTTTGTGTATTTATTTGATTAATACTTTCAGCTTGGTTGAGTCTTGTTTTGTAATGTGTAGTTCAGGGTTTGGTCTACATTGGAAGTACTAAAGTATATGTATGCAAAATATAGTTTTCTTATCTTCTCCCCAGAACAACTGGATATCATTTTCTGAGCATGATACCTGGAAAATCTGTATTTTCACTTCACTTGCCTTCTTATGATTGTAGATAGGTGTGAGAATCTTTGCAAGGGTCACTTTCTCTCTCCCTTCTTTCCTTTCTTTCACTATTTTTTCTTTTAAAGTTTTGTTTTTTGAGACAAGGTCTCACAATGTAGCTCAGGCTGGCCTCCAACTTATGGTCATATAGCCTTGGCCCCCTAATAAGATCATCATAACACATTGTCTTTTTGTTTCTTTCAGACAGGGCCCTATTATGTTGCCTTGGTTGGCTTGGAACTTTACTATGTAGATCAGGCTGGCCATAAATGTAAGTTGATTTTCCTGCCTTTGCCTCCTGAGAAGGATCAGTCAGGATATAACTGGGATTACAGGCATATGCCATCAACCCAGATTTTAAAAATTCATTCATTCATACCATCCATCCGTCCGTCTGTCCATCCATCCATCCATCCATCCATCCATCCATCCATCCATCTGTCCATCCATATATTTATATGTGTAGGTTGGTATATTCATGTCACAGCTCATGTTTGGAGTTCAAACGACAGTTTGTGGGAATTAGTTCTCTTCTTCCACTATGTGGGTCTCCTGAAGGGATCAAATTCACAGCTGAGTCATATTACTAAGCCTCCCCATAAAGATATATGCAATTATAGGCAAAATATTTCAGTAGTGATGTGGAAGGCACTGAGAGGTCTTCAGGATAGGCCTATAGTTCTCCCTATTCTCAACTCCCGGTGCAATACAGTTTCACAGAATTTTTGGTAGTGCTGACTGGCAACCAGCTTTATGTCAATAAGGTATGATATGAGCTATCTACTTCCTGGCTTCTGGGTTTTCTTGGGATTTGTCATTTGGGAAACATATGTGCTAAACAAAAACTTTTCCCCTGGGGTAGTGTGTCTGCTGTGGACACATCAGATAGATTTGACTCTGAAGTTATGTGTGTTATAAAGAAACACTGTATATACTGCTTGATTGGTGATCTTTTGACAATAAATATCAGAAAACCAGGACACAAAATCAGCTTAAATATGAGGGTATTTAGTATCTCAAATGTGCAGAAACACAAAGAATCAGCAGGGGCAGGGCATATGTGGGAGATGAAGTGTCATCAAGAACCTGGCTATGCAGGCTTTGTCCCAAAACTTTGTCCTGCCTTTTTGCAAGATGGTTGCCATTTACAGTTAGCACTGTGAGTGCTTTCTGGTCAGAGTAAGAAATCTTCTTGAGCCGGGCAGTGGTGGTGCACGCCTTTAATCCCAGCACTGGGGAGGCAGAGGCAGGTGGATCTCTGTGAGTTTGAGACCAGCCTTGTCTACAAGAGCTAGTTCCAGGACAGCCTCCAAAGTCACAGGGAAACCCTGTATTGAAAAACAAAACCAAAAAACAAACAAACAAACAAAAAACAAAAATAAAAGAAAAAGAAAGAAAGAAAGAAAAAGAAATCTTTCTTGAATGTAGGCCACAAATATGGATCTTTCCACTTCTTGTTATTAGGCCAACTAGGATAGAGATAGGTCATCTTATAAGATTTGAAAGAGAAGTGGAGGCCTGACAAGGAGGGAATCGGATTTTGTATTTTAGGATGATAAAAAAGGCACTCTGGGGACAGCTAATGTTGCCCATGCATGTTAGGGTTCTCTAGAGTAGCAGAGCTGGTGGAAGAATAACAGTGTTTATTTGATTGATTAATGTGAATATGCTACAAACAGCTGTCTTACACCTGAGAGATCAAAACCCAGTGGTTGGTTGGCCCACACAACTTTGTGCTTTGCAGTCCCAATTTGGCTGCAAAGTCCTGGAGGATGCCCAGGGAACCACTGGTCCTCAGTCTGTAATGGAAGTGGAAAAGCTGGTTCTAATATTAGCATAGGAAGCATCAGCATCAGCATCAGCATCACCAACAACTGAGTAAGTAAGGAACCCAGCAGCAAGAGGGAAAGCCAAGTGAGCAGAGGGGGAGATGATTTTCCTTTTCCATACCCTCTGCTTGCTACCAAAGGTACCACACATTTGAGGGGGTTCCTCCTACATCAGTTAAGGAAATGGAGACAGTTCCTCAAAGAAGGCCCCATGCTGTGTGATTCCAAGTTGTGTCAAGTTGACATTTAAAACCAATTATCATGGAGGCTGGAGAGATAGCTCAGTTGTTAAGAACATGTTCTGAACTCCTCTAGAGGACCTGAATTCAGTTCTCGGAACCCTTGTTGGTGCCTCTGGCTGCCACAACACCTGAGCAAATGTGTGCATGCACACCTCCCCATATACACATAATTAAAAGTAATAAAAAGGGGTGTGAGCCTTGGCCGCTCATAATGGGCTGGGCCCTTCCACATCGGTTATCAATACTGACAGTCTCTTAAAGACATGTCCATAGGCCAGTCTGATAGTGGCAACTCTCCAATGAAATTTATTGCTCTAATGTTTCTTTTGGTTTTTTTATGTTGACAACACAAGTTACTGTTTTGAATGTGTTTTTATTTGTACAATGACAGTTCTGCAACAGTATGTATTTGCTTCCTAAGTAATTTTGAGAGTTGTTTAAAACTTACTCTTTCCCCCTTTCCCTGTTTTGGAGGTAAGATCTCACTTCGTAACCCAGGTTGGCCTGGAACTTATCTATATAGCCCAGGCTGCCCTAGAACTCACAGTAAGCCTCCAAGCCTTAGCTTCCTGAGTGCTATGATTACAGACATGCATTGCCATACTCTGCTTGTCCAGAACTTTCTTGTATATATAACCCATTTAGTTTAATTGTGAGAATAAGCCAGAGTTCATTTATCCATCCCACAGTTCCTCATAACCCTTCAGTGAGAAGTGTTGCTTTGGGTTCTTCATTTGTTTTAGATTCTCTAGATTTTTTTAATGTGGAATTTGTAGACTATCACAATCAACAGTTGCTTTCTAACTTGGTTCTCCCAATTTCAAACTCCTGGCAGAAATATCTTTACCCTTTGTAAATTGATACTACACTCTATTCCCTAGTAATTGTTTGTACATTTCACAATTTATAGCACTGTTGTGACACTAAATCATATGCTTTAGATACTTTTGTCTCCACTGCTTATTTGATTTTGAAAATCATTTCTTTGCAGTTTTTGAATTCAGAATAATTGTGCCCCAGTCCCCCAAGTGCTGGGATTAGCAGTCATATGCTACTCTATCCACTGGTATTCGGAGATTGTACATCCTCTGAACACTTTTTGAAATAAATTTTAGGGGTTACATTGTAGATGGTTGGCTTTTGATGCAAAAAACCTCTGGTGTCTTGTCTGATTTTTTTTTTTGCATACTCACTTCTCTCCTTGTCCCATTTGGCTGTATCTGTTCCCCTCTCCCCACCTCCCTGCTTTTCTCTTTTGAGTCAGGTTCTTATCCTGTGGTCCAGGCAGGTCTCAGATGTGCAGTGCTTTTGCAGGAGGCACCTGATGGCTGGGATTACAGTCCCAGGCTTCCACAACCTGGCCACCCAGATAGAACCTTTGGATTGTAAACTTTTTGTGATGGTCAATACCAGAATCAAGGTGCCTTGGTAATTTTAGTGGTTCAGACCAAGGTTTTAAGAGTTTAGAAGTTTTTGTTTGAATCTAGACTTGCAGTAGTGATTTACTGTGGGGGCCTGGGGAAGGGTGTGGGGTGGTGATGCACTCTCATGCACACACATAGGGAATGACAGGGTTCAGAATGCATTGTGATGAGAAGAGACAGTACTGAGAGAGCAATGCCACCAATGTTCATGCTTCTCCTTAAGTGAAATTTGGTTATTCTAAGCATTACCTAATTCATGCTTTTTTTTTTAAAACAGTGCTTTATAGTTCTTACATACATTGACTGATTTCTGTAATTTTCACATACTGATAGTCATATTTTGCATATGAAATTGCTACTCATGGGCTTTGTAATTTGCACAACAATCATTATAGCTACTTTTTTTGTTTGGTAGACTTGTCTCTGTGTTAGATTTGCATCTATTTATGTAGTTCACTGAGTCATTATGCTCTTCGTAAACTGATGGAAAATCTTTCCACGTGCATTTGTAAGAACATTTATTGATTTAATAAATCACATGCTTGTCAGGCATGCATCAGTGTGAATTGTTGTTTGTGTATAATGTAAGCATAGCTCTTTAGACAGACTACATAAGTCATCATTCAATTACCATAAATATATAATCAGTCAGGAGTTTATCTTCTGAGGCCCAACTCCCACAGTAAAGGAAATTTTGATATGGAGAAATTGTAGATGCCTGTTGGATGCTTCTCCCAGAAGGCATTTGTGCTTCTTTACACAAACTTAGATTTCCTAATGCTGACTTCATGGTAAATATCCAATAGATTTGACAGCTACCAGGAATGCATAATTCTTTTCCTGGAAACAATATGACAAATTGTGAAACTGATTGAAATCGTTTACATCATTAGGACTTGTCTTTCAAAATCCAAATATAATCTCGTGCCTGGTTTGAACAGTTGGCATTTTGAAGGACATTCCTGCGGGAGTAGGGGAAGGTATGAGGAATGCTCTACTAGATTTCTCTGATCGAGAGCAAAGCTTCTACTTGGTGTGTTCCCTTGTTCTCATTACAGAGTTACTTATTCAAATGTGTACATATGTTTTTGACAACCAAGCAGAAGCGAGAGGCTTATACATAACTGTACTTATCCAGTTTTAATGAGACACACTTACATTGCTTTTTTGTTGGTATCAATCTTAGATAACTTTGGTTGAGTGCTGGTCTTATTGGTCTCCATCCCTCCCACATCTCCTTCCTGTCTTTCACATAGTGTTTTTAGTTGCATCAGCAATCAACATCACAGCCTAACCATGTGTATTTTCTTCTTAGAAGTTTTTATTTCCTCCATAAAAATGGAAATTTCTCTTAATTTCCCATTAGCTTTTAATTTTACAGAATATTTTTGTTTGTCCTGAATAATTTAAAAGTATTTGCCAGTTTTCCCATATGGCCAGATACACAAGGTAACTTAACAGAGCTACTTCCCTCTCCTTCTCCCACGCTAAAGATGTTTCTAGAACTTCTTCTCCCTAGTCTGAGCCATATCTGTGGAGGTCTGATCCTTGAATGTAGCCTTGAGTTGTAGCCTGTTTTCTGGGTGCTGTGTTATGCTTATGTTGTTGATAGGTTACACTTATGCTGCCAATAAAAAAGTCAAAGATCTTCTTTTCCTCCATAATATGGTTATGTCTAAAATGCCTTTATTTCTTCTTCAGTTTAATTTTTGTTTGTTTTGAGGATGTGTCTTGCTGTGTTGCTGGTATTGGCCTGAAACTTGCCAGCATGGTTTTTGTCATCCTGCCTCAGCTTTTGAGTGCTGGTATTACAGGCACTTGCTATGTCCAGTGTGATCCTCCTTCTAATTGCTGGATTGAGAAGGTAGGGAATTCTGGGCTTGAATACATTGTTGTTTCTAATATTGAAGATGATGCTCAAGAATCTAGTGTCCAGTGCTATTCATTTTCCTTTCTGACTGATTTCTTCTTATGGAGCTCTTCTGTGTGTCTTCCATGTGTTTGAGAGTTTTATTTTATTTCCACAGTTTTGAAATTTCATGATGATCTGGCTTGGTGTGGACTTTGAACTATTTATCAGGTTTGGCTTTTAGAGTATTTCCTTGAGTATTTGATAATGTTTCTTTGCCTCCTTTAATCCTTTTTTTCTGGGGCTCTACCATGGTGATTCCTTTTATGTTCCAAAATTCTTCATTCTATTTCTTTCAAGATCTCATTAAATATGTCTTTTAATGATTTTGCTGAATTTTTATTTCTTTAATTTTATTATTTGTCATTATGTTTTAAATTTTGCTTTTGGAAGGAAGCAGATTTGAGATGGCACCCTACTTTGTAGCTCAGCCAGGTCTTGACCTTAAGGCAGTCTGGCCTCAGGCTCTGAAGTGCTAGGATTACTGGTTTGAACTGCCACACTCAGCTTCATTTTTAACTGTAATCCCTCCTTTCCTCTTGCCTTTTTCCTCCCCATTCTATCATCTATTATTTATCTGCCAGTCTATCTGTTAACTCCCTCTTTTTTCTGTGGGTATCTATATACATAAATACACCAATGTGTGCTTGAAGCTTTCCTTTATTATTTTTTTATTAGAAAGAAAATTATTTTACATGTCAATCCCTCTCCTTCCCCTCCTCCCCTCCCCCCTGCCCCCCAACTAATGTCCTACCCATCCCATACCCTTTCTGCTGTCAAGGAAAGGTGAGGCCTTCTGTAGGGGGGTCTTCAAAGTCTGTTATATTCTTTGGGAGAGGGCCTAGGCCAACCCCCTTGTGTCTATGCTCAGGGAGTATCCCTCCATGAGGGATGGGCTCCTAAAGTCCATTCCTATGGTAATGATAAGTACTAATCCACTACAAGAGGCCCCATAGATTTCCAAGGTCTCCTCACTGACACCCACATTCAGGGAGTCTGGATCAGTCCCATGCTGGTTTCTCACCTATTAGTCTGGGGACCAAGAGTTTTCCCTTGTTCAGGTCAGCTGTTTCTGTGGGTCTCACCAGCCTGGTATGGACCCCTTTGCTCATCACTCGTCCTTCTCTGCACCTGGATTTCAGTTCAGTTCAAGTTTTAGCTGTGGATGTCTGCTTCTACTTACACCAGCTGCTTGAAGCTTTCTTAGCTTCAGTGTATATGGTGTGTTTAAGTAGACTCTAGAAAATACTTTATTGTTTTTTGTTGCCCACTTATCAAACTTTTCCTCTGGTAGACAGTGGCTGTATTCCTATGAACCTTTCTACACACTCCTTCACCTTTGTAAACTTCTTCATATGGTCAGCTGTACAGTTAATTTTTTTGATTCCTGTTTAGAAAAATTGGTAGTCTGGGGCCAGGGACTGGAGTTTGCTTCCCAATACTCATGTCAGATTGTCTATACCTACCTGGAACTCCATCATCAGGGTTTCTCTGCTCCCTTCTGGCCCTCCATGGCATCTGCTCACACACACACACACACACACACACACACACACACACACACACACACAGGCACACACACAGGCACACACACAGGCACACATGTACATAAAATTTAAGGATTGTTGGTATGACTCGCTTGTTTTACTATTGTGAAGTTGCTTTCAGCTGAGCCAGAAGACATAAATTCAGTACCTGGAACACACATATTGGGAGGGTAGAATTGACTTCCAAAAGTTGTCCTCTGTACAGAGTGATATGTTTGTTAATCCTCAGTTTATTAATTAAGATTTGAAATGAATATAGCAGAAACTAAATTTTGTTATGTTCAAAATAATGTTAGCATATGTTGACTGTCATTGTGTAGCTTCTTCCAGAGTTATATATTTGGAAAAAGACGTTTGATATCATATTAAAAAACAGACAAACTTGTGAGTGGTCTACCATTTTTCAGGGCATTGGCAAGTACATTTGGGAAGAAGTATACTGGGTCACTCCTTTTTCACTTTGGTTACTGTGTTGCTGGCTTCAGATCCAAAATAAGCAAGAGAGGCTTTAAAGTCTTTCCAACCTCAGATGAATTTTTTTGTTAATATCAGGCAATATTTTATCTTAAGAAATATACATTTAGTGGTCACATTTCTCAAAATGTCTTGGCAGAACAACCAGTCAGGGTTTTATGTTTTTTATGTTTCTGTGGTTCACTATTTCCTTGGTTACAGAGTAAGCACTGAGGACCAGGCTGTGCCGACCACCCAAGATCAGAACTGCACTCGAAGACCAGGCCAGGGATGCCATAGCAAGGCAAACGTTTTATGTTCTAATATTGTAAGTGCCAGTGTGACAGTAAAGATGGGAGCAGGGAGGTGTGAGAGCATATCGGATAGGAACCAAATTCAGATCTGGTGGGAAGGAAAAGGAAGATATTTTGGTGTAGAGAATATTTAAAATAGCAAAGTGGGAGGAACTTAAGGCCATCTTTTTTCCAAGTTCTGTTTCTAATATTAGGTTTGACTATCATCATCCTGTTTAGTTTTCCTAACTATTTATGTTGATGTCATGAGATTAATAAACTTAATCCAGAGATACAACAACGACAACTAGACCTGGGTTTGTTTTCTCCCTGATTGTTAAGACCGAAAGGATGAGAGGGGATTGGATACTTGGCTTCTCAACCCACTTCTACCAAGTACTTGCTGTGTGCTTCCATGTGGGCTTAATCATGCTGCATTTGTTCTATCTATAAAATGGAAGGGATAGTTGCAATTGCTGACCTCAGTGCGGTGTTAGTGCATTCTCTAAAGGATTTAGTTTCTTATATGTGTTCAGTGTTAAGTAAACATGCTTGGGTAATCTCATTTAAATTTGTTATTGGACAAGGTTGAGGGGTAGGCCAAAGGATGGCCACATCCTAACTCTACAAAAGCTATTACACGATGAGGCTGAAAGGAGTCTGCTTGAATGAAGGTTTCTCCATAGTAAGATTATCTTGGAGATTCAAGAAGAGCAGTGGACCCTCCCAGGTTCATGGGCATCAGAGTGATGTTGATGGAGAGGAACAGACCGAGGTTAGGGATGTTGTTCTGCCATCTATGAAGATGGAAGGAGCTGAGGTAAGGATTATTGGTGGACTCTAGAAATGGGAAAAGCAAAGATTTCCCCATAGAGTATCTAGGGGTAATGTATTCCTAATGAAACATTCACTCTGAGTTCATGGTGATTTCTCATGGCATCAGTAGAAAGAAAACACTCAACAGGAGGCATTCCCATTTCACAGAGAAGGAATAAGCTGTGGGCAGTAATCAGGGTTGCTGGAAACTGAGAAGTGGGGGGCTTGGGTAGTCATTGGCTTTATGACTGAACAGCCCCCCAAAGGAGGGAATCCAAACCTCATGGGTCTGTGCTGCCTTCTGCTGGTTTTGGGCTCCCTCCTGTAATTACCCTGGCCACTGAGCTGAGCCTTTCAGGGGACTGAAGCCCACACGTTGACTCTCTCTTCCACTACTGTTTTAGATGTTCCAAGTCCTTTGCGGTGGTTCCTGTCCTTCTGCATTTCTAGCATTTATGTGTTCTTTTTTTTCTCCTTTACTCAAATTTCATAGGAGTTCATCAGGAAACACAAGCAGTGCTCTCTCAGCCACTATCCACCCCAGCAGCATACTAATTTTTGACTCAGGACAGTGCCTGCTCTGATGTCTGTGCACTGAAAAGACTGCAAACATAACAAATTCAGCCAGGATTGCTGGGGAGGGCACTGCTCCCTAACTCTTTATGAAAGCCTGTATAGTTCCCTGCTTCTTCCCTTATGACCATAGTGGTAGAGCAGTAGGCACGAGGCAAAATGTTCCTATGTGCTTTGCCAAGACAGGCTTAATGAATGTATTTCATAGTTTAGAGACATTCCTGTGAATTTGTGTGCACATTTCTGAACTTTCCAGGAATTGAATACTTTCACAAGCCCCTTTCCTACATTCAATGAAAGAAAGCATAGTTTGGAGAGTGGGAATACACACCCCAGTATCCTGATATCAATCCCAGAACCTTTATAAAAAACTTGGTTTTATTACATATAAAGTGTACATAATAAGGGATATGCTTAATGTCATCGGAAATTTAAGAGCTGAGTTGGTTTTTCTCCTCTCTAGCAGGAGATTGAGCCCTGGCCCTCTCTCATGCTAGGCTAGCCCTCTTCTATTGAGCCACACCCTTGGCCCCAAAGCTGTGGCTTTACAAAGGTGTTTCTCAGGTCTCCGTGTTACCTGCAGTAATGACAAGAGAATACACAAAGAGTTTAAATACGAGTGTTAAGATTACAATGCACTGTGTGTTTTTGAATTATGTGAGCAAGTTTCTATTCAACTAGAAATCTCAACTGTTGTGTCTTTACAGACACATATGCTTAGAGTTTCTTATTCTCCCTCATTGTACAGGAAGAATTCAGTATGTGAGTTGCAGCACGTATTTGCAATCAGAGACACTCAGCAGACTGAGGAAGGAATCATGCGATTGAGGCCTTTCTGGGGTAGCCTGTTTGGAAAACAAAAATACTTAAACCAAAGTGAATAACTTTCCCTCATCTGGTCT
Source organism: Cricetulus griseus (assembly GCF_003668045.3). NCBI lineage: Eukaryota > Metazoa > Chordata > Mammalia > Rodentia > Cricetidae > Cricetulus > Cricetulus griseus. The sequence goes on along the minus strand of NC_048595.1, from coordinate 334,705,130 downwards.
TACTTATTCATTATGGATTAAAGATTAAGTACTGCATTGGATCCTTGTTTACATGTTCTATTTTCAGTTTTTTTCTCCCTTATTTTTTTTCTTTTGTGTGTGGATGGGTGCTTTACCTTCATGTTTGTACATCCTGTGTGCTTGGCTCCTGCGGAGACCAAGAAGGGGTTTGGATGCCTTGGGAATGGAATTTGGCAGTTGTGAGCTGCCATGTGAGTGTTGAGAATCTAATCCTGGGACCTCTGGAAGAGCAGTCAATGTTCTTAAGCACTGAGTCAGCTCTCTATCCCCTAACACATTCAGCTTTTTATAAAAGGATTTATTTTTATGTCTATTTATTTATTTACTTGTGTGTGTGTGTGTGTGTGTGTGTGTGTGTGTGTGTGTGTGTGTGTGTGTGTGTGTATGTGTTCTTGGGTATTTGCTACAAGAATCCTGAATTTGTTATGACAGATAAATTAAAATAAAAATTTTTTGTCTTTCAAAAGTTTATCGATAAACCTTCATGTTTCCATATGGAGACTAAGAATTGTTACCTTGACACCTTCTGCAGAGATAGCAAGAGGGTGGCTCTTCTTTAGATTACAGTATAGAGGAGACAGGCTTACAGAGGGAGATGGCTTGGTTCACTGGCACAAGGCTCTTCAGATGAAACAGTAATTATATGATGGAGGATAGTCCTGATTGTGAAAGAACACAATTTCAACAAATTACACTTAATGATATAATTGGTATTTATTAGCATTCATGAGCTGGGCAGGTTACCATCTATGAAATAGGAAAGCCCGCTGGGAGCTGAGCAAAGGAGTCCCTTAGGTAGAGATGTCTCTTTCTGGGGGGTTGATGTTAATTTTCTGCCTTTTGGAAACTCTTTTAATTTTTAAAACTCAGTTGACTATGTAGCACTTATCGTGAGTGACTCCATTTTGCTTTGGTCTAGTCTTTGGTTCTAAATAGGAGTTTAGTTTAAAACTGGTCTGTGGCTTTATTTAACGTGACTAGATACCTGTGTCAATTCAGGGACCATTTTTGCTTGCTGACCAAATGAGCCAATGCCTGTATAATAAAATCTCAGATTGTAGGAATATGCATAATTAGTTTTTACTAATAATGGCGGCATTAAACTCCTTTGAGGTTATCTTGGTGTATTTTGCATCCTTTGTGTATGTACCTAGAGCTGATGTTGATGCTATTAGAAGGTTTGATGCATGCAAGGTAAATAGTGGGTGCTCTATCTTGTACAGTGTGCATGTAGCTTTTGCAGGTGGCCAACAGGGATTGAAATTAAGGCACCATGTTAAGTAAGTGCTCTTCCAGTGGGCTATATAACCCAGACATCTTCATGTATTCTTCTATATTTTGAGATTGGTTGTCTAGGCTGGACTTGAACTCACTTTATGGCCACACTGGCTTTGAATTCTGCTGCTTGAGCTTTGTGGACAGTTGGGAGTAAAGGCCCATGCAACCACGCCCAACTGTATCTAAACCTTAATTATATAAAATGATCAATAAAATTATGGACTGTTCTTCTTTTATATTCATTACTCTTTAGAAGAGGGGAAACAAAAAACAAGAACCACAACTTCACCATTTTTGGGTCAGTACTGTCAATTCAGATCTGCAGTGTATCTGTTTCAATCAAATGCATGTTTTTGTGTGTGTGTGGTGTGCTTGTGTGTTAAGTAGTCCTCATCCTATAGTCATTATCAGATAGATGCTACTCTGAGTGCAAGACTTAGAATGGGAATGACACAGTTAAGAACTCACAATCTAAGCTTCAAAACTGCCACCATTACAGTTTAGAAGAAATCAGCTAGGAAAAGTATCTGTGGCAGTATTGAAGTGTGTGACAGAGCACGAAGCACACTTTGTTTTTCATGTCGAAGCTGTTTCCCTTTTCTTTGCAGCCAATTAAAACACTCCACAGTTTCCACAAGCAAGTAAGTCTTGCAGTGTCACTGTAAAATGATGGGGCATAGCTGGACTGAGCAATTGTTCTTCGGAACATTTTCCTTTTAATTTCTGAATCTGCTTTTAAATGATCTCTATTTGTTTTTCTCTTCTAATTAATGACACTGCCAGTGAAACTGAATTTCTGGAGTTTCGGGAAGAGTTTCCATAGGAATTAGATTGTACAATAAATCAATTATGATCATTGATGCATGCTTCTGTGTACCCAAATGCTGTTTTTAGTATAGTTTTACTATCTTTGAGAATTTCATACCTGCATATGTGTTTTAATCCTACTCACTCCTTCTCCTCCCCACAACTCTGCCAGGACCATTCTTCACTCCTCATGTCTCCTCCCAACTTCACCTCATCGTTGTCTTTTCCTCCTCTTTCTTCTTTTATTCAAAAATAAGCCAGAATCCACTTTGTGCTGCCCGTATACTCATGGGTGTGGGATCATCTTCTTCACCAAATTTGTTTGCTTTAAAGACACAGCCTGACTATATTTCCCAGCTACCTTAGTAGGTCTGGCATGTATCGAGGTTGCAGGCAGTAGAACGAAGATGGAAATGGCCCTCTTCTTTACGTTATTCATGTTCAGGGTTTCATGCACATGATTGCATGCTGAGGAGGACCAATCTTTAGCAGATTGTTGGTGACAAGTCAGTAAGCTTGGCTCTCTCAGCACTTGCCCCAATTCTCTGGATGCTTTGATAGGAGTGTGAGGTCAGCCTTGATCATATGAAACTCCTGAGATTTGGATTGTTTATAGTATTTACTTACTTTCATATAGAATTGGTACTACTTAAAGGCTTGTTCTTTCCCGGCCCCTTTCCTATGTGCTCTGTAGGAAGTAGCAATGGGACTTGGTTAATGCCAAGTATTGTCTCCAGCAGAGAGATTTTTGTCAATAATTTGAATTATAAGGGTTTATGTACAAACCCCATACAATTGATTTTACCCCAGCTCTTTCCTAACACTATAATGTGATGTGAGCTGCATACTAACCAGAAATGTTTGGGGTAGCCAACCTCAGGAAAGCACTTTAGTTACCTCTGAATCATGACTATTCTTCAGGAGGTGATGGGTTTTGGTGATTGTATTGTTTTCCAGCCAGCACACTGGAATGATCTGTAATGCAGCTTGGCAGGAATGACAAGTAATCAGACACCATTTAGAACAGTTTACTGATAATAGGAAGAAAGTTATTAATTCTTGCCCAGGGTCTTTGTGTGATGGATGTTCAGATGTTATTCTTGTCTTTTTTCCCCCATTTTAAAATTTAATTTAGAAACAAGATTGTTTTACATGTCAATCCCAGTTCCCTCTCCCTCCCCTCTTCCCCTGCCCTCCACTAACACCCTACCTATCTCATACCCTTTCTGCTCCCCAGGGAGGGTGAGGCCTTCGATGGGGGATCGTTAGAGTCTGTCATATCCTTTGGAGTGGGGCCTAGGCCCTCCCCCGTGTGTCTAGTATCTCTCTATGTGGAATGGGCTCCCAAAATCCACTGGTATTCTAGGGATAAATACTGATCTACTACAAGAGGCCCCAAAGATTTCTGAGGCCTCCTCACCGACACCCATGTTCTGGATCAGTCCTATGCTAGTTTCCCAGATATCAGTCTGGGGACCATGAGCTCCCCAAAAGGGAAATTTTATCGATGTTATTCTTGTCTTTTAAATATGGCAAGTAGCTTTCTCTTTACATGAAAATATTAAAATACTATGACTGAAATTCCTTTCCTTAGAGAATCAACTTAAAAGTGTTTAATCAATAATTAATTTTCATTGATTAGTTCTTGAAAATAGGGTATTTTATTAACTTTGCAACCTAGTGTAGTTGGGCAGACCTGTAATTCCAGCACCATGGTAACAGAGGCAGAGTCAGAAGGATCCTAAATTCCAGGCTGGCCTGGGCTATATGGTAGACAGTGTGCTAAAAATAAAACAGAAAAAAAAGTCTTATTTTCCTGGGGTCCTGGAGTAAAGTCTGGAAACAATGGGAAGCTGTTTAGGCTCTCTCAGAAGGCTTTGGTCAGGCATGCACGTTGGACCCGTAGCCCCAGAGTTGGGAAGCCAAGACAAAGGAATCAAGGGTCATTTTCAGCTACATAGTGAATCCATGGCCAGCCTGGGTTCCATGAAACCCTGTCTCAAAACAACCAACCAACAGAGAAATGAATAAATGACAGACTAAGACTTTGATATAATTATAATACAATATTATTGAATGCTTAGGTATCAGAGACCAGAGGAGGCCTTTCTGTTTGTCTTTCTCTTTCCCTCCCTCCCTCCCTCCCTCCCTCCCTCCCTCCCTCCCTCCCTCCCTCCCTCCCTTCCTCCCTCCTTGTTTTTAATTCAAGATTCTCCTTTGTAACCCAGTCTGGTCTGAAATTTACTCTGTGGTCCAGACTGCCACAGAGCATCATAGTCCTCCTGCTTTAGCCTTCCAAGTGCTGAGATTACAGGTGTGCATCAGCAACATGGCCCACCTTAAATTTGTATTCTTGAGACATTTAATATTTTCTAATATTTCCTTTTGAAGAATTTTGTTTCCATTTTAAGTCTTAAGTCAATGGTTTAAAATACCCAGAGGAATTTTTTTTTTTTTTTAAATTTGGGGCCAGCATCCATCTGTGTAACATGATATGCCTGTAAATATCAGGGTCAATAGTGGAAACTCTGGAAATGGTGGTTATCTGTTCACATTACATCCCTTTCTTTGCTGGCCTTGGAATGAACAAATATGGCTCAGTGAAATGTTACTATCTGTGTGAACATTGATCCTTTCTTCTCACCTCCTTCATTAAGAATGCAAATTGCTAGCTTTTCAGGAGAGGCCTTAAACGTAAATTAGAACCAATCAAAGGCATTGATTTATCTCCTTTCAAAGGACAGTGTATATCAGCACAGCAAAGGGGGAAAACGTCAGTGTATTTATCCTTTATTGAAAACAAAAATTGCTTGGTTCAGAAAAGAACTTGTCACTATTATGACTTTATGTGTAGATGAGTAAGACTCACAATGTGTCAGAAACTCTGCTTGTGACACATGGTGACATGGAAATAGTTCTTCCCTCCTCTGCCCATCTGTCTACACTTCATTTACTTATTAATAGAAAATTTAATTTTCTTTAAAAATTTTTGGAAGCAATATAGTCTAGTTATATTATGATGCCTTTAAACATACTTCAATGTTTTCATTGAGAATATAGTTATACTTGACATAGTAGCTTGTTAGTTAAAAGATAATGTTTGTGTATATACTAGCTATAGTTTATTACTGGTTAAGGTGTATAAAAATTAGTGATTTTCACGTTTCTACATTTAACTTGAGATGCCCAAATTGAAGTAAAACAAAAAAATAACTTGTATTTGACTTCTCACTGTTAATCTGTGAAAGAGTTAGCTAAATATATCCCCCTAGCACAAATAAACACTAGTTTGTATTTGAAATCCAAACATGATTTCAAGTGTTCACTGCTAATGTAGCTATCAATTAAAACAAAATTAGTTGATTAAAAGAAACAATGAAAAATTATTAGTTTACTAAAAAATGAATTCCCCTTCCCAAAAAGTAATATTTCTTGCCACACTCCCTCCCAGGCATCTTCAAAGTAGTTCAGTTTGCTAACAGTGGGCCTGCCAGATCTATGCTAGTTTTTCCAAGTTATGAACAGTGAACTTTTGTGCTTCCAAATGGCACTGCTTGTGTTGGCAGTATCAGTCGGTAAGCTGTAGTGCTTAAGCAGTAGCCACAGTTACTTCCACAATTGTAGTTTATATTCGAGAGTTCCTTTAGTCAAGGAGATGGAAGAGCCCCTCACCTGAGCTGTTTGGTTTTTGCCTCTTGTTTCTCTGGGATTTTGATGGCTCAAAAGCCAGTAACTGGAATGCTTTTCCTGTGGTTAGTCTGGGGCTATGCCTGGCTGCTACAAGTTGTGTCCCCAACTTAATGGGAGTTAGCTATGGGTTGGGCCCATTGGGTCTGAAGCATCTCTTTAATTCATTTAGTACAAGGACTGGGAGTTTCTTGAAAACTGGGAACTTCTGTATCTTTGATTATCCAGTAACAGAGTATGTGTCATTTTATTGAATGAAATAATTAAATGCCATGTAAATAAAAGATGTTAAATAAAAACCCACTGAAAGACTTTTGTGTAGTCAGTTCCCCTGACTCCTTTGCAAGTCTCCCCCCCACCCAAGGACATTTCATAAATACAGTTTTACCGATAGAATTTAAGATTTAATCCCATTGAGCCGCTTTTTCTTGTTGAGCCACAATGATTAGCATCACTAACCACTGTAAAGCGTAATGTAGATTGTCAAAGACGTCTCAATTAAAAATCCCCTAGAACAAGGATCCGATAATGAAATTGCCTTGGGTGCAGTGGATTGAGGAAGTTCCCTCACCATGGCACAGGAGTGTCCAGGAGTAACTTTACACACTGCAGTCTCTTATAGGCCTGTTGGTTCCTGAAAGTTTATTGAGATGGACAGAACCACCAAAAATTATGAAGGCTCTATGCATCTTGGTGCCAAAGGCACTGCCAAGTCACCCCCTGTCTGTTGTAGTCTGTCCCAGCAGGAATCAGGACCCCTCTGCTTAGCAGTGAGTCCTTAATTTGTTGGGGGAGTATGGCGGGGGCAGGGTAAGGAGTTGAATCTCAGAATAATGCCTCTCTCTAGTTCCAGTAACATTTCTTTCTGTGGAAATAACCAGTGTCATTAAAAGTCACTTTCTCATTGCTGTGTGGTAAACATGGCATTTGTAGTCTCAGATCGGAACCACTTGATCTTGGGACCTCTAGAGCTTGTGAAGAAACAGGTGATTCCTCTGCAGTTGGATTCTGTGTGAGCATGCTGCTCTGGTACTTTTCAGAAAATCACTTTGCTCCTAGCTTCCACCCGTCAGGAGGGTAGTATTTTTTTGACCCTCCACCCCTTTTTCTAGATGAGCATTTGAGACCCTCCCTTGGGCAAGGAACTGCTGGCATGTTTAGCACCATGAGTCAGACATAGCTCCCAGTGCCAGACACTCCTTTCTGTGACTTGAGTCTGCCCAGTCCCAAAGCATGGCTCCTGCTTCTCTCTGGCTCATTCTGATGAAGGGGGTTACTCCTGCAATCTAGCTGCCACCCCATTTCTTCAGCTTTCTTAATTTAGAGCTGGGGCAAGTGCTTGGATCTGACCTTTGGCCAGGGTATATGGAAACTATATTTTCATGAAATAGTTCAGGCCGTGTACCTTCCAGGTTTGTTTTTAGTACATTTCAACAAAATATGTTAAGGCCATCTGTGATCCATGTCCCTCCTGGTACCAGCACTCCAGTCCACATTCTGTGTCAAGGAGACAGGTTCTGCATTGCTTTGGGATATTAGGCTAAAGAGAGGACATTTGAAGAACAAGAGTGGTTCTGAATTTAGGCCCCACCTCCAGTCCTTTTCTTGTACTCACCTATGAAATTTCCTTTTCTCACCGCCTCCGGGAAATCCTTCGTCTTTGACAAGTCTCATGTCCTTATTTTGCACAGCTTGTTGGTAGTTTTCCTTCAGAGTATTTATTAGAACTATACTGTGTGTTTATTTAGGTGATACTTTAGTTGTATTTTCATACTTGTACTACAAATTTCCAAGCCTATTGTCCTGTTTATTTTTATCCACCACCTTTTTGTCAGTCCGGAATTGGTCTTCAGTAATTATTTCCTCAGTAATTGGTTGGATGAATTTATGAGCTCCAACCATTAATGACTGGTGAAAACCAGTCACTCAGTTTACTCTTTTGTTGCTTCTTTTCATTCTGTGTCATTTCTTTCAAGGGCTCCACTTCTGTCATTTGCACAACTTTCCCAGTGTGCTTGTAAAGGATTGCTTTTAGTAGCAGTAGGCCAGTTGCTTTGAAGGCTTCTGCAGAGCCTTGTTCATTTGCTGTTGGGATGTGCTGGGTGGTACATTTTTGAAGAGGAAGGTTTGGGCCTAGAGCCTGGCAGACAGGAGCATGGCCGACATCTATTAGCTCTGTGACATTTCTCTAGGTGGAAAAAATGACTAGAGTATTTTCCTTTGAATTCTAAACTATTACTCCCTTTCCTTTCTTAAAGGATGGCACTTTGTGAAGAAGCTTCAGTGATATTTTCAAGTTTAGGAATTAGAGTGAGAATAGGTGGAGGTACATCAACTGGACTGACTTAAAAAAAAAAGACTGGAATTTTACATTGGTGAGTCCATTCAGAAAGAGTGATTACACTGATCTGAATATTGTTTTTTTTTTTTTTTTAAGACTCTTTCCTTGCAGCCTATGCTGGTTTCTGATTCATGATTCTCTTGCCTCGGCTTCTGCAGTGTTGGGATTACAGGTGTTTGCCACACCTCGATCACTTTGAATTTTCAGAAACTTTATCATTCTACTTTGGTATTTTCTTATGAGCTTTGAAAAATGACATCATGAGTTGAATGTGGCGGCACAACCCCATAATGCCATAACTCACTGAGGTGGAAAGAATCTTGTTTTACTTTTTCTTTGTTTTAGTGTTTTTTTTGTGTGTGTGAGTGTGAGTGTAAGTGTTTTGTCTATATGAGTGTCTGTGCACCATGCATGTGCAGAGCCCCCAGAAGCTAGAAGAGGGCATTCAATGCCCTGGGACTGAAGTTATAGGGTGCTGTGGAATTGAACCCAGTTCTCTGAAAAGCCAGTGCTCTTGATTGCTGAGCATCTTTCCAAGGATTACACATATTGTTTGACATAGCATGGCATCAGGCTCATACATTTTTCATCTTTGCTGTTCTGTAACAGTTTCACCTCTGGGATTTATTAATCTGTTTTTATGTTGTCCCCTTGATTGCCTGGGAATCCCATTTCAAAGTTAAGTTCTGTAATTTTCTCACTTCCTAAAGAAAGTATACAAAACTTTAAAAAAAATTTTTGGCATCCCAGTGAGACCTTAAGTTCTCTTCTGGAAATGGTTGCCTTTTCTTCTCTAAGACCACCCGGTGAAAGAGCAAAACTAAGAGCTGTGGGTGTGGCCAGCTGTCTCAACTTCACCACCAAGTGTCTTGTTGCACTGCACTTCCAGCCTTTGGGAGGTGGAGGCCAGAGCTTCTGAAGTTCAAATCATCATTGTCTAGTATCAAGTACAAGGCCAACCTAGGCTAGGAGACCCCACCTGGATTAATTACTTGTGTTGTTGCTCTGAAAAAATATGGTAAAAGCAACTTAAGAAAAGGTTTATTTCAGTTCATGGTTCCAAAGTACAGTCCATGGAGGTGGGGAGGCCTTGGCAGGCTCCCGAGGCAGCTGTGCACATCTTGTCCATAATAAAGGAGCAGAGAAAAATTGCTGCTGGTTCCCAGCTTCCTTTCGCCTTTTTGTTCAGGATCCCAGCACATGGAACCCAGTTAAGGTGGGTTGTCCCACATCAATCAACCTAATCCCTCACAGGCATGTCCAGAGCCTGTCTTCTAGGTCATTCTGTCTCCTCTCTTTAAAGTGACAATATTAAGCATCACACATCAAAAAGGAAAGAAAGAGAGAGAAAGAGAAAGAAAATCCAACACAAAAGCAAACTAATATTTTAATATTGTCAGTACATTAATAGCAATATTTTTGGGTTGATAGCTTTTCCATCAGAATTTTAAAAGATGCATCATTTACAATGCGTGATTTTGACACTGTTCTTAAATTTTATGTTAAATGTTTTAGTTCTTCCAAGTTCACTTTTTATTACAAACATTTGTGCTAAATTTGAAACATACTAATAAGATGAGAAGTGTCCACGATGTTCATTGATGTGGAACAGGGCAACTCAATATCGCTGTTTACTTGGAGCTGCTCTAAAGCTAAGTAGTTTTTCTCATAATTGTAGTTAAATATGAGGGCTGGGGAGACTGGTAAGGTGTTAAATGCTGAGAGCCTGAATTGGATCCTGAGAACATGCACACTTGTATGTGTGTGTGTTTACATGTGTGTATATGCACATATAAACATTACTATGTATATACATATATTTTTTTGTATGCATGTATGTGTACATACACATATAAAATACAAGTATACACATACATACAAACATACATACATACATACATACATGTGTATATGTGCATAATGACATATTTACAATCCCAGTGCTGGAGAAGCAGAGACAAGCCCATCTCTGGGGGCACTCTGGCCAGTCTACTTAAACCAGTTGGTGAGTTTCAGGACCATGAGAGACCCTGCCTCAAGGTGATGTCTCATAAAGGACACCTGAAGTTGTCTTCTGGCTTCCACCAGCATGCATACACATGACTGAAAATGAACTCATATATACCTATGTGTATAAACATACATATACATATACATATACACACATATCATCCATCCATCCATCTTAGACATTAGATATTTTAGTATTCAGTCTGTTTTATACATTAATGTTCTGTTAATTGTTGATGATTATTCTGAAATGAAATTCCCAGTCCAATTTAATTAACAAAATACTTTTCAACGTATGTTTGTTGTGCTTCTGTTTTGACAACTGTAAACTCGTGAAATAGTCTTATTCTTGAAGGAACTCTGCTTTGATACTAGTTGCTTAGAAAAAATGAGCCCTAAATAAAGTCAGAAGTCTCATTTTATGAAAATTACTTAGGACATAAAACACAGTGGGAGAAGCCTTTTTCCTCATATTTTGTTTGCTGCTCATATGCTGCTTGCTTTCACCTGTGCCATGCAAATTTAGACAGTGATGTAAATGGTAAACTAATGAAGGGCATCTGGACTAACATCTAAGCTCTGGACCAAGAGCAATGTGATGTGGGACAAATTGATAGGCCTCTCTGGGTTCTAATTTTCTTGACTAGATGATGAGATGCAAGATGAATGGTCCTTTTGGCAACATAATTTTATGAGTGGTATAGAAGCCCATTTTCCCAGTGCCTTCCGGTAAGATTACTTTTCCTCCATACTTTTCAATTAGATATCATTTTACTCACATGCCTCTTTCATCCATCTCTTCCAGATTAGCTGTCTCAAGTGTTTAGTTTTTAACTGATAAATTTAGCTTGCCTCTTGACTCAGATGACAATGTTCATTTTCTTGTCATGTTGCAAACTTTAACCTTAAAAGGGAGAAGAGTGTACATTACAACAAGGAAGCTGGGCCTTTCAACATTTCCTGTCTTTGATTGAATGTGTATTTCCTGAATACAATTTATTTTTGATTTGTGATTTTTTTTCCTTTCTGATACAGGATCTCCTTTAGTCCAGGCTAGTCTTGAACTCAGTATGTTGCCAAGGATGGCCGAGAACCCTCACTTCCTTAGTACTGGAATTAAGAATGGCATTGCACGTTAGAATATGAGCAGGATATTTTTGTTCATTTGTTGATTAATCAAAGGTAAAGCAGAATAGATAAAGAAATCATTGCATCTGCTTTGATACTTTATAGGATAGTAATCTTGAGGGAGGCTTGCCCCATGGGCTTTGGCTCATCTGGGACAGTGACGTTTTTTCAGCAAGAAACGTTATATGCTCTCATAGTGGGCAAGAAGTTTCTTGACCATAATTTGGCCTGTATGAGAAACCAGAAGCTATGTGATTTAGGAAGATGCCAGGAGACCTGGTTCTACTTCCTGATGGAATTGGATGTTTCTTTACATACGCACGGTGGCATAACGACACACTCCTGAAATGCCAGCATTCTTTGGGAATGTCTTAAAAAAAAACAAACAGAATAAAATTCACATTTATACAATGAAGGGTGCATAGCTGGCTTCTGACTTCTCTTCCACCATAACCCTCTGAAATCAAGGTTGTAATATGGACTTTCTGTCTTCCATCACTAAAACAGCTTTGATTGAGCAGCAAGGGAGCAAAATCACACATGGAGTCACTCCCCTTTGGATTTCTTGTTTTACAAAGATTTAGGTTTTACTCTTCTGTCCAAAACAATACATTGCCAGGTGGTCTGGATGACAGTGTAAAGCAGGAGTCTACAGCAGTGTACAGTGTACAGTGTCTGGCTCCTGTGTACTTGGGAAAGTATGGTAGTCTCTTTGTGTGTGCAAGATGATGAGATGCTCTGTTGCAGCCTGAATGGAAGAGCCAGGAGACAGCTCTCGATGATTTCCACAGTGAAGATGAAGTTGTATAGTAATGGGAAGTGTTGACTTTCCACATAGATGTTTCCCGTGTTTGTGGATGTAGGTACTGGAAAGCCTGAGCTGATGCACTCAGCACTCAGTTGGGTTTTTATTTATTGATAGTTTTCTCACTATAACCAGTGACACATTTCCCCTTAATTACACTGGTAGGCCTTATCAGCCACAATTTTGAAATGCAGATTAGATACAGTTTGTCTTCTAGAATCTCTGACTAGAAAATCTCTGAAAATTAAAACAAAGTTCCTTTGTAAATTTTGCCCCAAGATATTTAATGACAAATAGGTGTGAAGAAAACCTGAGGTTATTTCAAGGAAGTGAGGTAATGAGAAATCAGAGCAGACACACATCTTCTTGTGAATATCTTTTTTCTTTAGAGACAGGGTCTGACTGTGTAGCTATGGATGGCCAAGAACTCACTATGCAGAACAGATTGGTGTCAAATTTGTGCCGACTCCTCTTCTGTCTTCACTTCTCAAGTGTTGAGATTTTGAGTATGTATGATCACACCTGAGTCATCACGATGTTCCTTTTTTTTTTGGTCCTTTGAGACAGGGTAGACCTGTCTCGTGTAGACCTGACTGTCTCCAAACTCAGTCTGTACTTGAGGATGGCATTGAACTCCCAATATTTTTACCTCACCTTTCCAGTGTTACTGCAGTTCATATTTGTTTTAATCACCATGACTCACTGGGACTTTGATATAACATAGATACCCTTAATTTTTCTAAAATATGAAAAATTTTATTTTTGTCCAAGTGCATTTGACTACTGAGATTTTACATCAGAGAGATTCTTGAGATTCGAAAGGCTGATCCTTATCAGTATCCACTTCCTCAGTACAGATGCTGCTTATTCATTGCCAGCAGTGGAAAGGAAACATTGCACACAATTAAATAAATAACTAATTCGTGATTGCTCCTAAGAAAGGTTGAAATTAGACTCCAGGAAAATAACCATCTCTCCTGTGAGGGTGAACTGACAAACACAAAGCAGCAATTCTTATTTGCAGAAATCTTTGCACATTCCTTGTAATTTTTATGACATGTTTCCGTACACATTCAGTGAAAATAGTTTTTAAAAATTTTGAATAGATATAATAGATATCAGCCTGCTACTTGAATGAAAAATTAATTAAAGTAGTCCTCGGGCCACTTAAGTTTATGGTTGGATTATTTGGCTTTGGACACCTAGCATTGTAAGTTGTTATTTTATTGACAAATGCAAGTCACAGACAATAGCACTGACTCAGCAGATTTTGAATACCTTTTTGTTGTTGTTGAAACTATAGGTACGGAAGGTGGATAGTGCTTTCAAAACAAGGCTTTTTTTTTTAATTTATTTCTGGTCTGTGAGAAAAGCTGGTTTCTGACATGTTACTTCAACTCTCTGATGGGCAAAGGAAAATCCAAATTATTAATGCCAACACACCTGCTTCATTTTGTCTAATTTTCTTTCGAGAGAAGATCTCGCTGTGTACTTCAGGCTGGCTTCCAGCTATGTAGCCCAGGTTGGCCTCAAGTTCAATCTCACTGCAGCCTCCAAGTACTGAGATTTCAGGTGTCTCCACCACCCCAGGCTCATGATGAGACCTTTGCAAAAATTTATTCTTTTTTTTTTTTTTGGTTTTTTGAGACAGGGTTTCTCTGTGGCTTTGGAAGCTGTCCTGGAACTAGCTCTTGTAGACCAGGCTGGTCTCGAACTCACAAAGATCCACCTGCCTCTGCCTCCTGAGTGCTGGAATTAAAGGCGTGCACCACCACCACAAAACAAAACAAAACCCATAAACCCCTTTCATACTGTAAAATCCCGGATGAGGTAGTCAAATCCTGGAAGAGATAGTCAAATCCTGTGTGAGGTAGTCAAATCCTGGATGAGAGAGTCAAATCCTGGGTGAGATAGTCCTTTTTGAAGCTCTGAAGGTGTTCTATGACTGAAGGTGTTCAACATTGTCACATGAAGTCAATTTTTGAAAAAATTAGACGCAGATCTAGAGAGCAGCATTCGTCACTGCATTTTTAACCACACTAAGGGACAGAAGTTGTGGCTGCTGAATCATTTAAAAAATGGCACATTGGTTATTGACATATGCTCACAATTTGTGTAATCTACAAGAGTAATTTGTTAATGTGTGTTAGCACATTAACAATGTAGTATCTTTATCCTTTTGCTCCATCTCTTATCATATGAGGCTTCTTTTAATAATCCAGTATGATTATTTCTTTTCTCACCGGGTCAGAGACCCCACATTCCATACAGATGTGGCTCCCACGCTCGTTCACTGTTTTCCTTCCATGTGTTTCTTTGCCAATGTCTGGTGAGTTCTCAGACACTGCCTGCCCCTTTCCCTTCCAAAGGCTTTGTCCACATTTCCTTGCTTTCCTGTAGTCTCAGTGGTAACTACAGCCTTTGCCAAGGAGGAAGGTGAATGTGATTTTCTTTGTTATGGAAATACTTTTGCAGGTATTTAGAAGTCTTAATGGAGTTTGTGGTTTAAATAATATTTAATCTAAGTGTAGTGATCAAAATATTTTTCAGCTCAATCTTCAGCTTCTGTTTTCTTTGAAGGCTTTATTTTTGACCACATTTGGATGTTTATCTTCTTATCTGTTGGTTCATGTGAAATCCAAAATGTTTCCTCATAGATCTTTTTTTGGGATAGGGGTTGAGGCTGGGAAGCCTCATGGGGAACATTTATCTTTCCCTTCCACTGTCTTTGAGGCTCAGCAGCCTGGCTGAGAACAGAAGGGAAATCTTGTGTGGTATAGATGTGGAATGGCAGTTCTTCCTTTTGGGCTGTCTCCAACATATTAAGTCATGAGGTCATTTCATGGTCCTTCATGATAACAGGGCATTATTGCTGGTTTGCTGAACATCCCACAATCATTTCAAAAAATAATTTTTTTTAGTAGTGTACTTATTGTTACATAAATTGATTATCCCTTTCTATTCCATGGCATTAGAATGACATGATTTGTTCTCAAATCCTATCTCCAGAATGCTAGGGTATATTTTCTGTCCCAGATTAACTGGAAGAGTAAGTATTAGTTATCCTATGGAGAGAGGGGTATTAACATTTTATGGGTTTTGGAATTCCCTGTTTTAGTGAATTTGTGCTGCCAAAGTCAAGGCCACCAACACGTGGGTTCACTCTTTAATCCTGCAGTAGGTAAAAGCAGAAACTGAGACAATGGCACATTTTTGCTCACCTTAAAATTCAGATCACAACAAAGATAATTAAAATATGCACAATTAACAGCCAGATAAATCTATTCTAGACTAATGCTGTTATTACCCCAGAGTCCCAAGTGTCATTATTACCAATACTCACTATGGTAGATTGTTATAATGGAAATTCATCTTGGGCAAACAGATGTGATGATTGAGAGAATCCCCTCTCCTCCCCTCTGACTATGTAACCCAGGTCCCTCATCAACTTGAGCTCCTTCTGCTTAGCCCTCCAATGCCAGGGTTTCAGGTGAGCACCAGTATGCTCAGCTGCAAGAATGCTTTCACACACTCGATGAGTTGCTGGTGCCTTTCTGCTGAAGTGGTGCTATAATTAGATTCCAGTGTAAATATGCTTGGCCCCTGTTAGAACAAAGTATGTTCTGCAAGTTGTTTTAAACATGTTTGTGTGACCTACAAATATTAACCATCATGTCCTTCTGTGTGTTAAGATTTTATAATGTTGCAAATATCAAGTGTAGTGTTTTCATGATTATGAGCATGTTGAGTTGTTGATGGATTTATAAACAGATGATGTGACTCCTTTGTCCTCATTTCACACTATAGAGTACAATAAAATTCTGTTATCATGATTTGTTTTATGTACACTAGAGGCCAGATTATATCCCTTCATCTGTTCCTATGAGTGAATGACATCTAAAATCATCTAAAATCAGAATATACATACACAGCATAATTGGATTTAGGTTGTTTACCTTCTGCAAGGCATAAAATACCTTTTTTTCCACTATGACTTAAGAACCATCCAATGTCATGGCAAAGGAGCTATATGTTTTCATATTTTGGACACTTTTTAGAATATGTATAACATATGATATATATATATATATATATATATATATATATATATATATATATATATGACACCTCCACTGCATACACACACACACACACACATATTTCTGGAATACAAGGTAAGTAGAGAAGCTAGAGCTCATCAAGGAAATAAACAATTACTAATCAGAGTAATAGTTTCTGTGGGCTGGGAAGGTGTTTCTGTGTTAAGAGTACACACATACACTATTCTCCCAGAGTACCCAAGTTCAGTTCCTAGCATCATATCAGGTGGCTCACAAATGCCTGTAACTCTGGCTTCCTTGGGTACCTGCACACACACCTGCACACACATGGTCCATGCTCACTCCCCACTCCCTACCCCTGATACATAACTAGATGAAAGGGAATGTTTCAGGCAGGTTTGAGTTGAGTCTTTGGAAAGGCTTATTGAGTCACATTAGTGTTGCCTGGGTCATATTGGTCAGTGGAGTAGAAGCTCCAAATTCCTAAGAAAGTGAATATAAATTAACACCTGAAGGTTGAGTCATATGAAGCTAGGTGATAAGGTTCCTATCCTTTATTGGGGCATGCATTTTCATTTGAACTAGGGAATGTGATTTTTGCATGAAATTTAGTTGTTTTCCTTATGAACATATTTAATAGCTACTAATAAAGGTTATTTAAAAATAATAAGGGGGGAAAGGCAAACAATGTCATCAGTAGCAATAACCAATGAACCAAGATCCCGTTCTTCAGAGTCTCTCCCCAGTCTCCATTGAAGCATATATCCCAACAGAGTGGCATCTGCCATAGCAATAACCCTGGGGTAACACCCTCTGTGGACAAGAGAACATTTCTTTATGTTTTATTTTGAACAGAAATGGGTTTGTAACCTGATTCAGGTTAGTTTCACATAGCTTGTGTTGGTTTTAGCATTTTTGTATTGAATATACTACTACTTAATCAGCTCTGTTTGTGAACATTTTAGTTATTTTTATTTTTCAAAACATAGAAGTGAGCCAGGGAGGTAATTCAGCTGGGAAATGTGCTTGATGTCAACTTGAAGACCTGTGGTCAATACCTGGAACCAACAAGTTGTCCTCAGATCTTTGCATGTGCGCTCCCCTCCCTCTCTCTCTCTCTCACTCCCTCACTCCTTCTTCTCTCCCTCAATCCCACCCTCTCCCCCTCTCTCACACACAAATATTTAAAAAAGGTTTAAAAAAGAACCAGAAGTGTTTTCAGTGGTGTCTACCATGTTTATGTAATGACCTAATTAGTTTAGGACCCACGTTAATCTGACATAAGGAGACATGGACTTGAATGCCAGAACTGTGTTGCTTGTATTGCTTACATGGGTCATATGAGAACTGGACCTGCAGACATTTACTGAGATGTGTAGTTCAGTAGTACACAGATTCATTCGTAATGTCATTAACAGGACTCACTCAATTGTTACCAGTTGCTTAGACTTATGGCCAGTTTTCCAATGGAAAGATTTTTGCCAGTTTTCAATTTTTTCCCCTTAGATTGTCTTTCCTGTGATGACCAGTAATTGTGAGACAGGGAGTGGTGGTGCACACCTGTAAGACCAGCACTTTGGAGGCTGAGTTCAGGGCTAATCTGGGCTACAGAGTAAGGCTCTCCTTCCAAATATCGAAAATCAGATGTCAACAGCAACAACAAAAACTAACCAAAATCCTACCAAAGAAGCAAGAAGCTCTTTAAAAACTCAGGGTTAGCCTGGTCTGCATCCAGGACAACAAGGGTACTTAGACACTATCCCAGAAAACCAACCAATCAAATAAACAATCAAATACTAACCAAAGCAAAACAACAACCACAAAACCAGTAAGTGTTAGAACCAAGGTCCGGAATACACAGATCTACAACTGTGGAACAACACAACAGAATAAAATTTTCAGAATTTTAAAAGGAAATCTTGGATTGGCAATTTCTGTTTGTCTTTCTGTAGATAGCACCCCACTTCACAATTTACCCCAGGCTAACCCTGAGCTGATGGTCTTCCTATCTCAGTCTCCTGAATTCTGGCATGGGCCGTTCATAAGATGCGATTATTCACATTTCACCTTCAGTATTGACATAATTCATCTTGTTGGAGCTCACATGATATTGCAGGGTTCCTGACTTGTCCCCTTCCCCCTCAGCCTGAGAATGTGTAGCTAGTTATTAGGCCAGTTTTCTTGGGAGTTTGAAAGCATGGCTTTAAGAGATTCCTTAATAATTTTGTGTCACTCGCAATTAGTTGAAAATTATCTTCAAATCCTTTAAGGATAACCGTAATTATAAAATCAACTTATCTAATATTCTCATAGAAAAGAAAGGCTCATTCCTACTGAGCCAGTGAAATTCACCCTGTTGCATGAGAAGGAAAGAACCATCATGAGGAGTTTGTGAACTCTGGTTTGATCAGGGAGAGCAAGATGTTGTTTTAAAGTGTTTCACAGTAGTAGTGTGCAAAAGTTGTGTCCACAAAACTTAGAAACAGCTTAAAGAGAAAAGCTGTAGGTCCTCCTCCGCTGTACTTTAGAAAACAATGTTCAAATGGTAGCAGTAATATCTAAACTGGTAGCCACAACTAGATGTCCCTCACCAGTTGACTCTTCTGTGTCATCCTAGTTCCATTGCCTCTGAAATCGACAGTGTATTTTCTGCTGCTACTATGAGAACTCTACATGGCAGTGTTCCACTGAGATGCATATCCAGATGTTGTCATAGTCAGAGTATTGTCAGAACTTGCCTCTCCCTTTGGGGAACCAAACAGCTGCCTGTCTTAGTTGTTTATGGCTTTGAGGCTTTGCATATTCACTGGCTTTAGAATTAATTGCATTCACTAATTGAATACTCATCAATTAACTTCATGGCCAAAATCTGTCAGTGTAATTGTACTTACTTTTTTTTTTTTGCCTCAATCTTGTGAGAATAAAACATTGTTCAAAAGCTTAATGAGCAGTAAAAGGATAATTGATTTTAGTAAGGTACTGATCACTTGTCTGCAGTCTGAAAGTTGGGACATTCCCTTTTTGGGTGGATGTTTTCCCCTAAGACTGCAGCCCAAAAAGAGGCAAGAGAGGTGACAAGGAGGCCGTGGCTTTCTAAAACCAACTCAACATACACAGAAGGTCTGGAAGACTGACATAGAGGAAGGCAGTGACATTTGTGGCCCTGCATTTTTTTCTGGTAACCTATATATTTACATTATTTTTGCAACATTTCTAGGTCATAAATTCTATAAACATTTTGAATATTACTTGAGACTCTAAATCCAATCACTACTATACTCTATACATCAATTTCACTAAGGAAATGTTATAAATATACGGTAAACTTAGTATTCAATGTAAATTAGAATGTGTATGTGTAATAAATCTGTAAAGTTCAGAATCTTGCAGTTCCACAAGATGAAAATATCTCATGATGACTTAACCCTGTAAAAGGAAAGACATTGTTTATGTAATAAAGGTTGAGAATGAGATTTGATGAAGGCTCTGTATCTGTCTTTGAGCTCTTCTTCATTATTTTTACATGTAGCTAATATGTCCTTAGATAAACTTGCTTGTGGGTGTCCTAAGGTCATTTAGAAGAAACAGGGCTTCCTCATTCCCATGCAGGAAAAGCAAGTTATTTTTTCATAACCATTCCTTAAAAGTCCTAGCTAGCTGTACTCTGTGTGAGCTACCCTGAACCAACCATTGAGGCCGAAGCATGAAACAAACAAATGCCTTGAAAACTCAGTCATAGGAAAGAGGTCTAATATGTTTTTCCTTTATGCTTTTAATTTAAAGTGTGTGTGTGTGTGTGTGTGTGTGTGTGTGTGTGTGTGTGTGTGTGTAGGTGTGCACAGAGGACAACTTTCTGGAGTTGGTCTGTCCTTCTACCTTTACATGGGTTCAAGAGATTAAACTCAGGTTTGACCAGCAAGCAATTTTATCTGCTGAGCCATCTTAATGTTCTCTTTATTTGTTTATTTTTATTTTTTGAGATAGACAGTTATATAGCCCAGACTGAAATCAAACCACTATGTACTGTAGCATGGCCTTGAACTTGTAATCTTTCTGTCCCTACCTCCAGAGTGTGCTACCACATCCAGACAAATGATGAGCTGGGGATCAAACTTGGGCCCTGGTGCCTGGGCTGCATCATCAGCCCTGGGGTTTGTTATTCTGATTGTCTTGTTCAGTCAGCTTTCGCCTCCTACCTCAGGAAGGGATTTTTCTCATCCAACATTCAAAGGGATGCAGGGGAGGGAAAGGAGTGGAGTGATTTTGAGGAGACCTTGGGATGTCTGTTGCTGTTGAATTTTGCTTCTACCAAGTCTTTAATTTGAGTGTGGGCAAGAAGTGGAGAAATCATTTTCACTGATTGTGTCTAATCCCATAGCAGCCTTCTTCAGCACACACTCAGCAGTAGATAGTCTCTCCCTAACTAAATAAGCAGCAGGAGGTCTGGCTGAGAACAGTTCCAGCTCACCGTATGCTAAAACCCTTGCTTTGTCTCTATGTACAGTGTGCTCTTCAAGTGTTAAATGATGGTTATTATTTGTAAAATCATTTTGGCTAGTTTATTTAGCATGGGAAGATCAAAGGATTTGTATGTTATAAACAAACATTAATTCCACAAACATAGTGCTCTCTGTGGTAAGTGTAAGACATTCTTTAAATATACCGTTGACTTTTGCATGGGACTAATATAGTATAAAAATGGCTGTTTAAAAACAAGACAACAGTGTGCATCAGTATTATTAATCACCCGGAAAAAAATGGCCTTTTGCACTCATAGACTTCTGGGGGAAACAGGTGGGAGTGAGTCTCGCAGATGGGTGTGTAATTTCAAGCTGTGACTGCTCTGGCTGAGAGCCACAAACCTGGGAGGAGATCAGAAAGCCTTCCCTAGAATGGCACATTTGATCTGATCTGAGGGGTGAAAGGAAGTCAAGGAGACAAAATGCACAGAGAATTCCAGACATGGACATGGCGTGCTATGGCCTGGGATTCAAACCTTGGTCTGTAGTCTACAGTATTTGCTGTTAAGTGCTAAGACATCTTCCTAGTCCACCCCCCCTCCCCCGACTTCAGCCTTTGTTTTGTTTGTTTGGCTGGGTCATACAGGGAACTCGGAACAGTGATGTGAGATAAGGAAGGGTGACACAAGTAGGCAGGGTTCTATAGGGCCTCTACTTGCTGTTGAGAATTGTTTTGGTATTCTACAAGAAATGAACTTGGCAAGAACTCATTTTGTGTGCCTAAAATTTTGAGGAATTTGCTCAGATGGTATACATGGTGGTTTGAGAGAAAACAGTCTCCAAAGGAGCTATTAGAAGTTATAGCCTTGTTGGAGTAGGTATGGCCTTCTTGGAGGAAGTGTGTCACTGTGGCTTTGGGCTTTGAGGTCTCCTTTGCTCAAGCTATACCCAGTGAGACAGTCTACTTCCTGTTTCCTGTGGGATCAATATGTAGCTCCTTCTCCACTCTCAGCTCCTTCTCCAGCACCGTGTCTGCCTGCATGCTGCCATGTCCTGCCGTGATGATAATGGACTAACCCCTGGAACTCTAAGCCCCCTAATTAAATGTTTTCCTTTATAAGAGTTGCTGTGGTGATCATGATACTCCTCACAGCAATAGAAAGCCCAACTAAGACAGTATACTACTACTTCTGGTGTGTATCTCTCTTGAGTGTTGATAGATAGTATTTTCTCAATATTTTTTCCTGCAACTCAAAAGTTTGATTTCAGCTATAAATTTATTTTTTCATATTCACTCTTTATTTAAGTTTTGCTATTTTGTGTATGCAGCAGCTTTTGTAACCCTTGATAGATTCAGGTATAAAATGGTGAAGGTAAAGACTTGCAAATATGAGTGAGTGTTTATTAACATGAATCATACATGAATCTCAATTTTGGTTGCACACTGTACAGATCTCTCTCTGTCTCTCTGTCATCTCTCTCTCTCTCTCTCTCTCTCTCTCTTTCTCTCTCTCTGTGTGTGTGTGTGTGTGTGTGTGTGTGTGTGTGTGTTGTGTGTGTGTGTGTGTGTGTGTGCGCATGTGTATATGTTTTCCCAGACAGGATCTCAAGCTCTGGCTGTCCTGGCTCTCACTATGTAGCCCAAGCCTCTATCTACTGAGTACTGGAGTTAAAGGTGTGAGCTACACACTTGGCTGGGATTTATCTTGATGAACTTGTATTTGTGTCTATTTCTTTTTTTAACTTTTAAAAATTATTTAATTAATTATCCCCCAGCCTGATCACAGTTTCCCCTCCCTCCCTTCTCTCCTCCTAGTTCCTATTCCCAGTCTCCTCTCTTTCCCACCCATCTACTCCTTCTCCTTTCTCTTCAGAAAAGTGCAGGCCTCCCATGGGTATCAGACAGCCATGGCATGTCAATTTGCAATAAGACTAGGTACCTCCTCTCTTATTAAAGTTGGACAAGGTCACCCAGTAGGAGGAAAGGATCCTGAAAGCAGGGAATAGAACCAGAAACAGCTTCTGTTCCCACTGTTAGGATTCCCACCAAGCTTCACCACTGTAACAAATGTATAGAGGGCCAAGGTCAGTCCCATACACATTCTGTTTTTGGTGGTTCTGAGAAAGACGCCTAGAATCAGGGGCACCTCTGAGATGGGCTAGAAATCTAGTGCAATGCAAACTCCCAGGAACCTATGAGGGTGACCCTAGCTAAGACTCCTAGCAATGGTTGCTACAGAGCCTGAACAAGCCATCTTCTGTAACAAGTCAAGATTTCCAGTGGAGGGATTGGACCTTAACACAGCCACATAACCTCTGGCCTACAATTTTCCCTGCCTACAAGATATAGTGGGACAGAGTTGATGTTGAAATTATGGGAGTGGTCCAACTTGAGATCCATACTATGAGAGGGAGCCCACCCTTGACACAGACTAGGCCATGGCTTTAAATACACACAGGAAAAGCATTTCTTTACATTTGGTCGTGTTATTTCATCTGATCAAATAGCTTTAAAAATTGCCAAAATGTCCTGGAAATGGGAACATACGTGATTGACTATCTTAATGTTTATTCAGGATCTGCAGTCTTTTGCTTTTGTAGGGATTGATAATTTACCTAGTTAGCTTTGTTTTCTACAGTGAGAATGTGTGTCCCCAGTCCTGATGCGGAGGAACTTGACTAAGAGTGCTGAGTGATATTGAAACAATTCCCAGTCAAATGTTTCCACCTGACACTGGTGGGTTTTCCTCCTGTCCACTTCTGTTTCAGAGAACTGACAATCCTTTCACTACATTTTCAAAATGGGAGTGGTTTACATAGAACTTCAATGCATAGTTCACTTCTGGCAAGTAATTTGCTAATTAATGTTGAACTGCTATAGAAACAGAAGAGAAAACAATTGGGACTTCCATTTTTTATTTATCTATTTTTAACATCTTTGAAATCTTTCTGTGTAATGTGCCATTGAGTTTGAGCTTATATCCATGGGAGTGCTGTAATGAACCTGCTACCCTCATTCTGTAGACTTGGAAATGCAAGTCTTAGAGACTACACAATGATACTGGCATCTAGAGTTCAGTCTGCTTTTTCACATCACAAGAAGTACGTGAAAGCAAATGACAGTGGGGTCTGAATCTTACTGTTTGTGCTGGTGATGCATATGTGCACAGTGAGCTGTTGCAGGCAGCATTTGCTCATTCTTTTTCTAAAAACTTAAATACTCCTCAGGTAGGGTATTGTTATAGCACTCAAGAATTTTGGAAAATAAGATCTATGCATCCACTTCCAAATTATGTATTGAGTTATATGCCACTCTTTCTTGGCCCTGACAATTTGAGAATAAAAGCAATTGTTCTTCCCCTGAAGTCTGGAGGAGATGTGGTGTCAATGTCAAGTGGTACTTACAGGATGGAATCTACTCTTCTGTCTTGGAGTTGGCGAAGACTGAGAGGAACTTGGCCTGGGATTGAGTCTTGAAGGTGGATGAGGTGTGAACTAGGGAAATAATGCTTTGTAGGAGTAAAACTACCATTAATTAAAATGTGCATCTGGTTTTATTCCTCTTTAGAACTCGTGTTGTCTCATATAATCTTCGTAGCAACTCTAAGAGAAGAATCACAGATAAGGAAATTGAAGTAGGAAAATGCTTAGCAGTGATCATATAGTTCATAATATCAGAGTCTCATTTCAAACTTCAAATCCATATAATCTGGTGTGTGTGTGTGTGTGTGTGTGTGTGTGTGTGTGTGGTGTGTGTTGTGTGTGAGAGAGAGAGAGAGAGAGAGAGAGAGAGAGAGAGAGAGAGAGAGAGAGAGAGAGAATTAACAGACAGACAGACATATCTCAGCAATGATACAAATTGGAAAGTTAGTGTGTGTGGCAGAGTAGAAAGATGGAAACGTGGAGATGGGAAGGGAAAGGAGTCCTTCATTCAGGAATCTGGCTAAAGCTTTTCCTCAATTGAGGATGGAGACTTCCAGCAAATTAATATTTGCTATGAAAAATACCTATGTAGAGACACTATTCCTCACGTATGAAAATATTTTCAGATAACATTAAGATGGCAATATGCATAAGGACTGAGCATCTGTAGCCTTGAATGTAGCACTCCCCCTTTCTCACATAGTTTTTAGAAATCTCACAAATGAGATTATTACCTTTTGTTTACTGTGAAAATATGTAGGTGGAGTTTTCCTGTCCTGGCAGCTGTTTTCCCAACTAACCCCGCAGAGACAGTATTAATCATAAACTTCAGCTAATAGCTCAGACTTGTTACTAGCTAACTCTTACATTTAAGTTAACCCACATTTTTAATCTATGTTTTGCCACGTGGCTTAGTACCTTTTCTCAGTATGGCATGCCCATCTTGCTTCTCTCTGTCTCTGATAATGGTTCCTCTGACTCTGCCCTTCTTCTTCCCAGCATCCTTAGTCTGTTTTTTTTTTTTCTGCCTAACCTTGCCCTGCCCTGCTATAGACCAGTCAGCTCTTTATTAGCCAGTGAAAGGAATATATATTCATAGTGTACAAAAAGATTGTTCAACATCAGAAATATTTTTACTTTGCACAGAACTCTTGTGGTAGAGGATGTTTCTGGTCATCCCACTCTGTGTACCTTGGAAACCACCTGAGATCTTTTAATTCCATAACAGCTCTCTAAAGATAGCATTAAAACCCACCTAAACCATATATTTGGACCTTGTAAAGGCAATAAAACACAGTTCTCCTTTGAGAAGCCTCCTCTTGCATTCTGGGTGTCTCATGTGTTCATAAGTGTTCATTCAAGTACTCTTCTGTTCATAACCCCCATGCAAAACTCATGTTAAAATCCCTTCTTATAAACTCCAACCCTGCATTACAAGAACTCATCCTGAATTCTTTTCTGGTGAAGTCAAGGATCCTGCTTATTGTGGGGGATAAGAGGCATCAGTGGTGTCCCTGCAGCTTCCCCTGCCGTGGTGCAAAACTTGTCTTCCAGCATGACTAGTGCATAAATGGAGTGTCTAAGCAACACTAGCACCATGTCTCAGTACACAGTGTAGTTACACTGATTGAAATAATTCAGATATACATGAAGACTAATTGCATTCAGAATTCTAGGGAGTGATAGAGGGAGCTACTCTTTTCAATCGGTATGTCTGTAAGTACATTTGCAGTTGGTATATATTTATTAATATGAATGGAAATATGTCTCATCAAACCAAATGGGTTTCCCTTACTGTATCAGAAATACCTTTTTGCTACTACATTCTAAAGTTCTTGTTTTGTTTTGAGACAGGGTCTCATATAGCCTAGGCTGACCTTAAACTTCCCATTTTGCTGAGGGTGATTTGAATCTCAGATCCTCTTATCTCCACCTCCCAAGTACCGGGATTACAGATTTAAAAATATTCTTGGGGTGAGGATGTAATTCAGTTGGCGGGTTGTTTACCTAGCATGTCCTGAGTTCAATACTTAACACTACATAAAACTGAGTGTGGGTTCTTATGTGTCATCTCAGCATATGGGAGATGGAGGCTGGAAGATCAGAAGTTTAAGGTCATCGTATTTATACAGGGAGTTTAAGGCCTAGGTTACTGGAGACCTTGCCTTGAAAAAAAAAAAAAACTTCTATTCCACTATGTTTTAAGTTGTATAGTATAGTAATCATACAGATACAATATAATGCTTAGGAGAATGGGTACTTTACATTTAAAATTTTAGCACCAGTGTTCATGTGTGTATATATACCACAGTATGGGTATAGAATTCAGAGAACAGCATTGTGTAATACCTTTTCTCCTTCCTCCTCCATGTGGGTTCTGGCGATCAAACTCAGCTTTGCCAGCTTGTATTGTTTGAAGGCATGTGCCCTTACCTGCTTAGCTCTTTGGTCAGCCCCCATTTGGGGCTGACCAAAGTCAGCCCCCAGTTCATTTTAAATAGTGTTCTTCTTACTATCCTTGTAGTTAAACCTTCCTACTACCATAGTGGCATACATATTATAAATTGTGGAATCGTGCTACTAATAGAACAAAAGTCCCAAATGGAGTGTGGGTTTGTGGGATCTGTATAGCAAATTGGCATGTTAGACTTGGTCGAAAGGACCAAGTATGGGTATAGGCAAGAAGGTACTGTAAGTCTGTATGTGGGTGGCTGGTGGGAGAAATAGTTCAGGCGCAAGAGGGAATAGCCAAATGGCAATCTCTTTTACCTTATTGTGAAATGAAACGATTTGGTGACCAGAGGGCAACTTGTTACTAGGTTTTGGAAAATTGTCAAGATTTAGAAAAGGAAAACAGGAGGAATCTGAGATATGGGTTCTGAATCTTTAGTAGCTGGAGTTGAGGGCCCTGGATGTCCATGTGGGCTTACATCCCTTAGTGTCACTGGCTTCCCTGCAACTTTCAGAGGTCTAGGGTACAGTTTCAAGCAGGATTGAATCTACCATTTGGAGCTTTTAGGGTCTCCAGGGGCAAGGTTGGGGCTTCACAGTGAAGGAGGTGAAGGTGCTGTAGAGGGAGCATTTATCTAGAGCCAGGCAGACTGAAGTCTGGAGGAACCTGTGAAGGCCTAAGAAATGAAAATTTTGTTTAAAGATTTGAGCGAGACAGAGCTCAAGAGCAGAACACAAAGAGATGAAGCTTCTATGCTTATTTCAAGATGTAGGGTCTAGGGAGGAAGGTGAGGCAAATGAGACCTTGGAACTCCACGGAGCTTGACATGGTCAGTATTGATGGGGGTGAGGGAAGGATTTTAGTGAAGTGGGAAAGTAAACTAGGATCCCTAATCCTGAAGCTACTCAACGATTGCAGCTGATAATTGGTGAAGAATGAAGGAACCCTAGCTGGTTGACCCAGATAATTAGAAAAGAGTTTGGGGGAAATGAAACATGATAATGAGCAAAAAGGTGAATGTTGTGGGTCTTGAATGGGATCAAACTAGCAAACTGAGCTCCTAATGGTCCAGAAAGCACTAGTGATGAGCCTGGGGGTAGGGCTCTAGGATAATTTCTTTTCAATCTGCAGCACCAAAGGTGCAGAAGCTCCAGGCTGCAAGGCAGTGATGAGTGTGGTTATCTGTTGTTGGTTTTCAGCATCTCACTTCAAGGTGAACAAAGAACCTCCAGGCCTGCATTCATTTCTGTCTTTTGCTTTTCCCTGTGTGAATTTCAAAACTCTGATTTAACTAGGAAAGCCTAAAGATCTAAAGGTGCTGTTATTAAGAAATGTTTTTTAAAACTTGGGGAGCAAGCAAAAGAGGCATCGCACTGTACAATACTGGACTTCGTTTGTTCTGTCAAAACCTTGGGTATTGTGAAGAAAAAATGAGCTCAGGACCCAGGAGTTTTTGCTTCACAGATGGCCACAGTGTTTGGGGGTGTATTATTAAATACAGGTGTTGAATTCAGTACCCCTGAAATCTCTTCTGAGTCTAAAATACAATTATTTTTAGTCTGAGTTCTGGCTTCTATTTTAAGACACTGTCTTCCATTACCCCTTGCATTAGTTTCTTTTCCATTGCTTCCATAAAACACCGTGGCTAAGGCAGCTTATAAAAGGAGGGGCTTATTTGGCTTTTGGTTCCAGTAGGATAAAAGTTCATCATGGCAAGGGGACACAAAAGGAAGTGTCAGTCATGGTGGCTGTAGCAGCTAGCTGACAGCTCATATCTTGGACAGCAAGCAAAAAGGAGAGAGAGAGATGCAGAGGAGAGGAGAGAGGGGGAAGAAGGGAGGGAAAGAAGAGAGAGAGGGGGGAAGAGAAAGAAAGGAGAATGAGAACTAGAGAACTCGAAGTGGTTCGAGTGTTTAAACACTCCATGTTCACCTCCAGTGATATATATCCTCCAACATGGATACACCTCCTAAACCTGCCCAAAGTGCCATTAGTGGGACTCCAAGTATTTAGGTGCCTGAGACTTTAGGGGACATTCATTGCTTATTCAAATCATCACACCTCCATATTATTCTTTTAATTTTTTAAAGTTATTATAACTATCATTTTTATTATTGTTATTTTGAGGCAGGGATTTTCCGTGTATTCCTGCCTGGCTTTAAGTTTGCCCATCACACCTGTGGTTTTCCTACCATCCTGAAATAGTTTTATTAAAGCTAAGAAGCTGGGAAAGAAGGGTAAATTTGTGTCTTCTGGCTCTCGATCATGTGGTTTGGGAGAAAAGGGGTGTAAGGTGCAAACGATAGCTTTAAATACAGGAATGGCCCTGAAAATGATTCCAGTGATAGGAGTCAAGCCCAAATGTAAGGCTGGCACAGGCTGAGCATCGGACAGCTCCTTTTGGATGGCCTTCTGGGTCTGATGAGGAGAGATGTCTGTCCTGGGGCCGGATCACATCAGAGGAATCACTCAGGGAATGGAAATACTTTATGGACTCCGGTTTCCACTTCTGACCAGAAGCATCTCACACTGTGATCCTCTTATAGAATATACCAAACACATGCGACTTACTTGACATTGTCTGACAAAGCTCTTAAATATACTCACAGAACAGCATAGTGCACGGTTAAGAGGACATCCCCCCAAGGAGCAGGAGTCTAGAGCTTCAGGCTTTTCTCATGTCTCCTTCTTTCATTTTCAGTTTTCCAGTATTTCACTTGCATGCCTTACAGTTTTTTATTAAGTACAGCATATTCCAACCCGACTCTGAAAGCTACTTAAACTTTGCTCTTTGCCCACCCCTTCCTCACCAGCCCTTTTGGCCCTACCTATTTAGAGCCGTGAGCTTAATCATCCAAGTCTGCCAGTACTGGATTGTATTATTAGAGTTCTGCAAGCTACAGAGTGAAACTGATTAAGATTTTACAGGCCTGGTGGTTTTCCTCCTGGTATTCACCCAAAAACACGCTTTAGGTCAGGGAACTGATGAATCATTTTGCAGGGCTTTTGTTTTCTGTTTGATTCTAGAAAAATTCAGTCTGGTCATGAACATGGATCTGTTATTACTATGAGGACATTAGGATGGTAAAGTAAAATTGTCAGTGTTAGCTTTGGTTTCTGGGAAATGTAAAAGATTGGTTGTATCTTTTTAGAAATGCAACTGAGTTCTCCAGAGCACATTCATTCATGGGAAATTCCTGTTAATTGTAGTGCTTGAGGCATCAGTGTGGTGATGCACACATGTGATCCCAGCTTTCTGGACATGGGGGCAAGGACAGGGGTCACTGTCAAAAGGGTTACATGGTGATCTTCAGGCTACTCAGAATTCCCCAAAATCCTGTCTCAATAAAACAAAATATACAGATTACTGGGTTACCACTGCTGTGTGACTGGTAGCCTTCCACAAAACCATCACACAAGATCTGGAGGGCATAGATGTGGATTCTCTGATTTTTCTGAAACGAGTCTGATGCTGATTGTGTATGTGACTTTTTCTCTGTCACCCAGATAGTCTGGGTCTTCAAGTTATATGACTCCTGCTAGTCTGTAGCAGGCCCCCTGACTGGATGAAGACAGAGGAACAGATTAAGCCTTCATTTGACATTTAGACATTGATTTGAGTGAAAAACAGGCCAAACACTGTTGATTGAGAACATAGGGTGTTGTAAATCGATTTGACTTGGAATTGTGTAGAATCTTTGGCTAGGTGCCTGGCTTCTGTCATACAGAAATGCAGGATTAGAAAGGGTAGAGTGATCAACAAGAATTTGATTGCTATGTAGTGTATTCCCACTGTATAAGCAAGTGAGTCATGAGAGAGAAAACTCACCTTGGGTCAGAGTGTTTATTTCCTCTCCCAAGGTTGAGGCATTAGTGATGTGGATATTTTACCTCCTTGGCATTTGATTCCCTAAGCTAGGGTTCAGCATCTGCCACTTGCTTGGGTCTTGTCATTCCCTCCCCACACGTTACATTCCACTAAGATGTGCTCTCAGTTCACTACTGTGAAGGGGTCCTATGTTGCTTTTTTCTTCTTTCCATTCTAAATACTGCCTACTATTAGAGTAATTTTTTGAGATAATAACTTTGCCTTAAAACATCATTTTGTTTCTTACTGTACATTTTTCTGCACTTGAGCACACACTCACACACATACACACATTTATATCACACTCTTGAGATGACAGAGTTGTAGAACTACTGGAAAACTGATTGGTGGCTGTGTGAAGCTAGGAACACTAAGGCGGAGAGGTGACAAGTGTATCTGCCGAGACAGCATGGCTGAATAGTTCTGGGTCTTAATTATGTAGTACATATGTGTTTCATGCATGACAAAACGACATAGAATAACACATACTTTTCTATCTCTTGGTTTTTGTGTTCTGCTATGTGTACATAAGATATAAGCAAAAAGGAGAGCTTCATGTAAGATAGATGAATCTTTGTCCATTCCTTACAACCTTAGATGAATCAGTTAAAAAGTAACTGATTAGTCTTTCCACTGCCCATCTTCTTTTCTATCATGTTCATTGCTTGCTATTGTACCTCTCTGAAGTGGTCATCATGTTGTTCTTTATGAACAGTAACATGTCTTTTTGGTACTACACCTCTCACCCATTCAAATAACTAATGTTATTTGATACGAATCCTGAGTATCATGTGCTAAAGCAGTTGACCACGCTATACATATAAATGGACATGGAGCTTGAACCTCAAGAGATGTGCAGTCTTGTTGACAGAGATAGAAAAATGAACAAATAGGTTGTCTAAATTCCTGTCATCTGAAATACATTTGTAGAAACATCATCATTCCTGAGAAAGGAGTTGGGAAATTGTTGACATACAATTTAAATTTCCCCCTCCCCCGGAAATGCAGTCCTCAGAACTAAAACATTTTATTTGTTATATATAATGGTTTTAAAGACTGAACAAAGAGGAATAACTTAATTAGATGCATCCACCATATCATTAATTTTAAGTAAAATGACACTTCTTTAAAAACACTTGTGGGGAAGTGATATTGAAAATAGATGTGGGTTTGGGAGCACAGCTGAGTGGCAGAGTGTCTGATGTGTACAGGGTCCCGAGTCCCTTCCTCAGCCAAGTTCACCAACAATGTAAATTCTTGAGTGCTGTCCCGGCTCCTGACCATTCTCTCTCATATGGAAAGAAGGCTTGGGGAAATGTGAACAGAATTGTGAAGAGCCTTCATGTACTGCTGAAATGACAAGTCCTGTTGATAAGCTGAGGGCAAAGTACCAGCTGAGACAGGAAGGATCGGGGAGACCTGCTGACGTCCAAATTCACACCTGCACATTTCCTGTATCACTTTAGAGTCAGCTTTCTGGTCTTTGTGGGTTCTGTGCTTTTATACTTGTAGTTGTACAAATAGATGGGCAACACAGGGTTGGATTTTCTTGTGGGAAAGCACGGACTCTCTACAGTAACTGAAGCCTTTTCTCTTTTCTGTATCTTTACAGTGTGTCCTACTCAGTGCACGTCTCAGAAGATTATCCAGGTAATATGTTTCCTTCCTTTTTAATGAGTACATTTTGGTCTTCTGGAGATTTGAAATATGTGTACATTTATGGAACCATGAAGCGCTGGTAGATGAGACATAACGTCAGAGGAAGATTCCTGTTGATTGTCAGATACTTGAACACTTGGTCCAGAATCAATTGTAATTTCCCAATGAAAGCATTCATATGGACTCCCTTGGTAGCTTCATTTCATTAAAAATATTAAGTGCTTGCTGCAAATGGACACACAGAAAAATAATTAAGTTCTAAAGAAATGTATGCCAATAATCTTCCTGCCAAATTATGAACTGCTTAATTTAAAAAGTAAACCTAAACAGGCTGGTTCTGATGGCACACACCTTTGATTCAGCACTTGGGAGTTTGATGCCAGCCTGGTCTACATAGTGAGTTCCCAAACAGCCAAGGCTACAGAGAGACCCTATTTCGATAAAGAAACAAAAAACCTCCCATACACATATAAGTACACCCGGAGATAAATTATTCAAGCAAATAACCATTACTCATATTTTCCATATGAAAGCACCACTAGACGAGTTCAGAGAATCTTTTATCACTTGTGGTGGTGGTGTGTGGTAAACCAAGCAGCCCCAATGCTTAGCTCCCTCTGGTGGCGAAGAGGTAGTACTTCTTTTTCTCTTCATTGGGGAATCAGTGCTTGAAAATAGAACTTGGTTCTATCTAAAGATTTAAATATTGTTTTATTTAATTGTTTATTTTTGAAAAGATCTCTTATTTTACTTTATGTGTATGAATGTTTCTTCTATGTGCACGGGTGTGCACCATGTGCATTCTGGTTGGATCCCCTGGAAAAGTTTAACAGATGGTTGTGTGCTGGGCATTGAGGGAAAGGTCTCTGGAAGAGCAGCCAGGGACCTTCACCACGAAGCCATCTCTTCAGCCCCCAAAATTTATTTTTTCATTAACTTTTTCGCAGTTTTTGGGATTGAACGCAGCCTTGTGCATGCTAGACAAGTGTCTTGTCACTGAGTCACATGACTAACCTATCAAAATTGAAAGGAATTCAATTTATGTGTATGGGTGTCTTGCTGGAATGTTGGTCTTCTGTGCATCATGTGCCTGCGGTTCCCACACATGCTGGAAGAGAGCGTCATATTTCCTGGGACTAGAGTTTTACATGGTTGTGAGTGGCCATATGGGTGGTGGGAATTGAACCCAGGTCTTCTGGAAGAGCAGCCAGTGCTTTTCAACACTAAGCCATCTCTTCAGCCCCTATAATTTGAATTTTCTTAATAAAACATTGGTTTTTCATTTGTGTTCCTTTTACTAAAGTCTCATCTCGGAGTAAGTTTGTAATAAATCTCCAAGGCAATTAATTCATTTCCCCCAAGATAACAGAATTTAAATACATATTTGATCTACTTGATTAGAGTAGGTATTATTTTGCTGAGGGGGTAGCAGATTTGTGTATTCTGGTTTAAATGCCGAGGCTGAGTTTTCAGTTGGTCGATGCATCTGGTCCATCAAATACAGCAGCAGAGTACAGGTACCAAGTGCTTCCAGGTGTGCAGTTGAACCTAATTCTGAATGCCGTTATTGGTAACAGAAAAAAAAAGCAGCAATCATGATATTCATCCTTGAAGAATATGTGCTGCAGAAATCAAAGAATGCTTCCTAGGAACATGTAGGGACATGGCACTTGGTGACCACCTGCATCTTACCTCTGGCAATTGTTGCTTCTGAGGAAGTGATCTGGGCCTTCAGAGTGACTGTTAGTGCGATAATATTTTCCTTTTTATTAGATTTTAATCCAGATTTATTTGAGGTTTGTTAGTCAATAAGTTTCAATTTTCCAGACTGACAATATTATATAAAATTATGTTTTTTCCTTCCTAATAGCCATTGCTTCCCCCCACTTCCTAGAACTTCTAGAATAATTTTCAATAATAGGAAACTTGGCAGTTTTGTATCAAAAGTAGCATGTTTTATTTTTTGTTTACCATGTTTCAGAACACAGAGGGCTATTGAGTCTATACTTGGCCTCTGTTGAGGAGTCAATTCCTCCGTCAGATAATAAGGTGCTTCTCTATGATGCTAAGCATCTGGATGGTACCTGCCAGAACTGTACACATGTTGTTTTGTACTTGGTATTATGGACGGCAAGATGCTAATGGAACTGACTGGCTCTTTAGGCATTTATAGAGCTAGCAAGCAAGCCTGCCAGAGCCTGTCCCTTTAGATGTGGTGAGATATGCTTAGGACATTTGTGGTTTTCCTGTCATGATTATGGATTTGTTTAATCTCAGCAGTATATTTCCTATATGTCTTTTTGAAAAGTCTCTACATTGTTGAAATGTTTGTTTTGTTTTTTTAAGAAAAAAAGTATTTCATACTGTTTGGTCCATTGTAAAAAAAAAATCTTATGTAGCTTTATTCTCCCTCTGTTCTCATTCATGGTACTTAGATTTGTTCTTCTTTTCCCGCACTTTGGTTTGTTTTACAGGACCCTTTGCCTATTTCTAAAATTATTTCAAACAAATAGCTCCTTTTGCTGTTTTTTAATTAACAAATTCAGCAATCCTGGTACTGCCTTCACTAATTCTTTCTGGTAATGTCTGTGGGCTTATTCATCTATCTTTGGAGGATGGTTTGCTAATCTTGATAGTATGGGGCTTTCTTTGTCCTGCCTGTGCTCTAATTGTCCCCCTCAGTTAGGAGCCGAATGCTGCACTCACTTAAGTCCCTAGGAATATTTTTCAGTGTATAATTTTGTTTCATTAACTTGTGTCATTGATGAACACTCATTTCGTAATCTATGTCTATGAAATGCAGATTTAAAGTCTTCCATGGAATCCAGTACATGTAATGACATAGATACAAGGTCACTTTTTAAAATCAAATGAAAATGTAAAGTAACCTTCTGTCTTCTTTGAGTCTTGCAGAGAAGATTTCATTTTTGGAAATGGATTTGAAATGGTATATGCACGGCAAGTCACAGATTGACTCTAAGACCCAACTGCTAGACTGCACTACTCACGTTTTCTCACTCCAATTAGGAGGTTTAGTCACTGTGTGACAGAATTCTCTCATCTCTCCTCCATTTTTTCTGTTGGGTGTAGAGGACTGAGGTGGTACCTTCTGGATTATTTGGTCGCTGTGACTCCAAAGCCTGACTTACAAATGACATACTTGAACATTGTGTAACTGCCAATTAGCAACTTAAGTGAGAATTGAAATCCTAACACTCTAAGTGGAGCCCTTTCATGTAATTGTTTTTACAGTCAACACACATTTATATCTTGTAATATGCTACAGTTTTCTGAGGGATCATGATTCTCATATGTAAAACACAATTCAGTGACAAAGTATTGACCTTTTGATTGAGGAAAAAAATCAAGCTTTACCACTTTATAATTATTTAATCAATTAATTGCTTAAGTAGTTTAAAAGAATTAGTTTCCTTTAGTTTTGTTTTCATTGCCATTAAAAGAAGATAATAATTGGTTACTTTGAAAAAAAATGACAAAATTTTAGAGATGATTCAGGGAGAGTATCCAGATTATAATATAAAATCAGCATAATTAATTTTTATCACTACAGTTAACCTTTCTCTTAAGTTACATAGTAATAATGAATGGAGTGGCTTGACTTAAGTGACCTTTGTACTTGAAACTGAGTAAAATCAGTGAGAGTTGCTTTTCCGTTGCTACACTTTCCCATACCGATGATCCACAGAAGCTGTGATATTGATGGGAAATACTCTGTGGTTAACAGCTTAACAAAGGTCTCTATATCCTCTACAAACATGAACTTAAGAACCTGTCTCGCTGACCTAGGCCGTCTGCATATGTGTTACAGTTGTGCAGCTTAGTCCTCTTACGGGAACAGGGACTGTCTCTGATTCTTCTGGGACCATACTCTTCAACCTGGGTCACGTTGCCCAGCCTCAATACATGGAGAGGTGCTTACTCTTGCTGCAATTTGATGTGCTATGTTTTATTGATACTCATAGGAGACCTGACCTTTCCTGGATAGAGAGAGAAGAGGAGGGGACTTGGGAGTGGGAAGGGAGAATGGGGGAGAGGGATGGGAGGGGGAGGGTGTGGGTAGGGTGTAAAATAAATGACTGAATTTTTTTTTTTTAAAAAAGAAAAAGAACCTGTCTCCAGAGGTTGAAAGAAGGAGGAAAACAGTACAAAGCCTAAACCTTCAAAGAAAACAAAAACCAAATGCGGTACTCATGGGAAGAGTCTAATGAGGGAACTCAAGATTCAGCATTCTTGCTCTGGCTCAAGGAGTCTGTCATCTTAAATGCACTCCTTAGCTACTTACGTCTGACTTTCCCATCTCTAAACCAAGATGATGCTGTTACCCATATGACAAAGCTTAGGGAAGAAGTATTTATTTATTTATTTATTTATTTATTTATTTGTTTGTCTTTATTTCTTATGGGTTTTGCTTTTTTTGCAGATTTTTTTTATTTGAATTACAAACAAGACTGTTTTACATGTCAATCCCAGTACCTTCTCCCTCCTCTCCTCCCCTACCACCCCCCTTCACTAAAACCTACCTATCACATATCCTTTCTGCTCCCCAGTGTCCCGCGCGCTATGTTCTCGGCCGGCAAGAAACACACAGGACACTCGGATCCTTCTGCAGGAAAGCTTTAATGCATCTTGAGAGTGGGAGAGCATAAGCTTACCAGAGCGCAGACCCCGGCCCAAGAATCCCGTTCCTTAATAAAGGCTGGCCGCGGCCGCCTGGGACGTGTTACCCTATGAATGGCTTCAGCTCCTCAGGCCAAATGAGCCACGGGATAGGCAGAGATCAAAGGAATGGAAATTACCCAGCGCCTGTGAAATAATTTACATTTGGTGCCTGCAGGCACCATCATTGTAATGGAGAATGTAGGAACGGCTCCCTACAGATCCCCCTTTTTTTATTAATTAATGATAAGGCTTTATATTATTACAAGCAATTAGGTCACCCATATGTTGAGGGATAGAGGCAGAGGTTGTACCTTCCCAAATCAAACAATAAGACTGTGTACGAGAGTCGCGACTAGGCTGTTAGCTTGACCCGAAGCACTCTCGACCTGTCCTCTGCCGTTTTTCTGGGAAAGGGAGGCTCGGGCAGGCAACCCTTATGCAGGACAACATGCCTCCCAGAGAAGCCTGCATATTGGGCAACTTCTCTGTGCGATGCCTTTGCTCGACACCCTCATGGGCTGCTCAAACCAGACACTCTACCCTGTGCAATGAGCCTAGGCTCCGGGTGTGCAAGAGCTGTCTGGCTGGCGGCCTATTGCTTAAGCATAGTTAGCCAAATAAGCGCTTGGGCGATAACCATCTTGCCTCTCTTAGTTTGAGCCTTGAGCTTACAGACCAGCCAGAGAAGTAACACCAATCCACAGCAAACGGCTGCACCAAACAATCCCACCCCCACCCCTTAAGTGATGACAATCCGTCAAGGACAGGAGTTAATCTGGATAACAATAGCGGCTCTCAACTCCCGGGGAGAGGGTGGAGTTTTAACTTTTGAAGGTCCGAAGGGGCTCTTTGTGTGAGTCTTTCTGGGATCCATAGGGGATTTTCTTCATCCTGTGGAAAAACACAATAGCTCCCCTGGATCTTATGAGAATAGGATCCGGGCCTCTCCAAAGATCAGTTAAGATATCTTTCCATTTTACCATTTTTTTTGGCCTTTTAGGTTTTGAGGTTTGGCGCTTGGCCTCAGTATGGCCCTGAGCGTTAATGTTTATGAGGCTTTAAAGCCACAGGCATTCCAGGCTTCCAAGAAGTGTTGAATAACATGCATGGCCTTTTCCCCTATCAAAGACTGGGAAAGCCATCTGTAATTTCCTCCGCTCCTCTAATGGTAAGAAGGAGTCGGTACCAAATAATGGGGGTGTTGATGGAAGTACACCCGCTGGATTAACAGGTCTCTTAAATTTACCGGGTTGTGACCGGTTATCCCCTATTTTCTCTCCCTCCTTTTTTGTTTCTTTTTCACCTAGCTGAGCTGTTTCCTCTAAAACTTTATCTCTTGAGCTTTTAGAGTCATCAGAGCTATCAAGATTTAAAGCTTTAAACTTATTTACAGAATCATCTAACAAATTATTCACTCCCTTGTCATTAGACATCCCAGGAGGTCCTTTTTTCTTATTTGTTGTTGTTTCTCTTAACAAATTATTCACTCCCTTGTCACTAGACATCCCGGGAGGTCCTTTTTCCTTATATTTTATTGTTGGGCGCGCCCCATCTCTCACTACATTCGGTTTCTGACATGTAATTCTGGACTTCTTTAAGATTGCTACAACAGTGAGAAAAATGGCTCCTAATAAAAGCACAGAAGCCTCTACATTAACCTCCCAAAATAGTAACATTTCCAAGCCAAAGTCCAGAAAAGACATACCTCTCCGAATTTACCACCCTGCAGTTCTGAATCCACCCCGTTAGAGGGGTCTCTGCAGTGCCGGTGATGTTACCAAATTAAGCATCCCGGGTTTCGGCACCAGATGTCCCACACGCTATGTTCTCGGCCGGCAAGAAACACACAGGACACTCGGATCCTTCTGCAGGAAAGCTTTAATGCATCTTGAGAGTGGGAGAGCATAAGCTTACCAGAGCGGAGACCCCGGCCCAAGAATCCCGTTCCTTAATAAAGGCTGGCCGCGGCCGCCTGGGACGTGTTACCCTATGAATGGCTTCAGCTCCTCAGGCCAAATGAGCCACGGGATAGGCAGAGATCAAAGGAATGGAAATTACCCAGCGCCTGTGAAATAATTTACATTTGGTGCCTGCAGGCACCATCATTGTAATGGAGAATGTAGGAACGGCTCCCTACACCCCAGGGAGGGTGAGGCCTTCCATAGGGTGTCATCAGAGTCTATTGTATCCTTTGGGATAGGACCTGGGCCCACCCCGTGTGTCTTGGCTCAGGGAGTATCCCTCTATGTGGAATAGGCTCCCAAAGTCCACACCTATGCTAGGGATAAGTACTGAACTACTACAGGAGGCCCCATAGATTTCTGAGGTCTCCTCACTGAAACCCTTGTTCCTGGGGTCTGGATCAGTCCCATGCTGGTATCCCAGCTATCAGTTTGGGGACCAAGAGCTCCCTGATGTTTAGGTCAACTGTTTCTGTGGGTTTCACTAGCCTGGTCTGGACCCCTTTGCTCATCACTCATCCTTCTCTGCAACTGGATTCCAGTTCAGTTCAGTGTTTAGCTGTGGGTGCCTGCTTCTACTTCTACCAGCTGCTAGATGAAGGCTATAGGATGGCATATAAGTCAGTCATCAATCTCATTATCAGGGGAGGGCATTTAAGGTAGCCTCTCCTCTGTTGCTTAGAATGTTAGTTGGTGTCATCTTTGTAGCTCTCCAGACATTTCCCTAGTGCCTGATTTCTCTTTAAACCTAAAATGTCTCCTTCTATTATGGTATTTCCTTTTTCGTTTCCTTCTATTCTTCCTTTGACTCAACCCGTTCTGCTCCCTCAAGTCCTCCTCATCCCTCTTCTTCTCAGCTTCTCATTCTCCTAGATCCCTCCCCCTCCCCCCATGCTCCAGGGGACCATGTATGTCTCTCTTAGGGTCTTGCTTCTTTACTAGCTTCTCCGGTAGTGTGGATCGTAGGCTGGTAATCCTTTACTCTATATCTAAAATCCATATATGAGAGAGTACATACCATGTTAGTCTTTTTGTGACTGGGTTACCTCGCTCAGAATGGTTTCTTCTAGTTCCATCCATTTTCCTGCACATTTCAAGATCCCACTGTTTTTTTTCTGCTGAGTAGTAAGAAGTAGTTATTTAAACAAGTGTGAAGATGGGTTGATTCATACAAGTAGCACCGTGCTTTTCAACACACTACCTCATTTTATATCTAAGACCAATGCCATCAGGACAGATGAAGAGGTGAGGAGAGTCAGGAGAGAAGACGCAAGGATTTTGTTGTTTTGGGAGTGTTTTTTTGTTCTGTTTTGATATAATGGGTTTTATTTTTTTTGTTGTTGTTCTTGCTTACTTTGTTTTGTTTTCTTTCATGGGAGGATGCAACAAGGATGAGGGAAGAAATGGGAGGACTGGGAGAATAGAATTGGGGCACATGATGTGAAACCCCCCAAGATTCAATAAAGAAGTTAAAACCAAATCTATAGTTGGCTGGTCTCAATATGT
This sequence comes from Cricetulus griseus, assembly GCF_003668045.3. NCBI lineage: Eukaryota > Metazoa > Chordata > Mammalia > Rodentia > Cricetidae > Cricetulus > Cricetulus griseus. The sequence continues at coordinate 334,664,983 of NC_048595.1, read as the reverse complement.
ACATATTTTTTTTTTTGTTTTTTTCCAGCTTTTTTTATTTGAATTAGAAACAGGATTGTTTTACATGACAATCCCAGTTCCCTTTTGTAAAACTTTAAATTTTTTTCAGAAACAGATAAAATATAGTTTGGTGCATATATGTAAAATTACATTTGATTACCACAATCAAAGCAATTAACACATACACCATCACCTAAGCTGTGTGTTAGGTAACCTGGAACCTCCTCATTGTACACCTTCATATTTATACCCTTTGACCAAGCTTTCCACTTCTTTGTCCACAGCCCTTGGCAACTACCATTTCAACACTACCCTCAGCTTCTTTCCTTTCAACATCCTTAGCTGTCATATGAACAGGGCAGTAGTAGTTTGTCTCTTTTTTGGCTCATTTGATTTACCCTAATTACTGTCAGGTTTACTTACTTCATTGCAGGCTTCCTTCCTTCCTTCCTTCCCTCTCTTCTTCCCTCTCTTCTTCCCTCCCCTCTTCCCTCCCTCCCTCCCCTCCCTCCCTCCCTCCTTCCCTCCCTCCCTCCCGCCTTCCTTCTTTCTTTTTTAATGGCTGAGTAGATACTACTTTATACATATTTACTGCAATTTCCTCATTTATTTAGTTGTTGATGGATACTTATGTGTCTTCCACATCTTGGCCGTGTTGAATAATACTTAAAGGTACAAGGGATTTCAGATTTACTGATTTTATTTTAGGGGAATAACCAGAAGTGGGATGGCTAAGCTCATCAACCTAGGAGAAATTGACAGATGCAACATCTCAGAAAAATCCTTATGAACTGTGAACAGAGCAATAGTGAGCAAGGAGATTGAGTCAGTGATCATACACTTCTCAACAGAGAACTTAAGTCTTTTGAGGAAGAGACATTGCTAGTCTTTTCTTAACTCGACAAATGGGATATTCTCAATTTGGTGTGCTCTTTTACTCTGCCTCTTTTCTGATCATAGATATGGCTGACCTACTACATCATAATGAAAAATTAACAGCAGATGCCCTAAAACCCCAGAACATTCTTGTAGTACATGGAGTTAAAGCAGAATTTGAAAGTATGACTAATCCAAACTACAAACATGTAGAAAAATCCCTCAGAGAGTCTTTGAAGGCATAATCCTGCCCTCCAGCGTCATGCCGCACACAGTCAACAGATTAATTTTTTGAATTAAATCTTACTGTGTTCTGGTACTTGAACTTCTTTACAGATTTTAAAGCAAGCTTTTTTTTTTTTTAGTTTTCTTAAAAATGAATTAGAGGCTAGTTTTATCTATTGTTTTATGGGAAGGTCCGCTGTCATAGGAAATCCTTCAAGTTGAGTTACACACTGTATCCTTCCTTGTTTTCCTCCTTAATGTCTTATTGGACCATCTCCTGACACTTTAGTTAAACTGCTATTATGTGGCCTGTGGATGCTGTCCAGTTTATGGATTCTTCATCTCTCCTTCTAGCTGGAAGCCACCTTTTACTTCTGTTGCTCCCATGTCCCTCCTTTCATTTGTCTTGTTCTTTGATTTTTAAGACAGTGTCTCCTATTGCTAAGGATGGCTTAGCATTTCTAATTTTTCTGCCTGTCTGTCAAGTGCCTTTGTCACCATCCTTACTCCTAAATGCTATTTTCTTATGCCTCTCTCCTTAAGCTGTGGTGGGATCCAGTGTTCTGCTGTTTTTCAAATACTCTACCACTGACCATTACCCCCACACTCTCCTCTGTTTATAGGAAAATAGAGTGTATTTTATTAGGGAGCAAATAGTTTTGCATCAGTAAGACTAAGTAGAGTTTAAGAGAAGAGAAATATCTGTCTCTGAATTTTGCCATACTAGTCTTTGCCTGTTGTCCCAGCCCTTGGGGGTAGGAGCCTTAGCCATGAAGGTCCAGTGGTTGTCTTGGACTATGCAGGGAGAGTGTGTCTGAAAACAAAAACAAAAACACCACAACACCAAAAGAATTAAAAAGTTAAAAAGTTTAGCTGGAATAGAGTTCACCCCCTACTCCCCATTTATTTTAACAAACGATGTGAATGCATGAAGTTCCCGACAGAAGAGAATTCAGATAAGAGGTGTCAGAGTCTCCATGTAACACTAATCATTTACCCAAGATCTCCTTCCCAATATGCATTTACACAAGATCTGCTTCTTGATCTGTGATGTGATGACACTTAGTAAATGTGAATATGTTCCATTGCCCCTGATGTTGTCTGAAAATTAAACACACTCAGCTTGTGATTAGTGCTTATCAGGGTGATGAGGCCGACTTGCCTTGTTTCCACTCTAGTCTATGCTTTCTCACCTCCCCCCTGGGTAACTCAATAAAGCCTCCTCTTCATGGAAAGTCTGCTGACAATAAGTGGGAAAATATATATAATTTACTCAATTTCAAGGTTTAAAAATAGTGCATTTGGGGAACTGTAATGACTTATGTCTATCAATTAGAAGTCAGATTCTCATGGTACTGACACAATATTATTACAACCTGTCTCAATATTTTTTAAAATAGATTCCTTCAGTTATCTGAGCAGAAATTGATCCATGTTTCTATTTATTGAGGGTGTTTTATTTTTAGCAAGTTAGTAGTGTTATAGGAAATTTGCCTTTATATTATTTTCCTATCACTTTATTTTTATTGTTTTTGGTTTGGTTTTTGAGGCAGGGTCTCAAGGTATATTCCTGGCTACCTGGAACTCACTGTGTAGACCCAGTGTCTTAGTTAGGGTTTCAATTGCTGTGAAGAGACACCACGACAATGGCAACTCTTATAAAGTAAAATATTTAATTTGGGCTGGCTTACAGTTTCAGATATTTAGTTTATTGTCATCATGATGAGACATGGCAGCTTACAGGCAGACATGATGCTGGAGAAGTAGCTGAGAGTATTACATCTAGATCTGCTGTCAGCAGGAGACTGCCATACTGGCATAGCTTGAGCATATGAGACCTCAAAGCCTATCCCCCACAGTGACACACTTCCTCCATCAAGGTCACATCTACTCCAACAAGACTGCACCTCTTAATCGTGCCACTCCCTATGGGCCCAGCATTCAAATACACGGGTCTATGGGGGCCATTCTTATTCAAACCCATCACACCCAGGCTGGCCTCAGACTCCCAGAGATTGGCCTGCCTCTGCTTCTAAGTGCTGATATTTAAGGGTGTGTGCCACTATACCCAGTGTGTGTGTGTGTGTGTGTGTGTGTGTGTATACACGTGCTCGTGTGCGCGTGTGTGCCATCCATGTATGTGGTGGTCAGAGGACAACTTATAGGAGTCAGTTCTGTGCTTGTAACTTGTGAATACTAGAGATTGAACCCTGGTCATCTGGCTTGGTGGAAAATCCCATTACCCACTGAGCTAGCTAGAAAGTCTGTACTATGGGGCATTCTTTAGTGAGATGGCAGAATTACAGATGCCCTTCAAACATTAATGAGAGAAGTAGATAAGCAACTGAGTGTTATATTATTACAATATGATATTATTTGACCATACTTAAAGATCTATACTTATTGGAGAATAGGTAAATTTATACATTTCTTTTATAGAGACAAAAATAGTGAATAAGAATGTAAGGACTTAAAGTATAATTTAATATTCAGTGTGCAGTACATTTAGATAAAATTAATTTGTAGAAAGATGATTCTGAGACTTAATAGCAGCTTACATAACAGCAATATGGAGGGTGCAATTTCAGTAAATGACTGCCCAGAGTTTCTCTCCCTCCCTTCCCCTCTGTCTCTTTCCTAACTAATATTTTTGGTTCTGTTTTAATTTAGATGAATTTCTCCCTGTGTGTCCTAGTTTGCTTTCTAGTGCTTTGATAAACAACAGCAACTTAGGGATGAAAAGGTTTATTTGGCTGAGGTGTTTCTGTCAGTCTGTCACTGAGGGGAATCATGGCAGAAACTCAAGAAGGAACAGAGGCAGGACTTATGGAAGGAAGCTGTTTACTGCATTGCTTCCCATGGCTCTCCCAACTTGCTTTCTTATATAACACAGGACCACTTGCCTGGAGGTAGCACTTCCCACATGGGGCTGAACCCCACCCCCACATAAATTATTCATCAAGAAAATGCCCATAGATATGTTCAGAGATGAATCTAATAGAGGCAGTTCTTTATATGTAGTCCTTCCTTCCCACATAACTCTAATTGGTGTAACGTTGACAAATCTAACCAGTAAGCTAAGTAAAGAAGGCTGGCCTCAAACTCTATGATCTTCCTATGCCAGCCTCCCAAATGTTGGAATTACAAAGGAGTTGCCAGCTTGTTTGGTTTTGAGTTTTTAAAAAATATCAAATGCTCCTTAATTATCACCTCAGCTGACTACCCTACCTTTTGAAATGGATTGGATTGATATGGAGCAGAGTACTGTTCGGTGACATGAGCGAAGCCACTGCACCCAAATGATCTGTATGAGAAATGTATGAGTGCCAGGCCTAGAGGAGATGCCTCCTGTAAACTTGACACTTAGAGACAGAGGCAAGAGGATGCTAAATTTGAAGGCTACACAGGGAGATCTGTCTTAAGCCCTTCCCCCTGACAAAGGGAAAGCATGGTTTAGAGTGCTTTCTACACAAAATCTGTGTTCTTGGGGAAGTGATGGACTCCTCTGAAAAGGCTGTAACTTTATGCTTAAGTGACACATAAGTTTGCTTCCTTTTTCTGAGTTAATACTAGAAGCAGTATGTGCCTTTCTGAGAACTTGACTAAAGTGATGGAGATATGTCTATTGCTTTTACAGAGGATATGTAATAATTATACAGTGTCTTCTTTCATCTTTCTTTACAGACAATACATATGTGTCAAGTTCAGAAAATGATGAGGATGTCCTAGTCACTACAGACCCAATTCCTGTCATTTTCCATAGAATAGCAACAGGTAACAGTAACACAATATTTTTCTTACCTTATATTAAGATTTTTAAAATCATTATTGTTTTGGTGCTCTTTGTTTTCAGTATAGCAAATGCAAGTATGTACCTTCCAGAAATCTGTTCATATAATTTTTATATTCAAAGTATGTTAGTAATTGAATAATGTTTAAATGTATCCTGGCCACATTACTCTTGAAAGTGTATTTTCATCCATCATGACAGTACTAGACAAAATGAACCTGGGCACTGAAGCTACCTTGAAGTAAATAATAAGAGTTAAGAAATCTATGTCTTGCTCTTTAATTTGTCAGCATTTTTATGCACAACAAAAACTGAAAATGCTTGCATGATTTATCTTCACAATATCTCTTAATTCTTCCACAAAAGGGGAGAAATGCCTACAATGTTTTTATCTAGGAACTCATGAATGTTTGGGAAACAATATGCTAAAATCCAAAGTAATTTAAAAAATTCTTTCTTGCAGAATTAAGAAAAACAAATGATATTAATTGTTGTTTATCCATAAGATCCAAATTACAAAAGGAAAATGGGGAGGTATGTAAATTTCATTTCCTTTGATCTTTGGTTGAGTTAGTTTTAAATTTACCAGATATTTGAATTTCCTAACTTAGTTGTACTACCAAATGAAAGGAAAACTCACAATTTTTTGTATGGTACTAAGTCTGACTTAAAATTAACCCCAATGAAGAATTTCCCACTAAATTAAACCACATGCCATTGAATTCATTTTTTTTTCTTTTGGTTTTTCGAGACAAGGTTTCTCTGTGTAGCTTTGGAGCCTATCCTGGCACTCACTCTGGAGACAAGGCTGGCCTCGAACTCACAGAGATCTGCCTGCCTCTGCCTCTCGAGTGCTGGGATTAAAGGCATGCGCCACCAATGCCCCACTGAATTCATTCTTTATCCTTTATATATAGCAATGTGGTTGACAGAGAAACACCCATATGCCTTCTATCACAAGTGTAGGTGGCTATACAAAATTTTGATGAGATCTTTGCAATTCTGTTTGTAGATGGTCTGGTCTCTTAAGCCAAAGTAACATAAATGAAGGAGTAGACATTATATTCCAGAGGTTATATTTATTTATTCATTTTTTAAAAATCCTTAAGCAAGTTTGTCTTATATCATTGCTGGTAAAAATTTTTACTTTGATCTATGAATAACTATCAGAACATTAAATAGAGAAAGTACAATGAGGCAAAAGTTACTTGATTGAAAGTTATGCTTACAATATGACCAACCAGTCCTCGCTATTAGTGTTGCACCATTCTTTGAGTTTTCCCCTCTTTGTCCACTGTGACAATTACTGCTTGAAGAAAGCTGTCACTGACCAGAATCTGTTAGGATTTCTTTTCATCCACAGCCCCTCTTCCTGGTTGTCGTATTTTCCTCAAGAACTTGAAATTTAGATATTATCAGCAACATGGATGGATGGAGTTCTGAATCCAAAGGAAATGCTGCTTTTTATCTCTTCTCCTTCTTTTTTTAAAAAGAAAACTTTACTAATCATGACAGTGATAGAAATACCACCGTGAGTTTTCATTGTACTTCACTTACCTGACAGAAGTTCAGCTCAGTTAATTAAAATCTCAGACATTGAGTGAAAGCATCTTAAATTAAACAGCCTTTTGAAATTTGAATTTCGATCACATCATTTCAGTATACTGAAAGTTCTCTTTGTATTGTGATTCATATTCTGTTGCATAATTCGATTTTTTACGTTATTGCATTCCAAGTTTCCTCTTTTCCCATTGTGGCTTTGTGTTGGCATTAGAAGTGTAAACGGTCTTAGATAAATAAAGTAGACACACTTATTAATGAGAGTTGAATTAGTGTGAACCTATCAAACATTTTATCAAAGAAAAGCTGAAAGTATACCCGATTGTACAGAGTTTTTAATGTCCATGAAATATGAAGCTGCAAATATTAAATATTTACCTCATTGGAAGCACACTCCAATAAAGGTTTATATTTAGTAAACTTACCTTTTCCTTCCTTCTTTCCTTCCTTCTTTTCTTTTCCTTTTTTCTTCATTTTTCAAGACAGGGTTTCTCTGTGTAGCTTTAGAGCCTGTCCTGGAACTCACTTTGTGGACTAAGCTGGCCTCCAACTCACAGACATCTGCCTGCCTCTGTCTCCCAAGTGTTGGTATTAAAGCTGTGCACCATAAACTTCTCTTAAAGAACTAAGTCCGTCTACTAAGTTATCCCTCTTACTCCTTTTGTTTTGAAGTTGTACTGTACCAACAGTGTGCTACATATAAAATCCCCTCATTATGCCAGAAACTGCCTGTTAATGGCTGTTTTCTAGTTTGTTTGACCACTGGAATTGTCCTTTTCATCACTTGAAGGAGTCAAGGCAGAACAGTACAGTGGAAGAAGACTCTGAGGGTGACAATGACTCTGAAGAATTTTATTACGGGGGGCAGGTAAGTAACTCTACCTTCCAACACCCAGTTTCAAAGTTTTCACAGTTGTTTGGTTGCTAGTGGAAGGGGATGGCCTAGAAGTTGTTCAGGGTTCAGTAAGCAAGCAGAAAACATGAATAATTTTTCACTTTCTACCCATTTTCAGAAATTAAGATTTCCTTTACAGATCTTTCCACTGTGATCATTCATTTACTGTCCTAGTTAATTATAGAGGTTTTGCACTTTGATTTTGATTATCATTTGGACTTCCACATTATTTTCTTTATTTTTAAGTTTTTCATTGGCACGAAAGGAAACGGATTTTGCTGTGACATTTTCGCACGTTGATAGCATTCTACTCTGTTATAATTTGCCCTTTCTTCCCCCTCTTCTGGTCTGCTTCCTCCCAAAAGTGGTCCTCCTTTGTTTATGCCATTGTCTTTATACTGTTGCCCCTTCTTGTTCCTCCTCCTTCACTCTGGCCATCTTCCTCTCCTCTTGTAGTCACTTTCAACCTCCCCCCCCATCTCTCTCTCACACACGTGCGCGCACACACACACACACACACACACACACACACACACACACAAACTCACATACCTAGATTTCACATGAGAGAAAACAAGTGCTGTTTTTCTTCCTCATAGACTTAACAAGAAATATTTGTAAATATTGGTATTTTTAACAAAAGCGGAGTTTATTACTTTTAAATTGAAGATAGTTTTTTTATGTTTTTGATTGGTTAAAATTATTGAGAAACATTTTTTTGTTTTCATTCTGTTGAAAATATATGAAGAAGATTTTTAAATATGCCTAAATAACCTGGCTACATATATGTAGTCACATTTTTCTTTGGGCTGCTAGCTCACAAATAATAACATGGAGACTTACTACTAATTATGAAAGCTTGACCTTAGCTTAGGCTTTGTCTCACTAGCTCTTATAAGTTAAATTAACCCATTTATATTACTCTACATTCTATAATGTGGCATTACCTCACTTACAACTTGCACCTCCTGTTTCCTCTCCTTATTTCCTGGTGTCACCTTCTTCCCAATGTGTTCTCTGTCCCTAGAAGTCCCCTCCCCAGCCTTTTTCTATCTATTGGCTGTTAAGCTTTTATTACACCAATCACAGTAATACATTTTTACATAGTGTACAAATATCCCATATCACATATATGATAGCTATGCAATGACCCACAAGACTTTTCCAGAATAATGTTCAAACTTAAAATTCCTCATTTGATTTTTAGGATACAATCATATAGTATGTTGTTAGGTTTCTGTAACCTCTTTGATCAAATGTCTTTGTAATTTGTGTACTGTGAGGGAAGGATAATATGATAAAGTGGGCTTTTAAAGATAAAGTTAGTATGGAAAAGAACTCACATGACATATTGTCAGAATGAAAATAAATCAGTACTTGCTACATCGGACATACACAAGGCAATAGACATATGGCCATGGTAAATTAGGCTTCCTTCTATGGAGTAACTTTTTAGCTGATGGGCACTTGTTTAACACAGTGGCTCCCTACCCAGCACAATACTTTACCAGTATGCAAAAGAGGCCTTTCTAAGTCTGATTGTTGTTTACACTGCTCATTCTTACAGAGGGAATTTGTTGCTTTTCTTCAGTCTAGATGTTTACTCTAAAAGGTTTCCAGACTATATAACAGTCATTCATCCCTTTAAACATCTGCATGTCTTTATAATATGAATTTAAAAAATAAAAGATGCATCACTAAAAATGTTGGAAGTAGAAAGGTTATCTCCTAGGATGTAAGGGTGTAGTGAAGGCATAAAGAAATAATCCAGTCCCCTCTTCCTTGCTTTTGGAGGCATTATGTATTGGCATGCTCCATCATGTCAATGTATGTTTGAAATACCTAATGCAAATAGAACAGAACTCGTAAGTCATACAGAGTAGAAATGAGTGTTATATAAAAGATTGCTTCACAGCCCATAAATAGGCCAGGATAAGAGAAATGAAGACAAGAGAACTAGTGTCAGTTGTAGGGTATTTGGGTATGCCATAGCCTTTTAAATGCACATTTTGGTGTTTACGATTTCTTTTCAGGTTTGAGCATGGAAGCAAGAGACAAAAGACTAGATTTAAGAAAGGCAATTGAAGTAACAGATTAAGTAGGACATCACAGATTGACAATAGATTTTTCAATTTGATGAATCACCTTTTAGGGACCATGATAGAATTGGCCTTATGATTCATCAACTTTAGTACTTTAGATTTATGCTGGGGAACAAGAGGCTTCTGGTAAACCAAACATACTCTCTGGAGTTCTTATAAAATATGTGTACATTAATCTACTGCTTACTACTTAACATAGCTGAACCGATGGAAGGACAAACACTGATTTGGCTCTTATCATGTATAGGAGGAAGAAGAAAGTTGTAAAGAGATGAAGAATAAAATGTTTGAGTTCCTACTGAAATAAACATACTAATGTTCTATGTTAATAAATGGATCTATATTTCTAATTCTATACTACATTTGGACTGCTAAATAAGGGAGCAGGATATGCTCACAATACACACGAGTGCGCGTGTGCACGCATACACACACACACACACACACACACACAAGTATATATAAAACACATATATACACATAATACCTATATGTCTGTATGTGTTTATATAAAACCAATGAATAAAAAGGAGACTGTAATTACAGTTAGAATTTTCCTAAAGTGAATTTAAAATGTCTGATTCTAACTTTAAAACATAATGAATTGTCCTAGCCATGCATGGATTGAGGAACTTTGCGCAGATGCTGTTGGCTTGCCTGTAACACCTACAGGCTTTGCACATGTTTGGGTCCTGGTTCCTTGACTCTCTTCACTTAATTCTGAATTACCCTTGCAGGTGAACTATGATGGGGAACTTCACAAACATCCTCAGCTGGAAGCTGATTTGTCAGCGGTGAGAGAGATCTATGGACCACATGCAGTTTCTCTCAGGTAAACAGCTTCGGTGTATTACAGTATGTCATAAACCATTGGAATTTTCTTTTAGAGTAACTTGAAGAAAAATTCTTTTCTGCGATTATATTTGAAAATGTTTGAGGAATTCTATTATGTCTCCTCTGGTGAAAAATGACAGCTTTATGACCTTCTTGTTACATGTTATCTTAAAGTTAAATTAGTTGCATTAAAGACATAATTTGTTTTGAGAGTTAGTTTAAAAAGTAGCAGTCTTGAAAAGTGTAATAGGTAGGTATGGTAGCACACACTTGTGATGTCACCACTTTGGAAATCCGAACTACGAAGATTTTATTATGTTTACTGCTTTGGGAGACCCCCATCCCTATTCTCCTTTTCTATTTAGTATAAGATGTCTTGGCTGGCTTCTTTTAGAGTCTTGCTCTTTGCATGGAGTGTAGTCTCTATGTCTCCACAGAATTCTAGGCTCCATTCACAGCCTGACCTCAATTCCAGCTCTAACTCCCAAACAACCAGATGGACCAGGTTGCCTAACACAAATGGGCCTCTTGTTGAAGGATACTCCCTGCACACCGCACTGTGAAGGTCAGCTGCCAGATCTCAGTGTAGACAGCCACAGTCTGTGCTCTGTACAACCAGCATTTGGCTTTTGTCTCTTGATTACATACAACATTTCTGTTGTTTTATTAATAATATTCTGGAGCCTAACACAGTACGGGTAGGTGGCACAAGATGGAGGATTCATAGTAGATTCTTGACTGTTTCCAGTGGCAGCATCTGAAAAAGGACACATTATCTAGTTGTGACTCTTCAGTGACACAGCTCTTCAGTGGACATACCCATATTTTGAGAAGGTGAACAAAATATTTTCATTTGGGAAGTCTGTACATCAGTAATTTATAATTGTCAAATATTTTATTTAGATTCTAAGAATAACAACTCAGTGCCACATCTAGGCTAAAAACCATGAGGACTGTGCCTCATTTTTGGAGGTGCATCAGGCTGACAATGGTGGGATTATACTTGGTAAATGAAGTTTTTACAGATTTTAAAATATTTGTCATCATTCCACAGTTGGTCTGTTGTGTGGTTCAGATTAAGTACTGTGCACATTCAGTGTCAGAGTGAATGCATGAGGGTGGTAAATTTGTCCAAAACCATCTTTTCTTCTATGGTAGTAAAATGTTTCTAGGAAACCTAAACCTTTAATTTTAAGTACAATAATTACCCCCCAAAAGAAGGCTATGAAATATAAATATGATTCAACCTATAGTTCACCTTCTTACCTTCCCCTCAAAACACACACGAGTGGATTGCTCTAGTAGATGCCTTTTATAGTTAAGATTTTTCTAAAATACATTTCCATGTTTTCTGAGCTGTCATATGACTACGAATGTTTTGTTTCCTCATCAAGTATTTACAAGTATTATTTGGCAAGTCTGGTGATCCATATTAATATTTTGTATTAATAATAATGTTATTGATAGCTACAATGTGTTGGAACTACATAAGTGCTTGGAGTTCCAACCAAATGAAATATCTAAAAGTCATAAGTGACTTGAATTTTTTTCTTCTTGTCTATTTCACTTACAACAGTTTTGATTCCACTTATCTCATTACAAGCTGTATTCTTACCTTGTCTAGATTCTTTTCTAGCTATAGAAGATGATTGCAAATCAAATAATCTCTAGAGATCCCTTGACATGAAGTGTACTACAGCAAAACTTGTTTGACTTACTTGAAGTAAATAAAAATGAATTTGCAGCCTCCTCTTCTGGCCAGAGACACAGTAGGAAATGGGTAGTTAGATGGAAGGTCTTGCCATCTTCCTCACCAAGTTCCAAGTTTATTGAAAGCAGAATGTTCCAATTAGCTGTTCTTTTACTTAATTGAGGCTTATAAGGAACTTAATGGAGTTTGAAGAGCAAAAGTACCTTAATACGCACAATAGCCTATTTGGCGTCATTTTTTCTTTTTTATGTGCCATCTAATGAGAAAGGCAGCTAACCACATCTGAGTTCTTTATAAGAGATAGAAATAGCTGATTGCCTAGGTTGAAGCAAATCCCCTTTAAAAGTAGGCTAAATGTAGATACGGAAACAAATAAATTTATTACTAAAATTGATAATGGAAGCTCAATCTGTTCTTACATCAAAGACAAAGTAGTGGCTGCATGCATGCCAGTGTGGAGGAAGATTTTGATGCAGAATCTTGTGAACTGCAGGTCAGTTCGATACTGTAGGATAAGTATCTGGTGGTTGGACTAAATGTGTTTCATCTGGATTCATGGAGCAGTATGCACTACTGTTTGTTTCTCTTGTAAATGTAGTCCTCCAGTTCTCTGTTCATGTAGATAAATGTCATTTGAAAACAATCTGAAATGAGTAATTTTAGAAGTGGAAGGAAATTCTCATTCCCTTGGAAAGAGATGGTTTTGGTAGTCACCTTGTGAAATGTCAAGCTTTGATCTCAGATGACCGATCCTTTGTTTATAATGATGACATTTTTCAGTTTTTTTTTTAAATGGGCATTGTTGGAGTAAGTACCCAGCCTCTTCCTGTAGCTAAGGCCTGATGCAGCAGGAGGCTCCCAGGTTTGTTGGAGTTGCATGTTCTGATCACCTTTACTGATGGACTGCTGGGATAAGCCTTTCTGCTAGACTGAAAAGCACAAGACCAGTACCTCCTAAGAGGAAATAAAACAAAAAAACAAAAATAAACATAAAGCAAAGGGGAAAAAAACTAGACACAACTTAGGACACACACTTCCATTCTTCGGGTCCTCTAACTTTTCATTTACAGTCTTCCTAAGAACTGCTTCCTTTTCTTCGATTCTCCCCTTCCTGTCATGATTGCAATTGTCTTTGCCTGGCTCCTTTGACACTTGGCATAGACACACAGCAGTCCTGAACAGTGAATTATGTACACATATGCTGGAGAATTAGTCTATGGTCTTGTGTCTTCTGCATTATGTCCCCCTTGGCACCTCAGTTATGACCATGACTAGCCCCCATCCCTTAGTGCCATGTGGGGTGAAGTATAAACCATCAGTGTTGACCCATTGAGATTTACAAAGAAGTCTATCATTCAGCCAAGGAGGATCTTGAACTGCAAGTTTGTAGAATCCTGTCTGGCATAATGATTTTCCACCCTCCGTCAGTTGAGGGTATTAAAAAAAAATCTGTAAGTGAAAATCAGAGAAGTGATAAGGGCCATGCACAGTGCAAAAGAAACTGAAGGAGGAAGTGTTTTCCCAGACACACAAATGTAATTGAGATGTAAGCTTCAGTATCTCAGAGCCTGCAGACTTGCCTGAGCTCCCAAAGCCTGGACTTTCTTCAAGTGAAATTAAGGGTTTTTAAGCTGACCACAAAGTCACAGCGACTTTCTGTTGTGTTCCTCTTATGCACTATTGTTTTGTCTCACAAAAGATCGCATTGCTCTCTCATCTGCATCTAAAGTCTTCTCAGCTTGTATCTTTGAGAAATTTATAGCTGTGTTGGGTAACAGTCTTGGGAAAGCTTTAATCTTGCCAAGATTTCTTCCCCATGGCTGACTTTGCATATTTCTTGGCCCATTCACAAACATCTCTCCCACACTGGGTAGAAACACACACTGAGTAGGCATGCAGAGACAGACACGCAAGCTGTGGAGTTTCAGATGTCAGAGGAAGGTGTATCTTTCTTCCTAGGTATCTTCTTAAAGTGTCACTGCCCAGTGCTTAAAAGTAGAAATAACTAAATAACAGTAAATGTTTGTTTCTCAAGAACCTTTCTTTGTATTGCTTTGGAGGTTGTCCTGACACTTCTCTGTAGAGCAGGCTGGCCTCAAAATCACAGAGATCTACCTGCCTCTGCCTCCTGAGTGCTGGGATTAAAGGTGAGTGCCACCAACGCCCATCGATATCTAAAAAGTTTTTATAATAAGCACATTCACAGAACAAGTTGTTATAACTATTGTAACACTGGGATTACAGTAATTAACAAACTGGGGTTTAGAGAGAAAGGAAAGCCAGCATGGTCTAATATTCAATACAGTATACATAGTAAACATTTTAACATATATTTGAATGTCTCTTGAGCATTTTTGTGGGGGAGGGGAGCTTATTTCAGCTTATACTTTATAGTCTTAACACCGAAGGGTGCCAGAACATGAATGCAAAGCAGGAACCCAGAGGTAGGAACTGATACTGACACCATGTAGGATTGCTACTTACTGGCTTGCTCTCCATGGCTTGTCATAAGCCTTTCTTCCTCCCCTCCTCTATATCTATATCTGTATCTATATCTATATCTATCTATCTATATGGTTTATTTTAGACAAGGTCTATCTTTGTATCCCTGAGTGGCCTCAAACTCATATACATCCACTTGCCTCTGCCTCCCAAGTAGTAGGATTAAAAGCATGTGCCACCCCTGCCCAGCTAAAGAGTGTGCCATTGAAAGCAGGAAGAGGAATTGACTGGATTCTCAACAGTGTCTTCACAAACTTATGATTATTGGCAATAAACATGCCATCCTTTATAAAAGTCTAATGATTAGATTCAGGGTCTTGGGCATCCTGGGATACATTATATCACCAAGCTACTACATCTGCCCACCGCGTCACAGGCCTTCAACTCTTTATTCTCCTACATGCCTTGATTACAGACACACACCATTGCTTCTGGCATGTACAGATTTTTTTTTGAATAATCAGTATCTCCTGTAAGTATCTTAAGAATTATGTGATTTTCAAAATACATCGACTTAAAGAGAAGCTCTTTAAAGAGCCAGACGTCAGGCTGTGGTCAGAGAGGGTCATTTTGTAGCATATCTTCCCAGCCCTGCCATTCCAGAGTAAACCAACCATGTTAGATCATATTTCTGTAATTTCCCTCTCCTCAAAACTAAGGGGGAAAATATTCAATTTCAATTTTGTGTGGTCTTTTCACAGCAAATAAACCAAGGCAGTACATAAAATTGTTTTGTCATAAACCTAATCCCATATTCAGATCACAGTAACAGCTGGTATTGCTTTTATACACCAGCATTCGACCTGATACTGCATTTCTCTTGTTGATCTGATGCATGAAAAGTTATTTGGATACAGAAGTGGTCTTGATAACTAGGGCACTCCATCTGGACAAACTGTGGTCATGCTTTGCGTCTCACAGTGAGAAACATGAAATTACTGGCATTATGTTAAAAGGGCATCACCAACAAAATGAGTTTGCATATGCATAGTGCCATTTGTGAACTCAGAATTATGGCATAAGAACAAAAAACAATGTAACTATTTCCAGATATTTGCTTGTACAGCACTGCTAGTTGCCTCCATAACATAGTGTACTAGTGTTCTACTGTGGTGAAGAAGCAGGCCTGTAACTCAGTATCCCACTTCCTTTAGAAAAAGAATTTCACATTAGAAATAGGAAAGAAACTCAGTTCGACACCTAAAAAATCTTTTAAAGAACTCATAAATGGAATATTAGTACTTTTAATGTTCCAATGAATGGTTTTAAAATGTGGCATGCCACATGCTGATCATATGTTTCTATGGGTTCTTTAAGCTGTTTACAGAGATTCATTGTGGATTAGGAGTTTGTGCATGCCTGAATCCTTCCTCTCTGCCCCTTGCCCATACTTTTTAAGCTAAGACAAACTCAGACATTCTACTAATGGAATTGTAAAGAGAAGAGAAACAGAAGGCATCATGATGAAGAAGTGGGAAGCCGTAACCTTGATAAATGGACTGTTGTGAATTCTAACCCTTTAAATAACAGCTTAAGTAATATGTTGAGACTCCCAAATAGGTCATTCCATGCATTTGACTTCATAATTGCAGAAATGATTGCTATGAGAAGACAGGTGTGTAGAGATTTCTTTCCGAGGAAGCATTTTGTCAGTATTTATGATGCAAAATAATCAAAGGCATCCAAGTGTTTTATTTATTTTACAGTTGCTTTACTCTAATTACAACCATTTAAATGCATGATTTTGAAGAACAACATAGAAAGCACTAATTATATTGCAGAAGAGAAATAGCAAGAAAAAATCCTTTTATTCTATATATGGAAAAGACTAGAGTGAGTTTGAAGCAAAAATAATGATGTTTGGCCAGACATGGGGACTCATGCCTGTAAGCTCACTATTGGGAAGCTGAATCAAGAGATCCATGAGTTCAAAGCCAACCTTGACCACATAGTAAGACTGTTTCCCTCAAGAAAAGTGTTCTATGATGATGCTGTTAAGAGTTAGTTTGTACATTTTTTCCTGTTTCTAACACCACCTTTCTAGTCAGTGCTTAGGTATATGGTTTTATAAAAGTGTAAAATTTTAAGAAGTGAACTTAAAATGGACACTGTATTTATTATACAAATATTCTTTCAGGCCTGTAAGGGTGAGATTAGGGAGTTCTTCTGGACATACTATTTACCGAACATCACAAAAAGCATGAAAACTAGGGTGACAAGAAAAATAGAAATAAGGTAGCCAAAAAAGTAGGAAGAATGTTTATTTTTCATTGTTTAATACGTGTGTGTGTGTGTGTGTGTGTGTGTGTGTGTGTGTGTGTGTGTGTGTGTATGTGTGTGTGTATCTGTGGACATGAGTGCCTAGGGGCATATACTTGTGAACATTTGCCTTCAGATGTCTAAGGGACAGCTTGGAGGAGTTGATTCTTTTCTTCCATCACCTGTGTTGTACAGATCAAACTCAGGTCAGGCTTGGTAGCAAGGATCTTATTCCACTGGGCTGTCTTGCTGGCCCAAACAAAAGTTTTTAAGATTAACATGCTATAGTGTAAGTGTTTGTTATTCAGTTGAAGTATTTCCAGTATTTCCTCTTCATGTATTGTTCCAGGGTTTGCATCAAGGCTTTGTTACTTTCTTAGGATTAGCTTCTCCTGAACATACTTGATTATCTTCTGTTAGTTGCTTTTCTATTACTCTGATAGAACACCATGATCAAGGCAACTTTCAGAAGAACTCATTTGTTTAAGCTTAGGTTTCCAGAGAGTTAGAGTTCATGATGTGGAGAAGAGGCAGCAGGCTTCGGAAGCTGATAGACCACAACTCAAACCGTAAGCAAGAGACAAAGTGAATGTGAAATCAAACACTGAAGTTCACTCAAAGACATGCCTCTTCCAACAAGGCCACAGCATCTAGGCTTCCCAAAAAGCATCCCCAACGGGTACCAAATATTTAAATACCCTAGATTATGGGGAACATTCCCTTCATACCAACACACATCTCTAACTGCATTGACTGGCTTTTTACATGTATGACCTGGATAATCTATGTTTTTAGTGAATCATTTACCTATGCTCAGTCTCATTAAATTATGACCACTGAGCCTGTTTCTGATGTCCAATAGAGTACAAATGGATTTGGAGTTGCAGAAAAGAAGTAGAAGGAAAAGAAGCAAAAGAGGTCTGTGTGCAGCAGAGAATGTCCATGCCTGAAAATTCCTAAAATATTTATTTTCTTGACCATCACAGAAGCTTTCTGTACCTGTAACTTAGAGGCATACAGAAAATGTATTTGTTTTGTTCTTATTTTTGTTATATTTGTTGTATAATTTCACAAAAATGTGTTATTTCTTTTATGAAGAACATAAAAAGGTGTGATAATGCTGTTGTTTTTAAAAAAAGTCAATTCCTATATCAATAGCTAATTGTTAAAATGTTAGCATGAAAAACTTAAACTACATTTCCTAAAAAATAAAGATGTATTCCATAGCTTGATATTTTTGAGGAAAAAATGAGAAGGTTACATTATTATTTATACCTTTACACCTCTTTGGTCCTGGAAACAAAAATGCCAAAGTATCCTGCTAGATTCCTTTATATATTAAGCTATACAAATGATGTGAATTGAATCATATCCTCATTCACTTATGAAATTTTATACTTAGAACCCTGTAAACATGCCACAGTTGTGTACTGTATTTGCATTAGTAGTGTGTACAATATATAGCAATTGTATTGAGTGTCCTTCTGTGTTCTATATACTATATACAGGCTTGGATTTTCTATGTAGATAAACTCCCCATTGACTTTTTAAGTTGTTTCACAGCCTCATATACTCATACAATGAATTTTAGTTATTTTCCTCTTCCTTCATTCCTTCTCTCCTCTACTGAAACCCTTCTCAACAAGTACATCTCCTGCACTGGTGTCTTTTTGTATGTGTGGTCCACTGAGTTCAGTAAGAGTTACTTGCCCAAGCATAGGTGGGATATTATGTAGTGTGACTCTATTGACTTCTTAATTTTTCATCTGACACCTTTTGTTTTTACTTCCCTGCTTGTGAATTCCCTCATTAATATTAATTTTTAATTGATTAGTTCACAAGGCTATCATGAGGACCTAATGATATTACTCATTGATATTTAAACTGGTATTCATTACAAAGTGGTGGTTATTGAATATTGGGTCAGTTTAATGCTTGTATAAATGACTGACAAATACAAATATTTAAGTACTATTGTCACAGAGCTGTGATTTATAAGTCAATTTATTGCTTCATAAAGCATATGCAAACACAGTGAAAACAGTAAGAAATAGTATCTGTAATGTTTATGGATCCCCCTTTCTGTCCCCAGCTCGTCTTTCCTTCCCCCTCCCTCTTAGTCTCCTTTATTGCTCATAAATCCAGACTGGCCTTGAACACACTATGTAACTGAGGCTAATCTTGAACTTACAGTGCTCCTGACTTTACTTCCAGGCGTGCACCACCATGGTTTTATGTAGTACCTGGGGATTGATCCCAGTGTTTCAAGTATGCCTAGTGAGCACTCTCCCAATTGACCTACATCACCAGCCATGTTTTGTGGACATTAAATTGTCACATGCACATAAAATCCTGATGACATTTTCTGTCAGTTATGAGCTCAATTTAAGTATTGTCTACTAACTTCTGTAATTTTGGTTATTTCTGATTCTCTATACTATTCACAACTTCATAAGAATTATATGAGCATATAAGAATATAGGCACATATATGAAGAATATTATTTTTTCTTTTCATTAAATGAAAAAATGCTGTACAAAACTTGGTCTTCATAATGTCTTTATTAACCCAGGAATAGAGCTCACGGGCAGAGTGCTGGCTTAACATATGCATAAAAAGAAAGAAAAACAAGGGAAGAAATGAATCCCAAATTGGGTATTGACCGGAATGCCTTATGTGGGTCACATTATCATTATGTAGTTGCATGTCACTGTATCAGACTTCGGGGTACCTACACAAAAAACACAATGCTGTGTAAAAAACAGCACCTGGACCATTTTATGTTCCTTATATTTCCTCACATCAGAAACTCCTTTCTTGCCTTTAAAATCAGCTCCTTGTACTCTGAGTGGGTGGTGAACCTAGAGCAGTCACATAGGGACACTAATGCGCCTCAGGGAACTGGGGCTGTTTGGTACCATCATGGACCAAGGAATCCTTAAATTTGTATATGCAAAAGCATACATAATATATACATGTTCTGAAGCCCGGCGGCGGTGGTTGCACACACCTTTAATCCCAGCACTCAGGAGGCAGAGGCAGGCGGATCTCTGTGAGTTCGAGACCAGTCTGGTCTACAAAAGCTAGTTCCAGGACAGCCTCCAAAGCCACAGAGAAACACTGTCTCGAAAAACCATATATATATATGTTCTGTAGTACAAATAGGCAGAAGAAAGATGTCAGTTCAAGTAGACTTCATTCATATCCAAAGTCATTTCTAATCCTAAAAAATAGCAATCAGAATTAGTGACTACAGTTTTAATTACAATAACCAGTCACATACTATTAAGGAAAATGAAAACACTCATGTTAATCTTTGCTTTCAGGGAATATGGAGCTATTGATGACGTAGATATTGATCTACACATTGATGTCAGCTTTCTGGATGTGAGTATTAATTTCTATTATATGACCAGCACGTTTAAAGTACATTCATCTTTATCTTAAGAAACTCAATTTTGGATTGCTTTACAGCACCATTACATACTGCCTTTGTTAAAGTGATTTATGAAGACTACTCAATGAAGCTGAGAGAATACATCTTTTTCATTGTTTTTCCATATATCCTGAAACGTCTGTGTTTTAATTATAGTACTTCAATATATAAGTTCTCATTTTTACTTGTCACACATAAAGGCAAAAATGAAAGAGTACTTTGGCCTCCTTTTTACACAACACTGTTTTTTTTAAAATAATTTGTAGGTCTTTACAATTTATGTATTCCATTAGCTTAAGTTATGATTTGTTTTTTATTTTAAGGTCCAAATGATGCCAAACTTATCTATTCAATATATTTGTGCAGGAGGAGATTGCTGTGGCCTGGGAAGTGATTCGAACGGAACCTATTATCGTCCGACTACACTGTTCACTTACACAGTATTTAAATGGCCCAGGTTAGTCTTACTTTTCTGTTGTTTTCAAGATTAACTATGTACTGTGATTTAAGCAAAATGAGTGTTCATTTGATAACTCTGAACTTAAGTGTTAAGTACCTTGATAATGGTGTAGGCTCTGTGCTAAGCAAGATGATTTATCACCATATAATTAAGGAAATAAAATAGATAGTGATAAACTGCATAGGCTTCCATAAAGTGAACAGTTTCTTTGAGGAAAAAAAAAACCAAAACAAAACCTCAGAAGCTTTGAGTACAATTGTCGCTCAATATCTATATGTTGGATTGACCTTAGATTTGGTTTTTGTTTTTGTTTTTTTCCTGTTCATCCAACTCATGGCTTCCAGAGAATTTAGCTTAGGAAACAGTTAACAAGTGGAGGTCATGGTAGCATTTTTGCTTTTTGAATTCCTATAGAATAGTGCTGCTGTATTCAGCTGACTGTTATTTAAAAAAAAAAAAAAGGATTCTACCACAAAGAAATTTTGCCCAAACTCATCAGAGGGCTAAAATGCCTTTCTACTAGTGAATGTACACACACACACACACACACACACACACACACACACACACACACACACACTTCAATTTCAATTTAATCTGCTCATGTTAATCTAGCTACCTACTGATGCATGGTAAACCACTCCAAGATTTTGTTCTTCATGGGCTTTCT
Organism: Cricetulus griseus; assembly: GCF_003668045.3. NCBI lineage: Eukaryota > Metazoa > Chordata > Mammalia > Rodentia > Cricetidae > Cricetulus > Cricetulus griseus. The sequence continues at coordinate 334,643,663 of NC_048595.1, read as the reverse complement.
TAGGCTTAGTTGAGGTTTACTGCAGTTCTTCTTGCTGCTTTTCAGTCAGGTGGGATATGAAGCTGGAGGGTTTAAATGTCTCACTAAGTTGGAAATACACCATGGTGGGTATAAAACGACCAACTGTGGATTCAGAATCATCTGGCCTGCACCTATGTCAGTGATTACAGTCTGCCTCATGCTCAACACATCCAGGTCCTTAGGCTCCTTTCACTATGCTGGGCAAGGCATGTCTGCTTGTCTTTATCCCCACAGTGGTTCAAGCAAATGGGGCTGTCAGGCCTGAACTTTTTTCTTTTAATATTTAAACTGGGAATAACATTGAGTTATTTATGAGATGAAAATGAAGTCTACATCCATGTAATCAAACACATATATTGATCACAAGTAACTCTATTCATATTATGTGTGATTGCTCTTTCTTTTATTCCTCATATCCATTTACTGGGTTCTCCTGAGAGCAAACAGTCTTAATAAACTGTTTGCGCAATAAATTGTTTTTATTTTGGGTCTCCAAGATTTTGTGACCTGTTACTACTCTATTTGGCAGTGTGGTCTCATGTAATAAACAGCTTTATTTAGGGCATCAGACAATTTGCATTCTGAGGGCTAATCAAGGTCATGTGAGCCAAGTTCACTTGAGTTCATGTTGTATACAGTCAGGAGGACAGTCCATGCTTGGAAACATCATTCTGAATAATAATGGGTAAGATGATGGTTAATCCAAAGTAAAGCCCACTCTTATTATTCCATCTGGGAGGAGCACAAAAGGACATGCCAAGAACAACCCATGTTATGGAGAAACAGATTATTCTCTGTCTCTCCTCCCCCATCTGGCCCCTCTGTGTCCCTCTCCTTTAAAACTATCTGAACTCACTTAGTGCTGTTGCTAGTTGCATGGGCCATCTATTGATGCTTGGATAGTCTCTTAAATCCTTGAAGAAAGCTCACTCTGTGACAGTAGCCATCAATTGCCAGGACCCAGCGAGCTGGTGGGTGGCATTTAGGGAGTCTCTTACATGCATTCTGTGATTTTGGTTGGCTTGATCTTGTGCATTTAGTCACAGATGCTGTGAACTCATGTGTGTAACAGACCTGCCATGTCCAAAAAACACAATTTTGCTGTATTCATCCAGTACCTCTGGCTCTTAGAATCTTTCTGCCCACTCTTATGAGATGATACCTGAGCCTTGGGAGGTGGGAGTGTGATTAAGTGAGACAGTATTTCTTTAGGGGTGTTTTATAGTTTTTCTTCGAAGGTATCAATATTTATAGCAAAAGTAACTTGTAAAAATTTGTAACTAATCCAAGATTTAGACTGGCCTACTTAACAGTTCTCTTTGAAAGGTTTTACTCCTATGTTATAGAAATGTATGAACAACACTAATCTGAAGTATAGTATTTAGTTGGGGTTAGTCTTTCTGTGAATAGAAGAAAAGGAGAAAACTTCAAAAAGAAAGATAATTTTTATTATATATGCTTTAAAAATGATTAAGTTTGTTATAGTAATATGTGTTACATAAAATTGCTGATCTATAAGTCCAGTTCCTGATTATAGGCACAAACCCTGTTTGGTTGAAAATGTTGAACAATTGTCATTAATAAGCTCTTTTGTTTAAATCATCTCATTATTGCTTAGATGATCAGAGTGCATATATGCATTTTCACCATTTTCACCCCCACTAACCTCTCCCACCCCCTCACTCTTCTGCTGAAGCCCTTCTTCTGACAACAGATCCCTTCTACTTTGATGTCCTGTGTATGTCTGTGGTCTGTGTGTGTGTGTGTGTGTCTGTATCCGTGTGTGTGTGTGTGTGTGTGTGTGTGTGTGTGTGCATGTATGCATGTGTTTGTCTTCCACTGAGTTTAATTATGATTCCTTGGATGAGCATGAGTCTAGTGATGCTGGCAACTTACTAGGGGCTACACCACTGAAGAAAACATTAACTTGCCTGATTCTCAACCTTCCTAATGCTGTGACCCTTTAATACATTTTCTCATGTTGTGGTCACCCCCCAACCATAAAATTATTTTCATTGCTACTTCACAACTGTAATTTTGCTGCTGTTATGAATCATAATGTAAATATATGATATGCAGATGGTTTTAGGCAACTTTTGTGGAAGGGTTGTTCAGACTACAAAGGGCTCCAGAGGGATCATGACCCACAGGTTAAGAATCACTGTTGTAGACCCATAGTAAGGGGTAGGGCCTTCTAAGCAGAGTCTCAGTCTTATGCAAATCCTTTGCAGCTAACTACAGCTGTGGTGACTCCATGAGTTCAGTGGCCATGTCTTGTCATGGAGACTGTTTGTCTGCAGGCTTCCTCCATTAACTTCTTTCCATCCCTTTGTTGGTCATTTCCTGAGTACTGCTATAGAAACTCTGTTTAGGTACAGCTACTCCACAGACATCTCTCAAGCAGTGATATTTACCTTCCTTATACAAGGATGTTTGTCACAGTTTCTACTTGTATATATTAGTACAGCTGTGGTCTCCTTTTCCTTTCTCTTTTGATGAAGCTTAACTATTTCAGAAGAGTTTATTCGCAAGTACTGGCTTACTTAGTCAAACTTTAGAGTTCACTGTATTTTTCAACTTGTATTACTGGTTTTGAGGAAGTTACCAAGTTTTTAAAAACATTGTTATAATGTTTTATAAATGATTTTACAGTTAATGAAAATTACAGATAGAATCGAGGTTCCCTCTACCCTCCATGCTGCTTCCTTGCCTATTGTTTTATATTAATTCATTAAATAGAATTAGTTATAGTTAATTACATTCATTTTCACAGTATTAGATTAGTCATTTTATCACTTGAGCTTTGGAATATTGTTAAAGTAGAATTTTGTGAACTGTTTTGGTATATTCTAAGTTTTTAGGTCATTTAGATTGTATTGGTAGTGACTGAGTGAGTCAGTACTTATTATTTATAGTTTCCTTAAAAATTAATAATTTTAATAAAGTATTGGCACTTTTTACACAATGATTAGGTTTAAAATTGGGTGTTTTACATGATATGTACCCACTCATATGTGGATTTTAGACATAGAGTAAGGGATTACCAGCCTACAATCCACACTGCCAGAGAAACTAGTAAACAAGGAGACAAACTTTGTCCCCTGGAGAAGGGGAAAGGGTCATGATCCCCTGAGCAAATTGAGAGCATGGGAAGGGGGGGGGGAGCTACAAGAATGAGAAGGGAAGAAGAGGAAGGATGCAGAGGTCACGAGGGAGCAGAAAGGTTGAGTCAGGTGTAGATTAGAAGAAAGGATGGATATGTGATAGGTAGGGTTTTAGTTGGGGGGGTGATAGGGGAGGAGGGAAGGGAGAAGGGAACTGGGATTGTCATGTAATTCAATCTTGTTTGTAATTCAAATAAAAAAAGAGACTAGTATTCTAATTATTTCACCAATGCTCTAAGAAAATGTCCCCATATAGGGATATCTCCTATATCTAGCACCTCAATTTTTTTTTTATGTTTTAGAATTACATGTAATATATTGGATAAACATCATTGTCAAACATTATAATTTTCTCTATGTATCCCATTTACTTTCTCACTGAAGGGTTTTAATTCTTCTAGAGTATTTGGACCTTTAAAAGTAGGCAAAGGCCGTTTAGGTTTCTCTCCTTTCTCTTCTTAGTCACTTTTTATCTGTCTGTGAGAAGATTTTACCTTTGAAACCTTAGGGAGAACACAATGTGTTTCATTTTCTTGTATTTTAAAGATTTAGTCTTATTTTATGAGTGTTTTCCTACATATGCATCTGAGCACCATGGACATGCCTGGTGCACTGAGAGGCCAGGACAGAGCATCAGATCTCCACAGCTGGAGTTACAGACAATTATGAGCCACTATGTGGGTTCTGGGATCTGAACCGGAGTCCTTTGCTGGAGCAGTAAACACGTTTAACCATGGAGGCATCTCTCTAGCTACTCATTGCTTATCCTTTCCTTTGGAAAAATATTGAAAACAATTTTAGGAATTTCCTTTTAATGCAGTGATTTCTTGTTTGAACACATGAGATTGGACCAATGTCCACAGTCTCCTTCACTTTTACAGAAGGGTTAGACCATTTTCAGGATGGAAATGATGGGTGTCTGGAGAATGGAGTCTTCCATCCCCAGGTAGGACAGTGTGGGCTAAGTGCTGTGGAACATGTGTGATCTGAGTGTGGCCTTTAGAAGGACGGCACTTGCTCTAGTCATCCCAACCCTTATTTTTCCTGGCACATTTGATGCCCATGTGGTGTCACACTGTGATTTGTGATTTGTGCACAAATTTTCCTCCCCTTTCATGTAATTACAACACTCCAGTGATTGTTCCTTTCCTTCCTGTACTTTTCCTCTTTTTTTTTTTTTTTGCCTCTCAGTAGATGCTCACCAAGAAATATTTTTTTTCAATCTGAAAAATTAAATAAAACACTTGACCTCAAATTCCCTTTCAGCTGGTCCTGAAGTACAGTGTTTACTGTCAGATTTTATTATTAGAGTTTTCTCTGCTCAATTTATTCCTTTTCTTTCCTCTTTTAAAATCCACTCACACCAGATTATGGAGCCATCACTTCACACACAAATCAGTGTTCACCATGACTTTAATATTGCTAATAGTTCTGTGACCAGTTTTGAGGACTCATTTTAGTACACCATCTTAATTGGTAAATCCTGTTGTTTCCCTTTCTTGAAAGCATTTTGTGAATGTGGGTTTAACTAGTGTTCTGGAGTCTCCATGCTCTTGGCTGTCCCTCACCAGGCTCCTATAATGGATGTCTGAATACCCAGGCATGCACAGCCTCTGTCCCAGCATTCTTTGTCCTGAGTAGCTTTAACATTACAATTTTCCATATGTGTATGTGATGGCTGTTTCTGATTCACAACTTTACCTCTGATTCACAACATATACATCTGCTTGAATGCCTTTTATTTTTAATGTCATTTTCACTCTTCTACTTGAATGTCAAATAAACATTTCAAAGTTAAAACCCTGAAAATTAAATAATCAATTTCACTTCTCCAAATAATTATTTATGGTAAGTCACTAACTTTAAAAGTTATTTACTTAAGTGTACACACACATGTATGTATGTATGTATGTGTGTATGTATGTATATATATACATACATGTTCATATAGTGAAATATGCACCCCATCAAGAGGCCGTACAGTGAGAATTAAGTCTATACTTTAACCTCATCTCTCACTGTTTAAAAAATCATGTTATATACTAGCATGTTTCATTGTAATTTTTAAAATATTCCCTGAACTGTCCTAAGTGAGGTTGCTGAAACTACTGCTCATTTTGGGATTTCTCTTCATATTTCTATGTACTATACATTAACATATGCAGATATTTACATTAATACACAACCTGTAATGATCTTCTCCTTAACACTTGATGTAATTTAAATAATGCTGCCAAGAATGGTGTGTGTGAGGGGGTGTATCTGCAAATGTACACTAATAATAACTCAGTCATCATTTGTGGCTGAGTTTCAAGTCAATATTTAACTGTGTATTCCCCCCTCTTTCCAGTGCCCACAGTTGATGTCTTTCAGATCTCTACAAAAGAGCGATTCGGATTGGGACATCAGCTAAAAAAGTAAGTTTGCTGAAGAGTAAAAACTGAATTGCTTTTCAAGAGAATGGTATTTTCATTTTACTCAGTTTTATTTACTCACATCTCTTTCAAGTGAGTCCCTAGGGATAGGACATCATCTCGGTGCAAAGTGCTGTATCTATGATTCAGTTCTCAGAGCTCCCTTTCCAGCTTCCTGGGCCCCTCATCCATATCCATTCACCCTTCCACACCCCACACTCTACCCTTCTTGCTCATATGGACTTGGGGCCTCTCTCTCTAATGTGTCAACAGAAAAGCAAAGGCAGGGAGGTGGATCAGTATTTGGAGAGCTTTCTCCTGTGGGACTCATCGTGAGCTGACTTGTTTAAGTTCATTTTTCTGTCCTGCTGCACAACAGCCTTTTATAGCTGCCCCTCCCAATATTCAGTTGGTGGCTTTTGCTGCTTATTCATGTGGCTTGGAGAAGGTAGCTGGTTAGCTCCCAATGTCTCTGAGCCATTCCTCTTTCCCATGCCTGTGAAGTACTCATTTGTGAGTTTTCGAGCTCTCTCTTTATTTCTTGGTCCTTTATTAATAATATCTTAATGTGTCTCTTTACAAATGGACATGGTTCCCCCAAACATAGTATGCTTAGAATTTATTTGAATAGGCAGATACTTTCTTCAATATGTCGTCATTAGCATTTATGACCTATCATTTATGTAGTCACTAAGATTCTGGCATACTTTGGTGTTATTAATAGATGTGAAGTAGAAAAAATGATGATAGGTTCGAACTGTGGAGAAAAGATGAACGAAGCTCTTGTTTATTATACTCATAAAATCTCACAGGGACTTAATAATAGTATGTTTTAAGCTCTAATTCACTTTTGCTTTCTAATTTTTAAGTCGGTTTTACCTAAAACCCTGGGTTTAAAAAAATGAAAAAAGGAAACATTATCTATAGAGCCAGATACAAGGCCAGCACACATTATGACTTTGAGTAGAAAAGAGCAGTGCTGAGTTATAGATACAGGTGTTGACTTCTCAGCCTGTCTGAAGTCAGTTACACACTGTTGTAAGTGAGGCTGCAGATGCTGGGGCCATTTCAAATGTGTGGATCCTGAGTGCTTGTGGTTTGCCTGAGGGAAATAACTATGCTGTCCACATGGTCTCCTTTGCTGACCTTTCTTGAATAGGGAATGCAGTTCTATATTCAGATAGATGAACTTCAGCCTTCCGTAAAAGGATATCAGACTACTCCAAATGAATAGGAGAGATCTTTTCTTATCCACTGACGTTTAACTCTAAAACACGCCAACAGATAACATATACATTTATTATGTAGACCTATATTGTGTTTGGAAAACGCATAAACAGGCACGCACTGTGGGATGCTTCACTTTACAAATTAAAACTTTTGTCAGTAATACCAAAATACAAATGGGGGTTTTCTGGTAAATCTTGTTTTATTTTTAAAGTATTGCTTTCTTTAGCAGTGCATAAAAATTTTGCACAGTATTGGGACAGTATGTGGTGATTCTATATAAGTTCAAAATATTTGTTTCCTCAGCATCATATCTTAGTGATGAAAAGAGTCAAAATCAGCTTTTTTAAATACACAGACAGAATCCTTACCTGTAATCATGGTGTTGAGCAACAGCGCACAGAACTTCTAATTCCTATCTTTTTGTAAGTTACTACTCCTTTCTTTAACTCTCTGCTGCCCACCTCTCTACTGTTTCCATCCTCTGACTACCATGCTCGTCCATAATATCAGTGCGTTTAGTTTGTGCACAGGAGTGAGATAACATTTTTAGATTCTTCATAGAAATGAGAGCATGTGGGGCTTTTCTTCCGTGATTGGCTTTGGTCACTTAATATAGTCCTCAGTTCGCCCCATGATTTTGCGAATGACAGGATTCTGATACCTTATGGAATCATATTTCATCTGTCCTTGCCTCTGTTTCATTATTTTGGTTTCTTGCCTGACTATGTAGCTCAGGCTGGGCCCTCCAGTATTGATCAGCCTCCTAAGTGCTCAATTTGCAGGTCTACACCACCACTCCCAGCCAATGTAGTCATCTCTGATGGCCCTTAGTTTGTTTCTGTCTCAGGTCTATTTTGAATAGTGTTGCAGCAGATGTGAATGTGCAGAAGTCGTTTCTCTACAGATTTCATTTGTCTGGATAAATACTTACAAGTAGACTTGCTACACCACCTGCTAGTTCTATTTTAATTGTTTGAGGAAGTTGTATTCCATTTCTCATAATGGCAGTCCTATCATCTGTCTGTCTGTCTGTCTGTCTGTCTATCAATCGCCGTCATCATCACCATCATCTATCTATCATCTTTTTTTTTTAAAGTGGTATGTGTGTGTCACACAGTTTTGTGGAGTTGGTTTTCTTTCTTTTTCTTTCTTTCTTTTTTTTAAAACAGGTCTTGCCTCAAGTTTATTTGTAAAAACGGTACAGGGCATGATCACCTGCAGATAGTGTGTAGGCGTGTCACACCAGTCTATCTGTCTTCACACTGGAAGAAACCTTTTCTATGGGGCCTTCACAGGGGCCTGGGAACCTTTGGGAGCCTGAGCTGGAGCCGAAGCCGGGGCCTTAGCTGGAGCCGAGGCCTCTGCCTTGGTTTGAACCTTTGACTTTGGTTGGCAGAGCCTGCGACCCTTGGCCATGTAGCTTCTAATCCGTTTCCCAAGCGTGGGGTGAGTGATGAAAGCAAGGCTGCTGAGTTTGTGGCTGGGGCCCTTTGGCATCTTGGGCCTCACCACCTTGGGCTTCACAAGGTCCTTGATGGCCTCTGCGCGTGCCCTCATGGCCTTCGAATTGTTTGCCTGCATCTTCTTCAGGCCTTTCTTGTTGTGTTTCTTGGCAAAGTGCATGTTCCTCAGGAACTTGGGGTCGACCCCATTAAGAGATTCGTATCTTTGTGATCGGGGTTTCTTGATGCCATTTCTGTGCCACTTCCTGGACTGGTTGTGTGTGGTGTGGTTCTTGGACTTGGCCATGTCTGAACGGTATCCAGCGGCTCCTGAAGCGCCTGGGACCGGAAGAGAAAGAGAGCTGGAGTTGGTTTTCTTCTCCCAATTTTATGTGGGTCCTGGGGTTGTCAGGCTTCATGACAAAATTTTTTAGGTGCTGAGCCATCTCACTGGTCCTCATAATGGCTGTCATAGCCAACATCATGGGTTCCCCTTTGTGCACATTCCAATTCTAACTTCTTGTCTTCTATCTGTAGATAAGGACCAAAAAGGTGACTGAAAATATTGACATATACCCCGGTTAACTATGGTCAGAATATAAATAATAAGTGCTGTAATTGTCAGAATTCCAGCTTTTAGAATTTGTAAGAATTCTTGAAGGACTATTTATTCTTCCAAATCCATAAACTTGATTTAGTAAGAGCCTGTCAGATCCTGTGCACTAATGCAGTGGTTTAGTTCCTGGATCAGGATGCAGCCCACGTCTTTCCCTTTCAGTTTAATGAATTTTCATTTTCATCATATGTCAGCCTTTATTGAGTAATGTTCGAAGGGAAAATACTTCACAATTTTCTGTGTCAGCTTCCTTTTCACTGGTGCCGGCAGTCTTATGTGATGTCTGGGCTTGTCCATATCTTAGACCTCTAGAATTGTCCCACTTTTTATGACACTACACCAAGGTAACTTTTCTCAGATATGAATTATGCATGATTGCATTTGAAGTAGGGGGAGCTGCTCTTTTAGCGGCTCAGTGTTGAGTCTAGATGTGCACACAAATGCAGCATCAGATAATTAACCCATAACATTTAGAATTCTGTGTCTCTAAAGCTAAATTTAATTTACAAGGGATGTTTAGTACATTATAGTATGCAATGTTCTCTCTCAAAGATTCACAGGGGGCATCTTCAAATGTCTGTTCTAGAATTAAGGGGCTTTCTCCAGTGCAATTGGTATTATTTCTTTCAGCTAGACTCTGTTTCTTATATGAGTCCATGGCTTACCTATCTTGGAGAGAAGATTGGGAACACCTCTACATTATGTTACCTCGGGCCTGTGTTTTCTTTTCTAAGCTTTCTTTTCATTCATTCTTTGTGTCTTTCACATCATGCATCTCAATCCCTTTCGTTTCTTGTCCTTGTATATCCACCCTCTGTCCTTGAAGCAAGCCCCCTCCCCTATAAAATTTAAGAGAAAAAAGAAAAGTAAAAAAAGGAGAAAGAATCTGTAGTGTGACATAGTGAGTCACGTAGTAAATCGTTTTGTTCATGTATCTTTACTTGCAAGTGTTCAGTGCAAAGTCATTGGTCTGGTTCAAGGCCTCTAGTTTCTGCTACATTATTGATGCTGGGCCCTCACTGGAACTCCTCTTGGTTATTCTGTTGTTGCCTTGTGTTATTGAAATTCTGAAGCTCTGGGACTACAGGACCGATCCCTTCAGGTGCTCCAGAAGATCAGAGATGGAGTGGAGACTGAGGTGGGCCAATCCATAACACTGGATCTAGGCTTGGATATGTACAGGGTTTGTTGGCCAGCCCCCTGTCTCTTGTCCTCACCACCAGGATGAGCTTTCCTGCATTGCATTGGTGAGTTCACCCTTTGGCAGAGACAATCAAGGGCAGTTCTCCTGCTTTCTTGTCATTAAGGTCAACTCTCCCACACCTACACTTCAGGGCCAGCTCTACTGTGTTGCCCAGGCTAGGCATAGGGGCCACTCTCCTGAGTGCCGCAGAAGATGAGTGGCAGGGCTAGCTCTCCCACTCTTAAGGCATTGAGGGACTTAGGTAGGGTGTGGCAGGACATCTCTCTTCTACCTGTGCCAACACATGACAGGTAAGTAATGGGGACAGCTCTTCCATGCTCACAATATCTGTGCTGGCTCACCCAAGCTTCTGCCAATGGGGTTGGTTCTCTTGTGCTGCCCAAGCAAGGTACAGGGTCTGCTCTCCTAAATGTTGCAGCTGGTGGCAGGCAGAGGTAGCTTTCTGCCCTTCTGACCTGAGGGCCAATTCTCCCACCTGCCTCAGGCATAATGGGAAGGAGCAGGGTTGGGGGGAGGGGTGTTGGCTGGGGGGCATCTCTCCCTTACCCATGCTGCCACATGACAGATGAATAATAGGGACAGTTCTTTCATCCTCACAACTTTGGGGATACCTCATCCACACCTCTCCCAACACTTCCTATGATTAACTTGTCATAAAAAAGCTATAACAATTTCCTACATTCTTGTTTTCTTAATCTAACTTAACATTTTACTCCTGGTCCTGTTATTTTCCCTTGATAATGTGTTCTCACTGCAATAAACACCCAAGTATTGGTAGGCACAGTATTGACTGGTGTGGTGGCTGTGATATTGTGGTACTGTTTTAAAGCAATTTTATTTTTGTGGGATGGGGTTGATCAAAACAAGACAAGAATTAAATAAATAACATGTCCGAGAATAAACAGCTTTCTGCCTGTAGTGGCTCATGATAATATCACATGAGTTTGTATGAAGACCAGTGTCTATAAAGAAAGCTGTATGCTGGGGTTTGTGCTTAGGAGACTGGTTCTAATCATAGATCCAGCATGGTGGTAAATGTTTTTGAAAACATTACTTGCTTTTAAGAATGAATTTTAGGCATGAAGGGAATGTGTTAATATGGGCTAGATTATTTTTCATGTCTTTTGATAAGTGTTTTTGGCTGTGGTTCTTCAGCTCCCATTTAGCCTAAATAACATAGTTTAAGATTTCCCATCTCATCATCATGATAGTTCATAAAAAAGATTCAGATGCGAAGAGGTTATCTTCCTTGAAACATATGAAAGGATGCTGGTTTGGAATGTAGGCTGCTTATCATTTAGATCAATTTTTACTATGTAAATAACTTCATTCAATGTGCTCTGTGTGCTTAGTTTGTGTTCCTGCCATTCCAAATACACTCTTTAGTCATTGGTCTTCACGGAGACTCTGTGATTCACTGGAACTGTTAGCATCATGGTTACTCAGTGATGAAACTGAAGTCCAGAGCATATTAATGCCAGCCAACCAGGAAGTGCTAGCGTCCAAATCTATTATTTCTAGTTCAATCCTTTTGACCCATGTGCTGGTCTGTCTGTCACATAACTGTATGTACCCTTTTGCCATGTATATATGTATTGTGGAATGTGTCTAGCATTGAGTGACTATTGTATGAGTATCTCTTAAGAGCTTAAGAGAAAATACTTAAGTAATTTTTCATGGCTGATCTGACACAGTGGTGATCCATGTGACGGGGTGCTTGTCAGTAAAAGATTGAATATGTCAGAAATAGTGGCAAGAACCCTGAAGCCATGTATGACTTCATGCCTACTTGATCAAAGTTAAGTTCTGCTCCTGGTGAGAAAGTAGTATGAGTCTTTTTTGACTTAAAGACATGTAAAATGCCAATGTAAAATTAGGTAGAAGTTCCTAGTTTGTGAAGTTCTGCATTTGTAATGTTAAATTCAACCTACATGTGAACTGTATGACCCAAAATTTAAATCAACTCCATTAGAAAGGTTTTTAGCAGATGATATTTGCTGAAACTAACCATGACCACAGTTACAGTACTACTCTTGTGTGTTCTTCAGAAATCAAGGGAAGGTGAACCCTGGTGTTGCCTTTGTGCACTCTCTCATCCAGATGTTATGTATGCTCTTGTACAGACAACCCTGAACCCTTTTCAGAAAGTGGCTGAGACACCAATTGTCTATTTGTCCTTCACTTAATAAATATTTAAATATTCTAGTGGCTCTGTGTTATGAGAAGGTGATCTTTATAGCACATGTGATCATAGCACAATATGATAACTATATATATACATACCTTTTCCCCTTTACATATGCCTTATTTCAATGTGTGGAATAATAACTATTTACTGGAACTAAGGGGAACATTTTTTTTTTAATTTACAAAGCTTTCATTTTAGTCCCTGGCATAGTCTAGCTGATAAACAAAATAATGGTATTACTTTTCCCTCCTAGAAGCAGTTTGTAGAAACAGCAAAAGAAACACAACATCCAGTCAAACTTGAAATGATTTTTCAAAAGAAAATTAAAATGTCCCATGTATTATATGTAATATGTAATTTTAAAAGTTCACATCTACTGAGATACCAGAATCAAGGGACCCTTCTGTCCTGTGACTTGGAAGGTCAGGCCCTTTACAGACAACATGCTATTGTCCATAGTTGGCACTCCAGAATTCTTTTCCATGGAGCACCAAGGAAGCAGATACTGTGGGAAACAGACTAGGAATTACTGAATTCCAACCTTATGATAATAACTAAGAGATTCTAGGAATATAGAATTTTTCTGAAAAATAGCATGCACATACATATACAGATAGATGGGGGGGACTAGTGTGTGCTTGAAGACCATATATTGCATAATTTATTTCTACATAGAGTTTTACAATTTGTTTTTTTATCTCATGAAGAAAAACCATAGATGCAGCAATCAAGTGAAAAATTGGCTTCACTTAAATAATTCATATGTGAAAATTATTCATCCTGTAGGCCACTCTCAGAATTTTCTTTAAATCTTTTATTTCATAAACTCTCTGATAATTTGAGTAATTAAATCATGCCAGTACTTTATTTTAATTTATTAATAAGTAAGTTCTTAATCACTTGCTATGATGTAACTTGTCATAAAAAAAAGCCATGGCAATTTCTTCTTTATCTTTCTTTCTTTCTTTCTTTTTTTTTTTTTTTGAGACAGAATTTCTCTGTGTAGCTTTGGATCTATCCTGGCTCTCGCTCTAGAGACCAGGCTGGCCTCAACTCACAGAGATCCGCCTGCCTCTGCCTCCCGAGTGCTGGGATTAAAGGCGTATGCCACCAACGCCCGGCCCATGGCAATTTCTTACATTCTGGATTCCTTAATATAAAAATTCTTGCACAATCCGAACTTAGCATTTTGCTCACGGTCGTGGTATTTTCTCTTGACAATGTGTTCTCATTGCAATTAATACCTAAGTATTGGTGGACACAGTATTGACTGGTATGGTGGCACTCACCTTTAATCCCAGTACTAGGAAGACAGAGGCTGCCTGATCTCTGGGGGTTTGAGGCCAGCTTGGTTTTTGTAGCAAGTTCCAAGCAGAGCTACGTACATTTCAAAGCAAAACCACCACCACCAACCCCCAATTTCCCAAGCAAATAAACAAAACCTGGAAGTGTTCATGCAGATGGCATCGGGGCTGTGCTAACAGAGCTGCCTTTGGTTTGACAGGATCATGCAGACCTTCGTTACTCAGCAGTGGAAACAGAGCAAAGAGAAGTCCAGTTGCCTGCACGGTAAGAAGCTGTCAGAGAAGAAGGTGAAGTCTCCTCTGCATTTGTTTTCTACCTTGCGCAGGTTGGTAACAGGCATCTTCATCCTTGTCTCAGTGCTCAGCCCAGAGTCCCACGATGCCCAGTTCAAAGGTTCCCTTCTTGCCTAGGTGTCTGTTTTCTTTATGACTTCGAACAAAAGACTGAATTACAAGTGTTCCATCAAAAACATAGATGTACTTACTTATTTATTTTCTCAATCAATATTGATAAAGTTTACTAAAGTTAGATTTTGTTTTCACATGATATAGAGATTCCTACAAAAATCAGTTCTTCGTGGGGTTCTGGGATAGGTCGGAGGGAGAGACCATGCTGGAATCTTGTGTGTATCAGATGTGGCTTCATTCCCGTGACCCATTCTGCACTGGTCTTTGGTTTGGGTCCTAACAGGGAGGCTATTGGTGAGGTGGCAGCATATGTACCGTGGTTAAGTGGGACATTGACATTAGGTCCAGTTTCCCCCAGTGTTAATTATTGCTCATCTCCAAGGTCGCCCAGCTATCCTCCCCCTGGTTGTGGCAAAAGTAAATCCAAATTGAAATCCGAACAAGATGGCATCTCCAAAACCCACAAGCTGCTGCGGAGGACTTGCTCCAGCACTGTCAAAGCTGATGACGTGTGCGCCAAGTCGCACAGGACCTTTGGGCGCTCGCTGTCCAGCGACCCCAGGGCCGAGCAGGCGATGTCCACCATCAAATCGCACAAACTCTTGGGCCGGCCCTGCCCCACAGCGGGCAAGCAGGAGGACTGCCTCACGCTCAAGTCGCATAAGTTATTGACTCGCTCTTGCTCGGGTGACCCGCGATGTGAGCACAATACCAACCTGAAGCCCCACAAACTGCTAAGCAGGTCTTACTCCAGTAATCTCAGAATGGAAGAGTTATATGGGCTGAAAAATCACAAGTTACTCAGCAAGTCTTACTCCGGCGCCCCCAAGTCATCGAAAAACGAGCATTTCAAGGAACCCAACGCAGAGGGCAGGAGGCTCTCGCTTACCTCAGGGCTTATCGGTATTTTAACACCATCATCGTCTTCTTCCCAGCCTCCTGTGCGTAAACTTTCATCTTGCCTTCTTAAATGTAGCTAAGGGGCAGGAAATTTGCATGCATTTTTTTATAAGACCTGGGAGAGGAAAGATGCAAGGTCCATTTTATTTGTTTAGTTTTTAAATTTGCTGTGGGTGTTTTTTTATTATTTATTTATTTTTGCGAGGGGGCAAATTATTTTTGTGTGCTCTGTTAATCTTTTCTTTCACCTCATGAATAGTGGAGGACCACACTTGTCTTATAAATAAGAATAATACTTTAATAATATTAGAGAGTTTTGTGTGTGAACATTATAGTTGGTGATAGTGTCTAAGAGCCTGACATGAATATTTTCTTGATGCCCGTCTAATCTTGAAGCAGGTTTATTTTTTTGGGGGGGGGGTTGTGTGAGGATGTGGATTCAGTTGATCACTGTATGGTTGGTATTGACTGTGAATCAACTCTACAGAAAATTTACCTCTCTAGTGATTGGCATTAAAGCCAACTTCAGATAGACTTAAATTGCACATATAGTTACATAGTCAAAAAACGGTTGATAGAAGTTTTAGTTTGCTGTTTAGATATGTGCATGTTGTGAGTGTCAGTTTAAGGCGTCCTATGATCCACCCAGCCATAAGTAAGTGGACAAAAACAAGAGACCGAATTTAGGAAGTCATCCTTCCAGAGATTTCCCCTACAATTAAATTAGAAATACTACTGTCAAATTATGCTTGTTTGAGGAAAACTTGGCAATCTTTATCATTTTATATGAATATTCCAAAAGTTCATTTAAAGGTATGCTTTAATGACATGGAGAAAGTTATGTCAATCAATTCCATAAGGGAATGTGTCCCATAATAGTTTCAGCCCAGAAGGATAATTTCAGATAGTTTAAATGAAAGAAAACAGATTATTTTCCCATGTACTTGGCCCGCTTAGATATTTAGTACTGGGCCCTTTGCTAGCCGATGTCTAATTTTTCCTGGAGGAATCATTGCAGCTGATAAGATGTGAATAGTCTAATGATAATGTGGGCAGTTTTTGATCAATGATAGAATAAACTGACTTTCTTTTCATGTAATAATGACAGGTATTTCTACTAAAAGATGAGAAATTAAGAATATCACTTTGTTTAGGCAAATATTGCAGATTATGCAAATAAGACAAAATTATTTCCTACTGAAATTCAATATTTTAATATCATAATAGTTGACAATACTCATTTGGTCTTCTGCATTCATTTCTGAAAGGTGAAAAAGCTATAATTTCTTTATTCTGCCCAATGAAAAGTTACTGTTTTAAAAAAAACTTTGCTTTTTATAGACAAATGGTGCAAAATGCATTCCAATCCGAGACCGAGGCTTCCTGGTGCAGGTATGAGTTAAGATCGTCCACTGTGGGAACACCTACTCCTTGCTGGGTTTTCAAATCATTTGGGAACCTCACTGGTGTATTTCTTTGTATTGTTTTATTCAGACAATTGAGTTTGCTGAACAGCGGATCCCCGTATTGAATGAATACTGTGTGGTTTGTGATGAGCCACACGTGTTTCAAAATGGCCCCATGCTTAGGGTAAGTACCTATTTATTAAATTCCCATGTTAACAAGTAATGTAAGTGAAAGCATTCCAATATAAAATAAATAAATAAATGCCATTTAAAATAAATACTCCCTAGGGCAAACTATTTAATATATACTAAGTGGTATCATTTGGATGAAATGGAGTTAGCATTACTTCTGGAAGCATCTGTATTTCCTACTAAGATTGTGTTCCTAATGTCTATCATCTTTGTATTCATTTACATCTATTTCTATATTGGCAGCAAGTCTCATAAACTGTATATTTAAAAACACATACCTTCTGGAAACAGCTTTTTTTTTTTTTTTTTTTTTTTTTTTTTTTTTTTTTTTTTTTTTTTTTTTTTTTTTCCGAGGCAGGCTTTCTCTGTGTAGCTTTGGAGTCTGTCCTGGAACTAGCTCTTGTAGACCAGGATATCCTTGAACTCAGCAAGATCTTCCTGCCTCTGCCTCCAGAGTGCTGGGATTAAAGGCATGCACCACCACTGCCCAGCTTGAAAACGGCTCTTTATAAGGCTACAAAACTAGGATGCTTTAGTGTGTTTGTTCAAAACCCCACAATTTAAGACGGTTAATATATAGAGAGGTTCCATGCAGATTTGAGCAGGTACACAGTAGTGCTGGGAAAGTCAGAAGAAAGTCTGGAACTGCCAAGTTAATGACATAGTTATCACAATACCAAAGAAGTAAGGGAGTGGAAATCAACAGACATTCATGCTTTGGAGGATGAATCATTTAAAATTATTTAGAAACTGGCTGGTTTTTGCAATAATAACTTTGTAAAACTTTAATCAATAAAAGTTGCCAAAAAGTCAGTTTTTAAATTGAGGTTTATATAATGCTTGGGGTGGTTTGCATGAGAACTGTTTCTCGTGGGCTCCTGTATTTGAACGCTTGGTCCCCAGTTATCAGCTCTGTTTGGAGGAGGTTATGGACTTTAGCAGGCAGGGTCTTGCTGGAGGAACTTCATCACTAGGGGAGGACTTTGTGAATTCATAACTTCACCTTACTTACTGCTTTCCTTTTCTGCTTCCTATGTGGGGTTGAGATGTAATCTCTCAGCCTCCTGCTTCTGCCCCTTCTGCCATGCCTTCCCTTCTATAAAGAGCTTTTGGGCAGGGCATTTCATCACAGCAGCAGCAAAGTAATCAATACAACGTTTAAGTCACTAATCATGCAGTGATTTTTTAAAAATATAATCATGATTATAAGCATTGTGGCTAATTCCAGAATATTTCCATTACCTAAGAACAATGCTGAAACAATAATAGTAATTTACACTCTCCCTTTCCTGGTGCCTTGACAACCACTGGTCTATTCTCCTTTTCTATGGGTTTGTATGCTTTCCTTGCAGCATGGATCAGTACTCTGTGCCAATATCCCGTTTTATGGATGGACACAACAGATAGGATTATTTATTCACCAGTTGATGGACTCCCCAGGATATGTGTTTACTCTCTTTCTGAGGATTGGTTAAACTGTTTGCCCAGTGTCTGCACCCTTCCTACTGTCAGTATAAGACAGTTTCACCATTTCCACATCTACATTCTTTTTCCTTTTTCAAAAGAGTGTGTGAGGATGTGTGTGTGTGTGTGTGTGTGTGTGTGTGTGTGTGTGTGTGTGTGTGTGCATGTGTGTAGCCTTAGTGAATCTAGTTTTCTGGTTTTGGTAATACTGTCATAATGAACAATAATTTTGAGATGTTTTCATGATTATTGGAGATTTGCATATCTCTAGAGAAATTTCTTTTCAAAACCTTCCCTTATTTTTAAATTGAATTAGTTTTTATTCTTTAATTGCTACTCATATTTACACATCCATCCCCTCATTCCCTTGTAAATTGAGTTATTTTAATTCTTATTACTGATTGACAAATGTCCTCTATTCTGTATATCTTTATTACTAGATCCTTATCATATATAAATGATAAAGACCTTATTTTGTGTAGTATCATTTGAGATACTACTCATTTCTTGGTAGTATCTTTGGTCTGGTAAATATTTGTCTTTTCTCCCAAATCAACATATTGAAATCTCAGCATTCATGTGATGTCCCTAGGAGTAGGATGCAGAGCTGTGGCTTCATCGTGAGGTGGAATTCACTAGACCAGACAACTCTTCTACCAATGAGACAGAGTGGCATCTGTCACTGGTCTTATTGGACTGGTACATGACAACAACAGTGGTCCTCCTCAGACACTGACTCTGTTGACATTCTTGCTCCCAAATTAAGAGAAACAAAAATTTGTTTTATTGGCAGTCCTCAGGGACTAAGGTGCACTTTCATGATAATCTTTCTGAAGCATGAACACAGGATATCTTTAACTTACTTAGATCTTTTCAATTTTCTTTCAGTGCTATTTTGTTTTTTAGCATCTGAATTCTGTATTTCCTTGGATATTTTTATGTAAATTAATTGTTTTATTTCATTTGCAGGAGGTTCTTGTTAGTATAAAGCAATACAAATTATTTTTTTTACAAATGATTTTTGCAAATTACCCTTATATTCTGTAAGTTTGTTGTATTTCTTTGTTAGTTCTATGTAAATGGAATTCTTAATTGGTCTAGATAATAAAAGCCAGAGTCAAATATAGAGGGAAATTCTGAGAGATCAGAGAAAAAGGAGTAAGCCATGGCACACTTTACCTCCTTAGTGTCTCAGCAGACAAGAGAGCAAGTTCCTGTTTCTCTCTGCTTATATCCTGTTTCTGCCCAGCTATATCACTTCCTGTCTGTCTGTACAGACCTCCAGACCTCTATAGTTAGCTAGCAGCAAGCTCCATTCTTGACCCTCAGACAGGCTTTATTTGTATAAGCAAGATATCACCACAGTTCTAATAAGTTAGTTTTGTTTTCTTTTAATGACCCTCTATAGAAGATTTCTTAGTTTCCTTTTTCTGTTGCTGTAATACTTAAGGAAGGCTGCTGAGCCAGCTCATTGGTTAAGAGATAATCAACATATAAAAAGAAGTGACTTATTTTTGCCTCATAGATTGGAAGGTCTTAGTTCATGATCAGTTGGTTACACTACTTTGACGTATGATGTGGCAGTGAATGACTATAGGCAAATGACATAGCAGAGCTGCACATCCCCATTCCAGAAGCAAGAGAGAACAGAAAAGGCTGAGAGCCCACAATGCCTCTTAAACACACACACTAATGACCTAGTAATTCCACTCTAGACCCCACTTCTCAAAGCTTCCATTATCTTCCCAAAGGACCTCTGTAGTGAACAAGGCTTTAGCATGTGGGTCTTCAGGCAGCCCTCAAATCTAAACTACAGCAATCTCTTTCAAGACAGAAAATTGTTGATGTATGTATGCATGTATGTATGTATGTGCCCTTCATTTCATTGACCTGTTTATTCCTATTTTTTATTTCATTTATTTTTCTAACTACTATTGAAAATAGAAGTGCTAACTTCTCTTCTGTTGAGCTGACCATTTCTACCTACAGTCCTGTCACTATTTCCCTCATGTATTTTGGAATATGTTTTGTTCTGCATGTGTTTATACAATTACATTGCATATTCATGATGTTTTGTATCCTTTGTCTCTATTAGTAGTTTTTTTCCTCAAGTCTGGTTTGTCTCATGCTCTTGTAATCTCTACAAGTTCTTCAGTCCCTTCCCACCTCCTGCCTTTCTCCTCCATTCCTAACAAGAAAGTGATGTTGGCTTCCTATTTATTTTCTGTATGAATTGCATCTATCCCTATTCATATGTTTCTATGATACTAGCCTTTCTTGTGTGCTAAGCAGCTGTTTTCTAGGATCTCATTTTAATTCCTTTCTTATAACATTTTGATCTGGTTTCATATTAATTGTTTAGGATACTAAAATTATTATTTAAAATTTAAAAATCTTGTTTAAAGTAATTTCAACTTGATTCTAATAACATGAAAACCTGGTTCCTACATATCTTTAAAAATTATTTATATTGTATATGTTATTATGATGTGGGGATGACACATATGTCATAGCACATGCATGGAAATCAGAAGACAGCTTTGTGACATCAGTTTTCTTCCTTTCCCCTTCAGTGGGGTGGAGGGTTGAAGGTTATCTGGCTTGAAGGAAGTCCTTCACTGGCCAGACTGTCTCACTCACATTCCACATGTCTGGTCTTCCTCCCTTGTGTCATGGTCCACAAAGACATACTACTTCCTGTGCTGCCAACATAGATTAGCAATTATTGCTTTATGTAGTTTGCTTTTAAACTACACAGAAACTCATCCAAATATTTAAAATAAAAAATGCATGTATATACATTTTTTAAAATTTGTTTATTTTATTGCCATTGCAGGTTCTTACCCATGCTCATTATGTTTTTGTGTACCCTGTCTTAGGCTCTTGGAGTTTCAACTTGAAATATTGCTTCATTGTTTCCTGAGGGACAATTGCACTAATAACAACTTCTCAGATTTTTGATTGAGAATATTTTCATTTCTTTTTCAAGTTTGAAAGACAGTAATTTATCCATAGAGTTGTATGTTAACTCCTTTCCTTGTTTTGATTTAAATTTCCCCTCTCCTTGTTACTTTGTGTCATTGCATGCTTTTAGGGTTTATGGCTTCTGAAGAGAAATCAATTTTGTGTGTGTGTGTGTGTGTGTGTGTGTGTGTGTGTGTGTGTACACAAGCGTGTGCTCAAGAGCAAGGTTCCTCAAATGTATGAGCTGTTTTCATTGTTTCTTCTGTCGTTGTTTTTCAGCACTTTTCTGTAGTTTTGTTTTGATTTTTTTTTTGAGACAAGATCTCTCTCTGTGTTCCGGACAACTGTCTTCAGGAGCCAGCCTTATAGTCCCAGGTCTGATTCTGAGTGGGGGTGTGTGGACTAGGGGAATCTAATTACCCAACGGCGCTAATGATGAGACAGGAAACACCATATCATCTCAGGAGGGCTCCCAGCTGATGCCAGGAAGCCACAGTTTATTGAGAAGTCCATTTAAATAGTCTTCCAAGGGCAGAGGCAGCATCAGGAAACATCTATTATGATGTATATAGCTAATATCAAGTGATTTTATTAATTCAAGCATCACCTAAACAGTTCCTAGTCACGTAGACAGAGTTCTCAGCCCAGGTGTGGGCCTACTCAATTCGTAGGCCCATAGAGATATAAACTAGGAGGCATTCTACACTAAGGCCATGCTATACAATAGCAGACTTGCTCACATCTGCAATACAATTGTAGGCTGGAGCTCTTGAGTGCTCCTGTTTACTGAAACCGGAGGTTGGACCTTAAGACATTCCTTAATGGAACTTTCTTGGTCTCCAACATCTCTGTAGCCCAGATTGGCCTGGAACTTAACTGTGGAATCTAGGCTAACCTGGATCTTTGAACATTCATCTTGTGTTAACCTTTTAAGTGCTGGGATTACAGTGTGCATCAACAGGGTTTTCAGTATTTTGATTAAGGTGTATGTGTATCACTTTATGTTTATCCAAGTGGAGTTCACTGGGCTTTCTTGAAGTATAGGTTAGAAATTTTTTTTCATAAATTTCTATTTTGGGAGATATTTCAGGAAATATTTTTCCCACATCTTTTTCTTCTCTTTCAGTGCTCTATCATTGTTAATACATTTATATAAGATGATATTGAGTAGACCTCTTGGCCTTTGTTTACTTCCTTCATTATTCTTTCTGTTATTGAAGTTACACATCTCAGTTGGCCTATATTCAAATGTTCATTAACTCCTCAAATGCAATTTATAGCATCCCTCAGTGAGTTTTAGTTCAGTTTCTGTTGTCGTCAATCCCAGAATTTATTGCCTTTTTATGAGTTCTATCTATTGATTATTGATTCTTTCAAAATGCTATCTTTATTTAGATAGAGTTCATTTTGGCTCTTTAATTTGTTTTGTAAATGCTGGTCAATCTAGTTACCTGTGAATTTTCCTGGACTCTTTGGATCAATTGCCTTGCTCCTATACTGGGCCTTACTTTATTATTTCTTTGCGTGCCTCATTCTTTTTTATTGGAAGCTAGGTGTCCTGGATATACTAATGTAGCACCTGTTGAATCAGATGTCTGTCATGTGTAGGATTTATTTCTTGACGAATTATCATCAAAAGTGCCTTCCCATTTCTTGGCAAGAGTGTATGTTTGTTGAGCATTCTTTAAACACTTAGCCTGGCTGTTTATAATTCTACCCTAGCCTGAATTTCCTCTTTGTAATAACAAAACCAGCTAGAAGTGATATTTAATGCCATCTCCTGATTTTTTTTGTTTTCTTTTCTCCTCCTCTACTTTCCTCCTCCTTGTTCTCCTCTTCACCATCCTCTTCTCCCTTTAAGCCAAATATATGGCCAGCTAAAATTTCTGTTCAGGACAAACTGGCTTCTAACCTGTGGCAAACTTTTTTGCCTGAGCCTCTAAAATTCTGAAATTTTTGTCACAAGCCATCATGACTGCCTACAAATTTTTCTTGAGCACATGGAGTCCTGGCCAAGTATGTGGCCTTCTGTGTTCCCAGACATCCATAGAAGGAAGCTTTTCATAGCCCCCATGCTTCTTATCCTTAGTCTTTCCTCCAAGCAATTTTCTTCGTTTGTTGTTTGCCTGGTGGTTACTTCCTGCCTCAGTAATGACCAAAACACTGATTAATGTTTGGTTCCAATCCTGGGTGTTAGGTTTAGTACTGGCTGAGTTCCAGGCCAGGCAGAAACAAACGGTTGTTCTGAGCTTGACTTCAGAGAGCCATCAGATGGGGTCCATAATAGTCCCTAGAGAAAGACTTCCATTCTACTTCTTTAGTTTCAGGAAATGTGAGCCGTTGCTCATGGTTTCATTCTTACCAAGGTATAACTATTCGTTTGGAGTACGTGCTTCTTGCCTCACCATTTTTGCTAGTTTTTTTTCTTTTTCTTTCTTTCTTTCTTTCTTTCTTTCTTTCTTTCTTTCTTTCTTTCTTAAGCTTTTATGGGGAAATGAAAGGTTGTGTTATCACTAAACCATTTTTGTTGATATCAACCTTCATTTCAGTGTTTTAAAAAATATGCTCTACTACACCTAGGTAATAAAATCCAAGTTTTAGTTTGAGAAACAGTAAAATGTGTGTAAATAATGATTGACCTAATGTGTATCCTGATTATTTATTGAGGAGGGGAGGTCATTTCCCATTGTGGATCAGGCACTGTGTGGATAGTTGGCTTATTGAATACTTACTTGATGTTTTCAAAATGCTAGTCATTTACTCCTGTGGGTCAAAGGTATTTTTGCGGGGGAGAGGGGATTCACAGGGATTAAACAATATGTTAAATGCCATTCAGGTAGTGTGTCTGCATGCCAAGTTCAACGGCATTCAGATAGTGTGTCTGGATGCTTAGTTTTGAGCCTCGTTCTCTTTTACTTCTGCACTCTACATCTTAAACATTGATTAAAGGATTAGGGGGTTGAAGGTGTGAGGGCAGATTCTGTTTCACTTTTTAAGAGGAACAAAAAAAAGATCATCTTGTTCTTCAGAATAAGTTTAAAAAGATAAATCACACAGCCTATAAATGAATGATGTTATCAGAGGTTTTTTTAGTATCTCAATATTCACATGATAAATAACCATTCTATTTGCAAATTGTCAGATCTTACGATGGATTTATTTCATTTCATTCAAATAAAACAGATGAAAAATTATTCTTACCATCCATACACTATTTTTGAAAGTCTACCTTTATTTTATTCTCAGAATAAAATGTATCTAGCTAAGGCAGCAAGTATTTGTTAAATTGTTATGTGATTTAAAAGAAAAACAGCCACTTGATGGAATATCAAGACTTCTGGTTGTCTCTACATACACCTCTTAGAAGCTGCAGTCCTATTCTGTCAGTGTTCATTTTTTTGACCTTGAGTTTATCCGCTGCAGTGCTGTCTCCACTGCAGAAAACAACAAGAATTCATCAATACCAGCACCCTTTAAGTACTTTTTTTTATGTGTGCCAAGCACTTTGTATGGATTGTCAGCATTTCATCCTCATAGTGACTCTGTGAGTTATTCCTATCCCCATGTTACAAGTGAGGCACGAGACATTTTATTCAGTGTTCCTCTGCTGGTAAGTGATAAAGACAGAATTCCAGCCAGGCAGGTGGCAGGCACCAGGGCAGACTCAACTTGCAGACTCAAAGGACCACATTAACATCCCTGAAATTCACTGCACACATAGTTGGCAGCCTACTCTTTGTGGTTTAATTGCTGGCAATTCATTCCCATAGTAAGTGGTGAATATACCAGTTTCTCTTAGTATTGTTTTCTGTCTCATTCCAATTTTTGTTTGCTTTTGTTTCTGCATCAGTGAATGTTAGAGAGAAAAATCTTCTAAATAAATACTTTCTACAGCTAATTATTAGGTGGTTTAATGTTGCTATGACATAGCCTAAGGAAATCACACAGGTGACTTTGTTTTTTTAAATTTATATAAGTGACATGAAATCAGATCAAGAAATTAAAATCAAAGAAACTTCTCCTATTTGAAGGGAGATAAACAGAAAGCCATTTCTTAATTCCATTAACAGATACTTTTCCTAATTTAGGCATTCTTACTAATTTTTTTCTGTGTTTCTCTTATATTTACAGTGCAGTATGTCTTGCTGTAAATTTAAGAGTCATATATAATTTCTTATGGAATTTTAAGCAATGATTCACTGACATTGGTTCAGTCCTGTGACATATTTTCAGCTGTGCTAAATCCTGAAATGGGTGCATTATAACACCGCTGGTGGTTTATGAGACTAAACATCATTTGTTTTTTTTGTGAAGTACTGAGCCGAAGGTCTCTGTCTTCCCTGCTTAGATTATTTCTCATATTTTCCTTGAAGTCTGATTTTCTGAAGATGTAAATGTCCTTTGCCACTCTGCTCTTGAAATCCTAAAATGTTGACCCCTACTTGCACCCTTGTTATTCTTCTCAGAGGACTCAGTGTGTTACATACTCCCTGGAATGCACTGAAAGTGCTATCTAGAAGCGTCCCAGTGCTCCAGCTTTCTCTTTATTTGTTAACAGCATTTCTAAATGACATTTCCAGGTAAGTTCCGACAGAACTCTTGAATCTATAAAACAGCTCGCATTCATGCCGAAGAGTGTATACAGTCCAGGTCCTTAACTTGGCAGTACAGTGGATTGTTATCAGAAAACCAAACCCAAGCTTATTGAATGAATCTGTCCCCCTTGAATGCACTTGAGTGTCAGTGTACCTTGTGTTTTAGAGATGCCTTCAAATGTTACAGAAAACAGGAAAGTGAGGGCTTGTTGCCTGAAAGCCTCTAAATTCCTAGTGCCTTCACCTTGACCCTTCCTTGGGAGCTGTTGACCTCTGCTGCAAAAAACCGAAACAACACACACACACACACACACACACACACACACACACACACACACACACACACACACACACCAACAACAACAACAACAAACAAAAAACCCCAAACATCTATATGAGCTGTCATTGCTATACTCACCGATAACTCGCTGTCATTCTGTGTCCCCGGTTAAGAGACACATTTCCCATTTTCCACGTCATGTTAGCTGCCTTTACTGCATCAGACCTGTGATGAGGGAAAACATCATAGGGCAGCAGTGTGTGACAGAAGAGGAAGCAAAGAGAGGCCGCGGGAGAGCGATGTGATAGAGTTTTCAAAGCCTAGGCCCCAGAGACCTTCTTCTCTCATTCAGATAGTACCTCCACTTTTCAGCACTTCTCAACAGTTTGATCAATTATTAACCACTCAGTGAATTAAGCCTTTGATTTGGTTGTACTTCCTTTATCTAGTCACCTCTTAAAAGCCTTCCAAATCACCCACAACTTCTGAACACTGTGCAGGGGACCAAAGCATTCATTCAGCAACCAAAGCCTGGCCTGGAAGCACACTGCTGCCCTGATCCCTGTGTCATTTCTGTTTCTGTTAATGGAGAGTAAAAATTTCTCCGACCCAAATGTCTGTCTCAACTACAAATCATGCAAAGCCTTGCCCCTGAACTGTTATCATTTATTCTCATTTTCAACACTATTTTTAAGTCAAGAATTTACATTTAAACTGATTTTTTTCTTCATCTTAATTGGAAACACTTCAGCAATAATTTAACATTTTGATCAACTAAATGTATAAAAAGCTATATGACATACTATAGTCTTTATTAAATACTTTAGTGTTTTTTTATTCAGTACTTTTATGCATTGACATAAAACTATGATGGGATCAGCTGGGGCAATTTAATTTTTCTTTGGCACTTAAATAACTCTTCATTCCTAAAGGAAAATATTTATAAATCTTGTCTAACTTTTTTTTATCAACTCATGGAGTTGGGTATTATTTTTATTCCCATTTTATGGGTCTGAAAACAGCTGCATATATGCTCCAGGGTCAACAAGATCCAGTTGTGTGTTTTGTACGTTGGATTTCCATGAAATATTTAGTCTGAACAAAAAGATCATAGCCAAAGTGTTTGAAAACCATTCCCAACACCATGCTTTCCTCTTTACATAAATGCATAGCAAAGTCCTCTGGAGTTGTAGCATTTCTGTTCTCAGTAAAGGGTAATTTAAATTCATTGAAAATACAAATTTCTTAAAATACAGCTAGGTTCTAAAATATTCTTTGAGGCTTAGAAACAGTGTTTGAAATATGTTTTTATTGCTCACAGTTAAATTGCTTTGATTTAAAAAATTTAAATTTATTCATCTTAGCTGAAAAGGTCTACAATATATCATATTTTAAGGACACATCGAAAAGTTTTTCATGCCTTTATGTTGGTAAATAATGGATATTATGTAGTAAACATGTATGTGTTGCCAATAGAGAGACTTGCTGTGGTCTTATGGTCTAAATTGTAGGGACCTGATTGCTCCAAGACAACACACAATTATTAAATCTTAAGGATACATATTGAAACAAAAGAAGAAAAGAATTAATAGTGACAGACTAGCTTGCATTATTTCTATGAAAGTGTGTGAAATAAACTCATTATCACACTTAATACACCTTAATAGATGTTAAGTGACTATGTACAGTTTGGAATTGAAACTGGTGTTTTCTGTGTAACTGTCAATCATGACAGTTTTTCATGAAGAGTACACAGGAATAACTTCTGAGTGGGAAAAGGCTAGTCCACCCTGTAAGTCCTTTTGTGGTGCCTGTGAAGAGTGCTTTTGTTTCTCTTCCTTGAGTGTGATGCCCCTTCTGTGAGCAGAGAAGCCTGATTCTTTTCATTCATTCTTTTAGAATTTTCACGAATGTACATAATGTACTTTGATCATATCAATCCCATACTCCCCATCCAACTCCTCCCAACAATACCCCCACATCCCACTCCCACTTTCATGTCATCTTCCCATGCCCTCCAAATCAGCATAAGCAAAGCTCTTATGAACTCAGAGACTGGGGCAGCCAGCGCAGGGCCTGCACAAGTCTGCACCAGGTTCCTGTTGAGTGTTTTTTATGGGATTTCTGAATGTGGAAGCAAGTAGGTCTCTGATTCTTTTGCCTTCTCTCGGGCTCTGTTTCTTCTGTTTGTTTGTCTTTGTCAGCTCCTATGTATTCATTTTTGTCTTGTTTCACTTTATTTTATTTTATTTATTCCTTAGGTGCCTATTTGTTTTCTATTCAGAAACAGAAAGGGGTGGTTCTTCATGAGAAGGGAAGCAGCGAGAAACTGGGAGGAATACAGGGAAGGAAAACTGTAGTTAGGGTATATTATGTGAGAAAAAAAGTCTATTTTCAATAAAGTGGAAAAAAAGAAAAATCTTTCTGTCCTCTTCTGGAATTTCTGCTGAGCTGTTTGGGAGGGAGTGCAACATAGAAGTCCCACTTAGGGACAGACACTCCTTAGTTCCTTATTATCTACATTCTGACCACTTGTGAGAGAGATACCTAATTTTGTTACCTCATGTAATTTGAGAATTTTCTTTCAGTACCATCTTGTATTGACAATTTGAATTTGCAAATACAGTATAGATGAAGAAGAGGATTATTACTGTACAAAATAGATATGAAGATGTAGAACTATTTACCTAAAAAGTTGAATGTTTTTTGTATCCTCCATTTTGAAGTGTTTTCACACTTCACTAACACCTACTCATTGTGGTGCTGTTATGGTAATAGATTAATAACAACACTTGCTGTCTACTTGCTACATTACAAAACGAGATATATGTTTTTGTAGGAATGTAATTACGCTTTCACTTGTAAATTTTCAGAATGATGGAAAGTTGTTTTGGTTTTTGTTTCCAGAAAACGTATTTCCTAGCTTGCCTGATTTCCTTCTTCTGGCTGGTGAAGCACTAGGTTTCCAGAAATGAGTTTTACACAGTTGAGTATGGAGAGAGAGGTTACTTTTAGACAAACATTCAAAAAGAAGGGAAACATGTCCATAAATCAGTTGTGTCATAATTTTGTTCATTAGTATGCAGATTTATTGTTTGAGAATACTGGATGTTGGTGAATGTATGGGATTCAGACCTTTACAGTTGCAGGGCCAGGAGAGTGAATTCAGGAGAAAGCCTTGTGGAAACCATTTCACTGGGTGAAATTACCAAATTTCATGCTAGACAAAGTCAGAACTGCTCATGAATTCCCACGATTGTCAGTGATGAGGCCTATATATATATTCTCCATTTATGAAACAGAGTCAGACTTGCACTGTTAGGATCAACAAAAGAAATACAGCAAATCCTTTTTCTTCTTAGATCATCCCCTTCAGGGATTCTGCCAGAAAATATGATACATCAGTCTTTCTAGCCACAAAGCCACACATATGGGCTACTTCTGAACATAAAAGATGTTCAGAATGGAGCCATTCTTTCCCACTGGCTAAGCAGCAGACCAAGTCACCTGCTAGAAGCAGATAGCCCAGGAGTGGTGGCACTAACAAATGCCTTTTGTCTGATGTGCAAAGGCACAGTGGATTGCATCGTGTTAGGCTTCATCAGCTACCTAATGCAATGTAACTGGGGAGATAAGATAAATCAAGAGGATGGCACTATATTAGATTTGAAAGATGAGAGCTCCTCCAACGTAATTGCAGAGTGTATATTTCAGTGCTGTTGACCTCAGGAGGTTGTTGAAGTCAAAAGTCTGTGCAACAAAACTAATCTTTCAAGAGCTAGGTAGCAACTAAGTACAGTCTTGCTTATTTCTTTGAAATAAATTTCCTAAGGAAAAGTGAGATTCACCCATTACATCTTTTTAAATGTAGTTTTCCTGTATAGATTTATTATTTGCCCAACTAGGGATATACTTTTTTAAAGTGAATACATCTAATGCTCATTGTATATTGGGTAAAGAGATGTATTTTATTGCTTAATATTCTTTTCGTTGATTGCTGAGTTGTTCTGAATGGAAATTTCTACAAAGAGACTCTTGTTACCTCACTGTAAGAATTTGGTTATTATTAAGTAACATGACATGATTTTCTTCCTTAAAACACTGGAAGCCTCTGCCACTTTCCATTGATTATATAGAATAACCTCCCTATTATGAATTGAAAGTAGAAAGATATACTGCAATTGACTCCTGTTCTTTTATAGCCCACAGTGTGTGAGAGAGAGCTGTGTGTATTTGCTTTTCAAACCCTGGGGGTGATGAATGAAGCTGCTGACGAGATAGCTACTGGAGCTCAGGTATTCATGCTAATTGGGCTTGTTTTGATTTGAAAAATTTGTTACAGTCTACTGCTGTTCTTCAGGGGAGAATTCTGATAGCTTCTTGCTAAAAGCAATCTGGCTTTTGATTTTTTCTTTTAAATCTGTGCTTTGTCATTTTGCAGTAGTCTAGGGGAGAAATTAAACAATTTTCTTTTAAAAATAAGTGTCTTGCATGGCAAATGGTGCAGAAAGCCCTGCCTAATTTTTTTTTTGTAGTTTTGTTTGTTTTTGCTTTTTGGTACAGTTATACTTACACAAAGCAGAGGCATGTTTATTTAATTTAATTTATTTATCTATCTGGAGGATTTCACCTTGTAGTCCTGGGTGTCCTGCAAGTTGCTATGTAGATCAAGCTAGCCTCCAACTCACAGATATCCACCTGTCTCTGCTTCCCAAATGCTGGTATTGAGGGTATGCTCCACTGGGCTCAGCTTTTTGTTGTTTGTTGTTGTTGAAAGCAGGATTACATTGGGCCATCTTTATTGAAACAGGATCCTTGTATGTGGCTCAGACTGGCCTTGAGTTGAACTTGTAAACCTACTACTGCTGTGGTGTCTCCAGGCCTGGGATTATAGTCATGTACCATCATACTCCATTTACTGTGCACTCTTAAAATACTTGCTTAAAATCTTTGTGAATGTAGCTTTCCCTATTCATATTCATACTGAGTTACATCCATTCAGATGAGTCCCTTCCGTCCAGACAATAGCATTTTTCTTCATTTTGTTTCCAGAAACAGTAAGTTCTTCTGGGAACTGGAGAAAGGAGGCAGCTTAACATAGACAATACTTAGCATAGACAATACCAGTCTCCTTGTAAATCAACAGAAGGATCATTGAATATGTAGCAATAAAGCCACTGTATTTAACAATGATCATTAATAGCTTTTGTCAGAGGAGAGAAACAAGAGGCAAGGTGACTTCCAGCAATTTGCTTTTCCTGGAATATGGCAAACTCATTATGGCTTTTTAACCTGGGGAAATGTCCTCCCCTAAAGTGCCAGGTCTCTCCCCCACCTCATATTCAGGTTTCTACAATAGCTTCAGACTCTCGATGCACACTATTACCTAAAACCTACTTTGTTATCATTCCATTTAAGAGCACCAGAGACTTCAGTGAAAGCATGTATTCCTTTCATTGCTATTTGTTTGTATATCTTGTCCATTAGACTACACACAGCACCCTAGCACAAACTTGTCTTGTTCATCACACACTATGTGCTCATGACAGAGACATACTCATGAGCAATCAGAGGCAACATATGTCTGGTATTTTAAATCAATGGTTCCTTCTGGCCAAGTGTGGTATAAAGTCATGAGCCTCAGATTTGAGAAGAAGTTGACAGATCTGGGGCTTCCTGATTACATTGTGCTGCCATGAGCAGGACAGACAGTAGCAAAATATCTGCTTGAAACCCGCAGTGACTTATCTCATGTGTTTTCCAAGGTGGTAGATCTACTCGTGTCCATGTGTAGATCTGCATTGGAATCTCCTAGGAAAGTTGTCATTTTCGAGCCATATCCTTCTGTGGTAGATCCCAATGACCCTCAGATGTTGGCCTTCAACCCCAGGGTAAGTGGTCAGCCCCAGCCCACCATGCTCAAAAGCTCCTGAGAATCACAATGGAGACTTTAGTCTCATGGCTCTCTTCCCTTTGAATGTCTGTCTTGTCAGGTGTACCCATGATAATTTTAAGCTCATAGCCTATGTTTCAGGATTCTGTAATCTTATTGGAATATAATGAACCATAGTCAAGGCTTCCCCTTTTTTCTTTATCACCTTGACCTCCTTCTCCAGTTGCTCTCCACCCTTCTCCTTAGAAGTTAACAACAGTTAAATCCATATTGTTAAAAGACTCACATTTCTTAAGAAAAGCATTCCATGAGCACTTATGGCAGAATCTTTCTAAAATAACAGAATTTCAAATAGATTGGGAGCCAGAATTGCTTAGTTTGTATTATTGTTCATCTGTAAACCCTTTTAGAGAAACGACTGTATAATACACCTCAGAAGACCTTTCCTCCCTTGTTTACATTCTGCATAGAAATGAGGAATCATTTGAGCACACACTGTCACCTTACTTTTTGGGTAACAGTGTTCCAATCTAAAATTAAAGCACTTGGGAGATTTGACGTATATCTTCTCCCAGAAGGACTCTAAGCTTACTTTATTGCTTATTTCTCTGGTGTGGCGAAAGCCAGAAATCAAGAGCCCAAAATCTTTCTGTATTTTGAGATTTTTATCCCAGAGAGGTGAAAGTGATTTTTTTTGCCCTTATGTAAGGAATAACGCTTTAATTTTTCTTCCCTGTGATTCTAGATATCAGTCCTCTGTCCTTGAGCTATCTTATTACAGTCTCTATGTACCATGGTTGCTTCCACACTGGCTTTGATGGGAAATGCATGTGTGAAAATAATGTTTCTCTAGTGATATGTAACTTGCAAAGGCTTGGAAGTAAATAATATTTGTTTTCTTTGTCATATAGAAGAAGAACTATGATCGAGTAATGAAAGCTCTGGACAGCATAACTTCCATCAGAGAAATGACACAGGTAAAAATGTGGTCTTGTATTCTGCTACCATTCAGTCTACATGAGTAAAATCACACTTTAAATGTCTTCAGAATAACACTGTTACAGAATGTACATTTTTCTCCTTTACAAGACATAATATATACAATACATAATATAAAGGACAAAAATGTGCTAGGATAGTTAAATCCAGTTCTGTCAGTATCTTAGCATGCTAACACTGATTTTTAAGGAATAAATGCATGATTGTAATCTTAATATTTTTGTTCTTAAACTTGAGTAAAAGCCCTTAGAAATTAGTCAACAAGATCTTTAAAAACAGTGTTTAAATCTAATTAGTACCACCTTTGGTATTAACTGATGCTAATAATTTCAAATATTATTTTGAGTGTTAAAGTAGAGAGATTTGGGGCAATAGAGACTGGTGCTGCATGTGTACCACCATATCTGGCTATAAATATTCTTTATTGTTGTTGTTGTTAAATATTCTTTGTTGTTGTTGTTGTGTTGGTGGTGGTGTTGGTGTGTGTGTGTGTGTGTGTGTGTGTGTGTGTGTGTGTGTGTATCTCAAGTAGTTCAAGCTAACCTTGAACTTGCTGTGTAGCTGAGGATACCTGGAACTTCTCTGACTTTCCTTTGTCTGTATCTTAAGTGATGGGATTACTGACTTATGCCACCTCAATAGCTCTAGAAATATATTTTCTCCCTCCCTCCCTCCCTCCCTCCCTCCTTCCTTCCCTCCCTCCCTCTCTCCCTCCTTCCCTACTTCTTGTGTGTGTGTTCATGTGATT
Source organism: Cricetulus griseus (assembly GCF_003668045.3). Taxonomy (NCBI): domain Eukaryota; kingdom Metazoa; phylum Chordata; class Mammalia; order Rodentia; family Cricetidae; genus Cricetulus; species Cricetulus griseus. The sequence continues at coordinate 334,610,231 of NC_048595.1, read as the reverse complement.
TCTTTAGTTCCTAGAATTATTCTTTAAGATACCAAATTTCAGGACTATGCAGATGGCTCAGTAGTAAAGGCATTGGCTGCTCTTCCAGAGGAGCTGGTTCAATTCTCATAACTGTTTGTAACTCAAGCTCCAGTGGATCTTAATCTCTCACACAGACATATATGCAGATCAAACACTAAGTCACATAAAAATAAAAATTTTAAAAATTCTGAGAAAATTATACAATTTTCATCGAATACTATATTTAACACAGAGCCTATAACCACTTTGGAATGGACAGCCACCCTCAGAGTATGCAATTATATACGTTTATTATGAAAACTTAATACATCTTTGTGCTGTACCCTAGCACTTGGAAAAACACTGTTGAAGTACCGAGACCTTTTCACTATTAAAACATTGGAAAGAGGTTTAAAAACATCATTAAAAATAGAAATTAATAATCCAAAATTAACGGTACATGTTTGCACAGCTTGCACATGTCCATTCTAGGCCTGCCTTGTGCTTGACACCTTTGAGTGTATGATGAGTATAATAACGTGGGGCATTAATTCTCTCTCTGGAGGAAGGATAAGTCTTCTGGCCAGGTTCACTGAGCTTCTCTCTATTGTACCCTTCACTCCACTGTCATTTCTGGTCCTCTATTGAATACATTCTCAAATGTACATTTCACACTTTTAATTTTTGTCCGCGATTCCTTTGGTCATTATTTATTCATGATGACCAGTATTAATTAGTTTGTTCATTTGTCAAACTTCCTTCATTCAACAGTTTATGTTAGACAGTTATGTATGGTTAACACACATATGGGTATTAATATTTCACAAGTGATACTATTTGTTTTAAGTCTCCCATTTCTTGTAGTGACTGTTCTGGGCTCATAATTTGTAGTATTCTCTGGATTATTGTTCAAACAACAGTTATTTGTATGATGAAAGAAAAGAATAAAGTGCATTTTCCATAGGAATAAGGAAGAAGAAATAATGCCACATCTTATGTGAAGATAAATATTTTAGTCATGATAAAAAGTTTGGTATATGGTATTTGTACTATACTCCATAGTCTGGAGTCTAGACCCATATATTATTCTTAGATTTAAACATGGCTGCAAACTCTCACTGCCAAAACCTGATTTCTTCATTCTGGGTCATGTGTAAGCTCTTTTAACAGAAGGCAATAGAGAAGTTGAAGCATCAGCCTAGGAAGTTAGAGGCCAGAGTTGCATAACTGCCTCATCATGATGTGGCCCATGACCTTGAGCAAGTTGCTTAGTTACTTGGAGACTCCATGTCTCAATATGCAGTTAGGAAAAGCCACCCTGCATTTTCTCCTGCTGGGTGACTGCATAGGCATGCTGTCAGGTTTTATGGAATTAAATTCTTTAAGGTCTTCTGAAATATTACATTAGCCCATGTTTTAAAGCCCCAGCTAGCTCTGAACTGTTCTAAAGAAGTTGTTCTTTGGTCTGTAATAAAATGTTTAATTTGACAGTAAATTCCATTTAATTTCTCTTGGAGAAGGGTTCTACATAAATTGCATTCAGTTTTCATACAGAAATGTATCGTGGCTATAAGTTTTCCTTTAATATTAAAATTAAAAGTGTTCAACAGCAAAGAGAAACACTGAAGGGTGCTTTGTTAAAGTTGGGACACTTTCTCTTTTGAGCACTGGGGCTGCAGTGTAAGCTGAGCTTACCTCCCAAGCATTTTCCTCCAACCCCAAGAGGAGTCAAGAGGAGTGAGGCTGATAAAGGAACTGAAGGAGGTATGGGGAAGAGTCAATGTGGAAACAGAAGGATGAGACAAGGGGAGATGTAGAAATGGAAGACAATAGAAGGGGCTAAGTGGAAAGTCTCTGAAAGCACTGTGGCAAAGTTGGTGGTACAATGTATGCTGTGTGGTAGCTGTGTGTCTTCTCAAAACACACACGGGGGGGCATGTGTAGTGGGATAGGAAGTCATCTCTAGTAATCTATTGAAGGTGGAGTTCGGGCTACATTTGGCCAAGTCTTTGCTTTTCATCTTCTTTTATTTTTAATTTAAACATAATTGCATCATGTACCCCCTTCCCTTTTCTTCCTCCAAATTTTTTTCATCCCACCCCAATCCTACTCCTTTCAAATCATGACCTCTTTTTCCCTAATTATTGTTTTACACACACACACACACACACACACACACACACACACACACACACACACACACGTGCACATGACTAAATATATGAATGCAACCTGCTAAGTCTGCTTAGTGTTGCTTTATGTTTGTAGGATTGACCATGTGGTATTGGATAACCACCTGGGGGATTCATTCCCCAGAAAGGCTAATCTTCCTTTTTCAATAGTTGCTAATTGCCTATTGTTCTTCGTCAAGGGATGAGGTTCCATGAGATTTCCCGCTTCCGAATTAGCATGTGAACTATTATGCCATTGTTCAGGTCATATGTTCAGGCAGCCGTATTGTTGAGATTTCATGGAATGTACCTTCCTTGTCATATCTAAAGGCAAATCTTTTAGCAGGCTTCCTGGTCCTCTGTTTCTAACAACCATTCTGAGCCCTTTCCTAGGATGTTCCCTGAACCTTAGATGGAGGGATTGCGTAGTAGACTCATCAGTTGGGGCTGGACATCCCATGATCAGTTATTTTCTCTATTTTGATCCATTGAGACTTTCTATAATGATCTCCATCTGCTGAAAAGAATAGCTTCTTTGTCGAGAGCTGCACTTACATAAAGGTCTAACTATTTAAGAAGCAATTACCACTGGTTTACGAATGGCAGTAGTATTTTCTCCTCTAAGATCCATGACCTCACCAGACAATGGGTAGTTGGCTTCGTTTACAATACCAGCCATGAATTCCCTGTTTTTGAGGAGGCCTTAAATCCAGTTAGATTGCTCGTGGTTGTTACCACACTATTGCACTGTAGGGATACGTTATCTTGCTAGTTATTGTTGTAGTTCATAGGCTTCACAGCTGTGTAAGACTATTGATTGCTCTTCTCCTTTTGGCAGTTTAATAGCACCTTTTGGTACTATGAAAGCCAGTCCTCAGAGAGGAGGTTTTCAGGTCAGGTCCAGCTCAGGTCCTCTGAGTCCTTTGTCCAAAGTGCATGGTGTCTTCAGCAATAACCTTCCACTTCTGAGAAGTAACTAAGGACAACAGTAATAGCCTCCATTGCTTTAGGGGTCTCTTGGGCTTCCCTGTTGGTCAAGTCTCTTAAATCCAGCAGGCAAGTCCTTTCATGTGCTGCCTGAAGTACATTCCCAACCTAACTACCTCTTGTGTGAAGAAGGGAATTTGCTCTCCCCCTGCCAAATCTGTATGTTTTTTATTTTAGATAGACTAGACATATAACCTAATCATGTTTTCTTTTTGTGAGGGAAAAGTGAATTTTAAAGAAAAATAAAGGAATTTAATTTTATCTTGCAGGCACCCTATCTGGAAATCAAGAAGCAGATGGATAAACAGGACCCCCTTGCTCATCCACTTCTGCAATGGTATAGAATTGTAGTTTTCCTCTAGATAAAAAGCAGTAGCTTTATCTGTGTTTTTAAAGGCATACTTGGGGGTTGGGGTGCTATTTCATAAACCTGAAAAGCCACAGTTCTACAAGCCTGTGAAACTTGGGGATTTTTTTTTCAGCACAGGATTCCATAATGACTCTCATTTTAATTAAAACTTGTATATCACAAGAGGAGGAAGGTGCTGCCATGTGCACAAGAGAGGTACATAATGCACTTGACAGTGGTTAGTCTACAGCCTTAAAGGATATGCTTAATTAGATTATGTGTTGAAAGCATTTTGGCTCATTTAATTTCCTAGTTCATCGAGGACTTGGTGATAAAATGTAAACCTTTTCAGTGAATATCTTGAAATCTTTTTGTGTATTTTGCATCCTTAACAAGGCTAGTAAACTTTGGTTGACTCTTTGCTTGACCACTGTGTGAGGAACGCAGCACTCAGGCCAGCCTGGATTCTAGGAGGACTGTGCAGCAGAGAGGAAAGGTGACCAGAGAACATACTTTGCTTTGATGCCTGCCTCAAATAATTTGTCCTCTTTCATTTGTAAAGTGGAGACAATAAGAGTCTATAAGGGTTTTGTGTACATGGCTCTTTGAAATAGCTTAAATAGACTTACCATGGCTATCTTAGAGTAGTACAAATACAGAGATCACAAGAGATTGGTCTAGATAAACATTGATGATGACAAGCAGTGGAAATTTGTATAAATGTTATTAAAGGGAAAAAGAGCCTAGTTTTCTTGGATATCTGATTACCTTTGCTTTGTCAAAATAGTCTAGTAAGACTGAGGCAAACTTTATGAGAATAATTGACCTTGTTTGTACCTGTTAGGATCTGGTATTAAAGTCCTGACAGATAAGAAATATAACACCCTTTCTTAACATCTCACATTTCCTCATCATACTTTTAAGTTATAGAGAAAAAATAACTGGAATTTTGCCGTGCCAACTTGGACTCCAGATGATACAGGGGAAATCTTGTTCCTATCTTAGGGTGTTAGACTCATTAATAAAACTATTTAAGAAGAGCATCAAACAAAAACTTAAAAACAAGTAAATAAACAAGCAAAAAACAGGACAGGCAAACTATAAAATGCAGCAGCTACCTTTGGGAGGGGGGGTCATGGAGGATAAAGAGCAAAAAGGCCATGACATTTAAGTTGTCACTGATGTTAGATCCATGGCCAAAAAGGAGCCATATGTTGGGCAGGGGCCTTTAGAGAAAGAGTGAAGAAGGCTGAGTTGTGGGGAAAGCCTGAATGTTAAGGAAATCATGCCTAGAAAAGAGACAAAAGAAGTTACACTTTTTTTTGAATCAATACAGTGAAAGAAGACAATAATTTTATCTTAACTATGAGACCCAGTAAAGCTACTGCATTAGGGCTGGGGATTATGGGTAGTAAAAGTATAGTATCTTGTTAAATCACTGCTGATTCCTATCTCTGTGGCATGTCTTCAGTCTGCCTTCCTAAGAGTGGTCTCTCCTCAGAGTGACCAAGTGAATGACTGTGTCCAGCTGGAGGACTAGGTCTCCAGACAGGCCAGGAATTCTATTCTTGACTAGAAGGTTGCTGTTCCCCCCCCCACACTCTACTAATTACACATATATAATTGTATTCTTTTTCCCAATTCCAAATTTTCACTAGATTTTATCTTTTTCTCCAGTTCAGGGAAAAGAATTTAATCAAATATTTTATAGTCTTTTCTTCTATTTTATACATCATAGAATATGAAAAATTTATTTTTTCTAGTACCTGGGCTAAAAATGGTCTACTTCAGTGTCCACCTATGTTGACTTTCGTGTATAAGCCACTGTCAACTCAAAAATCTCATGTGTTTTAACAAGCAGAATCTTTGTAGAAACACATTTTTCGTTTAGGAGATATAGGAATCAAAACAATCAGGTGCATGAATCCACTTTGTATTTATTTAACTGTCATTATTTGAAAGGATTGAGTATCTAAATATGTTCATTTTGCTAATATTTGGAGTTGCGCTTACTAAACGTTTTATTCGCACGTTTTATGACACTACTTCTCAGTGAGTTTTCCCAGATGAAAGTATCTGTTTTGTTATGTAAACTCCTTAAATTGCATTAGAAGTAAACCCAACTTATGTAATCGACTGAAAAGCAGAAAGTTTTGTGGCACAGCAAGTAAAACTACATCTCAATCACATGCTGACTAGCATATAAAACAGTCAATGTATTTGCCGTGTAGCTGTGACTGACTGATCATTTCAATTTCAGGGTCATCTCAAGTAACAGGTCACATATTGTGAAACTGCCAGTTAACAGGGTAAGTTTCATCTTCATATATTCACCCAGAAATGAAAGAAGGTGTTAGTTGAGAGAACTGACCACTGTGGCTCTCAGGCAGCCTATCCCAGGATGGATGTGACCCAGCTTAGTTCTCCAGTTTCAGTTTGTGCACTAACTGCAAAACTTTCCAAGACTCAAACCCATATTCATTTTGCACCTTACCCTTTTAAATAAATAAAAAAAATCAACATGAGAGAATGAAGTCTTTCAACAAGAGTTCTTAAAGTGGTGTCTAGGGAGAGATTGGAGGAATACTTGATGTTACAGTTCTGCCTTCTCATATTTGAAAAGGGAGCTTCAAACACTTTGCTTATCAGCCTAAGTAGTGTTTAAACAATGTTTAAAAAGAAAAGCTAATGGGCTCTGATTGCAGTACTCATCACCACCTAAGAGCAGCGTTTAAAACTCTTATTTCCCTGTTTTCAAATCTCCACATAGGAGATTGCTGCATGTTATATTCCTGTGTAAGTATCCAAGGTGAAAGGGAAATGATGAGGGAGTCCTGTCAAGCAGTTCCTCTGATCTCTGTTCATTGTTAAAGAGTGAAAGCAGTCTAATAAAGCAGAAGGATGGTTTTCATCTTAAAATTGTGAATTAAATTTTTTGCTTAGTAAATTCCAGAATATTTTCTCAGTGGAGTGTCTAATATGTACCTGTGGAATTCTGCAATAAAAGCCTGAAAAAGAAATGTAATCAAGAAAACATTGAGTGTGAGCATGAGAGCATAGTGGAATCTGAACATAAATGTCTTTGATTTCTCGGTTGCCTACTGTTTTCACACTAGCCTAAAGAAGTTGTTTCCTATGGGTAATTCCATGTGAGGTATAACGTAATCAGGGTTCCAAAAAACACATAGTTTTTGAACTAGCCCAAAAAGCTTATTAGTGTAAAATTCCTGTTTCAAAATTGGATAATTTGGAGAATTCCTAAGCTGGTAAAATCTTGACATGTTATTTGTTATCACTTTGGATGACAGCAACTGAAGTTCATGCATACGCCACACCAGTTCCTCCTCCTCAGCAGTCCACCAGCCAAAGAGTCCAACTTCAGAGCTGCTAAAAAGCTCTTCGGGAGCACGTTTGCATTTCAGTGAGTGTGGCAGGGAGGGGAAGGGTGGGCTTCCAGTCTCCCAGAGTGTGGGGGAAGAAAACCCTTTCCAAGAAGTCGACATTAAACTCAACCAATCAGCTGTAGGAGTAGTTGACTTGGAAACTCAGAACTTTCAAATGTATCATGCCTTCTTAAATTGAGACCAAGTGTGAAGATCATTGACTTGCTGGCCTTGATATTTCCTTTGCTGTTTCTGTGTTCTAGTGGCTCTCACATTGAAAATTGGCACTCTATCCTGAGGAATGGTCTTGTTGTTGCCTCTAACACACGTCTGCAGGTAACACTTTTGAATGTTTTTTTGTTTGTTTGTTTGTTTTAAATACAAGTCTGTTTATTCTTAAAAGGGGATATGTGAACTTTAAAGCATTTATTTAAAATATTATATGGAATATCTAAGAAAGATAAGTATATTTTCACAAAATAGCTGAAGCAAAATCGCTCTATGCTTGACAATGAACGGTTCTCTAGGAGGAAAAGTGAAAGACTGAAAAACACTTTGAAAGTAAGAACTAAACTATGACTGTGCAGAAAGTAAAACTGTACAGGCATTCACTTCATTATTCCAAAGTGCTACTGTGTCTCAGTGTGGGCACTTACAGAGAAGAAGGCATAAGCAAAGGAGATGTGTGTCACCACAGATGTGTGGTGCCTGCTGTTCGGCCTTGGGCACAGTGCTTGGCATTATCAGTATATTTGTGTTTCGAGTCCTGAACTCTGCTACACTCTTCATTTTGCTAATTCCTCTTCAAACTCACCTTTCCAAATTGTTCCTTAGACAGCACAAAGACATGAGGAAAGAAGGTCAGCCCAGTCACCTGAGCCAGTTATCACTGTACAGCAACAACAGGGTGACAGAATTAGCTATGCATGTCTGCAAGCATAAACCTAATGACTTGGTACCAAGTTTTTACTGCTAGTGTGTGAGGGCCCTAGAGCATAGAAATGAGAAAAAAGAACTAGTTTCTGTATATCACTGGAAATGTTTCAAATAATGAAGCTCCTTTCAACTTGAAAAATACAGGGGAAGAGTAGACTAGTAGATGAAGCATATAATAAATGGAGTGGACACTTGGTTCATATTGTGGCTTGTGAGTGTTCATAAAAGTGCCTTTCTATGCTCTTCAGCAAGTCTTGTTTTTAGAATTTTAGATTTGTTAAAAGAACTGATTACAGTCCCTTTTAATAAGGGACTCTATTACTGGCAGAATAGAGAGAGAACATTTGTTGACTCTTTATCCTCTCATTTTTTTTAATCAACTTACTCCAAACATGATAGTAGTAATGTTTTCATGTTAGACCCAGCATAAGTGTACTATCCTTTTTTATAAGACTTAATGTTCCAACATGAAAACAATTACCATCTTCAGAATGATATTAATTCAGACCATTGACCGACATCTTTCTCTCTCTCTCACATCTGAAATAGCTCCACGGTGCGATGTATGGGAGCGGGATCTATCTTAGTCCAATGTCAAGCATATCGTTTGGTTACTCAGGTAATTCTGTGTTTCACTTCTCATTTCAACGTTACCACTTTCATGACCAGAATAGATTAGATATATTTGCATAAAATTTACTTAACACAAGTCATAATGTCTAAAGGAAATTTCTTGCTAGTATTTTAATGAGATAGGGGATATTGGGGCCAAACTGAAATCATATGCTGTAGGGAGCCTATGAAATATATAACATGGAAAGAATAATCTCCCTTTATTGCCATTGAGCAATTCCTTGGGTAGTAAAATTTATGATTAGTACTTCTTTGCATTTTTAAAAAATTTAAATATAAAGTATTAAATACTCTGTAAACAGATTCAAATTATGCAGATTTTTAAAAAAGCAAATGACAATTTCTCTTTTGTCCTAAAATCTCAGTATTGGATGAATTTGCTTTCACTTTTAGCTAGTTCTATGGCAGTGGTGTGTGTGCACGCATGCATGTGTGTCATATGATCACACTGCACAGTTCCAGGGGATGTTGTACACATGGTTCCCAAATGTTAAATCTTAGTATCTCTACATTGCAAGAAATGATACTTAGGCAAGTCTATTAAGTAGGAGTCCATCAAACTGGCTCATCTATCAATTCATTACCAGGGTTTGTGCAAATTCAACAACAGAAAGTCACTTTTTAGTGGTGAAGTAAAATTGGAATACTTAATAAATTTTATTTAGAAATATCAATGATAGAAAAACCAAAAAATGTTGATGATAAGAAAATGTAGAATTTAAGAGGATTATAAAATAGCAGAAAAGGGAAATAGAAATGTATACTAAAAGATATTAAATAAGCAAAGTAGGTACTGATGTTACCACATGACTACTATTGTGTCACAAATTGACTTAAGTATAAAGGGAAAGCAACCCCTTTATTATGTCCACAGAGGCTTTGGATCAAGACTCTAGTAAATCAGTTTGTCTTATGATTTTTGTCTCAAAGCATCCACTTTATAGCACACAGTTGGTGGATGGATTGTTCTGTTAGTCTAATGTAGCCTGACCTCAAGACAAACAACTGGTAGGTGGGAGTCAGTTGGAACTGATTGATACCCAAGCCTCTAGATGTGACTGATCCAGTGTGGTGAACCCAAGGACGTTGAGCCTAAAACTTTCCAGAGTGCTAATCACATCAGGCAGCTCACACATCAATGTGAGCATTTCTGATCTTGTTTCTCAAGTCACATGATGTCACACATAGTCACACATAGTCAAAGCTATTACAAGGCCTTCCAGTATCTTTGTTGATACTATCTATAGATGATAGAATGACAGGCTACATTGTAACAGAGCATGTTAAGAAGTACTGTTATAGTGAGATATCAAAGTAATATTAAGGATAAATATTAGAGGGAAAAATAGCATTGAGGTCGGTTATGTAAAATTATTAAAATCAGACTTAAAATGATACAGAAAAAGCTAAACATTTTATAGAAAAATAATACATCATCAGCATAGATAATAAAAATGACAACAAAAATCAAACACCGTGACTTCTACCTCTTATGCTAGTGCAAAGATTCCTTAGTTGGGTTCATGGAAAGTTGCAGGGAAGGTTAGGTACAGACTGTGAATGGGTGTGAAATTCTGTCTCTGTGTGTGCATTTATCTTGGAGAGAGTACATAGCTTTTATAAGATTCTGAAGGGCTCTTGATATATTTTTAAAAGTAGGAATTGAGGACTTGGAATGTAGCTTGGTGATAGAGGCAGTAGGTTCTGTTCATAGCCTGGGTTGGTGTAGGGGGAAGGGTGTAAAAATCTCCAGAGACAGATGAAGTTGTCGTTGGTTTTGAGGTCTGAGAACAGAGTCTAGATAGTGGAACAGCCCTCTAAGCAGTCCTGTTACCTCTGTGCTGTATGTGAGGTCTGCTACCTACTTGTACAACTTTTGAGCGATGTGTGGCTTGGAAAGGATTACACAAATATACTTTGAAAATTGTTGTACATCTTTGCTCTTGCCACCAAGATACTTCTTGAAACTAAAGAAGTTTTTAGTTCCCGGTATGATAGTACATTGCCCACTCTCATTAATTTAGTTCTGTATATTCTACAGTGAAATATATATTGATTCAGTTTTTCTAAAATCTTTTACAAAAGGACATCGCATCATGACTTTAATAAAACAAGAACTAAGATTTATGATTTAGTATAGATGGAAGAACACAGAGTTCCTTGACTTAGAACCATTGTAATTCTTCACAGAAGTGAGTATGTATTAGTACTTTCCAACACCATGGTGAAATATCTCATTGTTGCTGTCTTTGTTCCCCACTCTTCATCTTGTCCTTATATTCAGCAGATCATGAGGATGAAAGTTAATCCTAATTAAATAAATATCTTTACGTCAACTTTTGAGAATTTTCTAATTATGATGTATTCCAAAGAAATTTCTATCCCCATTTTCAATACCAAGAACAAACAGAGATTCCTACTCCCAACTCTCCTGTGGTGTGTTAGACCTGCAGACCACTCACTCCAGGGACTAGGGCACAAGAAGCCATTCCCTCGTGCGCTTGCTATAACCATCTCTGGCTTGGTGTGATCAGAAGTACAACTTTTGGATTGTACTTTCATTTGCTTCAATCAGCTGTGTCCCTGAGTTTCTATTTTGCTGATGTTTTTTTCAGGGATGAACAAGAAGCAGAAGGTATCAACCAAGGACGAGCCAGCTTCAAGTAGTAAAAACAGCAATGCATCACAGGTGCTGTGGCCACTCCCAAGACTGTATGATTAGTGAATTGCAGCCTTGTTAGATTGCAGGATGTTTATAAATTTTTAGGATTATTAAGCCAAAAAATTTACTTTACTTAGTTATTTCACATAAAGAACCAAATTCACTCTTAATGCAAAAACTACATTGCTTGTAGGTAATAATTAATGTACGTTTATGAGTATGCACTCACATGCATACTCGTACATCAGTGTTTTGTTCAGTCAGTCATCATCAGATAAGCTTCCTCCTATGGCAGGTTGGAACAGATGCAGAGACCCACAACCAGACATTTCACACACACACACGTGCATGGACACACACACACACACACACACACACACACACACATCTCCCATTGTACTGCCAGAGTCTATTCTAGATTCCAGGGAATAAAAGCAGATTACTGTTCCTGTCCTCTTTAACATTATATTCTTCTGGGGGGAGTGGTAGTACATAAACAAACTACCAACATGCTTAGGTTGACCGATTACTAAGTGACAAGAAAAATAACTCAGAGAGATGTTCAGTATTATGGTGTGAACATTAATACTGGAATAATTGCTAAGTGGTGTGGTCAGGAGAAAATACTCTGAGAAGGTAACCTTTGAGTATATATAGCCTTGGAGATGGAGAGAATATGAGCCATGTGACTGATAGAAAGAACATTCCAGACAGAGGAGAATGAGGCTTTTATAGAGAAAACAATAGCACCCTGGGCAAACTAAAACCCATCTGACAAACAATGAACTTAGCTTATCAAATATCTCAATGGCAAACTGGCTTCTACACGTGGTGCTTTTGAAACCTCTGTGGCTTAGTAAATGTTGCTGTAAATGTGCATTGGTTTTGATGATTGCATAAGGTGGAGTGGTTGGTTTTAATGTTTGAAAAGTTCCTGCAAATTTCAATCTGTTTGCCTTGATATAAACTTGCCAGCCTTTTCTGTAAATCTAACTTTGGATGCTAGTTGTATGGTCTGAGACCAGTGAGCTCTATTTTAAAATTGTTTCAGTTCATTGGCTTATAAACAATTTGATAATTATTATTTACATAAACTAAAGGATGCAACAAAAATAGCTGAGATTAAAAGAATGCATAGATAGCCCCTGCAACCATCTTAGTTGCTCTTGCTTTTTAACAATGAGATTTGTTGTTGATGTTTACTAGACTACCCCATTTTTACTGTAATTTTTAAATTGTTTTATGATTCAGTCTCAGAAGAAAGGACAGCAATCCCAATTCCTACAGAGTCGTAACTTGAAATGCATAGCCTTATGTGAAGGTGAGTCCCTGAGCCTTACACTCTAGCTTTCATTTCTGAACCAAAGTGTATTTACAGAGTTCTTGTGGTAGAGTAGTGAAGTATTGTTCTTTAAGACCATCTCAGAGGACACTGTGGAAAATGAGCAAAATTGAGACTGCTGAGGTTAAAACCAAAGTGCAGAATTGACTTGGGTTCAGACAGCATCGTATTATTCCTGGCAGATTTCCTGAGTGCAATTCAACTTTTAGAGAGTGCAATTCTTGCTGGTTACTGCAATGCTTCCTCTTAAGTTGGGACTGGGCTGTGTGAGATAATGAAAACCTTGAATGAGCCAAGATTTGCAAAGATAACACCATAGCTGTTTCCTTTCCTCTAGCAAAGGAGTTTCCTTCTGAACTCAGTACAGACAGATTGCGAAGTTGTTTGCAAGATCATATTCTTTTCTTCCTTCTTTCTCTAAAATGTACAAGCCACCTTTTTTGTGTGTCAGGACTGTCAGAAACCACTAGTGTGTACCTCAAGTTTTCAACACTCGAATGATATGTATCACAATAAGTTGCTGTCTGTGTGACATCAGGTCCTGTGTGTTTCTGATAATGGTCAAATGATTTTAGTTGTGAAGTGACCTTTTGTTGGCTTTATTTACATTTATTGACAACTGATATGGTTAGGCATGTGTCATATGTTCATAGGGACAGCTATTTTTGCTTTTAGATTTCAGAGAGAAAGAAGGTACTTAAATGAATTTCTATTCCCTTAGAATTAAATAACTCTTTAATTTTATCTCCACTTACAGTGATCACATCACCTGACCTGCACAAACATGGAGAAATATGGGTTGTCCCAAACACGGATCATGTCTGTACACGATTCTTTTTTGTGTAAGTCTAAATGATCAAATTTGTGCATTGCTTATTTTTCTACAAATAAAACAGTGACTGAAATATTATTTGCGTACTTTAGCTGGCAAATATAACAAACAAATAATTGAACTTCTCATGAGTCTAATGATTGTTGCATTTCAATAAGCTTATTTAGGAAAGTGATAGTTACATGCTGTTAATTTGGAAAAACTAAAGGAAAACATTATTTCTAGCCATTTATATAACTTTAATGATAAAAGATTTTAGCATGGAGGACAGAGAAGGCAATGATGAAAATATAGAAAAAGTGATATATATTTCATATATATGGGCTAGCAAGGTATTGCATGTTGGTTTCTGTATGTGTTGGCACACAAGTAGAAAAGCATTTTTTCATTCCAAATGAACAGATTCAGTAAGCCAGTCTGACTTTCTATTCCACCTTTGCCTCTGCAGCCCCACTTCCCCTGTCTGGCTACACCTCTTCCCTGACCTTGGCACAGAAAGAACTGAGTTATTGGTCTTATAGTTTATGGAGTTTCTAAAAACACGGTGAAAAGGTGATGTAGGTTATTTTATAAGATGTCAAAGTGATGGCATAAAAAATTGCTGCAATCTATTATAGGTCTGCAGAACCCTGTGCGTTTTGTGTTGAATCTATGAGCACTTGGCCACATTGTTCTCTGTGACAGAGTCTGTGGAAACTGTAATTTTCTTATGGCATTTACTTACTGGCTTTAGATTTCACAGCCATGGGGTTAGCAGCCAGAACTCCTGTTTTTATCAGGTAGTTTGAATTCCGACTCAACAGAAATCAGGAAGAACAATCACCAAGTTGCATAACCTCTTGAGGTTTCATCAGCAAAATGAGAACAGTATGCCTACCTGAATCAGTTAGAGCCTCAGCAGCAAGCAGATGGCTCACAAAGAACATGGCACTTTTATTATGCACAATTAGATGATTTGCAAAGGTGTAGAAATGGGGCAATAGGATCTAATAGCAGTAGGACTGTTAAATATTCTCAGGTCCAGGTGGCTGAGACAGGAAGCAGTCCTGCCAAAAATTCACCTGACCACACCCCACTCCAAGTGAGGCCACAAGGCTGAAGTCCATGCAGGTCTCCAGAAGGGCTCTGAGGACCCATAGGCTACTAAGAAAGCTGTTCATTTTATATGATTATTCTGAGATTACATTAAGTCCGTGTAGGTCTCAGCAAAGCTCATAAAACAATCTTGCCCCCCTTTTTGACTAGTTGATCATTATCCATTGTTAGAATTTCGGACTTCTAGAAAGCAGCCTTCAATTACAGTATTACCTCATTGAGTAGGCTTGTACTGTTGATAAAAAGATAACTCCGGGCCTTTTTGTGTAATCTCTTTTTTTTTAGCTTCCAAAAATACAGATTTATTGAACATAACAACCTTATATACCTGTGTAGTTCAATTTCCAACATGTCTCTTTTATATTTTCATAAGCAATACATAAAACACATGCCAGTGACTAATTATGGGAGAAGAGAACATGTATTCTCCATAGAAGTGAATAGAGAGGAGAAAAAGATCTGATGGAAACCTGTGTAGCCAGATGTTTTTTAAGATAATACAAAGGGGGAGTTTTTAATTAAGATAATTTTCATTGCTTTGTAAACACAAATGAGATGTCATCCCTTTTCTTTGCACTGTCAGTAGATGGGACTAATTAGGTAAGACTGATAAATTCAGAACACACCAAAGAGAGAATGCATTCAATCATTATTGTATGTTCTAATTACAGCTTTTAGTCTCTTTCTTCATAAAGGACACAACCACAAGGTCCTTGTGATGTACCTCCCTTATGAGTGTAGCATCTAGGAAAAAAGTAAGTTGATGAGAATGAAAGCAAACGTTAGGTAAAAGCTTAGTCTCTGTTATTTTTAATTTTAAAAATTTTTGTTTGTTTGTTTGCATTGTGTGATCACCGATGTTAGAATCTTTGCCTGACTATGAGTGTGTAAGTTAATATGTGATTCTTATAAGGAGTAAATGAAAATGCTGAAAATTAAGACAATCTTTATGCTACTCTGATTTCTCAGAACTATGGTGATCATGATACAGACACTTAGTGTCTTATTAAAAAATCCATCCAGCAACTCATCTCTCCAACATCTCAGCAACATGGAAGAGAAAACTAAAGGGACATTGTAGGGAACAGACTAGTGTGTAACAAAGGGACACTACAGGGAGCACACTGGTGTGTAACAGAGGGACACTCTAGAGAGTGCACTGGTTTGTAACAAAGGGACACTCTAGGGAGCACACTAGAGTATAACAAGGTATTAAAATAAAATTGAAAGGACAGGACTTTTTGGAGGAGAGGTAGAAGTTTGAAAACTATTTTCTTTGAAATCCCTGAATGAATCAACTAAGAATGAATCCTTTAGGCAAAAGGTAGTCATTCGGAATCATGACGAGATCCCAGCCCATTTTTAGCAGTAAAAGTTGTAAAACTTGACTTCCCACCAACCTGGAGACCTGTGGGCAAACATACTGAGACCCATTATGTGTAGGAATGAGACAGCTGACTTCAAAGGGGCCAAGGATGGGCTGAAGCAGAAGACCAAGCACACAGAAAAATACGGCACACTCAGTGAAATATTATTCCTCTTCTTTCCTTTTTATTTTTTTCCTCATTCTTGAGGCACACTCACTGTGTAGTGCAGGCTGGTCTCAAGCTCTCAGAAATCGTCCTACTTCAGCCCTCTGAGTGATAGGATGATAAATCTGTACTACACTAGACCTAGTAGGTCGTTTCTCAGTGAACAAGAGGGGTTTCAGAAATAGAGATGAAAATTTATGGTAGCAATTTTTCATAATTAGGATAAAATACTAAAACCAAGGGTGGTTAATTGATCTGGCAGATGGGCCGGAGTGGGATCCCCCAGTTCCCATCACTGTACATGAAATGGCCATGAAGGGTGAGAGGAAGCCCTGTTCCTAAGCTGTGCGGGGACCATGGAAAGATTAAGAGCAGGATGGCAAATCCTACTGGTCTAGCAATGATGCCTATGTGCTCCATGCTCTAATGCTTTCTGCATCCCAAGGTGGCGCTGTCTGTGAATGATCCATGTACTTTGATTAGTAAATAAATGAGTATGTGCCCAACCACTGTTTCTGAAAACATTTTAGTAAGTTCACAATATTACAGTGGGAAGGATCACATAAAACATTTTCTGGCCAGAGGATGGGGCCATCCATGCCAGGTCCTTGAACCAAGCAAATCTTACCCCTACATAAATTTCAGGGTTCCTCTTTAGTCCATTTTGCCTTTTAAGGTGTAGTTCACCTATTTCCTCTTCCATAAAATTTCTAGAAAATTAGACTAGAAGACCATGGTGTCTTGGTTTTCCTGTGGCTCATGGCAGAACTTGCTCTTAAAATTTAGCTCATTCATCTTCAGATTGAATAAAAATCCTTGAAGCAAAGTTTCCTTCCCTTGTCTTTCTCTGTCCCGTATCCCTGCAGCACTTTGTGTCTGATGGACACCTACTCGTCAGTAACTTCTCTTTTTTTGGTCTTTAATGAGACAGGGTCTCACTATGTAATACATGGTGTTCTTAAACTCAGCCATGATCCTCCTACCTCAGTTTCCCAAGTGCAGGAACTATATATTGTTTTGATATAGTTAAAAAAGTTTGAAATGTACTCAGCACATACAAGAATGTATAAAATAAGACATTTGTAATGACTATTAGATAAAATAAACACCATCTTTAATCATGAATTTGTAAAAGGTAGACACTGCTCAACTGTAGACATCTGCATAGAAGCAATTTGCTTACAAAATTAGGAGACAGAAAATGGTCTTTGTCAGTGAAGACGTCTCCATGTAAATCATCAATACAGATAGGGTCAAGGAACTCTGTTTGATCTTTAATGAATCATAAATCCAGTCTGTCTCCAACCCAGATCTTTTTCCAAGCTCTAAGTAGCCCTGGCAGTTTCTTTCAGTCCACAGCATTTGTTACTTACCCATGAGAGTCACAGTGGCTCACACACTGCTCTTCACCCCCTTGTCTCTGTAGTGCCACACAGTATAAGGGTAGGGGAGGCTGGTGGGCAGCTTCTGAGCCCCACCATTGCTGCTGCTTTTGTGACTTGGGTTGCCAAGTTTCACACACCAACCGTGCACTGTGATTTTCACTATCCAGGTTCTCTTCTTTCTTGGTGAAGCATAGATTCTGTCCTCTCACCTGTGTGTCTAATTTTCACTCCTTGTCCAAGTCTTCCTTCATGCTTCCCTCCCTCTGCTCCGTGTGAACTGAGCAATAACCGGGGCATATTTCTGTTGTATTATCTGTTTTCATGCATGACCTTTTTTCTTGCTCTGCATCTTTGCAGTCACTTACTATGTAATTCCATTTGACTTTAGTACCTGGTGTTTGTCCAGTAGGAGAGAGTGAAGACCTGCGTTTTAACTGCTCAGTGACTATTTACCCTTAAACATTCTATCAATACATTTAAAAAATCAATATATACCAAGTGGAGCCCATTATTTAAAATCCCCTTTTGTAACTCCTCAATGTCTCTTATCTATGCAGTAATTTCATATATCAAACATTAAAAGCTGAGCTGTGGCTTTCCATGCCCTTTCCCTTCTTCATTATATTCACTGCTCCTGAGCTTTATCTTTTTACTATTTTCTCCCATCAATACTTTTATTCCTATAGATCTATCACTGTCTCCCACAGAATTCATCAGAAAGTTACTTGTTCCCCTGGCTTCTAATTTCATTCCTTTCAAACCCAATTTTGTACAATGACAGATTTATTAACTATTGCAGTTTTAACACTGATGATTTGGGTTTGATATGCAGAATTTTAAGAAAAGAAAAAAGGAGAAACATCATTTTGCTTTTGAAGCCCATAAGGCATTTGCATGCTAAGCATATCTCAAACCCATAGGTGCACTCCCAGCCCCTGTTCTTCAAAACAAACCTCAGTGTTTTCCACCTTCTCTGGCTTCCTTGTCAGAAGCCACATCTGAATTCACGTTTAGATTTGCACACTGTCTCTGTACTCCTAGACTGTCTCACCCCTTCCTGCCTGGCCACTGAAATATATATATATTTCTGTCTCCTCCCCTCCTGATGTTCTTCATACAAGGGCACTCCCATCACAGGTGGCTTACACAGAAGCAGTTAGTGCACAGTGTTTGAAATCATCTACAAATACTGAGTCATTGAGCCTGGTGGTGGTAGCACACACCTTTGGTCACAGTACTCAGGAGGCAGATCTCTGTGAGTTCCAGGCCAGCCTGTTCAATAGAGAGAGAGATCCAAGAGATGCTCCAAAGCTACACAAAGAAGCCTGTCTCAACAAATACTGAGTAATCTGTTTTAATGAAGAGATTATATGTGATGTTTTAGTGATGTCTCTGGAAAACAATATCAGAAGAAAATGCAAGGATTGGGAGTATGGAGATGAAGTCTTAGGAATCAGCATGTGGATAGTAGTTAAAACTGTGGAGAGGCTGAGAGAGTTGAAGGAGTTTGATATATCCAGGAGAAAAGGAATTGGAACTCATTGTGTACTGGAAATCTATGAGCTGGGAGACTGAGGAAGAAGAGGTAAAGAGATTAAAAATAATAATCAGAAGCTAAGTAGCTAAGGAATAAAACATTGTAGCTCAGAGACAAACAGAGAGATGGAGAGAGAGATATATAAAGAATTGAGCAAGCAATAGAGTGATGAGCTATATGTTACATATTTTACTCAGAGATGATAACATCCCTTGAGTGTATCAACCAGGAGGCCCGGGCAGAGTTTTTGTGACGTAAGCAGAACAATAAGGTCAGGAGGGAGAATGTAGACAGTTGAGTCAAAAATGGGACATTACAGTGATTTACAGACAAATCCTATTCATAGGTAAATTTCACATTGCACAGAGCAAAATTAATAGTGTGCAAGCTGCGTATCAATTAGGCTAAGCATGTCTTATTCAATGAAAGTTCAGATTGCATAGGATGCAGTAGGTGTGGGGAGTATACCAAAACTGTGTTAAAGAAGAAGCCAGCCTGAATGGGACAGTTACATGGAGGTAGCAATCTGAAGATGGAAAGTCATAACCACAGGAGAGGTTGAGGCCTGTCACACTGCCATCTCTCTCCTGGCAGTATGATTTTCTCTGTGTCTAATCAACTCCCTTTCTCTCAGCCTGCTACTCTTCAGGTACAAATCCTGAAGAGTTAGTCTGTCTTGGTAAAACAGTTATCCATCTACATGCCAGGCCATCTGCCTCCGTCTTTTAAGAAATATGGACATATCTGTGTTTATATAAAAACCAGATCAATGTTGTTTTTTGGTCTTTCTATTGGCATAATAAATTTCATTAAGACATCTCATATGTGTACATAGTGCATTTCAGTTGTTTTCCATACCTTGCACTCTCTTTATCCCCTTGCCTTACTTAATTATAGGATAATATGTTTTGCTTAAAGTACACCTTTAGGAAAGCCAGCCCCCAAATATCTGATTTAGTTTGAACAACTGTAACATATTTTCTGATTCATTTTAAAGAAATATGTATTTACTTTATAAATGTATATAGGTATGTACATGCGTGCAGATGCCCTCACAGGCCAGAGGTCATGAGATTGCCTGGAAGGGAAGTTATATACAGGTGGTTGTGAGCCACCTGATGTGGACACTGGGAACCAAACCTGAGTCTTGTGCAAGAGCAGTGAATACTATTGCTGCTCAGCTGTCACACCAGCCACCATATTTTCTAATTCTCAATGTGGCATTTACTGTTTGATTTCTTGAGAAAATATTAGTGTTTGGACTATATGCCATGCGTTTTAATGAGTTCCCATCTTATAGTAATGTTTCTGAGTGGAGGAAGCAAGGAAAGTGGTACCTAAGGTAGTAAAATTGTATGGTAAGAATTAACCAAGTTTATCAATATCCTGGACCAACTCCAGTCTTGAAACTTGGACTGTATTCAAGTGGAATAATCACTTGGTGTTTAAGCAGTGGATTGTGTAATGAGTTAAGTTCCTGTTTCTGTGTGTCAGTGTTTTATTATTCCACTTTGTGCTGTCTCAGGAGAATTTAAGTGTGGTGAGGAAAAGACTGAAGCACACATTAATCTCTGAGACACTGTGCTTATGCCCCTGGTTATCTATTTTGAAGTAATTACCACTTCTATGCAGCTTCTAACTTGAAGCCATTTTTCTGTCATAAAATTAATTCATCACCTATTTCACTCTGAATATTATCATTTCAAGTTTGAAAATTTGCTCTTTGGAAATTCTTATTACCCAAGTCAGCTTATTTGAGAAAATGAATTATCTAAGATATAATTATCTCTTTCTCAAGCACTTAACAATTGCTGTCCTTTAGTATCATGTCTTCACTTTCACTGCTAGGCTGAACTTAGTGGGCTTGCAATCTTATGTGAAGTGCCAGCATAGATAAAAAATACACTACAGACTAATGAGAGCAAGTTACTGGTTGAGAAGGAAAACTGGAACGTTAGTTATGCAAGTCATTGGTTAGAAGGTGAGCATGGCAAGGAAGCAAGGGTAGACTGCGAAGCCAGTGCAACCAGTTGGGACAGGATAGCTGAAACAGCAGTGGAGTAAAGATGTTCAGGACCCAAGGAATATGAAGGTAAAGGTGGTGGATTGATTTTTTGTTTGGTTGGATTCTTTTTCTTTTCTTTTTTTTTTTTTTTTTGGTGGTGGATTGTTTTGTAGTTGATGTCACAGCAACTATTGGGAGAGATGCTTGCATTGCAAAAGACACTGGAGTGTTCTTCCTACAAGTCTGGGAATGTTTTATGTGAGGTGAAACACTTAACATCGAAATGGAAGGAAATAAAATAAATTAAGGTACAGCAGAAAAGAACCAATTATGCCAAGTTTCATCTTGAACACACACACATTAGATACTACTCAAAAAATATTACCCTGTGTTTTTGGTTTCCTTAGGTTACTTCTGGGAATTAAACAGCATTTTGAAGCCATATAAACACTCTGATCTTTGTCCATGTTTCCTGTTTCTGCTTTCTGTTGTAGCTATGAAGATGGCCAGGTGGGAGATGCTAATATCAACACACAAGAAGGAGGCATTCACAAAGAGATACTCCGAGTAATTGGTAATCAGACTGCTACTGGCTAGAGAACCACCACTTACCAGGATTTGAAAGCTTCCTCGGGTTCAAAGCTGGATTTTGAACTGAAGAAGATGATAAAAAATAATTTATTGTTATTATAAACAAAATTAACCCTTTGAATACCAATTTTTCTTTTCTTAGTATTTCTAAATATTTCATTAAATACCTAAAATGGTTTAAGATTTACCAATTGTAGGGTTATGGAAACTAGTAATAAACATTAAACAGCCCTTAAACTTAAGTTTGGGTTGCATACACAATAAACAGATTGAAAAAACAGTTTTGTGCTGATATTTTTATATTGAATTCTTTAATTGGACATTTGGTATTATGTACTGCTATTTTAGGGTACTGAAATAGAATTGAGGTTGTTTTATAATGGCTTCTAAATCTACCAGACAGTTTGCAATAAGTACAATGTCTGCACATTGTGGTGTGCTCAGTATGAGTCACAAAAACATTTGAATGCTATGGGAGGGAGATCCCTGTTCTCATGTTTTTACATATAAAACAACAGTTAGGTTCAGAGGCATGCAGAGCACTTGTCTGCAGATTTCATGTGTCAGAATGTGTGATTGTGCACATATGTGCATGTCCATGCATGTATTTTGCCCACAGATGGATAACTTCATTGTGCTGTCATTTAATGAGAAAAAATAACAATCAATAAAGCAGTAAATTTGGACACAAACCATGATATGAGCCAAATTTACTATAGTTCATTCACTCACACACATAAAATATTTACAGATAGTTAGTTTGAAGAAATTTCCCATTGATTAATATAACTAATTTAAAATGTTATCTGAGGGTCAACTCGGGAAAAACAATGTCCCTGGTGGGTTACATCTCTATTTAACTATTCATATGATTTTTTTAAAGAGCCACACAATTAACAAACAGAAAGTGCACACTTTTTATTTCTTCCAATGAAGTTTATTTGTACCATATCTGTATTTTTATATTTTTCATCTGCTACCTCTGCTTATTTTTTTCATATTGAGAAAGAAGACAAACTTTGAAGCTTCTTTTACATTAAAAGAACACACACTTACAGAGAAAACTAACCCCATCTTTCAGCATTTCTTCATCAGGAGTCATGTGTTCAACAAACCCTTTCTTTTATTTTTTGAGTCTTAGAGTCATAGGCATTTCAAGTTATAACTGATAGTGTTTATTTTGCTACACAATGGATGTCTTTGGAATCAGGCCATTCGTGAAAGCCGTTTAATTAGTGATTCTGCCACTCTATTTAAACCCCAAATCAGGGCTCATATCTGATTTTAATTTATTAGGCATCATCATTTGCAAGTGTGGTGTGATAACTTGGGGGTTTATTTTCTTTGACATAAAAGGTGAGAAACAGGCCATGCATGTTGTTAGGGGTTGCAGTTTAGAAAGTTTTTACTAATCGTTTGTTTTTCTTATATTGTAAATAATTGAAATGCTACTACTTCTACAAAAGTACAGAATGGAAGAGGCTAAGATTCTAATCAGTTTAATAGTATCTGCTTAAAGAAGCACCAATCTGTTCTGACATGTGCCTCTGAACTATGAAGTAACATTAGCCTGGTAGAGCCTAT
The DNA here is from genome assembly GCF_003668045.3 of Cricetulus griseus. Classification (NCBI taxonomy): domain Eukaryota; kingdom Metazoa; phylum Chordata; class Mammalia; order Rodentia; family Cricetidae; genus Cricetulus; species Cricetulus griseus. The sequence continues at coordinate 334,587,207 of NC_048595.1, read as the reverse complement.
ATTGAGTGTTCAGTGACCAGGTATTTGAAGACTTGTGTGGGATAAGAATAACATTGCTTCTTTCTACCAGACCTCGTAAGTCATTGTAACAATATTTTGAGATATTTTCTAAGCGACAACAAAAAAATAATTTGTAGGACATTCTACACATGATAAAAATATAAAGATGTAATTCCTGAATTTAAAATGGGGGATGTCTTAGGATCCCCTCCTATTAGGCCATCGGTGTGGTACCTCCATAAAGGCTGCAGAATGTCTCCTAGCCTAATGGGAAAGCCACTGATCTGATCAATTATGGCTTTGCTTAGTAGTTGAGTGATCTGTAAGGAATGTAGTACCAGAATCTGAAGGGTAACCTGTGCTTGTACTAAGGGAGATAATTTAGAGAAGGCAAAACTGGCACCAAAAACTTCTACTGCCAATTTAAGATTACAAGAAAATTTGCCTATCGAAGTAGAAAGGTAATTAATTGGTAGTTTAATACCCACAAAATACAACATGGTGATAGGCATTTTTATGACAATTAAATGTCTTACAATGATCATTAAGCTGTATTATTTTCCAGAATTAGTTTCCCAAACTTGCATCAGAACTTTTATAAGCACATATTCTAAAAAGAGTAAAACTTTTATCAGACTTTTGAAATTGGGACTGCTATGATACACTAATGAAAATGCGTATATTTCTAAATGATCTAATTTCTACTAATACCATTAATAAGTAAATATCCTACTTCCATAACTCAAGCATGTCTCTAAGAGATTCACACACCACTATCACCCTAGGACTCAGTTGCTTTTTCTGGTATTATTATTTGATGATTCTAGACATTTGAGATAGTATTACATTTTAGTAATCATTGCAAATAAAAGGCAAATCCATTGCCTTTTATAATAGTAATATTAGTTCTTTTCTCATTGTTACTCGATATTTCTTCAGTAAGCAAACTTCATTCTTTTCTGCACTGCTGATTTTATGAACATTTCATTAGGAAGAGCTTTTCCCTTTTCACTACAAAAAAGAGATGAAATAACTGGAAATTTAAGGAGAGAAAAGTGTAATAGTACATATATAATCCAGTACTGCAGAGTACACTATGGTGAAGTACTTTGGTATGCTCAGGAGTGACTTATACTGGTAGTTAATTTCAGCCAGATGTTGGGTTTGAAGCTTTTAAAATTTAAACTTGAATTTTAACAGTGTCATATCCTTGGAGTTGATGTGAACTACTGTAGGACAGGAATCTAAATTGCTATGAATGTTCCTGCTTGGAAATTTTAAGAATTTGCAGTAGAAATCCTCGAGTTTTCTTCTTCTCTCCTGAAAGAAAGCACGCATTTAATATGGAAGTATATAATTTTTAAATGAATATCACTTGAAGAATTTTCACAGTACTTTATCTAATAGTGTGTCATTAATCATAACTTGCTTCAGGGCGTGCGATTTCACCAAGCATTCAGGACAAACTCCTCTACAACTTTCATCACATAGTAATTAATTTAATAACATAAAGGGCCACTCAACCTTGGATCATCTCTCACCCAAATAAATGAAGATTTCATGGTAACATTTGAAGCACATTAAAGAAACATAATAGTCTGTTGTCCTGCAGGATTCTTCATTCTAACACTACCTCAGCACTAAGGAGAGACTGCTTGTCAAGGCAAATTGGTTTTCAAAATGAAGAGCAAGTACACTTTCACAAACATAAGTCATCAAATAACTCAACAGTTAAGATCATGGTAGACAGAGACATTGCCAACTGCTTCCCAACTCTGTAATGTTTTGTCCCAGTGATTAATGACATAGTTAACAATGAAATGACTTTTTTTTGAGGATTTAAGTGGTGTAATAAGAAGGTAATTAGTTCACTGTAAGGTTAGTTTTGTACATGGGCCAGTTTCATATCCATTCACTAAAGAGTCACAAGCAGTTGCCCACACTAAAGAGTTAAAGAGCTTAAAAAACAAAACAACAACAAAATAAGCCTGGCTGCTGTGTCAGAATGATGGCCTGAATATTCAAATATCTTGGCAATTAATGCCTATTAAGTTTTTCAGCTCATATATGAATTTCATGTATATTATCCAGTAATTTTTTTCTTGGGAATTTTGTACACACTATGAAATATAGACTAGGTTTTTGTAGGTCAAAGTATTTCAAGTAGCTTTTAGACAAAACATATCCATGACTGTGAAAAAGCTGTGTTGAAGAATAGATTACATTACACATTTACCAGCAAGTCAGTAAAAGTTAGTGCTTATTTACATAGTCAACATAATTTAATGTTCTAAAAACAATTTCTTCAATCTGCCCAATATTTAATGTATCATTTGAGATTTTAAAAACCGCAGCCACTCCTTTATGTAAACATTAAAGTATGCCTATGTTTCTTTGACTATACAACCTTTACAATAAATTTCTTGACTTTTGTGCACAGAATAGTATTGCAACCTGCTATTTAGCCTTTGGTGCCTTAGAGTTATTATAACTATTTAACAATATGTACATAATGTAAATACTGCCAAGAGATCACTAAGGCCAAATATTTTCTCTATTCACTTTTTATTGCACTTGCTTTCTATTGCTATTTCAGCCTCTTTTATCCTGCTTTGTAATAGTTCTAACATTGTAGCCAATGTAAATGTTTACTTTCAATAAATCTGAATTTGTTCAACAAGTGTATATGTGGGCACTGTTTTAAAGACTGGGGGAGACCCTAATTACTCCTGTTGGTAAATAATACTTCTAAGGACTGCATATTGCATGATCTGAACAAACTCTAAAAATGATATTGCCTTATGGGCTTAAAATTTATTTTATTAAATGGAGAAAAGAAATGGAAAATGCTCTTTCCCTTGTTCCCAATATAGTTGCAAAAAGTGTAATTGGACGTGAGAATGCTGTTGCAGCTTCAGTTTCTACACCAGTTCCGATTCAGAAGTTCAGTGTTGAAATGAAGTTTTTAGACATTTTATACACTTCTGCTCATAGTGTCTAGGCTGAAAATCAGAAGCATTCAGTTGAATGATTTTTATATGCTGATTAATCATTGCAAAATTATTTACAGGGAGTAGATAGGAAGGGAGTGAGACAGAGTTTTACTCCTTCACCTAGCTGGCCAAAGACTCAAGTATGTAACCCAGGCTGTCCCAGAATTTACAACAGTCTTTCTGTCCCAGCCTCTTAAATGCTGGGATTACTGACTGGGAGACTCCATGTTTAGTTACAAGAAGACTTTTAGCATATGTACTGCAGAAGCAAGCATGCAAGGTTTTTAGAGCATCACTTTTTATAAGCCACATCATTAACTGAATAAGAGATTAGTCTATAAATAAATATGGCCCTATAAACAGTAACAGTGTCATGAGTACCTGTTTATATTTGCCTAAGAAAATTTTTGCTTTATTTATTTATTTTTTTGCCTGTGGTACATTTATAGTCAAGAAGCTTTTTAACAGTAAATGTCTGTTTAGTGGAGTTGGTTCCATCACCTCTAGAAATAGTTGATAAGAATGCCATATACAGGTTGGTGTTCAGTGTAAGGATGGGGAAGGATTGGATTTTATATGATGCTCATGAGCTTCAATATATTTGTGAAACTATAATAGGTTTGGGAATAATTCAAGAATTGCATAAGCCTAAGGATGATGAATAGAAATGTCAAATAATGGTCTGCTGTTGGGGAAAGGACAGATCATCTACAGCAGAGCAGAGAGGAAAGTAGCACAAAAGACCCATGAGGTTTGCTGGATATACAGGCTCCTGTCCTGAACTCAAAGATTAAACAGCAGGAAAAGAAAAATTATACCTCAGGGGAAATAGGCAGAAGTAAAGTTCTTGGGTGATCCCACAGAAGTCTTTGAAAGGAGTTTACATTAAATGAACAGAAAACTACACTTCAAGTGATGTTTTGAGTTTTTTAATTGGTGCAATGAGTAGAGTATTACCTACTTACTTGACCAAACACTTTCACAGTTCTTATCCATAATCTAGTACTCACTTGCCTTTGGCCTGTCCAGGTTCATAAGAATTTTAACAAATTCCTAGGTAATTGAAATCACAACACCTTTGCCTTTTTGCAGATAATAGACACATATTAGATATGTCTCAATTTTGTTGAGTCTTTAAATTTTTGATAATGTGTTTTATATTTGATGACCCTGAATAACTTCTGGATCTTTCAATCCCTGCTCGTTTTTTCTCTGGAGCTATTCCAGAATGTGGCTTTGGGTTCTAGATTCACTTCATTTACTTTTACTAGTTCTTGGCTGCCCTGCTCTTGTACTAATCACTAGCTAGTCCGGTAAAAGGTCTCCTTCTTTTTAAAAACTTACATGGAATGTTTTATTTCAGATTCGCTGAAAATTGGCTGAATATTATTTGGCTTCTGCTTCTATTCCCAAATGTTAGTCCTTTGATTCAGACAGAAATTACTTATAATTTACCTAAGAAGACATGGCACTTTCAAAGATACAAAATACATCAATAGCTTAGAATTTGTATACTTTTGGTGTCATAGATATTTATTAGACAGAATTAATTTTAGGTGGCAGTTTATAACTTAAACAGTTTCACATTGTTCTGATTTTTTTCTTCAACAAAACTATGAAATACATGGATGGGTGCTCTAAGCCTCATGCCCTATTTTCTGAGTCTCCCCACTAAGCTCTTCCCAATAAACCAATTTGCTACTGACAAGATAGAAGGTTGACAAAGCAGATGATATCACAGTGAAAATTATAGTGGATTCATGGAAAAGATCAATGAATAGAGTTTTGATTGCTGAAAAAGCACTATTAAGGAAATGTGGAACACCAATGCATAAGCTACGTTGGGTTTTAGTCTGGAGAACTTGAAAGGCATTACACCTCAGTGTAATTGGCAATGTGAAAAGTTGTCAGCCCTTGAATGAGTGACATCATGACCACAGAGATTTGAAAGCATGATAGCAGGAGTTATTCATAAAGGCCTTCTGAACAAGAAGTTAAGGGCAAAAGGAAATGTTGGAAATCCACGTAGTAAATTTGATTGTAATAGAGACCAAAAAATGAAAAAGTAGAGTGTTCAGAAAGGACTGAGAATGTATATGGCCTGAGGATGGTACCTGTGGGGTAAAATTATGTGAATGCGTATTTAGCCATGTGAAGAGGAAGAAGGGATATCCTGATCCACATGGGGACATTTGGGAATGAATCTCCCTTTCATCCATAAAACGGCTTTATACACTGAGATGGGTAAGATAATGGTGGTTACAGTTTTGCAAGTATTATGATATTTTAATATGGTTTAGAATTTCCAAGTTTTATCAGATTGTGTGTATGGTAAGTGGTGTGTAGTGTGTGGTAAGTGTATGCATGCGTGGTGTGTGTGTGTGTGTGTGTGTGTGTGTGTGTGTGTGTGTGTGTGTGTGTATGTATTGCTCTATAGTCTGAGGAACACCTTAAAATTCATCAGTCAAGATGGTGGCATCTTTGTTTTTAAACGCCATTTGAATACATAATCCACCATGAATAACTCTAACTTCTTCCTGTAGGCTGATAAATAACTCATAAATGTGTAATTTTCCTGTCTCCAGTTAGCTTCAAAATCAAATGATCAGATACCAGCAGGCAAACATCTCTTTTTGACTGATTGAGGACACTTGAAATTAACCAATGTCCCTGCTTTTCAACATTCTTTTCCTCCTCCAAGAAGTGTTCTTACTACCCATCTCTTGTCTCAAGTCTGAAGACAAACCAACTCCCTAGTATTATTCAATCTTATCATCCAATCAGTTCTCATGCCGTTATTTTTCTTTCTGTGCATTGACTGTGTACTCAATTATCTCCAGTTATGTTTGTAACTTCCTTTGTTAAGTTTAATGTGGGTTATCCAGATGCCCTCCAAACAGCTCTGCATGATGGAATCCACTGCTGTCTGCCAGGAACAGACTCAACGCATGAGTAATTCTGCAGATTCTCCCTGAAGTCTCATATTACTCAGATGGAGCAACTTAACAGTTGACATGGCACACATTAGACCTTCCTGCTACGGTACAAATTGCAGCTCAGTAGACACCTAGAGCTTCCTAATTGTTTGCTTTTCCTAACATCTAAACCAGGGTGATCGTCTAAGATCCAAGACTTATTTTGTGAGTCCTATGCCTGAAATCTTCAATCTCTCTCATTTTCTCATTTAAAAACTTCTCACCAACTTCCTACACATGGCCATTGACGATCTTACCCCTGCTTCCCTCCAGCCTCGTTTGAACCTTTCTGCGATGGGACTGCATGGTTCACTTACAGTTTGAAGAGCCTGTTGTTTTCACACTTCCTCATGCCCCAATTCTTCTCTACAACTTCTGTTGACCGTGAATATGTTTTCATTTTCTTCTGAAATCTTTCTTTTATGTTTATTCTCGCCAGGTAATCCTGGTGAATCTCACAGTATCTTCACAGTTCATCCTTCTCAGCACACTCAATTCTTTCCCTATGACTGCCAGGCTCAGCTTATTTTTCTTTTACTATTTTTCATTAATATAAAATAATTATTTCCATATATATGTATATATTGTACTTTGTTCATAATCCATCCCTTGTTACATTCTTGTGTGTACCCCCTTTCTCATGGTGGTTCCCTTTCTTCCTTTATAGCCTCCCAACAACAGTTCCCTCTCTCTCTCTCTCTCTCTCTCTCTCTCTCTCTCTCTCTCTCTCTGTGTGTGTGTGTGTGTGTGTGTGTGTGTATGGAAGTTGCATAGATATACATACCCAGGTGCCATTTTTGATTTTTTAAATTTATGTATGGATGATTTGCCTGAATGTATGTCTGTGAGCCATTTGCATCTCCATTGCCCTTGTGAGCCACAAGAGAGGATGAGATCCTATGGAATTGGAGTTACGGTTGTGTGCTTCCTTGAGGGTTCTGGAAGAACATCCCATGCTCTTAGTCAATGAGGCATCTCTCCAGCCCCAGAATCAGATTCTTTATACTACTTTGCCACTTGGTCAAACATATACTGTATAAAATTACCAATTTCCATCTGCTAGAGGGAATTTTCAAACTAAGTGGAAGGATTGAAAGAATTTTGAATAGATATCCTATTTTATATAAATTATTACAAGTCTAAATAATTTGCCATTTGGGGAAATACAGCCAAGTTATCTATCATCATCATTCTTATTATCATTTTTACCCCTCTCCAGCTCTGCACAAAAATATGGGAATCTACAGACTGGAAGCATCTATCAACTCTCTGTCCTTCTTGAAGAAAACGTTTTCATATTAACTATATATTAAAGAAACCCAGACTGAAAGGTCATTTTGAGGACCCAGAACAAAACATAAAATCAGATACTTGCACATTTATAATCTAATGATAGCAGTTTGCATAATGGAAGGATCATTGCTTTGCTAAATAATTGCCTTAAATAATGTACATCCTTGACATATTTAAGAGTTCATTTATAGGTCATTAACTGCTTGACATACAAGAAAGTCGGATACTTTATACTACTAATCTATCAATAAAAATAAATGAGTAATGGAATTAACACATCTGTAATTACAAGTCAGTGGGCAATTAAGGTTGCTTCCAAAGGAATCGCTTTCTTCTGACAAGCTATAAGTTGTAACAAATCTCAATTTTATTACACACCCTACTCTGACATCCAACTTAATTTTGCAGCTATATAATTGGCAACATTTCCATTCTTTATGTGTTTCCTGGTTGACTTCTCGATGTCTATTTAATAGCTGCAAATTACAGCAAAGCTAATTTTCTACTTTAGTTGTATGGCAGCCTTAGAGCGATTTCACATTTTGTAGTGTATTCTTTGAAAAGTTTTTCTTTAAGTTGTTGCCTGGTGCAAATATACCCACAGCTCAAGATTGAATTCATGTCTCTTCAAGTACATGTATGCTCCTTGGATCATACAACCATAAAACACCTCTCTCCATACTCCACATCTATAACACTTTGTAATTCTTTTCTTTTCTTTTTTTTCTTTTTTGAGACAGGGTTTCTCTGTGTAGCTTTGGAGCCTATCGTGGCACTTGCTCTGGAGACCAGGCTGGCCTCGAACTCACATAGATCCGCCTGCCTCTGCCTCCCGAGTGCTTAGACTAAAGGAGTGCGCCACCTACGCCCGGTCACTTTGTAATTCTTATTGAGTCTCAACTTAGAATTATCATCATTTCTAGGACTCCTTTGTAAAACAAATAAATATTAAATAGTATTCCTAAATACTATCCTTTATCATTTGCAGTAATGTCTCTGTGTTAATATTATGTTTCACCTTGTATGTTTACTGTTGAATGCTGAGTGTTCAATTTTTAGAGATCGTTTGGTGGCTTTGCATGTCTATTAATATTACTGAAGGATGTGACAAGAGAATGAGTCCATTCTCTTACTCTTTCCTTTTCTTTTCAATAATATTTTCTCCTCTTTTCCCTACACGAATGACTTTGGGGAGGAGGCGATGGTCCCTGTTGCATGTCATACCATATGCGTCTTAATGAATAACATGACCCACCATTTCCATTTCATGGGAGTTTGCTTAGTTTGTTGGGTGTGGAAGACACTGCTTATTCATTGGACATGATGTGTTATATGAAGGTGTGCAATTGACAGGAGAATGCATCTGAATACTTCACACTCACCTTTTAGCACACAACATTTAAAAACACATGTAGAAGCAAATATAAAATTCCATGAGTGTATTGATATGTTTGGTCTCAGTTCCAGTGTCATCTGCTTACTGTGATCAAGTGTACTGTGTTCGATTACTTGGTCCTGGTTATGAAAGTTTAGAGAAGCACATTTTCCCATCAAATAGCACTTTGATCTCCTCTTGACTCCTTATCTGTGTTGAAGCCTACTTCCTTCCCAAAGTCTCCATGGACAAAGTGTATCTGTCAGGTCAAACTGGAAATATTAAATCCAGAATATCTAACTCATGTGTCAGTGCTAAAATTTTTTTATTTGTCTAAAACACCCTTTTTTCATCTATGAAATGTATGAGGCCTTACATCTATGAAATGTGAGTATTCTCTAGGAGATTATCTTTCACCTTCAAGACAAGGTTTTTGCTTTAAAAGATTCTAGAGTCTAGAGGTCAGAGGAGGGTTCTTGCTAGAAGCAGGTCCACTCCATCCAGTATTGTGCCTGCTATCACAAGGGACATGGGAGAGCAAAACTCTAGGTACTCCCCTGTTCAAAAGATGCTGTGGTTTTATTCCCAGATGGATCGTACCTCCTCCAATAGCATCTCAGCCATGTGTGAAGGGTGTTTCCAGTTCTCCCTCTAGGTTTGTGTGTGATAAAAATCACCTGACTTACCTTCACTCTTAGACAAGCCAGAGATTTCATTCATTCCTGAACTTAGCAAACCCTGTAATCTTAATTTTATCTTTCCTTTATCCTCCCCTTCCTGTTTTCTCTTTCTCACTTTTGATCATATTTGTTTCTGCTCAATTCTTCCATCCCCTTCTTTTTTTTTTTTTTTTTTTTTTTTTTTTGGTTTTTCGAGACAGGGTTTCTCTGTGGCTTTGGAGGCCGTCCTGGAACTAGCTCTTGTAGGCCAGGCTGGTCTCGAACTCACAGAGATCTGCCTGCCTCTGCCTCCTGAGTACTGGGATTAAAGGCATGTGCCACCACAGTCCAGCTATTCCATCCCCTTCTAATGCCTACCTTTGTGTTCTATTCTAAACACATGCAAACACACACACACACACACACACACACACACACACACACACACACACACACACACACACACCTTCAAGACCAATTGGTGCTGCCCAAATATTTTGGATTGTGATTTTACACTGGAGTGTGGGTAACTTGTCTCTTAGAGAAAACTATGTCTCCCTGCAGCCACCCTTATTCAGACCTGTTGGTTTTAACTTTCTTTTTTGACATCTTGAAGACTTACCTTCTTCTGATGACTGCTTTATATACAATGTTTATTCTATACCTACTAGAATAGGTATTGACTTGAAAATTTCTCTCTCTCCCTCTCTCTCTCTCTCTCTCTCTCTCTCTCTCTCTCTCTCTCTCTCTCCTCAAGAGATTTAAAAATGTGTACGTTTTGCCTACATTTATGTATATAGTACACATGTGTGCCCAATGCCCACAGAGTTGAGGAGAGATGTTGGATACCCTGGGACTGCAGTTATGGATGGTTACATGACACCATATGGATGCTGAAAAACGAACTTAGGCCCTCTCCATGAGCAGCTTCTGTTCTAAGTCCAGCCCTGGCATTGACTTGAAAAATTTTTTCAACTTTTTTTTATTTGAATTAGAAACAGGATTGTTTTACATGACAATCCCAGTTCCCTTCTCCCTCCCGTCCTCCCCTACCACCCCCCCAACAAAAATCCTACCTATCACATATTCTTTCTGCTCCCCCTGGATGGCGAGGCCTTCCATAGGGTGTCATCAGAGTCTATCATATTCTTTGGGATGGGGCCTAGGCCCACCCCCGTGTGTCTTGGCTCAGGGATTATTCCTCTATATGGAATGGGCTCCCAAAGTCCACACCTATGCTAGGGATAAATACTGAACTTCTACAGGAAGTCCTGTAGATTTCTGAGGTTTCCTCACAGAAACCCATGTTCCTGGGGTGTGGATCAGTCCCATGCTGGTATTTCAGCTATCAGTCTGGGGACCAAGAGTTCCCAGATGTTCAGGTCAGCTGTTTCTGTGGGTTTCATCAGCCTTGCCTGGACCCCTGTGCTCTTTACTTGTCCTTCTCTGCATCTGGGTTCCAGTTCAGTTCGGTGATTAGTTGTGGGTGTCTGCTTCTACTTCCACCAGCTGCTGGATGAAGGTTATAGGATGGCATATAAGTTAGTCATCAATCTCATTATCAAGGGAAGGCATTTAAGGTAGCCTCTCCTCTGTTGCTTAGATTGTTAGCTGGTGTCATCTTTGTAGATCTCCAGACATTTCCCTAGTGTCTGATTTCTCTGTAAAACAAAAATGTCTCCCTCTATTATTTCTTCATTCTTGTTATCATCTATTCTTCCCCTGACTCAACCTTTCTGCTCCCTCATGTCCTCTGCATCCCTCCTCTTCTCCCCTTCTCATTCTCCTAGCTCTCTCCCCCCTCAAAAGAAATTAAAGAAGATACCAGAAAATGGAAAGATTTCCCATGCTTTTGGATAGGTAGGATCAACATAGTAAAAATGGCAATCTTGCCAAAAGCAATCTACAGGTTCAATGCAATCCACATCAAAATTCCAACACAATTCTTCACAGACTTTGAAAGAACAATTCTCAACTTTATGTGGAGAAACTAAAGACCAAGGATAGCCAAAACAACCCTGTACAATAAAGGAACTTCTGGAGGCATCACCATCCTTAAATTTAAGCTCTATTACAGAGCTATAGTCCTGAAAACAGCTTGGTATTGGCACAAAAAATAGACAGGTAGACCAATGGACTAGAGTTGAAAACCCTGATATTAACCCACACAACTACAAACACCTTATTTTTGATAAACAATTCAAATTTATATGATGGAACAAAGAGAACATCTTCAGCAAATGGTGCTGGCATAACTGGTTGCAGACATGTAGAAGACTGAAGTTAGACCCAAGCCTATCACCTTGCACAAAACTTAAGTCAAGATGGATCAATGACCTCATCATAAATCTAGCTACACTAAACCTATTAGAAGACAAAATGGGAAATACCCTTGAATTAATTGGTACATTACACCAGTAGAACAGACACTGAGGTCAACAATTGATAAATGGGAACTCCTGAAACTGAGAAGCTTCTGTAAGGCAAAGGAGACAGTCAGCAAGACAAAACAGCAGCTCACAGACTGGGAAAAGATATTCACCAACCCCACATTTGACAGAGGGCTGATCTCCAAAATATACAAAGAACTCAAGAAGCTAGTCTCCAAAACACCAAACATTCCAATTAAAAAGTGGGGTACAGAACTAAATAGACAATTCTCAATAGAAGAATCTAAAATGGCTGAAAGAAACATAAGAAAGTGTTCAACATCCTTAACCGTCAGGGAAATGCAAATCAAAACAACTCTGAGATACCATCTTACTCCTGTCAGAATGGCCAAAATCAAAAACACCAATGACAGTTCATGCTGGAGAGGATGTGGAGAAAGGGGAACACTTCTCCACTGCTGGTGGGAGTGCCAACTTGTACAGCCACTTTGGAAATCAGTATGGCGACTCCTCAAGAAAATGGGAATGAGTCTACCACAAGATCCAGCAATTCCACTCTTAGGCATATACCCAAAAAAAGCACATTCCTACAACAAGGACATCTGTTCAACAATGTTCACAGCAGCACTATTTGTAATAGCCAGAAACTGGAAGCAGCCTAGATGCCCCTCAAACGAAGAATAGATAGAGAAAATGTGGTACATTTACACAATGGCGTACTACTCAGTGGAAAAAAAACAATGGAACCTTGAAATTCACAGGAAAATGGATGGAACTAGAAGAAACTGTAGGGAGACACCCTAGCCCAGTCCAATAGTCCTGGGACAGGTACCAGGTAGACCCGGGACTCGCCCATAAGGGCGTGGTGAAGGAAAGCTGGGGTGACATAAGTGAGCTTCTTAAGGGCTGCACGTGAAGACCCTAGCTCTCTTTCTGGCCGCGCTTGCTGGGTTCCTGTAACCTCACTCTGGCCTGCGTTTTGCCCTGGTGCTTTCTTGAATAAAGAGACTTTACTATCACGGATTACAGTTCATCTTTTGGTGCAGGCTCCAACCTTTATTCATCAGGTGGCGCCCAACGACCCCGAGACCCGGGAAGAGCCCACTGGGTGCCCAGGAGCGGCAGGGAGCACCCCGCTGCGGCATCTCCATAGTGAGTTACCCATACTGCTTCTCCCTCCCTGCCACTATCGGTCCTTCCCGCCCGCCCAAACCCTGCCTCCCACGGTCTGAGCGAGGTAACCCAATTGAAAAAAGACAAACATTGTATGTAGTCACTCATATGTGGATTTTAGACATAGAGTAAAGGATTACCAGCCTACAATCCACACTGCCAAAGAAGGTAATAAGCAAGGAGGACCCTAAGAGAGACATACATGGTCCCCTGGAGAAGGGGATAGGGCCAAGATCTCCTGAGAATATTGACTTGAACATTTCTTAAGGACCCTATCACATTCTCATCAACAGACTTGTTTGTTTCTTCTGCTAGGTTGAGAGATCCCCTGAATAAGAAATAGTAGATGTTTTTATTTATTGGTAACTTCCACCACTGCAAGTTAGCAGCAAATATTTCAAATAGAGTAAAACAAATATCATTTGAAAGCTACGTGGGCAAAATGGTGATGGTGGTGGTGGTGGTGATGATGGGATACATGCTTTGGTCACTTTCTTTTGTTGTTTCTTCCTTTGCAGTACTAAGAATGAGGCTGACCTCATGGATGATGGACAAGCATTCTACTGCTCAGGCACATCCCAGACATCCCACTTAAGTGATTTCTTCCCCTCTACTCTAATAAATTTTAGAGACAAAGTAGTATATCTCTACCCTTTTTGTGGGTTCAGTAATACAATCAGCAACAGAAAAAAAATCTCCCTCTCCCCACTCTGCACTTGCACCTCTAAATTGAACCCTAACTTGATCATTATGGTTCTTTCCTATTTAGCCTAGTATGTACAGCTGTCTGATTGCCCTTCACATCTTGTTTCCTACATCAAAACCTGGACAACACTGAGAGGTTCAGCATGTTTGTTAGTTACACAAAATAAAGCACCAGGCTAGCACTAAACTTGATGACTGCCTTACCTTACTGATGTGCAGCCTTGACTCTGCTCTTATGAGTCTTTCTCATGCTCACAAAGCACAGACTTTGGAGCTTCTGTTATGGAATGCTCTCAAACTTCATCAAGAAAAAAATATCTTGACATTAGATGCAGCTACACCATTCTTGTGGGGATCTTGGCTTTGAATTTGAAACTCAGTAACCTACTTGATTTTCTCCATAATTCTGTTTTCCAATCACCTGGCTATTGGCATCAGAATAAGTGCACATTTGGACTCTGTTTCCCATTTTGTTCATAACCGATATAATGATATTTTGCTGGAGAATGATTGTTGGCATACTTTCATCCATAGCCCATCAACACAATTACATTCTAAGCACATGTATTGACTGATTGTTACAATCATCATTCTGGTAGGTGACAATGTGAAGGCTTGGTCTGTATTGGAATATGACACTGGTGACAAGATTCTGTCATTTAAGAGCTGCAAACAATAGGAAAGCAAGGTGAACACATTTTAGAAATCCAGCACCCTGTTCTTCATGACCACTGGCAGCCCTGACAGCAACAGAGAAATCAAAGTGAAATGTTTAAAGGCAGTGACAGCAAATGGTGTCTAAAAATAAATGGCAAAGACTCAACGTTAAATGTTAAGTTTAGATTGCAAGATAGGGACTTTGCTTCACAACTGAAAAAATGTCCAGTTTGTCAAAGAGAACCTGCAGTTTATTTGTGTTTTAATTGTTGCACAAAATGCAATTTGAAGAACCTGGTGCATACTATGCACCGGGCTCTCTCACTGTAATGTTGTGCCTCCTGTCCCCGTGGGGTTTCTAACATGATACTTAGCATCAATCCAACCTTATCTCCTACCCCTGATACTTTGAGTTCAGCCACATTTCTTTTTTTGCTCATGTCCAATCAACATACCAACAGCCCTTTTGTTCTTAGGAGGCACTCAAATTTTCATTGTTCATAAGGTCTTTCCAGCTCTTTGTCCTCCATATTCAAATATCTTGTTCTGTCTCTTGGGGGTCCATGCCCAATTTATTCTGCTAGCAGTTCTCTCATGGATTTGCTGGCATTGTTAGCAGGTACTTCAAAAGGTTTTTGTTTTTGTCCCCTCCTAATACTCTATTTATAATGATAGGATTTATTTGTTCAGTGAGTAGGTCACATGGCTCCAGGTTCACGTAGTGTTGCCAATCAAGATTAACCATCATATATGGCATCACATAGGAATTATAAGATAATATTGATTTAAAGAAAAAATAAACTTTAAGTCAAAAGTTATAATAAAAAAATAATGTGAGTCAGGCAGTCTCAAGCAAGAGTAAACAAACTCAGTTTTAGTTCATGGTTTTGTAACAAAGATACAATTGAATGTAACAAAACACCAATTAATAAGCATTGTATGATTTATTACTATACAGTTTATTGTAGATGAAACTAATTTATACAATTAGATTTCAGCATAAGAGTTACTATTGAAGAGAGGTTAATTATTAAGAAAAGTCATGGGAGTGTCTCAGAATGAGAAATTTTTTCTTTTATGTTATTTTTAAATTTTAGTGACATTCAATTGTATACTTTACAGAAACTATTTGAGTTTTAAACCTTCAATTTGCTTACACACACACACACACACACACACACACACTTATATGCTATACATTTCAAATTGTAGATCCAAACACTGCTTTTTAAATACATCAATATCTAAGCAAATATAAAATGTGTACATTTTATATTCATGTTTCTTGGAACCTTGCCAGTAAAAGATTAAAAAATGATGAAAAAATGCTGGGATAGAAAGAGGTATTTACACTTCCCACCCCTATAAAGGTTAGCGTTCAGCAAGCACTCCACAGGTACTTACTGATTAGGCAAATTGAATTAATCTGATCATCAGTGCCAAGTGCTTGAGAAAGTCCAGGTTTAGAGAAGATTAGCTATACAGTCAAAAAATATATTGAAGTCATTTTTCTATTCCTCATTTGCCTGTACAGCATCCAAAGTGACTTCTGCTTTAAAAAGTGATCTCACTAATCTATTTACTAATATTGATGCTTCTTTGGGTCTTGGGAGGGCAAAACCTCAGCGTTACTTGTATGTAACATGTATGTTGGGGTCATGTTTGCTACATATTTGTTTCCTTCCAAAAGGGCTAGATCATACACCATGGAAATGAATTAGTGAAAACAAGATCACAGTTACAACCTATAAACAATGTCTACTGAAGTCTGTCAGGAATTATTCATATGTTATACTGAAATTTCCAGTGAGCCCTCAAATAAACACATCCTTGTTGCAACAAGATGGCTAGGATCTGGGCACATGGAGGAAGGGAAGCTAACTTTGAAGCAACAGAACTTCAGGAGAACCCCCAGATGACTGGAGATGCCGAGTCATTTTCTGTTACTTCATTCTCCTCTGGAGCCTGGGCTTTTGCCTCAGTTTACCCCCTCTCCACTTACTCCTGAATGACCATATGCTTGGTACCTTGATTGAAATTAAGTTTGTCATTTTGTAGTCAACTACAGTACACAGCTAAATGAACTATACTACATCTGAATATAGCTCACAAAAGAATCAAGTGGCTACAATGGCCAAGGTCAATTTGCTACAGTTGACATCAATTGGATAGAAAGTTGGGGTATCTTAGTCCTTGAGCATTGGCAGTGTCTTGCCTCTGAAGCACTCGAGAGTAAGAATGATGGCATGGATGAGGCATTCATCTCACTATTTCATATATCTTACTCATGTCAAATAACCTTTGTGGTTGATTCTATTATTGCCCATAGTCTCTATATTAGCCAACCAAGGCTGGGAAGGCACAGAGAACTGCCTAAGATCACATATTCAATGAGTCCTAAGTTCACTTCTGCACAGTTCAAGTTCATACACTTATGTGATTTCCTCTTCCTCATCTTCAGCTAAGAACAGTCCAAGTAACCAAGATAAACTTGCCTGTAGCTCTCGAACATCCCAGAGAAAGACCTTATTAGGGGACAGAATATCAGGAATGTGGGAAATGGTTGCTGATATACATGCTGCTCACACTTCTGAGCATTGCCAACAAGTTCACCAGAATCTTGGACGTGTCTTCCAAAACAGCTTCAGATCAATTCTCTGGACACCATCTGCAAGAAGGATTTCAAGACCTGTCACCTTTGAAATACAACAGAACAAAACCTGGAAGTTGTCATAGTTTTTGCTCCCTGGGGAATGGGAATTCTGGTCATCCTCTGGTCTATGAAGCTTAAGCTTCATATCAGATTCATATGGTCTAAAGCAAAATGCCACTGAAAATATGGTGCGTACAGAGAGCTCTGTGCCCACAGTGAACAGAAGCTGGGCTCTTTATTTAATATCCTGCTCTATTAAGGCATCTCCTTTCTTGCCCTCCTCTATTCCTCTCCTGTCTCAGTCCTCTTGTTCTTCTCTCTGCTCCCCTTCTTCCCTTCCCACCTCCTTCCTCCCCACCCTGCTCCCACTTTGCTCAGGGTTTCTTGTCCCCCTCCCCTTCTTTGAGGGACTATGCAATGTTCTCTTGGGGTCCTCCCTGTTTCCTAGCTCCTCTGGCAGTGTGGATTGTAGACTGGTAATCCAGGTTTGGAGAGAGGTCTGGCACAGGGCAAAGGTTAGGGGATCCACAGAGATGACCCCAACTAAGAATCTAGGCAGTGGCCGAGAGGATGCCATTGATGTCTTTCCCTTATAATGAGATTGATGTCTACCTTGGTTGCCATTCCTAGAGTCTTCATCCAGTAGCTGTTCGAAGCAGAAACAGGCACCCACACCTAAGCACTGAACCATACTCCTGGAATCAAGTTGTGGAGATGGAGGAAGGATGAGCAAAGGAGCCAAGACTGTGCTGCAGAAACCCACAGAAACAGTTGACCTGACCTAGTGAGAGCATGGAGACCCTAGTCATAAAACTGCAGACAGCATTGGACTGAACCAAGCCCTCTGAATGTGGGTGACAGCTAGGAGGCCAAGACAGTCAAGGGACCTCTAAGAGTGAAGCCAGTCTTTATCACTAGTGCACAAATGGACTTTGGGAGCCCATTCCCTATAGAGGGATACTATTGCAGCCCAGATGCAGCAAGGAGGGCCTAGGCCCTCCCCCAAACAATGTGACAGACTTTGAAGGTCCCTGGTGGAGGGCCTCACTGTCCCTGGGGAGGAGTTGGGGGATGGGTTGGGGGGTTGGTGGGGAACATGGGAGGTTGGGAGGGTAAGGGAATGGGGGGATGGATATGTAAATATGAGTGCCTCTAAAATAAAAAAAAATCCTGCTCCTATCCTCCACAACATTCTCCCAGAAAGCACTATGCTCAGTAAAGAGGGAATCAATGGATGAAAATGGAATTTCCCCATCCCTTGTGTCTAGAATAGAGACTATCATGTATTTCTTTGTGAAGCTATTAGAGATGTAAAATTGGTAAATGAGAAACTTGTGAAAATAAATGTGTAGATTGTTGTAATTGATACATTAAAATGAAAAGATGGAAACAAATTACTGATGCATTGCAAGAAAGAATTTTAATATATTTAAAAAATTTAGAGATATTTGAGTGTTAAAGGAGAAATAGTTAGGCACATAGTAATCAGTGTGATTTCCAAGTATCAGAAAAAAATGGAAGTAGAGACAGAGACAAGGAAGAGAAATATATAAGGGCTCTGGGACTGTTTACTGTTCCTTCATGAACGTGGTATAAACTTGATGTCTGAGGATTGTGAAGGCTATAACGAAAGATAATAAGGTCTGAACCACAAAGGGGCTTCATATCTATACTAAGGAGTTCAGATTTATGCTGCAGACCTATTTAAAAATTGCAAACAAGGAAATTCAATGTACATAAAAGTTTCTGATAGCCATGACATGCCATTCTGTAAGAAAAACATATATTTTATGACCATTTAATGTCAACATTTTGTTTACATTGTTACAAAACCTAACTCACTATAATACTTCATCTTGTTATAAATGACTTTCACTGGCAACTGATGCCTCACTGTGAATGTTTTCAGCAATGCTAATTGGATAATGCCCTCCAGTTTTATGCTGTTCCACTACAGTAAACACGAAGCACCTTTTGTTTTCTTTCTAATCCCTCCTCCCTGCACCCAGCTGCCAGATAGCTGCAGTGTGACAGTTGCCTAACACAGGGCAATAATCATAATAATGAGGGACTACCATTGTGCCAAGAACAGGAAAGTCCAGGAATATGGGGCACATGTGGGCTCTTCTACAGTGTCACTCTGGGATCTTTGCTAAGCCTGTGTTATATCCCTGAGGGGTAGAAGAAAAGCTATGACTATTGCTTGTGCTGAGGGGTAAGAACAAATCATGATTATTTGGACCTCAGGAGTCCAGAGAGGATGTTGCAACATCTGCTTGAAAGGATTCTTTTGAACTATTGCATTGTCTCTTTTTTCCCCTTGAGGTTTTATGCAGTTGGTTTGAATGCCTCTGTGTGTTTCAGCAGAAAACACAGAGGTTGACTCAAAGTTTCTGAATATTACTCATATAGAGAGTTCACCCCACTTGGCTTCCAACATGTGCTGTTTTTGCTCCTATGTGGTTATATAGGAACACAGAACACAGTCATTCCTTATGCATACATGCCATGCACAGAACTGTTGCTTTTCTTTGAAGTGCATTTTCTAAGGTGTTTTCAGCCTCCTGTCACTGGAGACTCCTCCCTGGTTCTTCATAGATACATATGCTTCTGCCTCCCCAGTGCTGAGATTAAAGTCATGAACCACCAAGTCTTTCCAGGAGGAAGTTCCTTTTCCTTCCCTTCCCCCATCCTGTCCTTTCCCTCCTCCTCTCCTCCCCTCCCCTCCTCTTCTCTCCCCTTCCCCAATTCCTACCTTGATGGGGAGGTCCTTCTGTGTATATGATTGTCTCATTGGTTGATAAATAAAGTACTGTTGGCCAACAGAAAAACAAGATAAGTGGGGCTAGGATTCAAGGAGGATTCTGGGAAAGGTAGGAAAAAGCACAGAGTCACCATCTGAGCTCAGGAAGACAGGATGCTTCCGCTGGCATCCAATAAGATAAGTCTTATAAAATATATAGATTTATGATAATTAAGACTGAGCTAACAGATGAGAAATCCTAGTCATTGGCCAAGCAGCATTTGTACCTAATATAAATCTCTCTGTGTTACTTGGGACCTTAATGTGGTGGTGGGTGGAACTCAGCCTGGAGGAAAGCGCCCACGTGGTGGCAGGGCTCAGGTGGCTTCTGAGCGTAAAGACTTATTGCTACACTACCTTCCATTTCATTCCCTTTCTTCTCCCTTCCCTTTTCAGAACTTGAAAATGTTTGCTACTTCTATCTGCATTTTATAATCTCTACTGCCTTTTGAATGTTTGTTCCTCTATAGCAAAGTCTGCTTTGCCTTTTCTATTTGAGTCTCTGTGTGTGCCATGGCACATGTCCGTTCTCTGAGTCCATCATATGGGTCCTAGAGATCAGGCCATGGAGCTAAGGTTGTCAGGCTTGGCAGCTCATTTCCCCACTGAGCAACTTCTTGCTGGCCTCCTTTTGTTCCATTTAAGATACAGATTTTCTTTAAAGTTTATTGTTTAATAATTTTGTATGTGAATATAATGTGTTTTGAGCAAATCTGCCTCACTCCCTGCCCTCTAATTCCCACTAAACTTTCTCTCCCACCTTTCCCTCTCAAAATCATGTGGTTTACTGAGTCAGTATGTACATGGGCATAGGGCCATTGGCCCCTGGAACATATACCAGCATCCATCTATCACCAATATCATCTGAGCTAAGTGTAGGCTTCCCTTAGCCTCCTCTGTGTCCATGCTGCAACTTTCAATGGCTTCATCTTGTGTGGGTTATATGTATGCAATCAGCTATTGTAAGTCCATATGTGCAATGGCCTAGTTACAACTGGCAAAAAATGTTCTGCAGCAGTCTTCCACTATATCTGGCTCTTATATTCTTTCCACCTCCTCTTCTGAGATGATCTCTGAGCCTTGTAAGGAAGGCATGTATAACCAAAGAACTCTGTATTCCACTACAGAGATACTTGCTCATCTGTGTCCATTGCTGTTTCATTTATAATAAACAGGATATGGAAACAGCATAATTGTCCATCGACGAATAAATGAATACTGACAATATAACACATAAGCATAAGGGGATTTTATTTAACTGTAAAGAAAATGAAATTATGAAATTTGATGGTAAGTAGATAGATCTGGAAATATTGAAACAGAGTGATGGTAACCCAGATCCAGAAAGACGAATGCAACATGTTTACTCTCAGATGTGGATACCGGCTTTGAATCTTTAGATATGTGTGCTTAAAGTGGAATATCCATAATGTTAGGAAATTTGAGGATGGGTACAGAGAAGACATCAAGGGAGGGAGGATAGTAGAACACAGTGGTATAATGGGTGAAGGGGAGGAATGGGACAGGAAGGGTAAAGTGAGGTGGGGTATGGGAAGGACTATCGATATAGCTCAGTTAGTAGAATGCTTGTCTGGCATGCAGGAGGATCTAGGTTTGTTTCCCAATGCCTCATAAAATGGACATAGTGGTGCTTGTCTGTAATCCTAGTTCTTAGGGACAGGAGAAAAGATGCCAGGTGTGGTAGCACACGGCATTAAAGGGAGGTAGAGGCTGTAGCATCTCTGAATGTTTCAGGACTACATAGAACAACCAAAGAATTCTAGCATCTGTGTCATCGAGATATTGACTGACACCCACTGTCTTTTCATTTTGTTTCAGATCTTTTTGATTCTTGTACGACAAATTATTTTCATTAGAAACTTGAAAATTTAGGGTGTTAAGTTTTAAAATTCTAGATATATTTAAAGTTTCTTTCGTCCCTCCATCCCTCTGTCCCTCCCTCCATCCCTCTATCCCTTCTTGCTCCCTTCCTCTCTGTCTCCCTCCCTCCCTTCCTTCATGTAGTTCAGACTAGACAGGAACTTACTATGTAACTATGACCTTGAAACTCCATATCCACTTGATTTCACTACCCAACTGCTGTGGTTATAGATATGTGCCACCATGTCTATAAAAATTTATTTTTATAAACTCAAAATCCTTGTAATTCCTCCCTTAACACTGAAAAAAGTGTTCTTCGTGTTCATGTATGAGTCAAATATTTACCTAGATTATTTAGATTTTCAGTAATGCCATTTTCATTCACTTTTCACTGCCTCATCCACTTAAAGTTGATTTGTTCTGTGATATTAGGGGAGAGAGTGTTTTGTTTGTTTGTTGACCTATGATTTTAAGGAAGGGATTCTTGGCTGCATTCAAAACCTGAGATGTACACAAGAATCCTTAGTGCATTTCAGAAGGTTGATGTAGTCACCAGAAGGGCTCTTTTCTCCTACCACATGAGTCAGCAATACCAGTCCTAGGGAGTATGTCTGCATTTTTTCTCAATTCCAGTTGAAGATGATGGGAAGGAAACTTGTGTGAGCTCTCAGTCATGCTCTTCAACACCCCAAGGGTCAAACTGAAAAGCCCATTTTGATGGAGAATGCTGCCTTCAGTTGAAGTGTCAAAGAATATTGTTGAGGCATCTTGCCAAGTCTCCTATTATTCAACATACTGTCCCAAGGTCAGAAATACAAATCAACTCTGTTGAAATATTAATGAAGAGATTTGTTTAAGTCATCTTGATTCAGACTTAGGCAAGATTTGAATAACAAGCAAGGGTGTATTGTAGCTCTCTTAATTTATCCACCCTCCAGGTTAGTCTTTTCTAGGTACTATAGTGCTGGGCCAACATCATTCTTCTACTTATTTGGACACTAAGGTTCTCTATGACCATCCTCCTGATACAAATGAGGCAGAGTGGTGCTGACATTTTTGGACACTTGGTAGCAATTCTTGGCAGTTGAGATAGCACAGAACACAAGTCCTTCTAAATCTCCTACCTCTGCTTTCCCTCTCCTTAATGTTCTAATTCTTCAAAACCATAGACCCAACAAACAATGTGTTCTTTCTCTAATTCTTGATGAAAAGAAGTAAGAACTCTTTAATTATCTGTGTAAGAAATGGAAGCAAATTCAGAAAGGAGAGGCAAGAAGATTATGAGTTTGAGCCCAGCCTGTTCTAAAGACTATATCTAAACAAAACAAAACAAACAAACAAAACGATAAAAAACCCAAAGCACAGAATAGAATCTCATAGCTTAAGTGAAATAATTAAGAGTAATTTCAAGTAATCAATGTGAAAACCTAATGCTTTAGTTGTCAGGAAATAAACAAAATGACATTAAGAGCTTTCACCTAGTTTTTAGCCATCTTTATTTTATCCAACTTTATATTGATGCAAATTTAGGAAATACCTGGAAGTCATGTTTTAAAACATTTATGAGTTAGAGACGAGAACTGCATAAAAGAAGAAGTTATCGGATACCCTTTGTTGTTAGTTCCCTTGAGTTACAGGCATACTGATTTTAGACTAAGGCACATATTGGTTACTTCTAAGCAATAAAACACTGTTTATTGAAACTTGCTTTGTCATTGCCTGCATATTTATTGCTACACAACCCAATCCTGAATTAAAAAAATAAGTCAAGTATTACAGTGCTTTATAAATATCAGTGCTGCTTTATAAGCAATTCCCAGAGAGAAGATGGTACAAGATAAAGGGTGCTTCTGCAGTCTATTGCTGCTCTTTGGTCTGGAGAGGGATGTTAAAACCCAATGAAACCAGAAAGTACTGGCAGTTTCCTTGTGGTGTACTTTTCATAAAGGCCCTCTGCCAGAAACCCAGGAGGCAGAGCTTATCTAGTGCCAACTATCACCTTCAGCCATGCCAAGAATTTGTTGAGATGAAAACCCCCAGAATCATTGCATGCTTCAATAGATGAATTTTGGTCCAGACAGAGGGCTGATCTATGGCCATGCATGCATGACTCCAGGGCAAATGAGTTTTTCCCAACAGAAACAGGGGAGCTCAGTTACTATTGGTAAGTTGGGAACAGAAGCCTGATAGCTACAAGACACAAATGAGAAACTTCTTAAGTAATGCATAGAATTAAGTGAGAACATAGGTACTACACACACACACACACACACACACACACACACACACACACACACACACACACACCACACACACACAGCTATGCATCCCCCACACACACAGAGGGGGTGTTGAGGTGGTGGTGAGCACTCTTAAGGCTGAACTATCCCTGAAATTGAAAAATGTTTGGCAAACAGCAGTGAATAGCGCTATAGAGACAGAGAAGGATTAAACAAAGTCTAAATAAAAATGGCGTTCTCCAGACACAGCAGGGCATTTGTACATATGAACCCACAGCAGCTGTGACAGCATGCACAAGACTCCAGTCAGGCAAAATCCCAGCAGAGAAGGGGAGGTGGTCCCACCCTGATGAGAAGCTACTGGCAATTAACAGCTGTGGAGACAGGGGAAGTCAATATTCTTTAAGGATATGATCCCTGGTAAACTGAACATTTCCCTGTGGATGGCCACACACTCAAGAGTGTAGAGACAGAACTAATGGGTGAGTATGGAATGATGGTCAATATGGGAGTAGTTAGGAGGGGTAAATACGCTAAAAATACAATATATGAAATTCTCAAAAAATATATATATTGCATATATATATATATATATATATATATATATATGTATATACACACACAAATGTGTTGTGGAATATTCCTTTAACTATGCAAAGATGTACTGTATTTGTTTATGTTGAAGAATATTACTTTAACTATGCAAATGTGCTACTTTTGTGTATGCTGCATTTGTTTAATGATGTAAAGATGTATTACATTTGTTTAATTATGTAAAGATGTGTTACTGTTTTACCTAGCTTTCCTAAGGTACCTGGTTGGTCTAACAAAAAGCTAAATGACCAATAGCTAGACAGCAGAGAGATAAAAAGGGCTGACAGGCACAGAGAATAAGTAAGAGGTGGAATCTAAGAGAGAGAGGGGGCTAGAAGAGTGGAAAGAATGAGAGACCATGGGAGAAAGAAATGCATGGGGCTATCCAGGCAGCTGCCAGGCAGCCAAATAGGGAGTATAACATATAGAATGAGAGAAAGGTAAAAAACCCCAAGGCAAAAATATAGATGAAGAGAATCAGGTTAGTTTAAGTAGGCAAAAAAAAAAAAAAATAAAAGCTAGCCAGAAACTATAAGCTAAGGTCAAGCATTCATAATTAATAAGTCACTGAGTCATGGTTGGGGAGCTGGTTGGGGCTAAAGAGAAATCCTGATACATACATGCATGCATGTATGTATATAAAGATAACATAAATCCCAGTACTCGGGAGGCAGAGGCAGACAGATCTCTGTGAGTGCCAGACTAGCCTGGTCTACAACAGCTAGTTCCAGGACAGTCTCCAAAAGCCACAGAGAAACCCTGTCTCAACCCCCACCCAAAAAAGAGATAACATAAAAGGTTAGAGAGACTACAAACAGGCCCCAGAGGTATCCGCACATCTCTGGGAAAGAAAACATTTATAATTTCAGGCATTTTTAGTAGTTTATTGACATCTTTGTATATGGTGAGGAGAAACTTATAAATGAGGGAACATATTTATCCAATGTTTGTCTGACAAATAACCTTATCTGTACAAGTCTTGGCTAAGATTATAGTCAGGAGATATATTTCTACACAACCACTTGTAGATTGTGGGCAGCAAACAATCACATTACTGAATTGTGGCACGGAGGGCACGCAGTGGCACCCAGAACAAAAGAAGGGAATAGAAACTTCACCTTGCCATGTCACATCGTGCCCTGGGGCATATCATTATTGTCATAATAATATATCATGGCATATCACATATGTCACAGGTCAGGGGACTCAGGGATTTGCCTAAGACCACATTAGCTAGGTCTTGCAGCACATGCTCTCCACTTCCCAACAGCAGGCCAGGTTTAATGTGTTTATGTTCACATTTCCTCAGCTGCTTAAATGTCACTTAGAAAGGCCACTCTGCTGCCACTGCTCCAGTCCCTGCTCCAGAGGGGCATAGTCTTCTGGTCCTAATCAATGGGCACCAATGTCAGTGCACAGCACATTCTCACCTCTGTGTTGTTTCAGGTCTCACTGAGGTCATTTAAGCTCCATGCCGGTCTTTCCTTCTTAGGTTCCCAAATGGGTACTTGATGTGTCCAAGCAGCTCCTTCTATTAAAATCACACACACCTTTTTTTTCTAGTAAAGCTATACTATGTATTTTTAGTTTCAAAAAATTAAAAAAGGGCAATGTAAATTTTCTAGACATTATTTCTTAAGGAAATATTTACCTACCACTTATCCCCATGATGGCTTCAAAGTTTTTCCATATTATAGTAATCCCTAAATGCCAGAGGTATTCTGGTCTGTGTCACTACTCACCTGGCACTTCCTTCTTTGGGGACATTCTAAAATATGTGCAATTACATGATTCCACAGTCGGTGTCTCTGTCATGTTCTGAAAACAATAATGTTTTGTTGTATCTGTCACAGGAATATTGAAATTCAAGGAATAAATATTGCAGTCTTGAAGCTCCAAATGCAATTAATGATACCACTTTCACAACTTTATTTGAACTCCAAAACAATTTGTACTCTATTAGTTTGTGTATGGTTTTATATAATACATTTGATTTTCTTTTTCTCATGAAGAATTGTAGAAGCTGAATTTCTTAGAGCATGAGGCTCTTATCACTCTCCATTTTTCTCACAAAAGGCCATATCTTCAGACTTTAAAATGCACTATCTCAAGTGGGAGCTTGAAACACTTTTTTTCCACAAAACAACAAACTGAAGCTCTTATGGATAGTCCAACACTCTGAGGCTGCATCTCAATGCCCTCTGTGGGGATCTCCTCAATGGTTTCATAGACAGGAAGATAGGTAAAGTGTCAATGAGTTGGATATGAGGACCATACAATCATATGTGGAGAGAATGGTGACCAGTGCATGAGTTCAATGTGCAACCCATTTTGAAAGGAGAAAGAAGAGTGGTAGAAGCTTTATTTTAGTTTAGAGTGTTCCAGTTGGAAGATGTGTCAGTCATTCTAAAGTGATTCTTGAGTTCTGCCTGTGCTCATGGAGTGAATGATAGAAAACAACACATCCTGTAAGACATTTAGTCCCTTACTAAGTTAAAGAGGTTTCTATAGTGCTGAGTGGGTCACTTCTTGTTGGTCTACTAGCGCTTGTGCCTATCTCCACCCTGCTTGTGTTTCTACCCTTGACTTTTCCCATAAACTGTTATCGGTAAACTAGTTTCTACCTCATTATGTAAATATTACTTAAATAATACTGGTATTTACTCATCACTCTGTTTACACAGAGTATTGTAAAATGTAAGAAATTCTAAGTTCAAATGGGTCAGATGTTTCTTTTATTTCCTTTCCAGTATCAGTGAACTGAATAGTGTTGAGTTTTAAACAAGATTTTGTTATTGTCATCTTTGATTTATACTGTGTGTGTGTGTGTGTGTGTGTGTGTGTGTGTGTGTGTGTGTGTGTGTATGTGTGTGTGTGTACTCATTTGTGTGTGTTTGCTCCTTGGAGTGTGTGTGTGTAATTATATGTGCACATGTCAGAGAGTGTGTGTGTATGTCATTCCTTTCCTTGCATGTGGAGGTCATAGGACAACTATGTCTTTTACCTTTGAGCTGGTCTGTTGTTCACTGATGTATATGCCAGGTTAGCTAGCCTGCAGACTTCCATGGATTCCGCCTTCTCTGCCAGATTGCCATAGGAATTCTGAAAGTACAAACATGGAACTTTCTGGGTCCTGGGCACTGTTTCCAGAAATTACTAAAACACTACTACTAAGATGCCATCTGTGTTTTCCTCTTGCAAACCCATGGTGACATTTTCCAGAAGCTACACATGGCATGATGAAACATAGCTCAGATTCAGGAACAGCTGGGACCCAGGTATCTGGTCTTCAGCCAGGCACTGAAACAGTTTGTAGGGCTGGAGATGTGGCTCAGTGATAGACTGCTTGCCTAGCATGTGTAAGATCCTAGCATCAAACCCTACCTTGTAGACAGGTAAAATATGCCACCCTTGAAAAATAGTGTTATATATTTCTAGAAAGGTGTCACTTACTTTAATAAAACTAATAGTATAATGTTTGTTGACATGATTTTAAAATGAGTCAATGAATGAACAATTGCTCTTAATTTTCTAGCTTCCTCTTTGGTAACTACCAGAGATAAAATCTACAGGAGAGAAAGTGTTTTCAACTCCTGAAGTTGAGTTTTAGAGTTGCTGTTCCAAAAGTCACCAACCCTCATTTAATCATCTCTCTTTAATATTTTACCTCTGGGTGACTGACCCTTAATGACAAGGTATATGTTGACTTGTTCTCTATTTTGTCTAGTCACTCCACATTACCCATGCCCCAGCCCACAAAACTTTCTTTGATTGACTCATTTGTGCTCTGGGAAAATAAAAACCTGGAAGATGACAGACTAGTGTAATAGAATAAGAACCAAGAGTAGTCCCTAGATGGGCACCAAAGGAAAATAATTTCTATCCTGTGTTCATAAAGTGAGAGAGGAAATGAGGTATTTTCAGACTGCATTCCCCAGAGCTCTGTGGCTCTGAGGGGCAAATGAAGGGTCTGTGTGGATGGACTTCCTCCATGCAAACCTGAAAAAGCCCCAGGTTATCTTATAGACCAATGCTTATGGTGGAAACACATTTGATAAAAGAGTTTGTACCAAAACAAAGCAAAGAAGCCACTGGATAGATTGATTTCTGAGGCACATCCAAGCCCCAACATGACATTGAAAGCAGGGACTCTCAAGGAAATGTATCTACCTCCATTACAATGGGGTAGACTTGCTTTCTGCTCTGTACTTTGTGAGTTAAGAAGGGACACCAATTAATTTGGGATAGAGACAGATCCTAAATGAGGAAGATATGGAGAAAGCCTATATGTTCCACTTGTTGGGACTCATGAAAAGGAGTCCATTCCATCTTACCACGAGTTCAGAGAGCTCAAACCAGTCTTATTGTCCATAAGACATTAGCTTTACAGCTACAGGATGCTTTGACCTTGATGGTGGATATCTCTTATTTAAATAACAATAGTTTGTGTCCAGGTGCATTTACTCTCCACCCTGAAGGTCCCTGATGTCAGAGGTAGCTGTCAAATAACTAGAGGATTAAGGGAAGTAAATCTCTTTGCCCTGTATACGTGATACTAGAAGGCTTCTGCCATTTTTGTCCTCACTGTTGGTTGAATACATAAGATGGTGTAAGAATAAACTGAGTACATTCAGTATGGACTTAATCTGCCCTCTTGACAGCTATCCTGTGTCTTTGTTCTTTACCCCTTTTTAGCTAGCCTTTCCCTCTTCCACACTCCCCCACTCAGGCATGAAGCAAGGGTTGCTCGGCTGGCTCCAATTGCAGCCCTGCCATCCACTCATGGGCCTGGGTCTCCTCAATACTAGTTCAACATTTTGGCTGGCTGAATCTCACTCTAATAGTTAGCTGTTCTCTCTTTAATGGGGCCACAAACTTCTGAGAAGTAATTTTACCTTGATTCAATAGAATATGATTGAGTACCAATTTCCAAAACTTGTGAGAGGTGGTTTCTTTTTTCCATGAGCTGGAGTTTATGGAACATTTGTTCTGCTGTTCAGATGGAAAAAGAAAATGAGCTGCAAGATCCATGAAGCTATTGAAGTAGACAACGGATTTTAGATGAACCAGAGGAATAAAATACTGCAATGAAGTAGCATTTTTCCCCTCAAGGGGAAATCTCCATTCTCTTCGCCTTAACTCAATAAACTATTTAGACAAGTCGCTCTTTCTATTTGACAACATTGAGAACTGAGTTATGGTGATGTGGACCAAGCTGTATGAATCCACTAGTGACAACAAAGGCAGAGCTAGACTGCACATTTTGACCTTTCATCTGGTTGGTTTTTCCACAACCAGAAGGGTGGGTCTCTTTCTCATAATAGAAATTGACCTAGAAATATGTTTAATAACAAAATATTTCCTAAGCAAACATCTCTTGTGCACTTGTTTTCATCTCTAGCTCACTTTCCATCTTCTACCACACAAATCTTTTGTGCTCTCTTTTCATGTCAATTAGCACATGTATTTTAGTGAAATAAATTTCAAATAAGTTATAATTAACATCTGGATGAGAGGGAGACTGTGCTTTTCCGTTCCAAATTTGTAGCTTTAGTACATGTTGAGGAACTTTAGTTTTTGCAGATGTTTATAAAGAAATATAAACAAATTATTCACGGTCCCCATAGAAGAGGTAAAAGGGGTCATTGTTTGCTCATTTCAATTCCAGATAAAATAAAAGGTGAGTTAGATATCCCTGGAATTTAAATGGCTGCTGTTTAAACTCTTTTCCTCTGAGACCCTTAAAAAACAAAACATTAGCACTTTTACCTAAAACAAAATCACAACATTGAAAAAGAATCTTTAAATGTGTAAATTTTTGTGATTTATTGAGTGACCTGACTCTCCTCTTTCTTTCTTTCTTTCTTTCTTTCTTTCTTTCTTTCTTTCTTTCTTTCTTTCTTTCTTTCTCTCTCCCTCCCTCTCTCCCTTTCTCCCTCCCTTCCTCCCTCCCTCTCTCCCTCCCTTCCTTCCTTCCTTTCCTTCTTGAAATATATTTTTCTTTTTATATAACATATTCTCTGTTTACAGTTTCTTCTTCCTCTCGCCAGTTCTTTCCCACCTCCCTTCCATTTTGAACCATCCCCTTTGTGTCTCTTATTAGAAAACAAACAGGGAGCTGGCCCATGGTGAGTCACATCTTTAATCCTAGCACTTGAGAAGCAGAGGAAAATGGATCTCTGTGAGTTTGAGGCCAGATTGCTCTACATAGCAAGTTCCAGAACAGCTGGGGCTACATAAAAAGACGGTGTCCCCCAAAAAACAATCAGCAATGGTAACAGAACACTAACAGGTTATTAAGCAATAATAATACAATAAGATAAAACAAAATCAAACACATCAGAATAGGAAAAACAAACAGAATGGAAAGAGCTGTGGTGGTTTCAATGAAAATGGCCCCCATAGACTTATGGGGAGTGCTACTATTGGAGGGGTGGCCTTGTTGGAGTAGGTGTGGTCTTGTTGGTGGAAGTGTCTTATGGGATGTGGGCTTTGAGGTTTCAGAAGCTCAAGCCAGGTCCAGTGTCACTCCTTTTTCCTCTTGCCTGCCAATTGAGATGTAGAATTACAGGCTTCTTCTCCAGCAACATGTCTGCCGACATGCTCCCATGCTTTCAACAATGACAATGATAACTAAACTTCTGAAAATGTAAATGAGTCCCACTTAAATGTTTCCTTATTAAGAGTTACCATTACCGTGGTGTCTCATCACAGCAATAAAAACCCTAAGACAACAGTCCAAGAAAAGGCACAAGAAACAGATATAGATGCAGAGACCCACTCCTTCAACACTTGGGAATTCCATAAAAACATAAAACTGGAAAATAATATATATATATATAATATATATATATATATATATATATATGAACTGTATAAAAGAAAGAGGGAAACATTTAAAAATATGAAATTAAAACAAATAGGAAAAACCCCTGGAATGCCATGGTGAGACAAGGAACCTCCAAAGATGCCATTGTTTTTGTTTTCTGTTGACCATATACTGCAGGGAATGCATTCTACCCTTAAGAGTAGATAGTTTCCCCAGTGAGACTCCATTGCAGAAAACTAAGTTTTCATCTGTAAAGTGGTTATCAATTGAAGATTGCTTTATATCCCTTTCTCCTTTCAGCTCTAGGACCCCATCTACCTAGTGCTTGCATACATACATACATACATGCATACATACATACATACATACATACATACATACATACATTACATACATATATATAGGCCTGTGTATGTTGCTTCAGATTCTGTGAATTCATATATGTGCCAGTCCTGTTGCATCTAGAAGGCCTTGTTTCCTTGCGTGTCCTCCATTCCCTCTCGCTCTTACACTCTAACTCTTTCTCTATAGTGTTTCCTGAGCTCTGAGAAGCTTCTCTTATAATGGCTGAGTAAGGCACTGATCTATAAGTACAGCAGAATGTTATTAGGAGTCATTTTATTGTTATGTTCCTTTGCTAAAACAGACAAACTTAGTTTCTTGGTCATCCAAGTAGTGTCAGGTATCATTTCTATCTTGTGGAGTGAACCTTAAGTCAAATCAGGCATTGGTTGATTACTCCTACAAGCTTTGTGCCACCATTGCCCTAGCATATTTTACAGGCAAGGATGCCATTGTAAAC
Organism: Cricetulus griseus; assembly: GCF_003668045.3. Lineage (NCBI taxonomy): Eukaryota > Metazoa > Chordata > Mammalia > Rodentia > Cricetidae > Cricetulus > Cricetulus griseus. The sequence goes on along the minus strand of NC_048595.1, from coordinate 334,555,185 downwards.
CAAAGGGTTGGTAACTGGGTTAGTGCCTATGTTTCTACTTTGGTATCATGCAGACTATGTTTCTGTACCAAGAACACTAGCTCATAGAATGAAGGCTCTAGGTAGACACCAGCTTGACTTCTTCATGTTCAATGAGGTGAGTTAGTGTTGTCTTCAGTAATCGGACCTTGTTATCAGTTTGTAGAGAGAAACCTATAGGTTTGACAACACCCTGAGTTGTTTGGGGGATTCCCATGAGACCCCTTTGGCCAAAAACTCAATTAGATGTTACCTATTGCTGGTACTGAAAGTTACATTTGGTGACAGGATATACATATTTGTGGCTCTCCCTCCCCATTATTGGTAATATCCTTTAGGTCACCTTCATATATGTATATATTTTAGGAAGTTTCTACTGCATTAAGTTTCCATAGTATACCTCAAATGGCCCTTAATTTTATCTATCCCATTATCCCCTCTCTTATCCCTTTCTTCTATCCCCCTCCACACTTGTTCCTCCACTTCTTGGGCCCTCACCACTGCCAATGTATCCTTAATTATCTGTTCTATTTCTCTTTCCTAGGGAAATCTATCTGTCCCCACTTAGTCCATTACTCCTTACCTAACCTATGTGGTTCTACCAATTGTAGCTTGGTTATCATTGACTTAACAGTTAACATACACATGTAAGTGAACACATGTCATATTCATATTCATCTTTCTGGGTTTGGGTTACCTTACTCAGGATAATTTTTTTCCTAGTTCCATCCATTTCCTCATACATTCCACAATTTAATTTGCTAAACCCCAAAAGGCTGAGTAATATTCCATTGTGTACCACACTTTCTTTATCCGTTCTTCTGGATGAGAGACATTGTTTGTTACAGTTTCTGGCTGTTATGAACTGAGCATCAATAAATGGTAGAATGTCTCTGTGGGAGGATGAAGCATTTTTAGGGTATATGCCCAAGAGTGGTATAACTGGATATTGAGGTAGATTGATTCCCATCTTCCTGAGAAACCAGTGTATTCCATCATGGCTCTAGAAATTTGTGCTCCTACCAGCAATGGGTGAGTATTCTCCTTACTCCTCACCAGCATGAGATATCACTTGCTTCATAGCTCTTAGCCATTTTGATGGGTGTAAGATGGTTTGATTTGCATTTCCCTGATGGCTAAAGATATTGAAAATTCTTTGTTTCTCAGCCATAAATGTGTAGGTGATAAAATTATTTGCCATTTTGTAGGCTGCCACTTTGTTCAAATGATGGTGTCCTTTTTCATAAGAAGCTTTCCAGTTTCATGAGGTCTCATTTATTAACTGTTTTTTCTTAACTTTTTATCAGAAGTTAAGAAAGTCTTGTATAATGAATTCTAGGATATATGCTACTTTCTCTTATATCAGGTTCAGTGTATCTGGTTTTATGTGGAGATCCTTGATCCATTTATAGTTGAAGTCTATACAGGGTGGTAGTTATGGACCTGTTTGGATTCTTCTACATGCAGTCATCCAGTTTGACCAGCACCATTTGTTGAAGATGCTATCTTTCTTTAATGTTTATTTCTGGCTTCTTTATCAAAAATTCAGGGTCCATAGATGTGTGGATTTATGTCTAGGACTTCCATTCCATTGTTACATGTGTCTGTTTTTGTGCCAATTGTGCCATGCTGCTTTTATTACTGAATTCAGTGTTGAGGGGATTCACAAAGGGAGGAGAGCAGGTTGTTCCACCAGGATTTTCTTAGTCCCTTTGTTAGTATTCAGGTATCTGACAGGATATGCTCTTAGCTGTATCCACCTGTGCATAAGAGCACCACCTGTGCATATTCACTAAGTTCCCTTTTAAGAGGGACCTGACCACCTCCCACCTTCTCTCTCTGCTTCTCTCTCTGCTCTCTCTCTCTCTCTCTCTCTCTCTCTCTCTCTCTCTCTCTCTCTCTCTCTCTCTCCCTCTCTCTCTCTCTCTCTCTGTGCCTCTGTTGCTCTTGTCCCCAAAGGCCCTTATCCCACCCCCCCTTTCCTCATTCACTTTGCCTCAGAAAAACAAACAAACAAACAAACAAACAAAACAAAACAACGAAACAACAACAACAACAACAAAACCCTGCACAAAAGCTACGTCCCATGGCATCTTTCTCTCGAGCACAGCTTTTATAAATTACAACAAACCCTTTGTAGTGGGGCCAGAGAATAAGAAGCATCTACAGCCAAATGTCTGGTACAGATAAGAATAGGGGATTGGATTCAGAGGAATTGTGGGAGAGGTGAAGATCTACAATCAGCCAACCTGTTTTGCTGGCCAAAGTGGCCTGGGGTTTCCCAGGGAATGCCTGTTGGAGTTGGAGGCTAGGACAAAGCAATGAGTGGGAGGAGGGGATTTTGGAGAGGAAGATCTGTGTGAAAGAGCAAAGAGGAAGGGAGGCAACAGCAGGTGGTCTGCTACAGAACTGGCCATGAGACTGGGGGATTGGATCTGGAGGAGAGGAGAGAGTGTAGAGATCTGAAGCTTCTCTACAAGCTTACCTGGCCTACTTGCTTCTCTCTGGCAGGCTTGGCTGGTGGGTTTGCAGAAAATGCCTTCTGGAATCCAGGGTTATGACAGTGGAAGGTTTGGTGGAGAAGTTTGTGATCAGTGTATATAGGGACAGAAATGAATGGGAGGCTGAGCCAAGTCGTCTTCTGCAGAGCTAGGGGTAAGACTGGGGGGCTTGGATTTGCAGGAGAGAAGGGACAGGTGGAGATCTGCAGTTAGGCTACCTGCTTCCCTGGCCAATGTGATGGCTGGAAATGTTTAGTAAAAAAATTGTTTACTGTGATGTTAAGATACTTTATTTTCTCATCAGTCACAGCTGTGCCACTTGTGAGGCACACTCTGCAATGCAGCTCCCTGAAGAAGATTTATGGCTCTCTCTAGGTTTGAGTTCCCTTTCATGTAAAAAGTACTCAGTTTTTTTATTTGTATCATGAATTTAAAAGAATCACTTGAAAGATGAACTGTTTCATGTAATTCAGATTCCACACCATTTACCGTCCCACAGAAACTGAATGAGTTAGTTATTTCCTACAATTATTAATGACCTTCGTATGAGCTTTTGATGAAAGTCATTCTTTCCCAGTCAATTATGTTGCAGGGGTCTTTGGGGAACTTTCCCATTTTGGTTTCTTTGGACCAGTTCTGTGGTTCACTAAATTAGTTCATTTTGGTCTTCTATTTCAGCAGTAAGTTATATGTAACCCAATTTTGCATGCTTATCTAGGGATGGTCCATTATTGACTTGGTTTGGAGTAGATATAATGCACTAATCTTAGGCATCAGAAATATGCCCTACTTACAGAAAATTTCAATTCAATTTATTTCTGAAATGCAATATCCATTTTTAAAAGTTCTTATCTACAAACAACAGAGAGTGGTTTTTATCCTCTAAGAATTCATCATGAGCCACTGGAGAATTTGATATATCCTTAACATCTAACTTATTTGCTTGAAGTACATTTCAGCATCAATCCCTTAGATGATTAAATGAAATTCATTCAACCATTTACTGGCATCGCTTGGAGATATACGACAGAAATGATGGTTCTATTTTGTGGGAAAAATATGACTTAAATTGCTACCTTGACACAAAACAAAACTCTTCTATGTTTTGCAAATGCTTTAGGCATTTAGATTTGGAACAGATATGAGTTATGGTGACCTTGTACAACTTATCATTCTTTACCACTTTTGCTTTTCCATTTTCTCTCCTCTCCTTCTACATAGTCTCTATCTGCAGTTCTGTGTCATGTTCATTTTGTAAGACAACCACAAAAGTTTCTGGAACGGAGTATCATGCCTGGCTCTTTACATCATTATTGTTCTGCTTTGTTCCCTTCCAATAAAATGTAATCCAGAGAATGAAAAGACAAAAGACATCTGACAGTATCTCACTAGCAGAAGAGACTGTGGGAACATCTAGAAAATCATCTTAACTTTGGGATGGGGACATAAGTATTTCTTGCTCTAGAGAACTAGATCGTTAAGTAAGTTAACAAATAACTTAATAAATTAAGTTTTAAGGACTTTGTTCATTTGCTTATAGGGCCTATCAAGTTCAATTCTACAGGGCAGGCTGGGAACCCAGAGACTTGTAGATGTTCCATCTAAAGTCCAAAGGTGAACAAAAGCATAACCCTTTCCCGTTTCACAAAGACCTCAGTAGGACTGCAGTCACTTCTTTTAAGGTCTTGGCTTGATTAGTGGGCAATGTACTTAAAGTTTACAGGTTTTAGTGTCAATAATATCAGTATTATATATATATATATATAATGTATATATGTAATATATATAATGTATATATATATATATATATATATATATAATATATATATATATATTCATAGCAACATGATATATGACCAAATGACTGGATACAATAACCTACACAAGTAGGCATATAAAATTGAGCATCAGGTAGATCTTATAATATGGTTGTAGCAAATCATTGTAATTCTATCTGGGTCTAGCTCATACACTCATTGTACCTTACTCACGGTTAGACAACTGAAGATTATCAGGTGTCAGCCACGTGTCATGAAGTTATGTTAAAGTCACACACCAGGTCCTTAATCTACACCAGAAAGTCATAAGAGGAACAGTTGCACACTGTATAAATGCTTGCCTTCTAGATACACAACATAACCTCATGTGTTTGTCTGGGATTTTGAATTCACTATCTATAACCAAATGCATGATTTCTGTCCCATTATTTTAATATAGTAGATTCCTATTTTTTTTAGGTAGAGATCTTTTGAACCATTTCTTCAAATGAAGTAGTTGAAAATGGAGTGAAATAAAGCAATTGTACAGGTGGATCCTCCATTCCTGTCTCTCATTCCTCTTCCACCAAACTGTAAGCATAATGTGAGGTTGTATCATCAGAAAAAAAAAACATACTAGAAAATAAAAAATGTATCTTGTAGTTTGAAACAGTTCTGCAAAACTTCTGCTCTATGAACCGTGTTCCATTGTTTCAGCCTCTGTATGCATCTTTATTAGCCCTAATTTATTATTCCACCCTTCAACAAGCCCAATTATGTGCCTTCTCAAGCCATAACATATTTCAGTGGTGAGCAAGCCTCTTGTTTGAAAACTGAGGCTATAAACCTAATAGCCTCTTCGGTCTCCTTCTCATAACTTATGCGAAAGCACGGTTCTGAGGAAGCATGATGAGAAGAGAAATGGAGGGTAGAGTAAAGTGAGGAGGTCACAGGATGAACTTGCTACTTGGTGATTGATGCTTGTATTGATAATAATGAGTCAAAACATATTTAATTTAAACATAGTGTCCTTCCTTAAACAGGCAGAGGAATATTTGAGAAACCTTGCAAGTAGGCTGGTTAACTTTAAAACACACACACACACACACACAAACACACACACACACACACACACACACACACACACACACACACACACACACAACAGAACAGTTTGAGCAAACCATAGAGGCAAAGGTAAATCTGAACAAATTTCATTTACATAAAACTGAGTGTTGATTAATAATGGATTTATTTACATGATTACTTTACAATTGACTATGAAAATGCTCTATTTTCCCAATCAAGCTCAATGTCAGGGTTTAAAAGACAGTTAGGCTTGTTCTTGGGGAGGAATTTTTACTACAGTGACAAAAAAAAGCATAGGAAAGAAGTGATCTATAACCAATATAAAGAAGACAACAATAGCTATAGGTAACTGTTAATAAGCATTTCTGGTATGCCAGGTCCTGTAACAAATTATTTAATTCTCCTAATATTCCTAGTCCTCACTTGTGTAGCTACAGTAACAGAAGCATGGGATACTTGGTGGTTTAAGACAAGGTGAAAAACGCAGGCACTATAGACAAATACTCAAACTTCAGTACTCAGACCAATGAAAAAAACTACAGTAGAGTTTACTCAAAACAGAAACAAAGTAAAACCTGGAAGTTATTCCTGAAGGAGCAAAGCTGTAATAAGATATAATAAGAAGGCAAGAAATATTGCACAGTGAGATTCAGCAGAGTGATTGGGGAGAGGAAAGGAAGAGGGGCTGGGCAAAGATGTGGTCCATGGAGACCTGAAGGAAAGGAAACTAGAAGAGGAAGTCAGTCAATGGAGGAGTTCAAGCTGAGCTCAGGTTTGGCACTTAAATGTAACAAGACTAATGGAACATGTTGGAGGCTCCTGAGTGTGATAAGTCAGTGAAAATGGCTTTGGGGAAATAATGGTTATTTTATTGTGATGCTGTAGAAGAGAAACCCATTTAAAAAAAGAAATGGACCATGATAGCACCTGCTTTGAACCCTCCTCACTCTGAGGATGTGGATGAAGTTACACAGAATTCCTTTCAGCCCATTATTGTGGCATTGCCCACGCTCTATTCCAAAGGGTCTCCGGGCACTTCAGAAAACTCTCAAGGGCATAACGGGATATTTTGAATTTTGAAGGAAAACAAAGCAACATTTGATCTCTTAGAGATGAACAAATTATTACCTTAAGAACATTGACCTTTTCTACAGAATTGTACTGTGTTTCTCTTTACAATTTTCCATGTTGAAGCAGCTGAGTTTTCTAAGTCTGCAATTACAGAAACTTGTAGGGTGCAGGAATCCACATGAAAGAAGAAACAAGGTGTCAGTGTCTGGTTGTGAGAATGTGAGAAGCCTTGGAATACCCAAAGTGGAGCATCTAGTTGACCCATTAATAAATATTTGGGCATATTTAATGGCAAACCCAAAGACCATTGCTCCAGTATCTGTGCACATGAACAAGTTTATATGAACATGGGTGTGTGTACCCATATGGAAGAAATTACTCAGGCATCTAATGTGTGGTTGAGATGCTTTAACCAAATCGCCCTGAACAGGGCAATTTATAAACACCAGTTTTTGTCTCTATGTACTGTTTGGGAAACACCAAATCAATGCTCTGATTTTGCTTTCTGTTTACAGATGTCACTTCGTATCATGTTCTCACATGTAAGAGCCAGGATCAGGCTCCTTTGAGTCTATTTTGTAAGGACATTACCATTTCCAACTGCTTCTCCCTCATGATGTAGTCTCCTCTTATCTGCCAATACCATCCTTCTAGAAGTTAGGTTGTCTCTGCATTGGAGGCACACAGCATTCAGAGTAGCAGGCTTCATGAACTGGAAAAATCCACAAACTATCCTAGAGATTATGGCAACATTTGGTACCTTCCACCACTTGAGGAATGAATTTCAGTGTTCTAAATCTACAGACTTTTAAAACTTGGCATGTATAAAATTGAAAAAGAAATGACCAACTGTGGTAGTAGATGCATAAATCTCAGCAAGTGGAGGGAGGCAGAGGCAGAGGAAACAGGGAGGCTGGGAATTTAAGTTTGTCTGGCTGCCGTGATTTCCAGGCCAGTTTGTGTTACATGGTGAGACCTTATAGTAAAGCAAATGAAAGAGATGGGGTGGAGAACTGCAAGAGCTTCAGCTCCATAGTAGCTATTCTGTCATTTAGAAAAGAGATTTTGGGGTGAGGGAGATGGCTCAGCAGACAAGAACACTAGCTGCCTTCATGTGGTTCCCAGCATCCATACCAACAGGCTCACAACAGCCTGTTAACTCCAGCACCAGGGGACCTAACATCCTCTTCTGGCTTCCACAAGTCCCTGCACAGACACCTGTGGTAAGCGCGCGCGCGCGCGCGCACACACACACACACACACACACACACACACACACACACACACACACACCACTTTAATTAATAAAATAGGACTTCTAAGTTTAACAACAGCATGCAGATATTTAGTCTAACCCCCAAATATCCTGTCCATTCTTTACCTAGTTCTACTGTCTTTTACTCTGGTAAAAACTCCTCCTCTACACCTGAAAGCTGTAACCCTCTATTGTTCCTCTCTGTTCCTCCACAGTGACCCTGTCATTAAGGCACGTGGCTTCTGCCTTCAGCATTCATCTTAAGACCAGCCATTTCTCCCTGCCTGCACGGGTATCCTTGATGTAAATCTCCCTCCTGCCTGCTATATATGGACTAAGAGAGCCATAACCACATCTGGTAATGCTTCCTGTGTCCATCCTTCCCCTCTTCCAAGTAGCAGCAAAGCAGCAAAGCAAAGTTCTTTCCCTTTGCAAATTTTCGAGTTCATTTTATGTGAAAAGTGCTATCTTAAGCTGCTGCAGGGAGAAGCAAAGCCCGCCAGACTTGCCCTTCTTCCTGGGCTCTGCTCAGCATCACACCCTCTGACCACAGTGCATGCTGGCTTCTTCAGTTTTTCACAGCCCAGCCTGAAATGCCTGTCCCAGCCACCCCAGGAGTGTGTGGGGACTCCTTTCATCCTCCAGCCAACAGCTCAACTGGGATTTCAACCAAACTGTTTCAGATGTCTCTGCTACAAGTAGAGTCCTTCTGCATAGCCTTAGGCTTGAACCAGTCACAGATAATATTTACAGTGTAAATGATATCGCTCCCACTCAGGATTTCACTGTATAGCTCAGGCAGCTTTAAACTTGTGATCCTCCCAATTCAGCCTAAGTGCTAGAATTACAGGTTGCCAAGCCAGGCTCCATTTGCATCTTTTGCTCAACTGACCCCACTAAACAGGGAACTCTGCTGTGATCGGAAGTGGATCTTGGTATTAGATCCATACCCATATGGATCTAGGCATCACACACTGTTTCTACATTTCCTGGGTTTTCAATAATGGTCACATTAGTGGATGTAATGTCACAGAATCTGCAATAAGTACTACAGAATAGAGAAGTGCAGCTGAAGGAAGAGAGGGCTAGTTTTTTTTTGTTTTTTGTTTTTTGTTTTTTTTTGTTTGTTTGGTTTTTTGTTTTTTTGACATGGTTTCTCTGTGGCTTTGGAGGCTGTCCAATGAATTAGTGAGTGGATATGCAAATGGGAGAATTTACTCTGTGTCATCCATCCATTAGGTGTGTGGGTTAGAATATGAGATGACCCACTGGAATTGTGCTGTGTGGGACTCCAGATAGTCTGGTCTTCTTGTCTTTGGTCCCTAACTTTGAGAGTTCAACCAAATTAAGACTCCAGATCCTTCTCACTGGATTATTCTTCCTGTATAATCCTACCTACTCACATTGCTATTTTAGTAGTTAACTGATATGACTACCTGCTGTGCGTGAGAGATTTCCAGAGTAACCATTACAAATTTGTCATGTGACAAATTCTATACCAGCATTTTTATCTATAGATACCACAGCAGTAATGTTCATGTGAATGACACACGAACAAGAAGTCTTGAGATATCTGTGACACATAGCAGAGGATGCCGCAAAGCAATATTTCAGGTTTTTGAAAAGAAATCTTATCTCTGGCCTTGTAGTCTATTAAAAATGCCCTTATACTCCACACTCTTGGGGGGAAATATCCAAAGGCTGAAAATTCTGGGATGCTTTGCAAATCTGGATTGTAATTGAAAGGGACTTTAAAAGGAAATTTATTTGCATCACATGTTTACAAAGTATTTTGATTTTTCTTAAACTTAGCAAAGTGTGTGTAGTATCATTAATTTAGCATATTAAAAGCATGCATGTATAATTTTTAAACTACTAGGGGTCAGAGTAAGGGGTTTTAGAGTAAGCACAAAAGAGAAATTAAAACCATGGAAGATCTGCTTCCTCCTACTGGGAATTTATACTCTAATGTGGAAAGTTACACACCTTCATGCAAATACAGTGTTGAGAATTGGATGTAATGTCATAGAATCTGCAATAAGTACTACAGAATAGAGAAGTGCAGCTGAAGGAAGAGAGGGCTAGTTTTTTTTTTTTTTGTTTTGTTTTTGTTTTTTTGACATGGTTTCTCTGTGGCTTTGGAGGCTGTCCTGGAACTAGCTCTTGTAGACCAGGCTGGTCTCAAACTCACAGAGATCTGCCTGCCTCTGCCTCCCGAGTGCTGGGATTAAAGGCCTGTGCCACTAGTTTAAGAGGGCTGTTTTTAAACATTGTTTTTTTTGCATTAAGATGTTGCCAGTGACAGCCTGGAACTCACTATGTAGCCTTATGACCTTGAACCAGTAGTGGTCCCTCTGCCTCTGTATCTCAAGTGGTCAGAATATAGCACAATACATGTAGCACATTCTTTAGCCAATCCAATGAAAATATTATGAAGAATATGGGATTTTTATTGGCCCTTGATAAGCAGATTTCCATATGGGTATTATTTTTTTAAATAGTGTATAAAATGGGGGTGTATAAGAAGCACAGCTGTCTTGAGCAAGTATTGCCAGTGAATGAAAAGAGGCAGGAATTTCCAGAGGTTGGTGACTTACGTTGATAGGTGGACCTGAAAGTGCCATCTACTGTTTCAGTCACTGCTTTATTGCTAGGAGGAGACATCATGGCCAAGGCAACGTTTAAAAGAAAGGATTTAAATGAGGCTTGTTTATAGTTTCAGATGATAGTCTATGATCATCATGATGAGGAACATGGCTGCAGACAGGTATGGCTCTGGAGCAGTTGCTAGCTGAGAGTTTTATATCCTGCTCCTCAGGCAGAGAGAGACTGAGTCTGATGTGGGTTTTTGAAATCTCAAAGCCTACTCCAATGACATACCTCCTCCAACAGGACTATACCTCCTAACCATTCCCAAACAGTTCTATTATCTAAGGAGTAAACATTCAAACACATGAGCTAATGGAGATTATTCTCATTCAAACTACCACATCCACTAAACTGTCTAATGGTGCATCATATAAATGGAGCCTTGGTAGCCAGAACCTGTTTTCTTTCCCACCACAATTCAACAGAAGAACACAGGGCTTCTTTCTTCCACTCAAGAAAATAAATAAAGATGTGACCAGATAGATACACCATTAAGTTTCAACACGAGGCTCATTAGGAAGACACTGCCTCTTCTCTTGGATCACTGTCCTAGTCCAGGTTTCTCTGTGATGACTAGACTCCAAGAAGAGATTCCACCTGAGCAGATAACTGGAGTTTCAATGACATGGCTCCTTCCAAACATTTACCTCAATAGTATTTGCCAAGTATCTTGTATCAGTATCTCTCAGAGGGAACGTGCACTTGTCTCCTTATGAGATTGTTCTGATTAGGGAAAATTGTTTTGGGGAAGAGATAAGTTCAATTGAAACAGGTAGAAGAATCTAAGACTGCCGACTGCAAATTTCACATTAGTCTTGACATAGTTTCACTTTTTATTTTACTTCAAATATTTTAGATTGAATACAAAGCCAGAGGTTTAGTTTTTTATAAAGATCACTCAGAACTCAAAACAGATGCTCACAGAATAAAGAATGGTAAATAGCATGTCCTTATACTAACAAAAAAGAACGGTAAATAGCTTTGTGTTTATGCCTTTCTGTATTCGGTTGGAGGATTCAATTTAATCTAAAAAAAAAGTGCAATTAAAATGTAAATGCTTTGCACTCACTTTAAGTCAATAGGCAGTAGACATTGCAGTGCAGAAGGTACCATAAAAATAGCCATGGGAGATTTGAAAAGTTTAATGTATGGTCTCTGCATCCTAGAGAAAAGGAGATATAATCACAGGAAACACAAAATATATAAGACAATATGTTAAGAGATTCAGCAATTTAAATTTAAAGACCCAAAGCTTCATTTTAATTGCAAATTGCATAATTGCATTTTCATGTTTTCCAATAAATGAGAGGAGTTTCTTTCTAAATCACTGTCTTAGAGCAGCTACTTGGCTTGAGTAAGTTCATACCCAGCACCTCTGGCAAGGAGCACTGGTTCTGGGTCAACACAGATCCACATGTACCTTCTTGGGTAGGTTGAAAATGGTGTGTCCTGTATTAAAGAATAGAATAGGAGATTGTTATCAATGGCTATATTTTGATAGAAAAGAAATGTTTTTTCTTTTATGGCACAATGAAAAAGAACTATATGTTTCTCAAGTAAATAAATGAGAGAATTAATTTTTAGATAATTACATATGGGTATTTAAAAACAACACTTGTGTATTTTAAGTATTAACAGAAGGGTTTATGGTCTACATTGTGGTTCAAAGGTCAGAATTTTAGGGTAGCTATTATAGAGTGGAGAGAGCCTAGCTCAAGGGTGATCTTTATTTTCTAGTGTGCAGTCATCACAGGCCTTGGTATTTTCTTCCATGGTAGAAAGAGCCTAGCCATTTAAGTTAGTCCAGTGTCCAAGTTACTATAACATGAAATTTTCTAGGTGAACTTAAACCTATTATTTTAATTATGAGACATAAATTTAAGCCAAAGTTCAGTTTACTATTGGGATTGAGAAATGTTAATAAATGTTAATCAGGATTAAAAAATAGGCGCTATTCATTCAAACACTTTTATTCTTATAGGCGTAAGTTTTTGTGTTAAAAAAATAAAGGGAAAGGAAATACAGGGATGGGCATATCTTAGAAGAGCAGCTCGTTGTGGCCTCACTTGGATTTCTGCTGGGAAGTCTGATGCCCTGATGGCAGCATACACTGTCTACAGTGCTGAAGTGGACATCTTGCCTAAGGCCAGCCATGCTGACTTTCTTTCCTAAGAATCTAGAATAGAGGGAATATTTAAATAGCCAGGAAACCTGTCAATGGGAGGGATTGGATCATGTAAATGGTTGAGTTGTAGTCACAGTAACATAATCTTTGGCATCAAAGGAAAGCAGGAAACGCTGATTCGAAAGTCAAGGTTCTAGTAAACACTTGTCATCCATTATTGAAGAATTGGAGCAGAAGGATTGCAATACTAAGGGTAACTAGACCAACACAGATAGACCCTGCTTCAAAACTAATGAAAAAAATGAAATCACAGCAGTAAGAAAATTCCGAAGCTGATGAGTGGAGGGTGAAAGAAGAGCAAGAAGCTGCTTCAGAAGCCTGAGATCCCATGTGGGACACCTGTCTTAGTTTAGTTTCTATTTCTCTGATAAACATCATGACCAACAACCACTTGGATAGGAAAGGGTTGATTTCATATTATAGTTTACAGGCCAACATGAAAAGAAGTCAAGACAGAAACTCAAGGCAGGAGCTGAAGCAGAGGCCGTGAAGAAGTGCTGACTACTAGATTGTTCTTCATGACTTGTTCAGACTACTTTATTATACAACTCAGGACCACTTGCCCTGGGGCATCACACAAACTAGACTGCCAATCACAGACCCATCCACACAGATTGCCAATCAAGAAAATGTCTCACAGACCTGCCTACAGGCCAATGTTATGGAAGCATTTTCTCAAGTAAGGTATCCTCTTCTGATGACTCTGGCTTATGTCCAGTTGACAAAGACACAATTAGCATAGTACCCATGGTTTCTGGTGAACAGGTTCCTACAGGCCAGAAAGATAGTTCCATATTTCCAGGGGAGCTTCCCTTGATATAGTCAGCAGTACTTCATAGATGCTACAGCAAGTACTGACAATAATTACTTAGAAGTGGCTGCAAGACCAGTCCAATAGATGCCAAACAAATAATTGCCGAGATACTGAAATGAATATCACATGGGTATCTCAAGATATAACTGTGTAAGATTTGTATCTGTGAGATTCGGGGAGTATCAGGCCACTGAACTCTCAGAAATTAGTACTGATTGCACTGAGTCCTTTACCACTGGTCATGGGTTGGACTTAAAGGGTCTCCTAATCATCTAATAGCAAGAGGTTGAGCTGGGGATATAGCTCCGAGGTGGAGTGCTTGCCTAGTCTACAAGGCCTTGGTTCTACTACTCGTACTGAGAAACAAAAGAAAGGGGCAACATTTCTAAAGGGGTTGCTTTATCAGTGATGACCAAAGAAGAAAACACAGTCTTCCATTCAGGTGCACTTTTAACTTGGAAAAAAGGCAATCAGTTCCCAAGTAGTTGTGGTAACTATGGCTAAGCTTTTTACCTTCTTCAGTCCTGTTTGTTCATTTGTTTTCATCTGGACAGGAGGATTCATGAGGCATTCCTGGGCCAGAAATCTTTATTTATATGAAATTAGGAACAGCTTATATTTGCTCTGCTTCTTCAATAACATTATGAAAGTATTTTGGGTCAGTGAATTCATTTATTTTCTGTTTTCCCTGTGTGTAGGGTTTACTGTCTATGTATTTTATTACACATCAGCATTTGTTACAATTTTTCTCATAAGATGAAGTACAAGGAGCCAATTTTCCTAATAGATTTCAAAAGAATATAGTTTTACTGTAGGTGGGGGGAAAATGCCATGTGCAGAGATGAATCTTTCCTCCATGAAGTACAGGCCCTCAAAGCTATTATAAACATTCCTTCGGTACATGTCAGTGCCTCAGCATTGGGAAGAAGTAATTTAGCTGTTGTTGAAAATCTGATTTGTGTTTGCTGAAGTATTCCAGGATCCCCTTTATGGAAACCTTCCTCAGGCTCCTACCAACAGTGGAAGTGCTCCAACAGAGGCCTGAAAAATGAAGGTCTGGGGAGAGCAGTGTAAGGGGATAATAAATACACCCGCGTCTTTGAGAGCCTACAGAACATTATGTCCTTCATAAATCCCAGCTTGCCGGAGGAGTCAAAAGAGAACAAAAGTGGAGACACAGGGTGCAGGAAAAAAGGCCTCTTTGGAAAAAAACAAATGAATCAGGAGTTCTGTAAAAGGCTGTTGGGAACAGTTGGGTGGCTTAGGACCTGCCTTTAAGGAAGCAGAGTGTGTTTGGAACTATCTCTTTTGTTGCCAAAGTACTGCAAGATTTCTTTACTCCTCTACTGGGATATTGTGTGTATGTAGGATGCAGGGATAGGCTTGAAACTGAATTGCAGATTCACAGTTCTATTGTAGGACCAGGGTACTTCAGTGCTTTTGAGGGACTCTCTTTTTAAAGCCTCAATAGCCATACATCCTTTTGTAATGCAGATAAGAGTGTCGAACAGAGGTTCTCAACCTGTGGGTCACGACCACAGGTTGAACAACTGTTTTACAGGGTCTCATATCAGATAGGCTGCATATAAGGTATTTACATTATGACTCATCATAACAATAGCAAAATCACAGTTATGAAGTAATAACAAAAATAGTTTTATGATTGGGGGTGAGCACAGTTGTATTAAAGGGTTGAAGCACTAGGAAGGTTGAGAACCACTGCTGTAGAGTGCAAGAGCTGGGTGCATTTGACTGGCAAGTGAAGAAAGAGAGAGCATGAAAGGAGAGAAGAGGAAGGAAGGGAAATCCACGAATCTGATGACAACATACATAAAATACTGAACTTTAAAGAGTCAATACCGAATCTTTGGAATTGTGAAGAATAAATGTAGATTCTTTGGAAACAATGAAGCATTTCTTTGAGTAGCAGGGGAGATAATATTGAATATTGGTGAAGGACGTAAATGTAAGGATCCATAGGGTGTGAGTTTAAATCAGAGATGCCATATTGGCTGGCTATGGAGTGTCAATTCCCCTTTTTCCAAGGTAATGTCTAGTCAAGGGGTTTCAGTGACATGCAATAATGATAAGTTTTTAGATCCCCTACATGATGTTGGTACTTGTCTCTTCTGCCTGGCTTACTTCACTTGGGATAGTTATCTCCAGTTCAATCTGTGTTGAGGCGAATGACAGGACTTCATTCTTTCCACTGTTAAATAGTATTCCATGGTATATGTGTACCAAAATCTCTTTGTCCATCATCAGCTGGCAGAGCTTCCGTTGTTTCCACATCTTTGCTGTTGTGAGTAATGCTGCAATGAACAGATATCTCTTGATGTAGTCATTTCATTTCATTTGCATCTGTACTCAGTAGAGTGATCAATGGATCACAGATATTTCTACTTTCCTCTTTCTTTCTTTCTTTCTTTCTTTCTTTCTTTCTTTCTTTCTTTCTTTCTTTCCTTCCTTCCTTCCTTCCTTCCTTCCTTCCTTCCTTCCTTCCTTCCTGCCTGCCTGCCTGCCTGCCTGTCTGTCTGTCTGTCTGTCTTTCTTTCGTACTTTCTTTTTTGAGGAATCCGCATACTGTTTCCCATAATGTCTGTGCTAACACATTTGCTTCCAGCTGTGTATAAGGGTTACTTTTCTTCTGCATTCTTATCATCTCTTGTAGTCTTTTTGATAGTAGCCATTTTTCAAGGGTGATTGGATATCTTAATGGAGACTTTGATTTGAATTTCCTTGATAATTGGTGATATTGAGATTTTTTATAGCTATTGGTAATTTGCATTTATCACCCCAGCAGTGTTTATTTAAATCTATTCCCCATTATTAATCAGGTTACTTACTTTTTTTCCTACCAATCTTTTAGAGGTCCTTAAAAGACATACAATATGCCAATTTTTCTCCCATCCTAGGCATTGTCCTTTTACACTGCTGTTTCCTTTTCAGGAGCTTTTAAATTTATTTATGCTTTGGTGTTCTGTGTTTTGAGAAGAAACTGTTGATCATTCCAATGTCCTGAAGCATTTCTCTTGTTTGCTTCAACTAATTTGTCTTTAATTCACTTTGAGTTAATCTGCTTAGTAACAGGTAAAAGGGATTTAATTTAATTCACTGAGTGTGGATATCCAATTTTCTCAGCCACCATTGAAAAGATTGTCCTTTGTTCAACACATGTTCTTGGGATGTTTTTCAAGAATCAATTGGCTATACATGGGTAAGTTCAAGTCGACACTTTCTATTCCATTCCTCTGGCCATTTATTGTTTGTCCCAGCATAAGAATTACCTAACCACAGTCTCAGTTAATCCTCAAAACTATATCTGAGGTACATTTTATAAATTAGTATGTGAGGGATGGAGAAGTGAAATCCTTTAATTAAAAAGTCAAAGTTGGCCAGTGCCAGTAAGCTTTGATTTTGATGTTTGACATGCTTGAGATTTTGATCCAAGGACTAAGAATAAAGGCAGGAAGAGTAACTAACATGCAGTATCCAAGACTCTCCACTCTTTACCTACCAAGACTAGCCATCAAATGTCACCAGAAATGCCTTAACAGTGTTGTCTCTCTTGGTCATGGTGCTTTAGCGAGGCCTCCTCTTCTGTGAAGTCAGACATTTGTGAATTCCATGTATCCTGGATTTAACTGTCTGCTTCAGAGTTGATATGATACTTCACATAGGGTAGTGTTCTGGGATGAGGGCTAGAGATGCCATTTGCTATGCACTCTCTCCATCTATTTCAGTGATTTAAAACAAACTTAGAAATGATTTCAAATGCCCATGCCTCATATCCTCATTTTAAACACATAGGGTTATTCACCCAATCCTACAATATCATGAGGGTGATTTGGTGGCATTCATATGACCTGCTGTTGCTATTGCCAGCTTGAAGCTCAGAGCCTTGGGAAACAGGCCTTTGGATAAGGTGGAATCTCTTCATCACCTTGTTTTCCTGTGTTGAGAGTTTCAGAGTGGCTGTCTCTTTACTGATCAAGCCACCATTGGAAACACGAAGTAATTCCTATCAATGTACTATTAGGAAAAGAAGAAAACACAGAGAGTAATTGTTTTGATCTAAAGGAGTTCATAGTATTCTCATATGAAGACCAGGAAAAGTCCATGGTCAAACCATCTATGACTGGTTGTTCTTGACTTTTAACTAGTTCTTAATTACAGGAATAGTTAAGTAAGTCACTATTGGAAAATAGAACACATTTTTTATTTGTATTGCTGTTACAGCAGTGGAGAATGCTATCAGAAAGAAGGGAATTTAGGAGTTACTAAAGGATGAGTCCACATTCCTTTTCTGGCCTTCCGAACCTTGACTGAATAAACACAGCTTTAAAAGGCTTATCATTGAAACCATAACTTAAAGCACAAATGCTTGATTTTTAACCTTGAGTCAATCAATAAGCAGTTAGATCTTCTTCACCATGTAACTTAATCTCGCTGGAACTTAGGTTTTTCTTTAAAAATAATCTTTGCAATCAAATGAAAGGGCTATAATGTATAAGGAAATGAATGCTTATTATATTTCTTTCATCTATAATAAATGGCTTTTGGGACCATGGTTCTAGAGAGACTGTTAATTTTAATTATCACTGTGGTTTACATAAGCTTGGCTACTGGTGCAGCAACTGGTCTTTAAGGAAGGTTTTGGTATCTGTAAGAAGCAGAACCTTTGGGATGCACAGCAAGGAAAGACAGGAAGTAAGTCATTGGAACCAAGGCTTGTCTGATCCCACTAGTTTCTCATCAGACACCTCTTTAATGGATGAGCACCAGACTGTACAGAAGTTCAGGGACATCTAACATCAATCTTATTTTAATAAAAGAACTAGTGTTTTACGACCTGCATCAATGACGATTCGAAGCATGGCTTTAGACAGACTACTCACTGCTGACATTTCATTTTCATCATTGAAGAAAAATGGAATAGTCATTATTTTAGTCATTTCATCAAACTTCTCTATTTCCCCCAAACCCTTTGCATTGTACCTATACAAAATTATTTTCGTCATCCATAGGATTTGGAATGGGGTGTCTTTTTTATGTCATTCTTTGGCTAACACACTATTAATCAATTTTTTTTCTAGTGTTGAGGATGAAATCTAGAGCTTTATGCTTAATTAACTCATGCTAAGACTAAACCATGTCTGTAGCTCCTGGTTTTTTGAGAAGATGCATTATTATGTGGTCTAGACAGGCTTTGAACTTATTACATAGCCAAGGCTGCCCTTAAATTCCTCCTGGTTTGCCTTCCTTGCAGAGACTGCAGATGTTTGCCACTGTGCCATCTACAGATGACTGATCTGTCATTAGAGGAAATTTGGCTTGCCAGTTCCCTATTCACAAACTCTCCATAGCTCCCTGCTTGGTGGAGGTAATCTGGCAAAATTGAGACCTGTCAAGACAGGTCACAGAGATGATACAGACTTCAGATCTTGGAGCTCAAAATTCTTCAGTTATACATATAGAGTCCTTTGTATTCCCAATTATCTGCCCTTTATAATCTTCACATGAGGCTATTCAGTGGTCTCACAGACCCATCAGGGCTTCTGACCCCCTTCCCATGCCTTTCCACTTACATTGTCTCTGTCCTACTGCTCACAGCCAGATCCTGCAGTTCCTTTTCTAGTAGGGATTGCATTTACAATCATGATACTTATGGACTGGGCTGCTTGATTTTTAACCTAGAGCCAATCAGTTAAGCAGTTGGATCTTCTTCAACAAACAACTACTGGGCTCTTCTTCAGAGATGTGGCCTACTTTTCCCTGTGGAAACTTTTACCTCAGGCCAATTTTTATTCCTTTTTAGGTTTAAAAATAAACCTTCTCATTATGTGTGTGCTTTTGTGTCTATTTGGTGGTGTGTGTATGTGTGAGCAGGTATCAGAGGCCAGAGGTGACAGATACCCTGGAGCTGGAGTTACCAGTGGTTGTGAGCCACCCAACACAGGTGCTGGGAATTTAACTTGAGTCCTCTGTAAGAGCACTAAATTCTTTTATAGGCTGAACCATCTCCCCAGTGTTGCTCCCTCACCCTTTTTTCTTTAAGTAAGTTATCTTCCTTATGCCAAATAATCACTGCCCCTTCTCCACACTTAAGTTATGCCTTTAGCTCTTCCTTCACATAGAGTTTAATCATTCTTCACCTGTTTCTTTTACCACCTCACTGATAACCAGAGGCCTGGTATTCTCTCAACAGCTCTAACTACTGTTCTTTGAACTCTCTTTAAACATTGACAAGGCCAACTTTTAAAGGTAGGATTCTGGTCTGGCTATCAATTTTATAAACTCCACCATTTACATGATTTTTTAAAACTAATTTCTCTAAAAGTCCAAAAT
Source organism: Cricetulus griseus (assembly GCF_003668045.3). Taxonomy (NCBI): domain Eukaryota; kingdom Metazoa; phylum Chordata; class Mammalia; order Rodentia; family Cricetidae; genus Cricetulus; species Cricetulus griseus. The sequence continues at coordinate 334,535,498 of NC_048595.1, read as the reverse complement.
TAATACAAATTACATGGAATACAAAGATCCTGGAAAAGGGTAGCAGAATTTTAACCTAGAGCCAATTAGAGTGTAGCAGAATTTTATTTTGGTTGAAGCTTTTTATTAGACCTTGAGTTGAAGAAGGAATGGACTCCATATAGACACATTTTCATGTCATTGGCTGTATGATTTTTCCACTTGCTTCAAAGGATTCTTGAAAACCCCAAGAGGATGGGAAATGAAGCAAAAGCAATGGATTCTGCCTCCTCTGTTCTTTAATTGCCCAGGAGATCAACACTAGTGTTGGATTGCTCTTCTGACTATTTCTAGGGACAAATATGGGGATGCATGAGATCAACACAGCTCTTCCTTTAAATCCAGCAGAAGTGATGCTGGGTTACCTTGAAAACCAATATTTTTACAGACTGGAACCTTCTTCTTTTCGTTTTTGGTAACATTCATGCCAAGGTGCAGACAGTTAAACTGTGAAGTCCAAGCTGTCTTCGGGAGCCTACTGTGGGGCCTAAAAGACTTCCACGTACAATTTTCCTGCTCTGTGACTACTTTGGAAGTAGAAACTCCAAAGCTGCTAAAGCTGTTTCTGTTGAAGCTTCATAGAACAAGTGTGATATGTCTCCATACAGCATTGTTTAGATTACTTTAGAAAAGAAAGAAGAATAATTATTGTTCTAAACCACAAATATTGGGTGGCTTGTTAAGTATAGAAAATGCAACATTCATTCTTGTTCTGGCTACAATTGTACAAAAGTATTGAAATAACCCCCTGTATCTTATCAGACCACCATGCATTAAAACTAGAATTCAACAGCAATACGAATTGCAGAAAACCTACATATGCGTGGAAAATGAATAACTCCCAATTGCACCATTCCTGGGTTGAGGAAGAAATAAAGAAATTAAAGACTTCCTAGAATTTAATGAGAATGTGGACACAACATACCCGAACTTTTGGGACACCCTGAAAGCAGTCCTAAGAGGGAAGTTCATAGCACTAAGTGCTCACATGAAGAAACTGGAGGAAAGTCACATTAGAGAATTGATAGAACAACTGAAAGCTTTAGAGCAAAAAGAAGCAAACACACCAAGGAGGAGTAGACGCCAGGAAATAATCAACCTGAGAGCCCAAATCAACAAAGTAGAAACTAGGAAAACAGTACAAAGAATCAATGAAACAAAGAGTTGGTTCTTTGAGATTAACAAGATAGACAAACCTCTATCCAAACTAACCAAAAGGCAGAGAGAGAGAGCATGCTAATTAACAAAATCAGAAATGAAAAGGGGGCTATAACAACGGACACTGAGGAAATCCAGAGAATCTTTAGGTCATACTTTGAAAACCTGTATTCCACAAAATTGGAAAATCTAAAGGAAATGGACAGCTTTCTGGATAAATATCACTTACCAAAATTAAATCAAGATCAGATAAACAGTTTAAATCGACCTATAACCCCTAATGAGATAGAAGCAGTAATCAAAAGCCTCCCAACCAAAAAAAGCCCAGGGCCAGATGGCTTCACTGCAGAATTCTACCAGAAATTCAAACAAGAGCTAATTCCAGTACTCCTCAAACTGTTCCGCACAATAGAAGCAGATGGGATATTGCCAAACTCTTTCTACGAGGCTACAATCACTTTGATACCCAAGCCACACAAAGATAAGACTAAGAAAGAGAACTACAGACTGATATCCCTCATGAACATTGATGCTAAAATACTCAATAAAATATTGGCTAATCGAATCCAAGAACATATCAGAAAAATCATCCACCACGATCAAGTAGGCTTCATCCCAGGGATGCAAGGATGGTTCAACATACGAAAAACCATTAATGTAATCCACCATATAAACAAACTGAAAAAGAAAAACCACATGATCATCTCACTAGATGCTGAAAAAGCCTTTGACAAAATCCAACATCCCTTCATGATAAAGATCTTGGAGAGAACAGGAATAACAGGAACATATCTAAACATGATAAACGCGATATACACCAAACCAATAGCCAACATCAAACTAAATGGAGAGAAACTCGAAGCTTTTCCTCTAAAATCAGGAACAAGACAAGGATGTCCACTCTCTCCATACCTCTTCAATATTGTACTTGAAGTTCTAGCTAGAGCAATAAGACAAGAACAGGGGATCAAAGGGATACAAATTGGAAAGGAAGAAGTCAAACTTTCACTATTTGCAGATGACATGATAGTCTACATAAGTGACCCGAAAAACTCTACCAGGAAACTCCTACAGCTGATAAACACCTTCAGCAAGGTAGCAGGATACAAAATTAACTCAAAAAATCTGTAGCCCTACTGTATACAGATGATAAACTCAATGAGAAAGAAATCATGGAAACATCACCTTTCACAATATCCACAAGCAACATAAAATATCTGGGGGTAACACTAACCAAAAAAGTGAAAGACCTGTACAATAAGAACTTTGAGACTTTAAAGAAAGAAATTAAAGAAGATACCAGAAAGTGGAAAGATCTCCCATGCTCTTGGATAGGCAGAATTAACATAGTAAAAATGGCAATCCTACCAAAAGCAATCTACAGATTCAACGCAATCCCCATCAAAATCCCAACACAGTTTTTCACAGACATTGAAAGAACAATACTCAACTTTATATGGAAAAATAAAAAACCAGGATAGCCAAAACAACTCTTTACAATAAAAGATCTTCTGGAGGCATCACCATCCCTGACTTCAAGCTCTACTATAGAGCCATAGTTCTGAAAACAGCTTGGTATTGGCACAAGAATAGACAGATAGACCAATGGAATCGAATTGAAGACCCAGATATTAACCCATGCACCTACAAACACCTTATTTTTGACAGGTGCTAAATCCATACAATGGAAAAAAGATAGCATCTTCAACAAATGGTGCTGGCACAATTTGATTTGGACATGCAGAAAATTGCAGATTGATCCATACCTGTCACCATGCACGAAACTTAAGTGCAAATGGATCAAAGACCTCTCCATAAATCCAGCCACACTGAATCTTCTAGAAGAGAAAGTGGGAATAACCCTTGAACAAATTGGCACAGGAGAACGATTCCTGAACATCACGCCAGAAGCACAGACACTGAGGTCTGCAATCAATAAATGGGACCTCCTGAAACTGAGAAGCTCCTGCAAGGCAAAGAAAACAGTCAGTAGGACAAAACGACCACCCACAGAATGGGAAAAGATCTTCACCGATCCCACATCTGACAGAGGACTGATTTCCAAAATATATAAGGAGCTCAAGAAGCTAGCCACCAAAACACCAAACAATGAAATTAAAAAGTGGGGTGCAGAACTAAATAGAGAATTCTCAACAGAGGAATCTGAAATGGCTGAAAGACACTTAACAAAGTGCTCAAAATCATTGGCCATCAGAGAAATGCAACTCAAAACAACTCTGAGATACCACCTCACACCTGTCAGAATGGATAAAATAAAAAATACCAATGACAATCTATGCTGGAGAGGATGTGGAGAAAAAGGAACACTCCTCCATTGCTGGTGGGAGTGCAAACTTGTAAGACCACTCTGGAAATCAGTATGGCGGTTGCTCAGAAAAATGGGAATCAGTCTACCTCAAGATCCAGCCATTCCTCTCTTGGGTATATACCCAAATACTGCATATCCATACAACAAGGACATATGTTCAACCATGTTCATAGCAGCATTGTTTGTAATAGCCAGAACCTGGAAGCAACCTAGATGCCCCTCAACTGAAGAATGGAAAGAGAAAATGTGGTACATTTATACAATGGAGAACTACTCAGCAGAAAAATGCAATGGAATCTTGAAATTCGCAGGCAAATGGATGGAACTAGAAGAAACCATCCTGAGTGAGGTAACCCAATCACAAAAAGACAAACATGGTATGTACTCACTCATATATGATTTTTAGACATAGAGCAAAGGTTTACCAGCCTATAATCCTCTTCCCCAAAGAAACTAGAAATCATGAATGACTCTAAGGGATAAATGGACCCCAGGAATGGGAAGTGGCATGAACTCCCGAGCTAATTGAGAGCATGAGGGTAGGGGAGTGGGTGCTGCCACAATAAGAGCACAAGAAGAAGAGGAGAGGAGAAGAAATGGAGGAGCAGATATATTGAGTTGGGGGAAGAATAGAGGAGAGAGATCAGGATGAGAGATACCATATCAGAGGGAGCCACTATAGGTCTGAGAAGAGATCTGGAACTAGAAAGATCTCCAGAGACCTAAAAGGATGACATGATCTGACAGTCCGGGCAGTGGAGGAGAGGATGGCCTAGAAGCCCTTCCCCTAGAATGAGAGTGATGACTACTCTCTATGCTATCCTAGAGTCCTCATCCAGTGGCTGATGGAAGCAGAGACAGACATCCACAGAAATACACTGAGCTGAAATCTGGAACCTAGTTGAAGAGAGGGAGGAATGAAGAATGAAGGGGTCTGTACCAGGTTGGAGAAACCCACATAAACAGTTGGCCTGAAAAAGGGAAAGCATATCGACCCGAGATGCTCTTTGGGAGGCCAGTACGGGACTAATCCAGCCCCCTGATCATGGATGCCAATGGGGAGGCCCCTGCACTCCTGGGAGCCTCCAGAGGTGGACTGGTGTTTTGCCCTGGTGTGTGTGTGGGACTTTGAGAGCCCATCCCACTTGAAGGGATGCACTCTGTCTCTGAACACATGGGGAGGGACCTAGGCCCAGCACAGGAAGATTTGGTGGACTTGGTGGAGCCCCAGTTGGGGGCCCTACCCTGCCTGGGGAGTGGTGGGTGGATGGGGTGGGGGGGTAGGTTGGAGGTGGGGGAGAAGGAATGGGGAGGGAGAGGGAAGGGGAATTACATGTGAAACAAGCCTGTTCCCTAACTTGAATTAATAATAATAATAATAATAATAATAATAATAATAATAATAATAATAAAAAGAGAGAAAAAAAAGAAAGAAAAAATGTCATGTATCAAGGATTGGTAAACTAAAGCTGCAATGGGATGTCATCTGTTATCTTTTTAGGCATACATATACATACATACATACATACATACATACATACATACATATGAAATAGTGTTAGAGAATGATGGCTGTTCAAGGATTACATAGCAACCAAACCATATATATGTATGTATATATATATATATATATATATATATATATATATATATATAACAAATGAATGCTAGTGATATTTTGATAAACTGGGACCTTTGCACACTGCAGGTGGGATGCTATGAAAAAATATTGTCGAGGGTCCTAAAAAAATTAAAACTAAAACTACCATAGAATGCAATAATTCTGCTTCTGGGTATTTATCCAGAAGAATTGAAATAACTCTTATTTTCATTGTGGCATTATTCACCAGAGCTAGGGTGTGTAAACAACCTAAATGTCCTTCAACAGATGAATGGATGGAGACTATGTGATCTAAATATACAATACAGTGCTACTCAGCTTTGAAAAATAAGGAAAGAAAGACTCCCATAAACATTAGCTTGGATGAGCCTTTGAGAATATTACATTAACTTAAATAAGCCAGTCACAGAAAGACAAAGACTGCATTATTCTATTTATAAGTGACATTTAAGACCATCTCATTCAGAGAATCAGAGTGGGGTGATGATTGCTAAGGACTCAGTGCATAGGGAATTGAAGGGTACTCAAACAACAAGCAAGGCAAGGCATGTCAATCAAATACAACAGAAGGAGCTCTAAGATACTGCTGAACTTTTTGTTGCTAACTGAAAAAGTTGTTGGATAAATCTGACAGTAAGTGTTCTTACCACAATAATAACAAAATTAAGGGAAGATTTGCTCTTACAAAATAATGAAATAAGTCAAAATTAGAGAAGAGTAGAATAAAGAACATTAAATAGTGTTAGAGAATGATAGCTGTCAAAGGATTAGATAGCAACCAAACCAAATTTATGAGGAGGTTTTTGAGGGAGATCATAAACTCAAGCATCAATATACTTTTCGGAAAGCTAAAAGATTACACAACTACAATGAGCTATTACTATTGCTCTGTAACCTATCTACCTACCACAAACACATCAGTAGGGAAAATGTGGCAGAGAGAAAACCCTAAACATCACACTAATCCCTCCCCCCCCAATTGTGATACTAGAAGCCAATTACAAGTCTTGTTTTGCAAACACTACTTGCTTTCAGAGTTCTGTTTGTTTGTGTTTCCAGACAGGTTGACCTATTTCCTAGGTCTATGGTTTAAAACCACAGTTAGTACTGTGACATGCTCCCACTGGACCTCTGATACATTTATATACTAAAAAAATATAGTTTTATTTATAACTAAACTTCTGTTTCTGCTCTCCTGTGGGAATGTCCATGGACTTCTTGCCCTGTCAACAGCTGCCCTCTGCATTTCTTCTAATACTGGGAATGGTGTCTGGAATGCCAGTGCAACCAGCATGAAGAGCAGAACTTTAACAAGATCCACACTTTCTTCCCATACCCTTTTTCCCACCAAAGAAATCTGCATCTGTACTTGATTTAATCAGCACCATGGTGTTCATTAAAGCCAACCACCATGCCCTCTGCTCTAATTCCTCCCCAACTCTCTCTACCACGATTCCCCCCCAACTTCATGCATTCTTCTCCACCCTACCACCATTACTTAATCCACTCAGTGATGCCAGTATGGGTATTGGTGGAGGACCATCTACTGGAGCATGGGTTAAGAAAATGGAACCTCCCTCACCCAACAGTCTTCTGTTGCTAATAGCTCCTCAGCTAGGGGTGGGGCATTTGTGACTATCTTCTCTTCTCATGATGGAATGTTGTCTGGCTTGATTTTATACAGGATTCATGTATCTTGCTACAACCACTGTGAGGTCATATGTGCAGCTGCCTTGTTGTGTCCTGAAAATACTATTTCTTTGTAATCATCCACCACCTTTGGCTCTTAACAGTCTTTATACTCTCCTTTACAGTAGTCCCTGAGCCTTGGCCCTAAGGGATGTGATGAAGATGTCCCCTTTAAGGCTAACTACTCTACAGTTTCTTATTCTCTGTGCATTTGCCAGTTGTTAGTCTCTGTGTTAATCACCAAAGACTACTAACAGAAGCTTCTCTAAAACTTGAAGCAATTGCATGGAACTAAGGAACAAGACTGGAATACCTACTATCCAAACTCCTTTTCAATATTGTTCTAGAAGTACTAGCTCAAACAATAAGGAAAGAGAAGGAAATTAAAGGTATGCAAATAGGGAAAGAGGAAGTCAAACTACCACTATTTGCAGATGACATGATCTATGCATGGGAGAGGCCCAAATTCTAGCAGAAAACTTCTAGAAATGATAAATTCAGCAATATAGCAGGATATAGAATCAAGTTGCATGAATCAATAACTTTCCTATACACCAATAGCAAACATACAGAAAAAGGGATCATGGACACAATCCCATTCACAATAGGCTCAAATAAAATAAATTATCTAGGAATAAACCTAACCAAGGAAATGAAAGATCTCTACAATGAAAATATAAACCCCAAAATAAAGAGATAGAGAAAAACACTAGAAAATGGAAAGATACCCCATGCTCATGGATTAGTAAATCAATGTTGTGGAAATGACCATTTTACCAAAATCTATTCATTGCAAACCCAATCAAAACCCCCATTCTGTTCTCCAAAGAAATGTAGAAAACTATCTTAAAATTCACATAGAACCATGAAAGGTCATGGACAGTGTCTTAGTTAGGGTTCTATTGCCACAGGGAAACACCAGGATCCAAAAAGCAACTTGGGGAGGAAAGATTTATCTGACTTACACTTCACTATCAGTATTCATCATCAAAGGAAGTCAGGACAGGAACTCAAACAGGATAGGAGCCTAGAGACAGGACTGATGCAGAGGCCATGGAGGCATGGTGCTTATTGGCTTGCTCCTTATGGCCTGTTCAACCTTCCTTCCCATTTAAAATTCATATGATTTAATTTTTTTGGTTGAATAATAGCATTTGTACCTTTTATGTGGAAGTAAAGATTTTGTAAGTTCTTGCTACAAAAGAAGACTTAAGCTATTAGCTTAATTAGGAGTACAAAATTATTCTCAATTGACAATTTCAATGGAATCCTCTTTGTAGAATTTTTTTAATTGCAGAGTTTCAGTGCTATATGGCTTATGTAGTGCTTGTTACCATTGTTTTGAAGTGTTATTACTCTCCAATGATTTCTGAGCTGAGAGTGAAAAAGCCTTCATTGACTATAAACTTATAACATCCAGGAAATCACTTAACTTTTCTATGGATATCAATTTTCTTATTAGTAAAATGAATCCATTGAACAAAATTATCTCTGGGAAAAAGTTCTAAAATATATCTGATTTTGTGGTTACAATATGCTTATAAGAATTACCAGTCAAACATGGGGAAGGGCCTAGGGCTGGCCCAGGATGATGTGGTAGACTTTGGGGAGCCCCTTTTGAGGGCCTTACCCTGCTTGGGGAGTGGAGGGGAGATGGCTAGGGGCAGGTGGGATGTTGGGGGGGAGGAGAGGGAGAGGGAGAAGGGATTGACTTCTGAAGCAAGCTTGTTCCTAATTTGAGCTAATAAAATAAAATAAAATAAAAATAAAAAATAAAAGAATTACCAGTCAAATAAGCAAATTTGGATAAAAGAAGTCTTTCTTTTTTTAAAAAAATATAGTTTTATTTTTAATCGATGAGGAACCTTAACAGGGTTTAAGCTTAGTGGGAAGCACTGCTGACAATTTATCTCCCGAAATCTGTAGACTTTAGTGGGGTAGCAAAAGAGGTGGAAGAAATATTAGTCTAGCAGCTAGCAGCAGGAGTGAAATGAACCCCATAATAATCTAAAGAAATCCCAAAAGTCTGCCAACCCAAGAAATTGACTCATAAATTGTCCGTAAAGAAGTCTTTTCTAAAAAGTGAACATAAGCTGGGGAGTGGTGGCACATGCCTGTAATCCCAGCATCCAGTAGGCAGAGGCTAGCCTGGTCTGCACAGTGAGTTCCAGGACAGTCAGGGCTACACAAAGAAATCCTGTCTCAAAAAACAAAAACAAAAACAAAAACAAAACAAAAACAAAAACAAAAAACAAAAAAAAAGTGAATGCAAGTGACTATTTTCTTCAAGTGGGTAATGAAGACAAAAATTAATAATATTGTTCTTGAGGAAATTGTTATGATTATGGAAGACATAGGGTACTTATTATAGATGTTCTTTAAGCATGTTCTAATTTTGTTTCTCATAGTATTGCTGTGAGGTTAATATTGCCAACAGAAATCTGTTGAATAATAAACTGGGACATAGTGAGATTTAGTCAAGATCATGAAACTAAGAAATTATATATTTTACCATTTGGGCTATGTCATCAGGCTCCAAAGCCATTCTCATATCCACTGAACTACCTTGCTTACATTTCTTCTAGTAAGTGTAGTACAACTTCTCATGTGTGTTTCTTCTAGTCACTTCATTATTAACTGAATATTCATGCTCTCTCTTTCCCCAGATTCATATGCTTAGCTCTAACTCTGATTCAGTGAAGGTTTCAGGAATCAGCAACATTGGGAGGTGACTATGCTAGATGAGGTTAGAAAACAGAGCCCTCATGAATGGGATTAATACTCTTGTATAATTGCCAAGAACCATGCTTTTAATCCCAAAATTCAGGAGCCAGAGGGCAGGTATATCTTAGAGAGTTCAAGGTCAGTGTGGCCTACACAGCAAAATGCCAGCCAGAACTACTACGTAATAAGACTCTATATCAAAAGAAATTACATTGTTAATTTATTGCACTTTGTTAAAATAGTGCCACCAACTTAATGCACCATGCTTTTAAAAGGCTATTCCAGTGATATCTTAACCTTATTACAAAATATACATGTTTTTTTTTCCTGGCTCTAATTTTTCATAAAAATCAGTTGCCTCCGTTTAGTCACAGGTTGATAAACCTGTGTACTTTGAAGATTTTTTTATTCCTTACTGGCTACCTGACAGTCACACATTGAAGTCTCTGGTTGGTGAATCCTACTCTTGACTTCCACCACTGCATTGGTGGAGGCCAAGATGAAGAAGACCAAGGAATGAGAGGTCAAGACACACCAGTAAAGCTACAATATCCATTATGAGGCTGAAGTGGGATTTGAACCTCATCATCAAGGGCATATTTTTATTGATTATTTTAATGAGACTATATGTACTCAGAGAGTCTAATCTTGTCAAAACTATGGATAAATGTTAGAGAATTAACAATTAAATAGTAGCTTAATAGACAGGCACAGTGGTACATACCGACAATTCCAGTACTCAGCAAGTACAGGCAAGAGGATCATGAGTTTGAAGCAAGTTCAAAACCAGCTTGAGTTATGTAGATTCCACTACAGGTTAGTGGTAGAGTACTTGATGAACATGTATAAACATTCAGTCTACAATGTGCTGGTTAACTTTTTGTCAACTCAAAACACACTCTACTCATGTAGCAAGAGAGAAAGTCAATTGAGCATTTTTTCCACCAGATTGTCAGGTACACAACTCTATGAAACATTTTACAGATTAATGATTTCTGTGGGAAGGTTTAGCCCAGAGTGGGCAGTGCCAACATGGGAATTTGAGCCTGGGTTGCTTGCCTAAAATAACAAAGTGAGCAAGCCATGGGGAGAAAGCTAGTAGGAAGTATTCCTCCATGAACTCCACTTGAGTTTCTTCTTTCAGGTTCCTGTGTGAGTTCCTGCCCTGACTTTCCTTCACAACAGACTGTGAATAGATGAGTAAGCCAAACCGATATTTTCGATATTTTCTTCCTCAAGTTGTCTGATGTGCTATCATAGTAATAGAAAGCAAACTAAAGCAGTCATTGTCATATGCATACTAACACAAAACATCTTGCATCCAATCTATAGACATATTGTCTAATATACATCTGTGCGATTAAATAATTAATAGATGACACTCATATGTTTGTTCAGCAAAATATTTATTTAAAACGTTTTGTATCGTAGTTAGTTAAATGATACTTAAAACCTTATAATTGAGGGACAGGGAAACAGCACAATGGATAAAGGTACTTACTACCAAGGCTAAAGACCTGAATTTGATCCCCAGGATCCACATGTTAGTAGGAGAGAACTGACTCTCACAAGTTGGCCTCTGACCTCCATGCATACTCTGTGGCAGGTAATCCTACCACCACACACACACATATACTACACAAGTGTTTTTAAAAATGCCCCCGCCCTGAGAAATAGCATTTATGGTACCAGGAGATGCCATGCAAACTTCCAAAGGAGGGAGGCAACCAACAGTCATATCCAAGGTGATGCCTATGAGCCATATTGTTGACCTGCATGGCCTGATAACTTTATTGATACAGTAGTGGCACACATATCTTGGCTGTAACAGATAGATCTCTAATTGAACATAATACCTACTCAACAAAGGGGATAATATGTCTGGTCCTGGAAACTTAGCTAACTATTTAGTGCTAATGAAATCATGGTTTTGGGAGAAGAATCTACAACCACTAATTTACCAAGCTAGCATAATCCTCAACAACAACCTATTAACATTTGTCCTTGAATCCACAGATAAGTATAGTCTTCATCCCTCATCAAATTCTCTTTGCAACAGATGGAGACCACTACAAAAAAATCCACAACCAATCAAAATTCAGAGAGGTGGAGCCCAGTCCCAATGGATACATCTTCAAAATAACTCCTTCACCTAAGGCCCAGGGAACACTGCAGAAGGCAAAGCAGAAAGATTTAAGTGCCAGCATATTGGGGAGTTTACTGTGAGATTGTCTCCTAGTAACGTCAGAAGCTACACCCATACAGACTCCAACATGACTACCCACACGTGAGGTGAGCAAGAATGAAATCAATGGACATGCCAAAGTGGGCAGGAAAAAGCCCATGAGGCTTCAATCCTATACAAAGAACTACAGTAAGAACTGAGTACAGCTGGGAGCAGGAGAGGTGGTCCTCCTAGAGAAGAATAAACCAATTGGTGGTTCATGCTGAACAGCCCTGAAGACATACATACAAGTAACAGTATATGGACTCAACAGGTTATATTTAGAAATATATTGTATACACAAATACAAATACACTTTAATGACAATTAATGAAAAAGAGGCTGTGAATTTGAAGGAGAGCATGGAAGGAGAAAAGGGAAGGAAGAAAACAGTGATTGTTTTTGCTTTTTTTGGCCGGGTCACTCAACAAATCCCTGGCTGTCCTGGAACTTATTATGTAGAGCAGGCTGGCCTTGATCTCAGATATTGGCCTGCCTTTGCTTCCCAAGTCCTAGGGTTATAGACATGTGTCACCTTGCTTGGGAGAAACATATTTCAATTACAATCTCAAAAACAAAACAACAACAAAAACAGAAGAGGCAGGACTGTAGAAGTTTTCTGTCATGTGTTTTTGAGCAAGACTTGTATCTTTGTTGTCAATCATTTGTGTAAATGAAAACTTGTTAAAAAGCAATTTTACTAGCTTATCTGTAGAGAGTACTTCTAAGCTTCTACAGGTTTTTTATAATTCAATTCATTTAATTTCATATTTTTGTTTTTTTAGATTAACATCAAACTTCACTCATTTTATATTAAATAAGTATTTACACTTTCCCCAATTCTCTGTGATATAGAAACATCATTGTTTGGATACCTTTAGTGGCCCACAGGCACACTTTCTGATACTTGATTTTTTTAAATTTAATTAACAAGAAAATGAACAGAATCAACTAAGCTGTGCTCATAGGAGCTCTCAGAGTCTGAACCAAAAACCAGGGGGCCTACATGGGACTAATATAGGCCTGCTACATATATGTGACAGTTGTGTAGCTTGGTCCACTTGTGGGACTCCTAACAATGGAGCAGAAACTGTCCTTCCCTAATGCTTTGGCTGGATTTTGGAACACTATTCCTCATACTGGATTGCCTTGCCCAACCTTAATACAAGGGGATGTTCTTAGTCTTGCCATAACTTGATATACCATGCTTGGTTGATACTCATGGTAGGCCTGCTCTTTATAAACAGAAATACAGGAGGAATAGATTGGGGTTGGGTATACAGGTGAGGGGAGGGAAGGGACTTGGAGAAGAGGAAGGAGGGGAAACTGTGGTCAGGATGTAAAATAAATTAATTTCACATTATCTTTAAGTTGCCAGTGTTTGATATCTTCAAGTTATAGAAGTCCATTACCCTGATTTAAAAGTCTAACTCTGCAGTTACTTATTTGATAAGTCAGAATGCTGCTCATAGGTGCCCAGCTGTTAACGTTTTCTAGGTCATGGAACTAAATTTGGAAGATGGCAAGATTTTAAGTAGCTGTGACTTTAAGATTTAGTACCACACTTTCTGTTACCCCAAAATAGTTCCTCTTATAATTTTCTACTTCTGAATGTTGTGAATAGTCCACTTTACCTTTTCAGGATTAACAGCTATCGCAAGTGCATTTAAAGGGTGCCATTGTGACGTTTGTCTTATGTTCCTTTCCATTAAAATGTATTATTTTTCAACATCTTGCTGTTTTACTTCTTTTCCCTGGTGTTGAACATAATTACCACAATATTCTTATGACTCTGCTCACAAGCTCCCCTCCTTCCTGAAAGCCACACTCTATTGCCACCTCTGAGAAGTCCAATCACGTTTTCCCAAACATGTTGTGACTGCCACCACTGGGGTGTGATGCTTTTAGGGGGGAGGAGGAGTTGCTTTGCAGCACTCTGCTTTTCTTTCTTTGCTGCTTTCCTAATTTCCAATAATTATCGAGTTTAAGTTTATTAGCTAATTGTATACATGCTGTGGTATTCAAGCACTTTCATTTGTGTGGTTGACAGTAACTAGAGTTTTCTTCAATGCAGGTATTTTTCCTTTGGATTTTGGAATTGAAACCATACTCTAATTGCAGTACTTGGAGTTCAGTGTGGGCATAGCTATGATTTAATCAGTGGTATGTATTTGGAGTTATTCTGTGTACCTTAGAGAATTACATTAAATTTTCTCTACTGAGATACCTCCAACAGAAACTGCACCATGATGTCAGTAAAGCATGTGTATGCTTTTGTCTGCAACATGGATCAAAGTATTAAAGAAAAACATGGAACACTTGAACTAAGTAAACCCAGGCTTTCATTTAGTACTATGCTAACATTTGGTCATTTCCAGCTATGGTCTTCATGTGTTCAGAGGGAAAAAAAAACTAAATTAAATATTAATATGTTAGTCATATGCTTTGAAACTTTTTTAAGTTGGCATTTTTTATTTAGAAACAATCTTGTTTTACATATCAGTCCCAGTTCTCTCTCCCTCCCATCCTCCCGTCCCGCCCACTGATCTCCCCATTCCATCCCCCACCTACTTCCCAGGGAGGGTGAGGCCTTCCATGGGGGAATCACTGAAACTCTGAACATACTTTGAATTCATCTATTGATGACTATTAGATCAATTTTATAATTTGAGTTTGATTCTATGGCTACCTTCCGTAAAACTTTGTAGTATTCTCTATTTTGGACTCAAAGTGCTATTGGGTATAAAGGCCTATGTGAACATAATTTGGTTAAGATCAGATTTCACCCCATACATTTAAAATATGTTCACCAGCTCTCCAAATTGTCCTCAGGATCTCCCCTTGCCAGTGCTCCAGCTGGGGTCATAGGAAGACCAGGTATCTAGAGAAACCCATGACTATGTGCTAGGAACTGAGGGAACACAGATACTAAACAGAAGCCTGGAGTGTTGAGTGAGGTGAAGAAAAAGAAGTCAGTGTTTAAAGGACTGAGGAACACAATGGCTTTTCTGCTTGTTCCTCTACAGCTACAGATCCACATGGAGGTGTCATTGCTATATAATAAACCATTTATATTTAAAGCTCACAGTTTGATCATGAACCTCCCCCATTGTTCCTCAAAGATTCCTCAAACCTGTTTTTAGTGTCCCTCAACCTTCCTCCCCTGGCCCATTCCCAGGAACAGGGTTTTCTACAATGATAGAGCACATTTTCTACCAGTTTACTCTGGTGGGATTGGGGACATGTGATGTGCAATATGACACTTGGTATTTAAGAAAACAGAAGGAGCAGAAAGTCACTTTCATCTTCCCTTAATCTCATAGAATTTAACTTTCTTTGAAAGTCAGTCATCAGATCCTTATCCTGGAGGGATCTTCCCTATCTCCTTATCCAGAGAAAGCAAGCTCCCTCATCCTCATAGAAGCAGAGATGTGGAGAAAAATCCCAGCAGGCCTGGAGGCTTCCCTAGTTTATCACCACTAGATGATGCCTTCTTTGTCCAGTCACACTTCTGCTTGATTGCTTACTCTGTCAAACTCACCATAAAGGACACACCATTCCTGATTCCTATGACTGGAGGATCCTAGCCATAGTTTCCAAGGTTTCTCTCGTGCTAATCTATCTTTTCTTTGGGGGTGTTTGACTATGAGTTTTGTAATGAGAAAAGAATATACACTGTCCCTTCCAATGTAAATTCAAGGACAACATTCATGTAACTTTATCCTTTGTCATGTAGGGTAATTTGTTTATTATGTGTGTATGTAATAGCTTAATGTTTTTATTACTGATTAGTATTCATTTCTTATGGATACTTCACAATGCCTGAATTTGTTTAATCTCATCACATATTAATGACAGAGAGAGAGGAAACAAATATCCCAGCCCTAGAACTTCAGGAGATGAATTCTTCCAACAGCTCAAAAGAGACTAGAATAGTGTCTTGAGCCTCAGGTGAGCTTGCACGGGATTTCAGTTCAGTAAGACTCTGAGAAGCAGACCCAGAGAATCCAGGACCTGTGGGAACTATAAGGTAATAAAGTTGTGACCTGTCAAATCTATGTTTTTTACTGACTTGTTACCCAGCAGGGTTAAGAAGTACATCTATCTGGAAGCAACACATGAAGGGAGTCAGGTTCTTTAAGATGATGATGGGCCTTCTCCAGACCCTGTTGATACAAGGCAAGATGGAATATTCAAAGAACTAAAATATCACTGGCTCTGGTGAAGGGGAGTCAGGTGTGACTGGATTGTCATACCCTATAAATATGTGAACATCTTGTAAGAATCATGAAAAGGTTTTATCGTGTTATAGGGTGGAGGAGAGAATTGGTGATTGACCTGTTTTTTGTTTGTTTGTTTGTTTGTTTGTTTGTTTTTATGGACTGTTGTCACAGAGAGGGCAGCAATAAAAGTGACTGAAGCTAGAAATGAAATGTAGCTTTGGGGCAATAAATTGGAAGTATACATTTGGATAGTAGCAGTAGAAGTTAGAAATGAACACATTTGTGCATCAGAATGAGGCTGGAAGATAATCACCTGTATGGAGAAGAGAGTAAAGTTTCTTGTGATAACTCAAAGTGAAAAAGATAAATCTCTACTGGAACAAAACTCATTGACATGTAGTGGGTAACTGAAGCTGTGGACACCTATGAAATAACCTGAGATGCTGAGTTCTTCATCACCTAGTGTGTGTAAGACAACCTTGCAAAGGAGGTAAGAGATGTGTCGAGGAAGCCACGAATGCTTGGAAAGGACAATTCTGAAAAGGAAGGAACTGTGAACAGTAAAAATAAGTTCTGGGAAGCTGAATAATCTGAGCACTGGAAATGACAGTTGTATTGAGAAGCCCATGAGAAAAACTGTTTTACTGAGATAATGAAGAGAATGGGGACGGAAATGCTGCAGCATAAATAATGTTTTAGAAAGTTTATAAGAAAGAGGGTGGAGAGTGAAAGGAGGTCAATGAGAGCCTGGATGCCTTTTGCCTGCTTGTTTAAAAATAAAAAGAATTTAAATACCAAAGAGGGAGTGAGTCATTAAGCAATTCATTTTTGCTGTACATTTATTACTGAGTGTGACTATTTGTCATACTATGGAAAAGAGATGCAAAAAAGGAAACAGCAAGGTCTTCTAAGACACTGGAACCATTTCGCTCTTTCATTTCCCTTTTCACTATCCTGACTTAAATATGAGTTGCCGATAGTTCCAAAGTTCTCTTTTTATGAGAGAGAGGAAAATATAAAGGTCCTAAGTCTTTGTGGTTATAGGTGTTTTTTTGGCACAGCTAAAACAGTTAAGAAGTCAATGACCTTTCACAGCAGAACCCTTTCTTCTTAACAAGGTTTAAGTGTTTATGGTAATTATTCCAGCTCTAAAGGCAGGATTGCTGATCCCCAGGAGCTCGAAGTCTAATGGATGAACGCATGAATAAAAGTGGTGGAAGGTTTATTGCATCCTAATAGAAAGAGAGCAAATTGGAGGGTTTCCAGGTTCTGTAGCATCATTGCATCTCACTTTTATGTCAAACCCTTATTCCAAGAAGTCTGCAAGCATATATGTGGAGAAAATACCAAGAAACTTTACCATAACCACCCTTAAAGTTAGACATTATTCATGAATGGAAAAGATGCTCAAGAACCCACCACAGCATGAAAGTCATATGTGGGCCGATGAGTAACCTTTTGTATACAGTCAGTATTAACAGCTGAATATTTTGCTCCTAGATAATACAACCCTTGTCCTCTCATGTCTCTGTTTTCCTTTCGAAATTCCTGTTGCCACTTAGACAGCAATCAGGATATATTCCTTAGCTTCAGTGTTTGGCTGCTATCAAAATAGCTGAGTCATGGCTCACTTAGTGGTCCAAAATAAACTCGTGACAAGTACAGCAGAACCTACATCCTGAAATAAATGAACTTGGATACCTTGAAGATCAAAAGTCAAAAATCGACATCATGAGGAAAAATAGATTAAAACAGTTATCAGCTTGGGTGCTTGGGGAGCTTTCTACCATGTCAAGTACCACTCTTGCCTTCTAGGCAGCCAAGTAAGGGTTAAATTGGTTTCTAGATGATCCAGTGGCTATGCAAGAGTGCGTGTACAGGGAGCATTTGCTATGTCTGGGAAACCGTGTACCTGTTCTGAAAAGCTGCCTGACTTTCAGCAGCTGCCACATGATCTGTCAGGAATGAATCAGCTGGTGTCAGCAAAGTGTTCAGCTCCATAGTATCTTTACATAGTTCTGCAATTATCACCATATCTAATTTGATAACATTTTATCCCCCCAAACAAAACCAACCAAATGTTTGCACCCATTAACAGTCATTTGCTGGTGTTTTAGGCAACTACCATGAGCTTCCTGTTTCTGGAAATTCCATATAAGCAAATGGTGTCATGACTGGCCTTTTTCCTAGGTAAATTTCATCTATGATTCAGCATGTATAAGTATCTATGTTTCTTTCACGGCTGGGTAGTACTTTTTGTATGGGTAACCTCTCCATGAACTGATCAACATCTTGGGTGCTTTTAATTTGAGGCTATTAGTTGCATGAACATTCATATACATGTTTTAGTGTAGAGGTATATTTCATTTCTTTGGATTCAGCTGAATAACACAATGATTTTAATCACTTATCGTTGATGAATATAGAGCTCTCTATGCCTCATGCCATTTCTTTCTTCTATGTATAATCTGTATGTGGCATAATAGCCAGAGTTCTCTAGAAAAACAACTGAATAGGCTCTTCCTATATGAAGAGCTATATCATAAAGAATTGACTCATTTGATTTTAGGGGATAAGAGAGACTTTCATCTTCTTACTGCAAGCTGCTAACTTGGGAACCAAGTAAACCAATGGTACAGATTCCAGTCTTTGGACAAAGAAAGTCAGTAGTCCAACTCATGAAGGAAAATGGGAAGTAAAACAACAAAAGTTAAATAACTCCTTTCTTGATTTTTTTGTTTCTATTTAGCCCTGAATGGGATAGCCACCACACAGGGGGAGGCCAATCTTCTTCACAGAGCTCACAGATTCAAATATTAAGGTTATCTGTAACCACACTTAGCGATGCACCCTGAAATGTTGCTTAGTCTAGGTACCCCAAAACAACATAAAATTGACTCATAGAATCCACCATCACATATGGCTAGAGTGAATCAGAGTTAAGTGAGGTCTATGCAAAGTACATAGGGTTTGAAGTCTTTCTTTTTAGTATAAATCACTGATACATGCCTGGATCTTTCTTTCTTTCTTTCTTTCTTTCTTTCTTTCTTTCTTTCTTTCTTTCTTTTTCATTCTTTCTTTCTTTCTGTCTTTTTTCTTGCTTGATTGGCACATGTGATCAATATACAGAAAGCTGTAATAAGGTGGTTAGCATTAAACAAGCCCTATATTAATGAATAGTTTAATTTTAAAAAGATGAGTCATCTATATCAATTTTAATGTGTTTTAGAACTTCTTTTCAATTTTAATTTTTAAATAAAATAGATTTATATCATTTTCCTCTTCCATTTTCTCCCTCCAGCCCCCAAAGCTACTCTCCCTCAAACACTTCCCTTGCCCTTCCCCTCAAGTTGATAATCGTTTTTTCTCTGGTTATCATCGTTATTTACACACACACACACACACACACACACACACACACACACACACACACACGCATGTGTATGCACAAATGTGCATATAAATACAACTTGCTGAGTCTGGTTTTGCTTTTTAGTACATATATGGTTTCAAGGCTGACCACTCTGTTCTTAACTATAACAAAACAATTGACAAACATTTAGGAAGTAAAGCGAGACTTATTTGGCTTCATGTTTCTAGAGGCTACAAGCAAGGTCTGGAGTCCAGTGGGCTTAAGGTAATTGATGAATGTGACACTTTGTAGCGGGGATGTATATCAGATTATATGGTCATAGGTTAAGATATTAAGGACGGATATAGTAAAAGTGTATGATGGGGTCTTATAATCTACTTTGTGCATAAGCCCATAATGAACCAAGTACCTTTTACTAGGTTCCAACTTCCTTAATGCTCCATCACTCTCAATAGAGCCACCCTGACAATTGTGCCATTAAAATACAGACCTTTTGGGAACAGTCATATCTAAACTAATATTTAGATAAATGTTCATAAATGGATAATTGGTAAGTTGGAAAACAATATTAGAGTTAAGTATTAGAATAAATATCTTAATAAATGAATTATTAAAGCAAAACAACAAGCAAAAGAGCATGGGCTCCTGAAAAGAGGGACCTGTTATTTTGCTTTGAGCAAGTTGTTCGGATTCTGTAAGCTTGATGTTATCCTTTCTAAAGCAAGACTAATAACATTGATTATCCTTCAGGACTGTTGTTAACATGAAATGAGGTAATGTTTGTAGAGATTTGAAGCAGAACATGCTTCTTACTACCAGAATACGAATGTAGAAGTTGTTTCAGAATGGTGCACTCCAGTCACAGTGATAAAAGGTTTTGTCCAGGGACAGGAGAATTTGGCCACTTGAAGTTTCTGATCTTAGCCCAGAATTTTAAAGAAGTAATTCTTCCTGTAACCTTGAAATGGGAAACCTCAAATAGCCTTTTCCTAATTAAAAGAGAATTCAACATACAAGGCAGGTACATACAGGTTAGAAGAGAGAGAGGACTGAGTCTCCCATTGGTAGATGAAATGGTATTTATTAAGCCAAACTACTGATCTTTAAGATAAGTCTGATTCAGAAAACCACACTCAATTATCTCCAAATTTTCTCCTTTTGATTCCTCCATCTATGTGCCTAATAACATCATGTGACTATTTCATTTAACAAGCAACAAAATGAGGTGTGTTTTTGACACCTGATGTCCACAAACTGTAAGATCTACACAAAACCCTGATGCAGTCTACCAACGGATGAACTGTATTTTTGTTGAAGCAATGAGCACTCTACACAGATGCTTGCAGCTTTCACTGGCTCTGGGCAATTCTTCTCCATACTGTTATTTGAGGGCTGAGGAGGTGGACCACTTGGTTAGGTGCTTCCTTGTGAACATAAAGACCTGAGTTCAATTCAATCGCCAGAACACATTTTTTTAAAAATAAGCTGGCCTGTGTAGAAACTTGTAATCCCAGAGGTGGGGAGGCAGAGAGAGGAGAACCTTTGAATCTTATCTGCTGTCAGCCTAACCAACTTGATATTTCCAGTCTAGTAAGAGAGCCTGTCTCAAAAGCAAGGTGAACTACATCTGAGGAATGATGTATAAAGTTGTCCTTTGGCCTCCACTGTGCATGCACACATGTCCATGTGCAACCCCACATACACATACACGTGTGCACTGTAGTTGGATTCTTTCAGGTAAGGTTCATGTTTCGCTTCTCCCTCCTTTTGGAAAATGATGTATATAATTTGCCTATTAGGCTGACACAGTTTTTGAGAGCTGTCACTTTTCCTTTTTGGCTTAAGAATGGATTGGCAATAGCTTTCATGTAAAATCATACCAAATTGCTTATTAAAAAATACACATCTTAAATAAGAAAGATTTCAGACGAGCATTGAGCATGCTGTTTATGGTGGCTCTGGCGAAGAGAGCTGAGCAGCAGGTTTGGGGACAGCTGCAATGGGCTGAAGAAATGTTAATGGTTTCTATATATAATCCTATATTGCTTTTTATTTTTCAAACAATGACCTGACATTAACTTTGTACTTGAAAACCAAAAATGTATGTGCCTTGGGAAACTCATCTGGCTCCTTTCAAGCATTTACTTTGCATTTTAGAATGCATTTCCCCTTTATCTAGGTCATTGCAGTTCTCAGCTTTGCATATAAAACACATTCAAAATAAGATCTCTCTCAGACTTGACTCCAGAATGTTTTTTTTTATTTTCCTCCTTTTCCTGTACTTATGATTTGTAAAGTCCAAATCCTAGAATACCAAAGCTAAGTAAAAATCAGTAATAACACTGAATTCTCAGTATAGAAATTTAGTAGCATTCACTAATCACAAATCATGTGTATCTTATCTATATACCATGTGCAAGTAAATGTATCCTGGTAGCAGGTGTTCACTTGAGTTAGAAAATGTTTGCAATACTGTTTCCAGACAGTCATTTCAGCATTGGATGTGGTTTTATTTTTCTACTCATGCTTCGAACAGGAAATGACTGACACAATCAATGACACAATTATTTTACTTTTTATGATTCCTGTAACAATAGATACAGTAAAGTAAATGGAATATAAACATCTTGAGGCACTCAATGTCCTGTATTGGTAAGATTTTTAATTACCAGAGAGAAATACATGTTCATCATTTTATTAATTTAATACTAGTGTTTGTTGCCACTTGCCTTTATATCAGTTATTATCAACCTATGTCTGAAATACCATGTTCCAGATGGTAGTCTTAAAATGATGAAGTTAGTGATGGTGAAAACATTGAGAGACAAGGAACATTGTTTGTCCGTAAGTTTCATTTAGAAGGTGGCCCTGAAAACTCAGAAATTTAGGTAAATTTGTATTAGTTAGCATTTTTCTCTTAATCTCAAAATAAGATATCTGTACAAGTTGTTTTCAATAAAACATTTTAGCTTTATGATCATTGCCTTATAAGTTATATTACAAACTAGTTAAAAATAAGAAATACAGCCTGGTGATATGACTCTGGTAGGGGAGTATTTGCCTTGCACACACAATGCCTCGAGTTCACTCAATTCTGAGCTAAAAGGCAATGAATGGTAGTGCAGACCTGAGATCTAGTACTTGGGGGTGGGAGACAAGAGTAGCAGGAATTCAGGGACAGCCTGACCTACATGAAACCTTGTTTCAAAAACAAGCAAAGAAATAAAAAACAAAAAATAATATCATCTTTCTAATTTTAGATACAAAATCAAAATAGTAGAGAGGAAATCTATCTAAACTTATTTAGTTGACAATGGATTTAAGCTTAATATTCAAAGAAAATAGTTACTATTATTTTTAACTAAAAACAATTAGCATTTTAAAAATCTTTCAACTGCTCAATTAACAATTTAACATATAATTACCAAGCAAAAATATTTACTGGTCATCTTCTCCATGTTAGGCTCTGTTCCCAAGACTCAGAATACAGTGTTGAATAACATAGAGCATTCCCAAATATTTTTGAGTTAGGAACGTAGTTTGATGCTAAAGAGTTTCTCTAAGATGAGCAAGACTCTGGACTCAATCACCAGTGCTGTTAGATAACAATACAGCTAAATAAATTTTCATCACCCCTATGTTCCAGGTGTTGCTCTTTGCACTATACTAAGAATGAGTTCACTGAAGATAGTTGTTTGCCTTCACTGAACTTATCTTCTAGTACAGTGGTGTGTGTGTGTGTGTGTGTGTGTGTGTGTGTGTGTGTGTATGTGTGTGTAGGAAATGAAATGAAATGCTACAATTTTAATAAGCACTTGAAATAAATAGGCAGGCCTTCCAGATTTCTGGAGTAGGGAATCTCTGATCTCTAACTGAAGGCAATACCTCTTAAATAAGAATGTGTCTGTGTTTGGAATAGCAAGGAGGTCAGTGTGGTTGCTCTGGTGAGAGAGTCAGTTGCCTTGGTATTTGGTTGTAGACAGCCATATTGAAAGGATTTAGACTTCCATATTAAAAGAAATAGAAAGCTATGGAATTTTTGAGCCATGACATGATACAACTTGACCTATGCTTCAGTAATGTTATTGTTTTCCCATTGTTTTTATATATTGCAACATGTCAAGGGAAAGAGCAAAAAATTAACTAGAAAACTGCTGTAGTCAAAAGAAAATGATGTTTTTGTTCATGGTGGTCAAGTGGGAAAGCAACTTTCAAAATCAATATTTTTTGCATTTTTTATTAATTTTTTACATTCCAATCCCAGTTTTCCCTCCCTACTGTCCTTCTGCTCTCTAAACTCCCTCTCTCTTCCCATCTGCTCTACGGAGAAGGTAAGGCCTCCCCTAGGAAGTCTACTAAGTCTGTCCCATCATCTAGTTGAGGCAGGACCAAGGCACCTCTCCACCCCCACACCTCTGTGTCTAGTCTGAGCAAGATATCTCTCCATATAGAATGAGCTCCACTTAAGGAGCCACTAGATACACATAGGTTCTGACATTCTTTATGCTATCATGAGGGCTTGAAGCTGGAGACAAGATAGGCAAATCAGCCAAACAGAGGGAGGATAATGCTCTAGGGAAACAACAAAGTGAGTCTTGGAAGGCTTCCATGAAGCCTTCCTGACAAGAGGACACAGAAATGCTGCCCTTTCATTATGGGTAGTTCCACCTTTGTACATATTCCGATATCTGATGCTTCTAATTTTAAGACTGGATTGTGGGTAATGACAGCTTCTCAGAGAGCCTCTGAGACTATTCCAGACCACTGCACAAGTTGTCAAGGGTTATAATAAATGGTTGTAAATAATATGGAAAGTATAGTTTTGAACTTCTTTTGTTATTTTGAAGATAAAATCTCATACAATAACTACAAAATTAAAATACCAGTTTTTCAAATGAACATAAATGGTAGTTAATGTCTGTAGTTCTAGCATTCAGGAGACTGAAGCAAGAGGATGAAAGTTTGAGGTTAGCCTGGATTACACAGAAAGATGTTATTTAAAAAAAAAATTAGTTCTCAAAGCTCCAGAAGTCACAATCTGATTGAGATCCAGATGGCAGTGGGAACTTACTGAAGATATTCGATACTTCAGATGCTCACCAGCCATTGAGCACAATTTACAGTTGAGTCATGAACTCTGGGGACCAGTGCTGATTGTGATGACCTGTAAGGGCTCCGACAGGTGGAGTGATTTGTTATATACTTTATATGAAAGTCAGCTAGTGACAGTTCATCAGGTTAGAAGAGCCCTTGACCTTGGTTGAATGGTAACAGCTTGTGAAATCCTCATATGGTTTTGGATTAAGTCAGAATTAGGACTTTATGGCAGAATGCCCATCAGTTAAAAAATAAATAAAGTTTTTTTTTCAGAAAGAATCAGACAAAGGAATCTATAGGCTACAGATTCTTCTTTTTGTGAATACACATTTCGAATGTAAGACATGGACATTACACAACTAAAATATTCTATAGCATATGACTCTTATTATGAGTTCAACTGTACATCCCCATGGTAGCTATAGACAGGGCAAGTGTCTTTCTAATACCCTCTCCCCAAAAAGACTCATGCCCTGTCTATAGCTCCTTGTTAAGATGAAGAAACATTAAAAAGCTGGCAGCTAAAGATAATGATGGGAACAGGAGTGTGGTGTTTAGTTTCTCTGAACTCTGCTCCTGTCTTCTGTAGAAACAGTGCTAACCCTTAAGGTCTTTCCTTGAAGTAAACTGCTCACTGAGGCAATCCACACTTGGGGAACACATCAACATAGTATACACCAAGCCTAACTGCATTGGGGAAGTCTTACAACTGTCCTACAGTATGATGATGGGCCCAGACACCTGCCATTATTAAAAGTTATTTGCAATTGTTTCATGCAGTGTTGCAAAACAGAAGTGTATAAGAGAATAAACTTAGTCATCAGGCTGAACCAGCTTCTGACTCTTTTTCCTCTAACATGGTGATGCTAGATAAATGGCTCCACTTCTCCACGCCCAGTTTCCTGTACAGTCTAATGACAGGATCTGTGAAAGAACAGGGTGCAACCTTCATTAAATATTTATTTCAGCATGTATAGTGGGGGCAAAGCATTTCTTACAGTATCTGTCTGACTTTACACAAGGTATTTGATGACGCTGTGCCTCAGTTTCCTTATTTAAAAATGTGAGCAATTGTAGAATGTTTAAATGAAAATAATTCACATTGATACACAATGAATGATCAATAAATGTGGACTGCCTTTACTGCTATTAGAAACAGCATCGATGTGTCATCAGCAGCATTGTATATTTGGGTTAAGAAAGTCACAACTTGAAGAATTCAATGGTAAGAGTCTTTGCCTAGAATGGCTGAGGCTCTGGGTTCAATGTCCAGCAGCACACAATAATAACCACAGTAATAATAATAATAAATAAATAATAATTGTGACAACTTACAATTGAATTCATTAAGTATGATTAGCTCTACATATGAGGAGTTTTATAATGTAAGAATTTTTTTCTATCAGGACTAGTCTTGCCCTAAGTAAATTATAATGTGGGTCAATTCATTAGGCCATTTTTTCTCTTGGTAACAGGGATGTGGTTAAAGCTCAAGAGAGATGATATTCCAGAGTGTTGGAGTAGGTTTCAAGGCAGAATAAACTCAATGTGGTGTCTTACACTTGAAATCTCAAAAGCTTGAGAGACTGAAGCAGGAAGATTGGCACCTGTTTGAAGCCAGATTGGTTTATGTAATTATTTCAAGGCCATTTGTCGTTGTAGAGTGAGGTCTCAGGTAAACCAAGAAAGATAAGATAAAATAATAATAGGAAGTAGCTGCTCAGAAGATGGCTCAGTTAAGAGCATGTACTGATCTTGCCAAGGCCACATTTTGGTTCCCAGTACCATACCAGGTGGCTCACAATCACATGTCACTCCAGGTCCATGGAGTCTGATGCCTCTGACCACTGTGGACATATGTGTGTATGTGTATGTGTACATGCAGACCTCTCTCTCTCTCTCTCTCTCTCTCTCTCTCTCTCTCTCTCTCTCTCTCTCTTTCTCTCTCCCTCTCTCTCTCTGACACACATATTTATACACATGCATATGTGTACACACACATAATTAAAATCTATAAAATTAAAACTTAAAAAACAGAATTGGAGGTACAGAAAGAACAGAAATTGACAGATTAAAATACCACTATGTTAAAGTGTGACTAGATTTTACCCAAATGGCTGAAAAAATTCAAAACATCATTTTTGTTGTTATTTTTCAGTTGGGGAGAATAAAGGGGATTTGATAGGGGGTTAGTGGGGGCCAGGGGAGGAGGGGAGGGAGAGGGAACTGTGATTGACATGTAAAACAAACTTGTTTCTAATTTAAATAGAAAAAAGAAACCAAAAAAAGAAATAAGTTAAAAAACAAACAAACAAACAAACAAAAAGGGCTGAAGAGGTACTCAGTGGTGGAAGCTGATACATTAAAAGTTTTCCTCAGAATACCATAAAAAGCAATCTTGAAGGTAGAGCATCTTCCCAGAGAACATGATACAATTTGGATGCATCCACCTGAATCTCCTAGGATGGGGGAAGAAGTGGCTGATGAGAAGTGGCTTAGTTTTTTGGGTGCTAGAAATGCAAACACAGAGTGTCTGAACAGAACCTGAAAGGTTGAAGCTTATAAAGAAGAAAATATTCTCAGCAAATAGCCACTAAGTTATAAAATTGTTTGCTAAGTACAATGAAACATGGAATTGGAAATTTAGGAAGGGATATAGTAAATGTTAAATTTTACTTTAAATTTAATCAGTGAGTTTTACTTGGCACTGAATCTTTTAGGGTTGTGAGGGGTATGCTCCACTGAGATTATGTAGAAAACAAATGTGGACATTAGTCCCAATACATGTAATTTTTTTTAATGTGACTAAACTGGGAACTTCTTTTTATCTCTGTTATAAAATTATACAGGCTAGTTTCACATATATTTATATTCACCATATAAGAAAGGGATAATTAGCAGTCCTCAAAATATTTTTAAGCCCATAGGCTCTGCTAACCAAATAAAAATTTTCTACCTCTAAATTCCCTTGTTTGAACTGATGTTATACCTGCACATTATCATTTGTTCAACCAGTTATAAGTAAAACAAATAGAGTGATAAATACAAATACATTTGCTTTACTGGTTATTGGATAAGTTTGTTGATACATAGATTAAGTTATCTTAAAGAAGAGGTATATTGAAAGTTCTATAGACAGGCTGACTGACTAGAATTCAAGATTGTTGAGAGAAAGAATTCTTCAGATTGAGAACCAAGGTATCTTGGGCTGTCTTTAGTCCTTCTATAGTAATCTATTAGAGGGCTCTGTGTATGACCTAGCATCTTTGTGACTATTAGGTAGAACTTTCAAATGTATTTCTTAGAATACCAGCAGTTTACAGCAATCTTAAAGTAAAGAAGGGTAATATCTAAAACTAAGGACAGATTTCCCTGTTCTGCTCTTGCCTGTCTAGATGATGTCCTAACCACATTGACTTTTGCCCACCTTTGTTCTATGCCTGTAAAACTTTGGGAGCCTATTCCATATAGATGGATACTCTCTCAGCCTAGACACATGGGGGGGGGGCGCTAAGCCTTGCTCCAAATGATGTGACAGACTTTGAAATTCCCCCATGGAAGGCTTCACCCTCCTAAGGAGCAGAAAGGGGGTCAGATTGGGGCAGGAGAAGAGGGGAGGGAGAGGGAACTGGGATTGACATGTAAAACAAGATTATTTCTAATTTAAATTTTTAAGAAGAGAGGAGAGAAAAAAAAGTTCATGAAACTTCTCCTACCATGGAAAAGTCTGTCAGAGTAAGGTGAAACTAAGTTCCTAAACCAAAGTCACCTGTACTTGGCTCAAGATAAATTATTTTTTAATCCTTCTGCAGCAAGAGCCTGTCTTTTGTGTCAACACCTCACACAGAGGAGAGTCAGGAGAGAGGGGAGCACTGTAGGGAATATCTGGAATTAAGGCCTGCCTGTGGAGAACTGACCCAGATGGATTACCAAACAGGATAAGAGAGTTTATTTATTTATATTTATTTATTTATTTGAGAGGAAATCTCAAATATTCAGGATTATATATTTGTCACTGACAACAATTTTATATAATCATAGTTCCTCCAGTTTCAAGATGAGACTTTCCTGATATTATTAGGTTAGCTTCAAACATTTTTGAAATTGCTTGACAATTCTTTGGGAACTTTGAACACCATGTTATGAGCCTTGTTGGACTTAGTATGAAATATAAATGGTATATACACATGTTTATCTAAATCCATGTTTTCAAAAGCATCTCAATCTCTATTTCACTATACACACAAAATTAATGTGGGACACACTTACATGTGCAATAAAACATGGGAATGTAAGTACTTAAAAAGAGTATACAAGCAGACCAATAAATGTGGACTAAAATGGTTTATATTAACAGCTGCCAAATAGCCTCAGAATAAAAGGGCAGAAAGAACCAGTTAATAGACAATAGAATGAGTGAATTCAATATAATCCAAATAAGCAGCTTTGTAGTCCTAAAATCTCATCAAGGCTGCAATATAAACCAAAAGAGTATATTCCTATTAGAGGTATTAAAATGCCTTGACATTTTAAAGAGCTTTTGAGTAATTTATAGTGAAGCTAAATATGCATTATTCTTTGACCCAAACACAGGTACTTCTAGTTACCTGCTAAACAGAATTGAAAATATGCTTTCATACAAAATTTGTACAAGCATATTCATTAGAGCCCTGTTCATGACAACCCAAAACTCATTGTGGACATGTCCTTTGTACATTAGAGGATTAAAAAAAAACTGAGATGTCATCATACAGTGGAATGGTACCACATGACAATAAAAAGGCAGTAGCTACTGCAATGTGCACAATACATAAATCTTAACACAACAACAAACATTATATTAAGCAAAGAATTGGCAGACATAGAAGTGTATACTGTCAGAACACAGTCCCAAAATAGAGTCCTTGGAGGAGAATTCTAAGTGCTTGTGAGAAAACTCTAAGAAAACAAGACAAAAGTTCTGTGTCAGTTCCTTCAAAACATGGAATTGTTCTTGGATTATGTTTTTGTGTCCCCCTGCCCCAGGTGTAGCAGATAGGAGTAAGTTTACTTCAGATTATTCTTTACAGCTAGCTATTGTTATTTGTTTATATGTCTCTGTGAGGGGGAGTGTTTTTTTCCATATGAATCATGTCTTCCATGTGTAGGTTGACCTTGAGACTGTTCCTTTTATTCATGTGACCTCTGAACCCTCAGAGTATAAATTGTCTGATGCTCTGAATAAAGTTGACTATTGCATGAGACTTTAGCCCTCCTCATTTTTCGGCTCCATTCTTCCAAGTCCCACAAGCTCTAAAGTAGTAAAGACTACACACACTGATTCTGTTTTCTAGTCAGGCAAATTCGTGATAATAGACAACAGAAATTGCCCAAGTGGGGGTAGGGTGGAGATGAAGCACATTTGACTTGATTGGTTTGAAGAACTTCTTGAGTGGTTGGAGATGTTTTATATCTAGGTGGTAGTTTCATGGTGTACAGAATTATTAAAATCTAATAACTGTTACACATTAATTATGCACCAAGTACTGAATTTGATGTTGCATGTCTCTAATTCCAGTATTGAGGAAGCTTACATGGTATAATCACGTGGCTGAGGCCAACCACGTAGCATGACCTTATAGCAAGACCTTATCTCATAAAAAAATTCTATATCAAGAAGAAATAATTCTTTATTTTCAGTTTTGTGTGTTCATTGTATGTCTGTGTGTATATGTATGAGCACATGTGTTGCAGTATGCATGGAAGATCAGAGGACAGCTTTGTGGACATGGTTCTCTCCTACCTTGGGAATTGAACTCAGTTTGCTGGGCTTGTATGGCAAGCACCTTTACATGCTTGGCCATCTTGTTGACCTAAGAATCAGTAATTCTTAAGTAGGTTGTCATATATAGAAGTCATTGTTTATAAAGAGCACTCTGATTAAAACCATGGAAGGTATATGGCTAGTAAATGACATAAATGGTATCTGAATCAATCAAGACCTGATGTAAAACAAAACAAAACAAAACAAAACACTTTTTTAAACATTACTCTTTCATAGTCACTGAATAGCCATAACATTCCATTAAGACTAAGTGAATGGAGTTTGGAATTTGTGGATGAAAAGATGGAGCTATTGAGTGTGCAATTCAAAAGATCAGAGGCTGGTATCTGAAATTTTATTTGTAAGAATCCATATGCTTTAAAGAGAAGCACAAAGTGATTGCAAGTTCAATAGCAAACCCACACAACGACTATTTTCTAAATTATCTCAATGCTATTTTAAGGAGCTAAGTTATCTGATGCATGTGCCTGTGGGTTAAGTCATTTTATAATTCCTTCTTTTGGTAAAATTACATGCATCAAAAGTGTTTAGACCAAGAGGTTAAAAAGGACATTCTTTCAAAGCAGGAATTTTTTGTTTGCTGTCGCCTGCTAAAATAGTTATTCAGTGAAAGAAAGAAAATATAGAAAAATGGAGAATGAATATGCTGTTTGAAAGGACAGCCTAAGTGTTCCTCAAGTAAATGACACAGATATGTAAGTGCCCAGAAGGTATCTTCTTATAAATGAGTTTCCATACTTTAAAAGAATTTTATTATATGAATTTCCCTTGATCTTTATCAGAGTGCTCAGTTTTTCCTATAGAAAATTCATTTCTTTTAGAGTTTGATGACATTTTGTCCCTCCAGAGTTACAAATGTCTTTGAAAAGAAGTGAACCAGTAAGTTTTATCAACAAAGACAGGAGTTTGTGTATAAAGAAGTGGAAAATAGATACCAAGCATATTTGTTGAGACAGGACAAGTCACACTGTGATAAAGTTTGTCCTGAAACTTCCAAAATTTTATGCAGAAAAATTTATTTCTCAGTCAATTTTTTTCTTAGGCAGGTGAAGTGAGTCTCCAAAAACTTTTATCCCAGTGAGGCTGGGGGATTTGTGTGGCTTGGGGTGTGGCTAGTTTCTACCAAGATATGCACCACCTCCAGTCCTATCCTGCCAGTTAGATTTAGTTCTCACTGTTCATCTCACTGCAAAGGAAACATCTTTCTCGATACCCAGGCACAAGAACTATAACATACAGGTACAGCATTGTACATTCCACAGGAGAGTTTTCATGGTAGTGAGAAGGACACTAGAAGAGAGATTAGCAGGGTACAAAGGTGAATTTAGCCAAATTCAAGAAACAAGTAGAATGTCCCACCTTGTGGGAAAAATTACAACTTAGAAGCCCTGGCTAATCTTCCCATATAAATGGCCTCCCAGTGTGACACTGTTGTCCTCGAAGGTTTCAGGTTGTTGTTCTGTTTGCTCCATCTTGTTAACTCTCCAAATTTACCCTCCAGAAAGATCTGCGTGCTTTTTCTAAAGCATAGCAGAGTTACTGTCAGGGATGTGACAGAGCACAGTTTCCTGTCCTTCGCATTTCTAAAATTTTAATGGGCTTATATGCTATTCATTTTTCTCAGTAATTTGAGTTTAAAGAACACTACGATTTTGTGTAAAACAAAAATGCATAAGATTTAGTATGCTGTATAAATCTCATATTGATACCAGCTCTTTGGAACACGAAAGTAGATTTCTGGGAGAATGATATGTAAAGGAAAGATGAAATACATAGACTAAAAATAAGTAGCAGCCTTAGCTGACATTCATTTCCCTTAAACCATCCTTATGGGAAAGTAGGTTTTCAAGGCATCCTATGATTTACAATTATGGGAAAATGCACTATTAGATACTAAAGAGATAGACAAGAGAATTTTTTTTTAATTTGAAATCATCTTCATGGAAATTAAACTGAAAACCCCTTAATACTCTCTCTAGAATCCAAAGGGAAATCAATAAACATAAGGACACAAAAGAAATGGAAATAGTAAGTATCAAGACATATGAGATTAGCAAAGACAGTTCTGAGGTGGAAGTTTAGAGTAATAAATCCATATGTTAATAAAGGAAAAGTATCTAAAAGAAACTAATGATAAAACTCATGAAGAAAAATACTTTAAAAATCCAATATCATTACCACAGTATGAGTATCAAATTTCTATGTTTATGTTCTGTTAATCTGTTTTGGTTAATCTGAATGCTGGTTTCAAAAATAGCTATTCCTTTAACAAAAGATAATTAAGATACCTCGATAAACTTTCTGTATCAAGTTGTGTTCTAGAATGACCAGCTCTTGGCTTCCATCTTCACTTTCCAGTGCCAGAATTTATGACATTATCCATTTCCTGTTAGACCTTTGCCTTAAATCAAGTGTGTCCTCTTGAATCTTGGAGTTAGATTTTTATTTGAAATTTTTGTACCTTTTAAATGGAAATAAATTTGTATTATTTTCCCCTTTCCTGTCCCCTCTTCCACCCCAAGCAAGCACCCTCCCTCAACACCTTCTTAATATATATATATATATATATATATATATATATATATATATTCTTATATATATGTACATATATATTATGCACAAATATATTATATATGCACAAATAAATAAATAAAAACTCCTGGGTTCATTTTAAAAATCCAATATCAGCAGAAGGGAGGGGAAAACAAAGATCTCAGCAGATAAACCAATCTATATAAATGACAAAATAAATAAAACTATAATAAAGGTGGTCACTGAAAAGATAAGATGAGCACACTTTTAGCTAAGAGTAATAAAAGTGTATCCAAGAAATAAAATTATAGATGAAAGAAGTATTACAACTTACACTATTGAATATGAAAGATCAGAGCAGATGGCTATAGTTACACAGTATCTGATTGCCTAACCCAGGAGACATGGCTAAGTTCTTAGAAATAAACAACCTGTGCAATGGAATCAGCCAATGTCAAATAAGGAGACTGAATAAAAAATCGACAACCTCCCAGGTGTTTTGGCCTTGGAAGCAGGTAGGCTAACTGTAGATCTGCACTGTTCCCTTCACTCCTCTAAATCCAAAACCCCAATTTTATCCCTATCTCTGTAGAAGACTACTTTCTGCAGCCTTCAATTCCTCAGCCCTCATCTCCATTTGATTGTGCAGACCTTCCTCCCCACTCACCCTGTTATCACAGCACCTTATTCCAGAAGGCATTCCCTGGAAACCCACCAGCCTAGCCTGCCAGAGAAGTAAGTAGGAAAGCAAAATATGTAGGCAAGCTTTAGACCTTAACTCTCCTCCTTCCCTCTGTGTTCAATGTCCCACTCTCATCTCCAGATTTGTAGCAGACCTTATTGTGGCCTCTCATCACTTCTCTGTTCCTGTTCTTAGGGGACTAAGCAGATCCTGCTGGAACACCCAGCTTTCCTCTTGCCTGTGGACTCCTCAACCTCCTGTCCTGGTTGCCCCCTTCCTAAGTATCAACCCTCAATGCCAGCAACATTTTCTACCAGGAACTCTCAGTGGCAGGAACTCTTAACTTGATAGGATCCCAGTAAAATTCCATACCAGGCAATACAGCCACCACACCCTCCTAAGAAGCCAAGAGGGCAGCAGAAACCCAGGAGAAAAAAAGTAAAAAGAAAAAAAAAACAAAAAAAACAAAACAACAACAACAAAAAAAAAAAAACACCTACCCAACAAAGACAACACCAATATAAGCACCTGACTTAGTGACATCTCAAATTAAGATGTTTACATGCCGGCACAGACACACAATCAAAAGCCAAGACACTATCTCTCCACTAAAGGCCAGCAACCCTACTACAGTAGGCACTGACTATTGCCACATATTTGAAGCCCAAGTCAAGGACCTTTAAATTGCTCTTATGGATATGATCCAGGTACTAAAAGAAGAAATGAACAAATAACTTAAAGAAATCTATTAAAAACACAAATGAACAGTGGATTGAAATGAATAAAACAGTTCAATACCTGAAAGCTGAAATAAAGAACACACAAACTGAGGGAAATCTGGAAATAAAAAATTAGAAACCCAAACAGGAACCCCATAAGCAAGCCTCCCTCATAGAACAGAAGAGAGAGAAGAAAGAATCCCAAGCATTGAAGGCATGGTAGAGCAAATGCATACCTTGGTCAAAGAAAATGTTAAACCTTTTTTTAAAAAGATTTATTTATTTATCTATCATGTATACAGTGCGTGCCAGAAGAGGGTACCATATCACATTGCAGATGGTTGTGAGCCACCATGCAGTTTCTGGGAATTGAACTCAGAACCTCTGGAAGAACAGTCAGTGCTCTTAACCCCTGAGCCATCTCTCCAGCCCCATAAATGTTAAATCTAAAAACAAAACAACACACAAAAGACCCAAAAGAAAACTAACACAAAATATCCAGGAAATCTGGGACATCATGAAAAGACCAAATCTAAGAACAGTAGGAATACAGGAAGAAGAAACCCAGGTTAGTGGCACAGAAGATATTTTCACAAAATCAGAGAATATTTCCCTAATCTAAAGGAAGTACCTATCAAAATATAAGGAATGTAGAGAACACCAAATAGACTGGACCAGAAATAAAAGTCCCTTCAGGACAGAACAACAACAGCACCAAACATACAACACAAAGAAAGAATATTAAAAGCTGCAAGTGAAAAAGACCAAGTAACATATGAAAGTATACTTATTAGAATAACATGTACTTCTCAGTGGAGACTCTAAAAGCCAGCAGGACCTGAACACATGTTCTACAGACTCTGAGAGACCACAGATGCCAGCCTGGACAACTATGTAGTCAAACTTTCCTTTGGGCCACCAGGTCACAAATAATGACACAGAAACATTATTTTTATTAAT
This sequence comes from Cricetulus griseus, assembly GCF_003668045.3. NCBI lineage: Eukaryota > Metazoa > Chordata > Mammalia > Rodentia > Cricetidae > Cricetulus > Cricetulus griseus. Next base: position 334,500,325 of record NC_048595.1, on the reverse strand, counting down.
TATGAAAGCTTGGCCTTAGCTTAGACCTTTTCCCAACTATCTCTTATAACTTAAATTAACCTCTTTATATTAATCTATGTTGTGCCTCCTGACTTGGTTACTTCTTCTTTGTACTGTATGTCCAACTTCTTCAGTGTCTTGCTGGCATTCCTCATGCACCTGGATTCATGCTGACTTTTTCTCTTTACCTGAATGTCCTGCCTATTCTATCCTACCTAGATATTGACCATTCAGTTCTTTATTAAACCAATCACAGTGACACACAGTGTAAACAAATATTCTATAACACTACTATACTCAGCAAAAATGACCTCTCAAAATAGAGAAAATAAGACCTTTCCATTATAAAAATTAAATTTAGAGCTGGACATTGGTAGTGCACATCTTTAATCCCAGCACTCGGGAGGTAGAGGCAGGTGGATCTCTGTGAGTTCAAGGTCAGCCTGGTCTACAGAGTGAGTGTCAGGACAGACTCCAAAGCAATAGAGAGAAACACTGTCCGGAAAAACAAAACAAAACAAAATTAAATTTAGGTAGTATTTATAAACCCACTTCTAGAGAAGACACTACTGGGAAAACTTCAACATTAAAGGTTAATCATACCCAAGGAAACACAGAAATAAACAACCCAGACCAGCAAATCAAAACAGGGCAAGAACATGCACACACAAACATTTTCCTCAAAGTAGCTAGATACAAAATTAATGTAAAAAAATCAGTAGCCTTCCAATATAAATGACAAATGAACTAAGAAAGAAATCATGGAAACCACACCCTCCACAATATAATATCTTTGGGGGTAACTCTAACCAAGCAAGTTAAAGAGGATGGCCTAGAAGCCCCTCCCCTAGAATGAGAGTGATGACTACTCTCTATGCTATCCTAGAGTCCTCATCCAGTGGCTGATGGAAGCAGAGACAGACATCCACAGAAATACACTGAGCTGAATTCTGGAACCTAGTTGAAAAGAGGGAGGAATGAAGAACGAAGGGGTCTGTACCAGGTTGGAGAAACCCACAGAAACAGTTGGCCTGAAAAAGGGGAAGCATATCGACCCGAGATGCTCTTTGGGAGGCCAGTACGGGACTAATCCAGCCCCCTGATCATGGATGCCATCGGGGAGGCCCCTGCACTCCTGGGAGCCTCTGGAGGTGGACTGGCTTTTTGCCCTGGTGTATGTGGGGGACTTCGAGAGCCCATCCCACTTGAAGGGATGCACTCTGTCTCTGAACACATGGGGAGGGACCCAGGCCCAGCACAGGAAGATTTGGTGGACTTGGTGGAGCCCCGGTTGGGGGCCCTACCCTGCCTGGGGAGTGGTGGGTGGATGGGGTGGGGGGTAGGTTGGAGGTGGGGGAGAAGGAATGGGGGTAAGGGGAGGGAGAGGGAGAGGGAGAGGGGAATTACATGTGAAACAAGCCTGTTCCCTAACTTGAATTAATAATAATAAAAAGAGAGAAAAAAAGACTTATAAAAACTTTAAGATATAATGTAAGTTTGAGGAAGATATCCAAAGACGGAAGGATCTCCTATGCCCATGATTGCTAGTATTAATAAAGTAAAAAATAGTCATCCTACCAAAAGCAATCTACACATTTAAAGCAATCTCCATCAAAATTTCAACTCAATTAGTCACAGATCTCAGAAGTACAATTTTAAACTTCATATGGGAATGAAAAAACCCAGGGTAGCTAATATAATCATGAACAGTAAAAGAACTGCTGGAAATATCATCATTTCTGATTTTAAGTTGTACTACAGAGCTATAGTAATAAAAACAGCATCGTATCAGCCCCCTCCAAAAAAAAGACATGTGGATCAATGGAATTGAATAAAAAATCCAGACACAAATCCACACACCTATAAATAATAAAGTTTTTGTAAAGAAACCAGAAATGCACAATGGAAAAAAGAAAGCATCTTCAACAAATGCTGCTAGTTAAACTAGAAAACTGCTAGGGTGACTAAGAAAACAAATATTACAGTTCTTCAAAGGGAACTTAACAATAAAATGACTCCTAATGACAATCTGCTATACTTATAGATCAGTGCCTTGCTCAGTTATCGACAGAGAAGCTTCCTACTTCCAGAGAAGGAAACAAATACAGAGACTCACAGCCAGACAACATACAGAAAGTGAGGGAACTTGGAACATTCTTCCAGAAATGGGATGTCTCTATAAATCTCTCCCCTCAGGAGAGAGTTTTAAGAAAGCACTGCAAAAGAGAAGGCAGAAAGAATGTAAGAGCCAGAGGGGATGGAGGACACCAAGAAAACAGGACTTTCTAGACACAAAAGCACTGACCCACTTTGAACTCAGAGACTGAGGCAACATGCACTGTGCCTGTGCAGGTCTGCACCATATAGGGTAAAAGAGCTGAAAGGAGAGCTGGACACATGTCACCATTCCTAACTCTTGGAGAAGTTATCTTCAACTGATAATAACTTGAAAATGAAAATTGAGTTTTCTCCAAGGAGTCTAAACATTAGGCTGAATGCCCAGCAGTAGATGGCTAACAGAAAACAAATTAAATTGCATAATTGGAATTTGTCACCTAATGTTATATAGAACCTATTAAAAATTATCTTAATTTTATTTTAATATATATGTATACATTTTCTATTTTTACCTTATAGGTCCTTTGCACATATATATTATAGTTTCTAGTTTCATGTTTTTGTGGGATTCCTGAGTTAGAAATGAGTGGATCTTTGAGTCTATATCTGTTTCATATGCCTTTTCTTGTTCTGATTTCCTTCTGTTTGTTTTGTCCCAATTTAATATATTGGTTTTTGTTTTATCTTATTATATTTTATTTAATCATTAACCATTAGAAGCCTGTTTCTTTTCTAATGAGAGACTGAAAGGGCATGGCTCCACATGGAAAGGAGGTGAAGATGAACTGGGAGGAATTGAGGGAGGAGAAACCATAATTGGATATATTATATGAGGATGGAAAGCTATTTTCAATAGAAGGCAAAAAGAAAGAAAAGAAATAAAATTTTCAGAAAAAAACTTTCTTGACTTCATGACTTTGATAGTAATTTCTATGAAACATTCCAAAGAGAACCAACCCCAACCCTTCTCAAACACCGGTAGGACAGTGGAAGAGAAGGGGACACTTTTAAACTCATCATGTAAGGCCAGCATTATCAAGATGTTAAAACTATTCAAGTATGTTACAAAAAAGAAAATTACTTATTGCTAACCTTGATGACAACACATGATAAAATTCATAGCCAAACACTATCCAGATGAATCCAGCTACTCATTAAAAAGATCATACACAATGGGGTTTATCCCTGGGAGGCAAAAGTGGTTACAAGAAAGTCAGTAAATGTGATACATCACACTTCTGAAACTTGTATGATAAAAATCTTGTGGTAATATAAATATACAAGTCAAGCTACTTGACAAGCATCAACATTCTTTCTTGATTTATATGTAAATAAAAAGCACAAGCATAAACTCAATAAATTTGGTGCACAAGGGATGAACACCAAATAATAAGGGCTCATATGATAAGTTTACAGTGAACATTGTACTCAATCAAAAATATAAAAACTTTCCATCTAAGATGAAGAATCACTTTTCTGAGATTTTACCAGTGACAGAGGAGAGACAGGGAGACAGACAAAGAGAGACAGAGGGACAAAGAGACAAAGAGACAAAGAGATAGAGAGAGAAAGAGAGATGGAGTGGAGGAGGGGAGAAGAAGGAAAGGGGAGAGGAAGAGGAGGAAGGGAGGAAATTTGACATGATCTTATGAGCTAAAAGTCTATAACGACTCCACTGAAAATGTTGTTAGAACCAATAAATGCTTCAGTAAAATTATAGAATACCAACTCAATGAACTAAATCAGTTAGCATTTCTAGAAAATCATCCTATTTACAATTTCAGAAATGCTTAAATAAGGAAGTGAAAGGTTTATCCACTGAAAACTGTAAGATATTTATGGGAGAAACTGAAGAAGAACCAGGTAAATAGTATTTCATAGTTATGGATTAGAAGAATTAATACTGTTAAAATATTCCTACTACTCTATGTGATCTACAAATTTAAGATATCCATATAAAAATTCTATTGTTATTTTCTCCAAAACAGAAAACTTTATCTATCCATAGTCAACTGATCTTTCACAAAATCACAGAGGTCAAACAACATGTAATAGTCCACATAACCTTAAAACTACAACTTTTCCTGCCTACATGATGTGCTGGGATACAGGTGGTGCAAAAAATTGTGGGAATGGTCAATCAATGATTAGTCCATCCTTGAGACCCACACCACCAAAGGGAACACAACCCTTGACACTGCCTGGCGTACCAGTACCAAGGGAATGGCTAACCCAGAAATCGAAGATAGGAACAAACACAACTGGCAGATAGATAGATAGATAGACAGACAGACAGACAGACAGACAGACAGACAGACAGATAGATAGATAGAATGTCAATATAATGATGTCCAATGAGGCTAATGATATTCTGCTATACTCATAGATTGGTGCTTAGCCCAGTTGTCATTAGAGAGGCAACTGATGGAAACAGATGCAGAACCACAGCCAAACAGGCAGAGCTCAGGGAATCCTGCTGAAGAGAGATAGAAAGGATTGTAGGAGTCAGAGGGGTCAAGATAACCCATAGAATTAATTAACATGGGCCATAGGGACTCACAGAGACTCAACAACCAGAAATAACCAGGGAGCCTGTGTGGGATTGACCTAGTACCTCTACGTATATGCTACAATTGTGTAGTTTGATCTTCTTGTGGGACTTCTAGTGGGAACTGGGGTTGTCTCAGATTCTTCTGTTGGCTTTTGGGACCTATTTCTCATACTGAATTGCCTTCTTCTAGCCTTAATACGAGGAGAGGTGCCTAGTTTTACTGCAACTTGATATGCGATGTTTTGTTGGTATCCATGGGAGTATCCTGCCCTTTTCTGATTAGAAATGGAGGAGTAGGATGGGGGGTTCCAGATGTAAATCATCACCATCATATTTTAAAAAGGAAAAGATAAAAAAAAGTTACATCAAACCTACATGATTATTTCAAGCATATAAGATAATATCAAATTTCACAGGTTTTTTCACGGGAAAGAAAACATTAACAAGGTGAAGGAAAAACCTACAGAACTATTTTTTGTGCAATAATGAATATTTTCAAACTAATGTCTGATATAAAATAAACAAAATGCATAAGAAATTCAAACAATTCAATAGCAAGCCCACAGATTAATCAAATTAAATTAGGTAAAATACTTATACAGGCAATACCTCAAAACAAGACTTACAAATGACTGATATGTGTAGCTGAGGCTCCTGCAACCCAAACAGGTTAAGCTGGGCCATACTCCAATTAATTAAAGAAATGGCTATTTGTAAAAAACAGAAAACTATTTAGTCAATGCAGCTACATTAGAAAGCAAGACAGGTAAAGAAGTCTAGTGACCCCAAGTCAGTCTTCCACACACTGACATGAACTTGAATTTTAAATAGAAGAACTAGGACAAGGGGCACATGTTTACACAGACCAGCCGTGTGGGTGAAGGTGTGATCCTGCCCATGTCTCAGCCCCAGCCCCACAAGGTAGTTAAAAAAAAGTCTTTTTTGTTTGATGGGTCACAGTGAGTCTTGCAGATTTATAACTGTTACTCTAGCATGGTAGCTGCTTAATCACAGATAATTACTTTCATGACATGCATGTGTGTAGCTGTTCTGCAAGGTTCTGCTGTTCTGTATGCATGTGGCTGTCAGAATGCAAGGTGACTCCAAAGGAAAAGTTAAAAGCAATGACTTATCTTTGTGGCTTTATTCAAAGGAAAGGACAGAGATGATACAGAATGAAAGCTGACATGTCCAGCTTTCACCTGCTTTCAGTTACCATGGGAGCCCAAATAATGAGTTGACTTTTTAGCAAAAGCAGTATCTAAGTCCTCTCTCAATGTCACCCCACTTCTTTTCAATAGGATATTGTCAAAAGGACAAAAGAACAAGTGTTGGTGAGGATGTGGAAGAAAGAAAACCCTTGAACATGATTCACAGAAATATATATATATATATATATATATATATATATATATATATATATTCATGTAGCTATTATGAGAACAGACCTCAGAAATCTTAAAGGTTGAATTCCCATGTAGTCTAGCAATCTTGCTTCGGGGAGTAGTCCTAAAATTAATGAAATCAGTATGATATGTGTTGTGTGAGTGAGTCAAAGGACACAAAGTTTCAGTTAGAATGAATAAGCACAGGACATCCGGTATGCAGCACAGTGACTAAACTTAACACTACTGTGTTATGTACTTGAATGTTGTAGAAGTGGACCATAGATATTTTCACAGCAAAACATAGTGAATGTGTTGCGTGATAAATAACTTAAGTTATTTAAGTTAAGTTAAGTTAACTTAATTATTTAACTTAAGTTAACTTAAAGTTAACTTGTTTGATTCAACCATTTTCTATGTATTATGTCAAAACCATCATGCATATAACATAAATATATATAATTTTTTATATATCAACTATGTGTTAACATAAAGAAAATATAGTTTAGAAAGAAATTATCTGAGTCTCCAAGTAAACAATCTCAATAAGTTAAGGCTCTTTTATCACTAATGAAAAAGATTTAAAGGCTCACTCCATGAGATGCGGTCTATAACCAACACTGCTTGGGTGACCAAGAACCAGAGACTAGATAGCCCAGAGACATCAGGTAAAACTAAATGTTACTGGTCTTTAAAAAAGGACTATCAATAAAATGACCTAATGATATTCTGCTATACTCATACATCAGTGTCTTATTCTGTCAGTCATCATCAGATAAGCTTCCTCTTACACAGATTGTAACAGATGCAGTGACCCACAACCAGACATTTTACACACACACACACACACACACACACACACACACACACACACACACACACACACACACACACACACACACACACACACACACACACACACACACGAGTCCCTGGAACACATAGCTCTAAATTGGATGTCTTCATCAAATTCCTCCTCCCAGAACTCAGGGAACCCCATGGAATAGGAGGCAGATGATTCTAGGAGTCACAGGGGATGGAGGTTATCAGAACAATTCCTCTGAATCAACTGAGCAAGGCTCACATGAGCTCTCAAGACTGAAGCAGCAAGCATGGGGCCCACATGGGTCGACACCAGGTCTGTCCTCTGCTTATATATTATATCTTTCAGATGAGTATTTATGTGGGACTCCTGAGGGCATGAACAGATAGTTCTTTGTTTCCTGGGCCTAATCTTGGGACCATTTTCTTTCCATTGGAATTCCTGGTCCAGTCTTGATGTGATGTTTTTTGTTTTATCTTGTTAAATTTTATTTTGTTATGCTAGGTTGTTATCTCTTAGACCCCTGGTCTTTTCCAATGAGAGACAGAAAGAGAGTGGATCCAGAAGGGTGAGAAAGTAGGGGAGAGCTGGGAGGAGTAAAGTGGGAGAAAAGTAGTCAGGATATATGGTACGAGAAAAGAATCTATTTTCAATTAAAAAACAAAGAGACAAATCTCTAAGACTAATGTGAAGGTCTAGGTTTGCTCTTATCAATATGAAAAGATTAAAATTTTTTTTATAGAAATCAACTTCAAAAGCCTCTGTTACTTTTTATACATAACAGTATAACAGACTTCTTACAGACATTAGCTCGGCTCAGTTATATCTTTGCAATAGTTATTTCTATTACATGTACAAATTGTAAAGAGTTTAACAAATTTTTCACAAACCCACTGCAGATGCTAAGTGATTTTTTTCATTAGATTTCTTTTAAATGTGGAAAACGTAACAAAATGCTGGATGATTCTTGTTACTGAGTGAAGGAGTTAATTAGCATATAATAAATAATTTGTACAAAATGATCAGTGACAGCCTCATATTGTGTTGAGTATATTATGAACCAGCAACACCAATTGTTCCTGAAGCCATTGATTTCTAAGAGTTAAACAAATGCAGAATCTATTAAGGGTTAAAGAAATAGCCTGGAAACCAAAAGACAAGATTAGTGTCATGAATGGGACCAAAGCAAATTGCAAAAACTTCCCCTACCACAACAGTGAGATCCAACTTTTGATTACTTATAATTATATTCATTTGACTGCAAAGTATTTGGCAGAAATAGTCTTTAGCACCATGCCAGTTAGATGAAAAATTCTAGTCACGTTGAGTATTTCTTTCGGGACACATGGTTTTGATGACTGATCTTCTTTCTCTTTCTTTTTGTCTTGGTGGCCATGATGCAATAATCTGTAAGAATAGGGAGATGATGAGGCTGAATGGAGCAGCTGTGTGATTGACCACTGCAATGGTCAGAATCCCAAGGGCCAAATCAGCTAACTGGGGTGAGGATTAGCACCCTGGAAGTGCTGATTGATGAGGGCTGCCTCTCCTCAGCTCCAACCAACACATCCTGCAGCCACAGTGCATCTGCAGAACAGGATTGTGGAGGGAGCTTGACTCAAAGCGAGGGTGCTCTCCTGAAGGAAAGAGAAAATTAGAGAAAAAGAGGAGGGAAGAAGAGGCTTGATTACAAGCGCTGTGATGAAGACAATGACAACCACATTCAAACTGTCACATAAAAGGATTTTTGTAGGTATGGGGGATGGGGTGGGGATGTTTAAACAGACATGAACACGGAGGCAGCTTGGTCTCTCCTCAGCAGTAACTTTTGTTCAGTCTAAATCTGGTCTCCTTATGTCCTTAGCAATCCAAATATGTTCGAGAAGATTATTTTAAAAAATGATTCTTGGTATGAGAGAATATTGATGCACATGCTTCTTAAAGATCATATGAGGCAAGCATTGTGGCAATGATATTTTCTGAAGTAACATGAATCTAATTCTACGCAACATAAAGTTATCTTCTTCTTAAGAATTGAATACACAGTACACAATTAGCTCAGTACCTTCTGAAGAAATCTTTATTCTAGCTCTATACCAAACACATGACTTTCATTATTCATGAATGCTATGTATTACATAAAGGAAAAACACATGCCAGATAATATTAGATTAGTAAACATACAAAAATGGCATTTCTTTATTTCTTCTCTGCTGTGCCTATCTTCTTGTTCCCCAATTCTGCCTGTGTCATGAGCTTCCCTACATTGTGAGGGAGGGTTTTAAATTTTAGAGCTAGTCAAAGAAGACAGGAGAGTCGAGAAAATTCCATTTTGCTTTTTATCTAAAGATTATTTTTATTATTCTTTTTTTGTATATGTGTCTTTAGGGTGGGTATGTGCACATGAGTTCATGTATTCTCAGAGGCCATTTTGCTTTTTAATACTTTCAAAATGTATGAGTCTTTTGTCTTGTTTTAGGCATACAAAGGAGTAATCCCTTAAGAACCCATAAATATTTTAATCTTAAATATATTAACTTCTAGATCTGGTCAGCTTCTAAGCCAGTCAACCCCTAGAGATTATGATTTTGTTTGTTTTTGTTTATTATTTTTGGTGCAAGGTAAATAAATCCAGCAGAACTCCAGTATTGCTTTTATTTGACCTCAAGAAATGGAATTCTCTGGAATTGGTGATCACAGGAGCACCTTACATGTGAATTAAATCATGACTATTTCTCAATAATGTTCCAAAGATTATTTGCAAATGAAATGCTAGAAGAAAATGGCCCTGAGCTCTCAGCACAACTGCTTGACTAAAATGCATTTTTTTTTCTGTGCATGAAGTTAGTCCATCTCTTTGAATCACTCATTCTGTATAACAAACACCAAACATGGATCTAGTGATTTGCTGTGAGAAACGTGATCTAAGCACTGCCTTTGTGGTAGAGGGATGTGGCACACTATGAGCTTTCTGCTGTCACAGGCCACATTGAGAACTATTTAATTTTTGTGATGGTTTCAGGTCATTTTTTCCCTAAGAATATGGAATGACTAAAACAATCTGGTTAAGGAAGCATTATGATTCCACATGAGTTTTCAGAATGTCGTTTTGCTGAGGCTGAAGTGAAAATTCACTGAAGGGAACAAAAGCATGTGAAGGAAGAGGATGTGCTTTATAATCAGGACGAGTGATGTCACCTGCTTAGACTGGACTGCAGACAGTGGAGAAGGAGAGAAAAGATTTTAAAAGTACTTTGGAAAGGAGATGTAGCTCAGTTGGTAGAATGCTTGCTTACCATGCAGGAGGCCCTGAATTCACCCCACGCATGACACAAACCCGGCATGTTGGAGATGCTGCAATTGTCATCCTAACTAGGGAGAGGGAGATAAGAAGATCTGAAGATAAATTAGCAAGTGGGAAGCCTGAACTACATGAGATCCTGTCTCAAACAAAATGAAAAAGAAAAAAGGCAGGCAGGTAGGCAGATAAGCAAGGAAGGGAGGGAGAGAGGGAGTAGGCCATGGTGTTGGAGTGGAGAGGACTTCAAAGGTGATACTAAAACGTTGTGACTTAGGAGCACTGATGGATGAAATGGAGGAGTGGGTGGGCAAGCAAGACCATGAGTTTGGATGTAGATCCTAGATGATAAAGTGTTCTACAGAATCAAAGCAAGGGAGAGAGTGGGCATTCACTCACACTCATTTGGTACTCAGAACCAATGGAGACCAAAGGAGAAGTTTTTGAATCAAATCACACAGACTGTAATCATGGCAGTGGGGAAGAAAGTGACAGCCTGTGCACAGAAAAGATGGGCCAGTCCTGAGAAACTTCACTATTTTCAGATAGAGGGAATCATGGTGAATTAAAGTTTGAAGAGGAGCAGACACATGGGAAAATCTTTTTGTATACTGGAAACCAGGAGCAGAAAGTTTCTTAAGAAGTGATAAGATTTTGTGAGTATGAGTGTTTCTCTGCATGTATATCTGTGCATCACATGATGCTAGGATGCTCACAGAAGTCAGAAAGGACACTAAATCCTCTGGAACTATAGACTGAGCAGGTGTGTGTGTGTGTGTGTGTGTGTGTGTGTGTGTGTGTGTGTGTACAGATATACATATACATGTATATAGTAACGAGTAATGAATAAAGAGGAAATGGATTTGAAGGAGAGCAAGAAGGGGTATATGAGTGAGCTTGGAGGGAGGGAAGGAATGGGGAAGTGATGTAATTATACTCTTTGAAATAAATAATTTATTTCAAGAAAGAAATGATGAGAAGTGGCAGTGGCATGTGCATCTAAGTGAGAACTCAGTAATAATGGCACACAATCTGTTCACAACACAGAATATGGGAGGGTGAGGAATTGTATGGACTGAGCTGTTGGATGCCCATAGGTTCTGAAGTTAGTTTTCATTATGAGTCTTCAAATTTTGTCATGGAAAGACAAATTTCTAGGTTATATTAATAAGATTAATACTTCATTGCTCCCTTGGTTGTTTTTCTAAATTCAAGACTACAAATTTGCACTAAGAGATTCATAGCATTTTAGCGATCAGAGTGAAAATATTTATCTTTCATTTGGGGTAAAATCTCTCCAATGGGGATGCTTCAGAACTTCCCCACAGCAATTTACACAATGATCACATCATAATCTCCAGACTGATTTGGAGCATCCTCACTCTTTCTTAATCTAGGAAATCAATGGGACATGCAGTGCTCGAGTCACCATACTAAATTACAGTTCTTCAGGAGCTGATCCCTTGGGTACGTTTATCTGAGGCTTGGAAAATCCTAATAACCTTTTGGATGTCGTGGGAGATTGTTTTCCATTGCTAAATGGCAGCTGTGGTCTATTCTTGGCTCAGTAACTGATTCGTGAGTCGATTCCAGCTCCCATTATGCTCTCTGCTATAAATTCTCAGCATACAGAATGTATTGCAGCAATCACCTTGCAGAGTTCTCTGGATGGAGTCATATCAAAGGATGGTCATATGCAAACTGTAACAACAAATCAGTCTGTTTTGAAAATGTAATTGTTTACAACATATCCTTTTCTAGACTGGAGGTATTTAGAGTGTTGGGTGGCTGAATTATAATGGCCAGTGCTAGTTCAAACTTTCCCCCAGAGTTTCTGATTCTCCAATTCAACCAGGTATTCTTGGAAGTGAATGATTTCTCTGTCTTCCCATGAACAGTACTTGATTTCTGCAGCCTGCACTTGCTCTCTGGTTGATCTGAGGAGCAAATAGATAATGAAAGTTACTCTCATAAAAACATGGGCCAAAAGGACAGAGACACCTACAACTTAACTGGTTTGGTCATTCTAAATCATTCTCTGCTATATCTGAGGGTTGTTATGATTTTTAACAAGCAGACTTGGGTGGTTGCTTATCAATCAAAGGCATTTAAAGACCTAAGGTCATTTCAACAGCTCAGGAAAAACAGTTCCACAATGTGATGATTAATCTTAAATGTGAACTTGATTGTAGCTGAAATAGACCAAATGGCAGATCTCCAGGTGAGTCTGTATTAGTGTTCTCTATAGAAACACACACACACACACACACACACACACACACACACACACACACACACACACACCACACACACACACACACACACACACACACACACACACACTTATTTATTTGGCTAGCTTACACCATTTGGGCTGGGTAGTCCATGGATAGCTGTCTTCATACTGGAGAGGCTGAGAACCCAAAAGCTGTACAGTCTATGAAGCTGGATGCATCAGAAGTCCCCATCTCACACTGAAGGTCTGGAGGATTTACTGGAGAATCATTGTAGGTCTTCAGCCCCTGTTGTAAGACCAAAGACACTATGCTCTGATGTCAACAAAGCATAAGAGCAGCACAGCAGCATAGATGTAGTCACCACAGTTACAATGGTAATCAGGCAAACCCAAAAGCTTTCCTTGGACTTCTAATACCTGGGCCACTGGTAGGTGCTGCCTGTCTACTCTGGGGAAAAGTCTTCCCCAGTCAGCAAACCCTCCTCAAAGACTCACCTGGAAACCTACTACTTGGTTGATTCCAGCAACAACCAAGTTCACAGCCAAGGTTGATCATCACATTGTGGAATTGTTTTTCCTGAGCTGTTGAAATGACATTAGGTCCTAAATGCCTTTGATAAGACACCATCCAAGTCACTCATTGAAAATCATCCTAAACTAGGGAGAAAACCTTCAATATTTTTTTTTACAAAATCTCCATTTTCCTTTTGTTATATTTATGTGTCCAGAAGTTAATTATTCAGTATTCTATGGTAGGCCTCTTGGGTGTGTTCTTTAGGTTCACATATTAGAAGCTTGGTCTCTTGTATGGTCCTGGTGTGTGGTAATAGAATCTTTAATAATCAGATCTTATATTAGGTCCACACAAGAACAAGCTGTCAATAGTCAGGTATATATGGATAAGATGCTTAGGGGGCCTCACCCCTCGTAGCTGGACTGTTTTTATCAATAGAGTCAGGCAGAGGGGAAGTTATTGCCTGAATTTCTGTACTCACTAATGACATCTGGCTCCAATTCTAATCCAATAGTTACACAGATAGCCCAGGTTAAACTAATTGGGTCAAAATAAACCTGAAAGTCATGAATCTGGGAAAAGACTGGTTGGGATAGATAGGGGCGTAACAGAGATGGGAGGAGTGTTATGTGTACTCTTTCCCACCAGCCACCTTTGAGCCCTCAAATAGACACACAAGACTTATATTATGAAACTGTTGGCTACTGGCTATGGCTTTTTATTGGCTAGCTCTGTCTAAATTATTAATCCATTTCTATTGATCTAAGAATTTCCACGTGGTCTTCTCCTACCAGAGAAAGGTCTAGGGAACTCTTACCCCTCTGGAATCTTACATCTTGTCTGTTCAGTGTCTCCCCTGAGAAGAGAGAAGAGAGTGATTTCCTGTTTGTTCCTGCTTATATTTTGATTCATCCTAGCTATATCACTTCCTGCCTGTCTGTACAGTCCTCCAGACCTCTATGGTTAGCTAGTGGCAGTTAGTTAGCCCATGTCACTACCTGGAATCACATGACGATTCCTCTCTGCCTACATTTCCCAGAATTCTCCTCATATCCTAGTACCACCTATCTTGCTGCCCTATTGGCCAACAGTGTCTTATTCATCACCCAATAAGATAAACATATACACAGAAGAACATTCCCCATCAGAGGAGCTAAGAGACAATGGACAGAGAATTATCAGAATATATTATATACATATATGAAATAGTCAAATAACAAAATTAAGTAGCATATCTAGAAGTCAAGACTTGTGGGAGCTAATTAGGTCACTGAGCCACCACTCTTAAATAATGTTGCTTTGCCACTATGCTTTCTTGTAGCCAGGCTTCTTGAGCTTGGATTTTCACCTTTCAAATGCATCAGCTAAACAATCTTCCTTATGTGAAAACACTCTCAGTCTCAAGGATTTTATTACAGCAATAGAAACCAAAGCAGAACAAGTGTTTTCCATCATTAATATTTGCTCTGAATGCAGATGTGGTATAGCTTCCAGGCATGGCCTAATTGAATATGAGGTGTCCTGAAAACTGTCCCTTTGAAAGCATCTGGTTCAAAGGTCATTTGATAATAATTCATGATCAGCAGAAATATTTCAGAATACCTCACTGGAAAATACAAAGAAGATAGCATTACATAGTGGCCACACCCATGAAAAATCAATATTAGAATAGCCTATACTAAAATTGGGCAAATAATTAAATCATCTCAGGTCCTAGAAACTGCCTCTGTAAAACAAGATAGTGATAATATCGATTTGACATGGAAGATACGAGTTCCTGATGTGTAGGAAATAGTCTATAATATTAATGTTGCTGTAAATTTTCTCATGCAGTACACAGGTGGAGAGAGAAAGTGAAACCTTTCCTTTTCTAAAGTGTTGTGATCTTCTTCATGTTTTTAAAAAACAAAAAACAACCCAACCCTAATGAACCAACTAGTAATGACCGTCTATCGTAAATTAAGCAGTTCCTTTAAGTGATGTTTGTCCTCCAGCAAAAATAGTTCCAGATTTGAACCCTCTTTTCTCTGAATTTCTCCAAAAAGGCATCAGATCAATATAGGCAACAAAATGATCTTTGTCCCCAACACAACATATAAGAAAGTGACCAGAGATCCATGCCACACCCTACTTTTCTTGATTAATCTTCATAGTGATGACCTTCTGTTTCCTGCTTGTTCTACTGATATCCTTACTTGGGTCAGCCTTTCTCTTTGTTTCAGTATTTCCCAACAGACTATCCCAAATGTGTCAGCTTTCCTGTAGATCATGCTGAGCATCCTCTATCTTCTCCAAGTACCTGGAAAAGAAGCTCATAAGTCTGCCTCCTCCTCCTTGTAATCCTCCCAAGTTTGGAAGGGATAAACTTCTCATATTCACTTTATGTCCTGCCTTCCTTGTTCACAGGTTCAGCCTTATAACTACATCTGAATGTTATATTGGGTGTAGTCATAAGAGTGAGGTTATTGATAAATGAACCTAAATGGATCATGCTCTTCAAATGTGAACTAACAATACTGAATACACCAGGGCAAGTCCTGTCTCTTCCTCTGGGACTTCTTATACCCCTTAGCCTGAGTCGTTTCCCAGAACTGTCTCTGTTTGAGCAGAAAACTGTAGAATCTAGTAGCAATCTTCTGGGACTGCATATCAAGGAGAGGGAAGGTGTTTGGAATTGTGGTCTGAAGGAGCTTCTAGTATATGGCAGGTCATTCTTTCCCTCTTCCTTACCCTCATAATCTCAGAGCTGAAAGCCATAAAGCTGAAGGCATCCAGGCTTTATGGTCCTGACCTTGATTTCCATATTATTTTCTTTCAGAGTTGGCTTAAGAAGTCTTTTTAAACTTCCACTGCTTTCTATTTGATGTCTCAAGTTTTCTCTTTCTTGACAACAGACAGAGAATTAGGTGTGATTTTTCATCACCCTACCTTTCCCATTTTAAGCTAGCTATCCCGTATCTACCTGAGCACTCAATTTGCACACAATTATTTCCCTGATTTCAAGGTAATAAGTAGAGAGTTGAAATTAGTGCAAAGTGCAGAACAACCTTGAAATGTCATTTACAGCCCCCTGTTCCACAATATCCATGATTTCCCAAATATGTTTTTTCTTTCTTTCCTCCTAATTTTATTAGTTAATGAAGTAATTAAAGCAGGGTCTTACTATTTATCTGTAGCTGACCTTGAGCTCACTGTATAGTCTAGGCTGGCCTGGAACTCACAGGGACCCACCTGTCTCTGCCTCCTTAATTCTGGGATTAAAGACCTGCTCCACCAGTGTACTCTGTCTCCTACTCCACTTTCTCATGTATGTCCAAGTTTTGTACATGGCAAGTAGGGTCAAACACTGCACTTTGTTTGGTACTTGGATGAATTGATGTTTCACTGGGCTTACCAGCAAAAACTCACTCATATCTAGGATGGAATTTTTAGAACCACCTGATATATAACTAATTTGCAAAACTCTAAGGAGCTCCCTGTCATGAAAATTCAATAAAGGTTCTTAAAATTCTGGGGGGAATTTACATGGATAGATGTGATGGACAAGTCTATTTGTACATTTATAGCTATGTCTAATGAGCCACCAAAATGATGCAATGGCTTTTCTCTTTGTTTCCTGATACTTGAACAGGCATGCCATGTATCCCACTTTGGTTAGGCAGTTGTGCCATTAATCTTGGAACAAGAGTGATGCTAAGGTTGCATGAGCCACAAGGTCACTTATATTCGTGATCCCAGGTATTGTATACCTGGTTACACAGCAAAGTGTGTCACTTAAAGTGTATTATAGCTCATGTATTAAAAACAAGTCTTAGAAGGTATAAATCCATTATAAATTTAGGACAAGGATCCAGTTTCCTACCCTGTCTCTATCTCTAGAAGCAGAAGGGGGTCAAGTGCAATGTCCAGGGAGGAAAATGTTTGCCTGAATATAAAAATGTATTGCAGAGGGTCAGAAAGTGTTTCTGAAAAATACTTGGAAATCATTTTCATCAATGCATTTTCTTTGGCCCCTTTCCTAGCCAGAAATTATAAATAAAATAAATAATAAACTAAATATAAAATAAAAGAAAAAACTCCAGCCTGCAATCCCAGCAATCCACAGGCTGAGGCTGGAAGACCAAGCATTTAAAGCTAGCCTGGACTATAAAATGATACTCTGTCTCAAAAGCCAAAAGCAAGTAAACAATAACAACAAGAACATATAAGGAATAAAAATCACAGAATCACCTATGTTGAGTTTTAATTCTTTAAAAACTAGGCTTTTCCATATTGAATTGAGCAATTACTACAGGGTGATTAGAAGAGGGTGTCTCCTTGACTGTTTTCATGCCCCCATTCACTACTTCCTGAATGTGAACTGGAGTGCTCTGGAATTAGGCAGTTTTCTGTGTTCCCTAGAAACTTTCATGTATCTTGGAATCACTTTCAACCTTAATATCAGTGAGCACATTGTTTACTACACTAGTTAACAGTGTGAACCTGTGAGAGCATGGACTAAAACTGAAATGAACTGAAGTCTCATGTAATAGCTGTCTTTTGCAGAGCATCAGGCGATTTATATTCTGAGAGGCAAGAAGAGGTACACATGAGTAAAGTGTACATTCACAACAACAAGCTCCATATTATGTCAGCACGCATACCCATAATCCCCACCAGAATGATGAAATCCAATAATACTTAGCTACCAGATGGAAAACACTTCATTTACACAGATAATTATTTCTGTTGTTATTCTGGATGAGAAGAAATGGTCACTTTAGATGTTATTCTGATTCAGGAAGAAGTGAAAATAATTAAGTCAATAAGGGATTATTTTTCAAGTGATTTTTTTATCATTTCAGTATTGTTCAGTGCTAATAGATGTATGGTTAACAACTAACTAAAGTGGAACACAATTAATGCAGACTGCAATGGAGTCAGATCTAGTTGGAAAAACAGATGGTTTGTTAGGCAGTACTCACTCGATGAAGCCAGTCCAGGATAATTGTGTGTGTGTGTGTGTGTGTGTGTGTAAGAGAGAGAGAGAGAGAGAGAGAGAGAGAGAGAGAGAGAGAGAGAGAGAGAGAGAGAGAGAGAATGTGTACGTGTATATATTTTTATTGTATGCTCAGGTACATGGATATGAGTGGGGTGCAAGTCTGTGGGGGGGGGAATAAAGAGAAGTCAACCATGAGTATCATTCCTTAAGGGATAAAACCATCTTGATTTATGGTGATATATTATTTATGATTTATTAAAGCTTGCCTGAGGATTTAGAAAGCAAAGTCAGCTACAAGCCATAGAAAGCAGGCACACACCTCTAATCCCAGCAGCTGGAAGCTAGGAGGTGTTGGTACATACCTTTAATCCTAGGAACTAGGATTAAGAGGTAGATGGATCTGTGAGCCAAGGCCACCCAGATCTACATCAGATTGATTCAGTACTAAAGAGAAACAGCTCACACAAAGATGATCTCAGTACCTGGGCCCACCCACCTTTAATACCAGCATTAGGGAGATATGTAAGACAGGAGCAAGGTCTCAGTATCAGGCATTCACATTGAGGACAGATTCATTCATTCTCCAGCCACAATGAGAATAGGAATGTGCCAGCCCTGTTAGAGGTAAGAACCCTCTGGTAGCTTGGCTGCTTTGCTTTCCTGATCTTCAGGTTGAACCTCAATATCTGTCTCTGGGTTATTTATTATTCGTGTTACATTGAGTCTTGAGATAGGGCTTCTCACTAGGACAGAGCTCACTATTGTGGATGGATTGGCTACCTAGCAAGTTGCAGGGATCTGGCTGTCTCTGTGCCCCTGGAGCTGGGATTGTAGTGATGGAGTTACCACACATGTTTTTTTCCCCATGGGTACCAGGGATGGAACTGAGCTCCCCATCCATCTTCTTAGCCCATAGCTGATGATATTACTATTATTTGATCTAATAAAATGGTTGATATTGACATCTCAAATATTCTCACATTTGGCATTTAAATTGTTGTTTAAAGTGCCTGCTTTTCCTCTCTTATCTCCTTCAAAACTATATAAGATGCTAACATGCTGATGTTGCCTAAGGACATATTGAATATTTGTAAATGAAGATCTTGATTATGGAGGGCCTTGGCCCATTAGATCAAAATAAGATTTTCATGCAAATACATATATTTAGGTCATATGGTGAAGGGTATGATGGTATCATTGTGGAAAATCATGAAGAATTCAAGGTACTAAGTACAAGTCAGGAAATATTTTACTCAGTAGCAGACAGACTACATATGCAATGGTTTAAATGTATATACAGCCTAGTGGTGGGAGAGAATGTCTTTATGTAAGCAAACCAAACCCATCTTTGTAGACAATTATGTACAAAAAACAAATGAGAAGTAGCACCAAGTCAGCATGCTGGGCTCTCAGTGCAGGCTGGCAGGCAGCCAAGGCCCAACCTGCTGAGAGAGAAAATTGGAAAAAAAAAAAAAGTAAAGCAGCCGCATGAGTCGAAGTATAGCATTGAATGTGAAGATGTTTCTGGGAAAGCCAGGAGAAAAAAAAAAAGGTCAAAGTTTTGCTTATGTGGCATCTTCAGAGTTAGACCCACTGCTGGGGTGTCCTGGTTTCACAAAAGGTCAGGTCTTTTTTACGGGGGAAAGTATAAGCGTATACAAAACACCACAGAGTGTGAGCACTGAAGTGTACTGGTAACACCAGCAGGCACTGCTTTGGTGTTAGTGTCTCTCAGGAGGGGGACACCTGGGTTTCCAAGACGATTTACAAACCTCTGGCCTAGAAGGAGCAATTTCCCCAAGATAATACAAATTATGCCAGTGTTTCATCCCAAGAAGACACTGGAATAAAGTGACATCCATCAGTGAGGGAAGTTTTTCAGTTAAAACGTTGTATTCAATTTTCTGGCCATAGGCTCTGACCGAAGAGCTCTTTGCTAACGAATATGGAAGCATTTTCTCTGAGGGCTGTTTGTAACTCATGGACTCATGATGACCTAAAACTTACTATAACTCATTAAGTGGATGAGTACTGAGTTCTTATTGTATGTTGAATAAATCATTGGTATTCCTTGGATCTTACTATACTTTAATGTAACTGTCATTTTTACAATTATGTCTATCTAAGGTCACTATTGCTTAGGTCTAGGTGACCCACTCATGTTTTATTCCAAAAACTGTCCCTGTCCTGAAGGTTAAACAACGTAGCCACTTCATTATTTTGATAATAGTGGGGTGGATGATTGTACATTCTGTTAATTTACTCCCAGAGTGTGTTGTTTGACAAAATTGTCTCTGGAGCTAAGGAAAAGATGCCTTATGTGTAAGTGCTCAGTTGGTGGAAGCAGATTACTATGGCAATTATCATAATGATGAAGTTATTTCCCCTGAAGAAAGAATCATCTTTCAAGTTTATACATATGTTGTTCCAGTTGCTTGGTACTTGAACATACAGCAAAGTCTCACTCAAAACTGTGTTACCCTCATTTCTCATCCTAAAAACGGAAATAGTTAATGGAAATGGGAAATACTTCATTATGATGTCTCCTTTTTAAAAAGTAGACCCATTTATTTCTATTTTATGTGTGCATTTTTTTGCTTTAATGTATTTATGTATGACACAAATGTGTTTGGTACCCACTGTGTCAGAAAAGGGCATAAGATGCTCTGGAACTGGAGTTACAAATGTCTATTAGCTTCCATGTGGGTATGGGGAACTGAACCCTGGTCCTCAGGAAAAGCAATAAATGTTTTAATCACTGAGCATTTTTAATTGAATAAGAATGAGCCCTATAAGCTCATTCATTTGAATGCCTTGTCACTAGGGTGTAGCAGTATTTGAGAAGGATTAGGATGTATGGCCTTGTTGGAGGAAGTATGTCAATGGGGATAGGTTTTGAGGTTTTAAAAGTCTATGTCTGGCCCAATGTCTCCTTTCTCTCTGACTATGACCAGATTGTAGCTCTCAGCTACTACTACTCCAGTGCCTGTCTGCATGCCACTATGTTTCCTGCCATGATGGTAATTGACTAAACATATGAAACTGTAATCAAGTCACCAATTAAATGCTTTCTCTTATAAGAAAGCCTTGGTCATGATGTCTCTTCACAGCAATGAAACAGTGACTAAGAAACTGAGCCATATCTCCAGTCATCTGCTTTTATCAAGAAAATCATTAAATTTCAGTCAAACAGGTCTATATGATACAGCCTTAGATGTTCATTATTTTAGTCAGAGATAAAAAATGTATCTTTGCTTTTCATCAACTATGTGAGTAACCAAAACCACAGTTATAAAGAATAGAAGAGAAATTCTTTTTTAGCCACGCACATGACTATAGTCTTTTGTGTATGCCTCATCACCATTAGAATGGTGAAGAAAACTTGGTGTTTCTGAACAAAGCTGTATCTCCCTGTTTACCTCCATGACTTGGAAAGAGCTAGTTTTCCACCCTCATAGTAAATTGATTTTTTTCCAGTCCATGACGATCTATTTTGTTGTGTCATACATGTGACAGAGCAGTATAGCTCCTCATATTTTAATGATATATTATTGTGTAGATTAAAATTAGTAGCTTATTTAAACCCAAGCCCCTTATGTATTAATAAATTAGTATAATTAGAAATTACAACTAAAAACAATAGATCCAAGCCACAAAAGAACAGAAGAGAAAGAAGAAACCTTGAAAGACCCAATTTAAAGTTATATACTACTCATCAAAGTATTAGGCTTTAGATTTAGACAAGAGTATGTGCCTGTGCTTAAAGAGCACTGTTAGAAGACAGATGGAATGGAGATACTTACAAGTGGTGGAAAGCAGTGTATAGATATGATACTAAGAATTATGACTCATCCAGAAGATATCAGAAGACAGAAGGAGACTAGGGTAAATCTCTAAGTGGCACTATGAAATGGGCTGAAATTGAGTGCTCAGTGGTATTTACCAGGCATCTCTCAATTTTTACCATTATTGGGCTCATCAAATATTTAATAAAAATCATGCGCCATACAGAATGTATACCCATGCTTTTCCCTTTCCATAGAATATCCCTCACTTTTTCTTGATATTTTGGCTGGATATTTTTGTTACTGTTAACATCCTCAGATGAGATGCCATTTTCTCATTTTTTTTAAATTAAGTTTATGTTTTAAATTTCATTTTACATTCCAACTACAGTTCTCTCTTTCTCTCTCTCTCTCTCTCTCTCTCTCTCTCTCTCTCTCTCTCTCTCCTCTCATCCTTTGCCTCTCCCCTCTGCCTACCTTCATCTACTCTTTCTACTGGACTAGGGCTCCCATTTGGGAGTAACAAAGCCTGGCCCATTAAGTGGAGGCAGGATCAAGCCCTTCCCTACATTAAGGTTGAGCGTGGCATCCCACCCTAGGAAACCGGCTCCAACAAGTTAGCTCATTCACCAGGGTTATATACTAGTCCTGCTATCAGGGGTCCTTCGGGTAGATCCAGCTACACAATTGTCTCCCACATGCAGAGGACCTAGTTCAGTCCCATGGAGGCTTCATGACTGTCAGTCTAAAGTTTGTGAGTTCCCAGGAGTTTGGTTCAGCTCTCTCTGTAGATTTCCCCTTCATGATCTTGACCTACCTTGCTCATGTATTCCCTCCTCCCTTTCTTCAGCTGGAATACTGGAGATTGGCCTGGTGCTTGATTGTGGTTCTCTGCATCTGGTTCCATCAATTACTGGATGAAGGCTATATGGTGATCATTTTCTCATTTCCTAACTTAGTCACACTGCCACACCAGAGCTGGTCACCTGTCCAGGATACTCCATAGGTTGTGCATTCTTCCTCCAGTGCATTCATCAAATCTGTCTGCATTTGGTCTGCAACCATCTTAATGCTCATCTCCTTGCTAAAATTATTGATTTTTAAAGCATTGTCTATATCTTGCTTAAGGATTGCCTATATCTTGCTTAAGGTTTGCCTATATCTTGCTTACCATCTAACACAGAGACAAACACATACACACACACACACACACACACACACACACACACACACACACACACACACACACACACACTGAGACCAGGAGACCCAATACAAATGAAAGATAAAGCAGGCATAGAGAACATCGGAGGAATGAAGGTGAACAAAGCATGATACTAAGTTCTGAAACACATACAATGTGACAATGGGGGGGGTATCCATCATACAGTTAAGACTTCTAGGGGCTGGTTCTCTGGAACTTTTAAAAGAAAGAATATTCAGAGAGGGAGGATTTATAGTGTCACCAACTTGTGAAGATCACTTTGTGTCACAATTTATAATTCAAGCTTTTTAATATGAGCCTGAATGGTTACCTTGCAAAATCTTCTTGAAGATTTTAAAGAATTATGAGTTGGATGTCTATTATGGAATAAATGGATTTGAAGCACAGTAGCTTTAAAATGAATTACAACCTGAAACAGTACTCTTGGGAAAGTAGGGAGATTCCGATAGTCTTTGCTCTTTGATTTTTTTTCCTCACCCATGCATAATCATTCTTCTCCTTTTTGTAATTGTTATTTAATGCTTTACTTTTCTGCATGTTTATTACATGACAAGTTTAATAATCATCATATAAAAGTAATTATCAATTATATGCATTTAATTTTTTGAAACAAAAGAGATATCAATTAACCGGTTTCAGAGTACTAGTGCTTTTATTGTAGCATCAGTTTTTCTTCCCATCAATAACTATATGTGAGCCATAGCACTGCTCAGTTGTAGTCATTAAAACTATATTTGGGTAAAGAAACTATCATTAAGAAATGCATGTGCAATTGCGGGCGTGGTAGTGCAAATCTTTAATACCAGCACTCGGGGAACAGAAGCAAGTGGATCGCTATGAGTTCACAGCCAGCTTGATCTACATAGAGAGTTCCAGGAGAGGAAACAAAACAAAACAAAAAGAGGAGGAGGAGAAGGAGAAGGTGGAGGAGGAGGAGGAGGGAGGAGAGGAGAGGAGGAGGAGGAGGAGGAGGAGGAAGAAGAAGAAGAAGAAGAAGAAGAAGAAGAAGAAGAAGAAGAAGAAGAAGAAGAAGAAGAAGAAGAAATGCATGTGTGTATGCCTAGATTATAAGTCAGAAAATATGATAATTGTCTTTGATAGAGACATAAGACAATGCCATAAGATATGTAGTTATCTTGAGGCTAAACACTTTGTTGAAAATGAATTGGAAAGTATATGTCTACTCTTGTCTAAAAGCCAAATAACACCAATTAAAACGTTAGTCATGACTATAACATGAGACAAAGTTTTGATAAGGCGGGTGAGGCCACATTAGAGAGCTGATGTTCATAAAATGCCTTCTTATTTATAATTTCTCATACCAGAAACTTGCTTACTGGTGGAGGATGGTGATGGAATTAATTGTTCAGTATTGCTGGCACAGGAAACATGTCAGTCATTAAATGCTGCTGTATGACTTTGAAATATCTGCACTTAAGTGTTTAGGTGACATTATTCACAATAGCTGAACTATTGAATAAATAAGCTGTTTATCAGCAGAGGATGGTGAAATAAAATGTGTTATATTCACAATGAAATTTATGCAACCATAAATAAATGGTGTCATTTGTAGGAAAAATGGATGTGAGTGGAAATTATCATAGTAAGTGAATTAATTCAGTTTTAAAAACACGAATATTGAAATTTTCTCTCATTTGTAGCTTCTAGATTTCTATAGATACCTAAAATTTTATTTGTATATATGACAAGAAAGTAAAGGTAATACTGTCCAGGGAAATGGAGCAGACTAATGGGAGAGGGGTAATGGGGAATGTGGAGGGGTCTGTTGGGAAAGGGTTCAAAGCACATCATATACTTGAGTGAGAATGTTTTTATGAAACCCAGCACCATGTACAATGAATATATGCCCATAAAAATGCTTCCTGCATGACGCTTAAATTTGGTCTTCAAGGTCTCTCTCAAAAAGGAGACATTCAGCAGAAGAAAACTTTCTACCTCTCCCATTTTTCCCTTTCTCAGCTCTCCTGTTCTTTGTTCTTTCTTTTCTATTTGAGGAACAGGCAGAGAGTCTGTCTTCTTCATTTTATTATCATTGAATACATATGGAATGCTTTAAAGATAATATTCGCTAATGACTTAAATGCCATCTGGCTAACAATAGTTTTATAAAGCTGTTGTTTTTCATGTGTCATAAAAATCCAGGAGGTAACATAGAGAGTGTACTTGATGAAGGAAGTCACCAGATATGACAGCTTCTGTCTTTACTCTCTGTCTTAGTATGTGACTTTCATCCTCATGGTCTCAAGATAAATGCTGCATGTCCAAGTAACATGTCTGTATCAGGTGGAAAGAAGGAAAGAGAAAGGCTATTTTCCTTCATCAGCCTTTACAAGAATCCGAAGCTCTAACTGGTAATTGTGATCTTCATCTTATTGGTCAGAATTATGTCACAAAACCACTTTTAATTGCAAGGGGAGCTGGTGTTACAGTTGGGCCTAGAAAGGGCTGCCATGTTCATATTTAGTGCTTTGAAGGGCTATCATGAGGTAAGCAGTTTTCTTCCATTTTGCTATGATGTACTTGCTACTTACCACAGGCCTAAAAACAGCCAGGCAAAGTGACTGTGGACTGGAACCAAGTGAGTCTTTGATTTCTAAATATAATTGTTTAGGGCCTTTTGTTACAGCAGTGGAAAGGTGTCTAATGCAACTGGGAACTTGAAGGTCTTATTTTTCTGCCTCTTAGAAAAGTAAAGAAGAGGAGATTTAGGGTAAGTATTGATTGAGCTAGTTTTAACGGAATTGACCTCAATCCTGCTTAAGAAGTCCTATTTTCCCTTAGAAATGACCTTCTAATGTAGACATTTAGTAAATGTAAATAACGGGTAATTACTCTGGTTATTCCAGTCATATGACAAAGCACCAAAAACTTAGTGTCAATAATGTTAGCGTTTTTATGATCACATATTCTGTAGATCAGTGGTTCAGAGAGGCTCCTGTTGGGGCAATTATTTTTTGTTTGTTTGGTTGGTTGGTTTGATTTTTTGCAATGTCACAATCTTCAGTGGGCAGAGTGGTGTATGTGGCTAGACTAAGGCCTTCCCATTAGAAAACAAAAACTCTATGGAAGCTACCTTGGCTTGGATGACTATATGGTTGAATTCAAGGCAGGGAGGAGAGCTAATGTCCAGAATCCTTCACAGAGCTTGATGGCTGGATTCTAAAATGGGTCACTTCCATGAGCAAACATGCCAAAAGACTCAGGCAGAAAGCTACATGGCACTGTCACTTACAGTTACAAGGCCACCAAGACTAAATGGAAGGAGACAAAGACAATTTCCTTTCAATGGAAATTAAAGAAATTTTCGACTTGAAAATATCCATATTCAAGAAGATGGTACTGAATACCGAGGACAATTCTCTAGGAATTTCCTTAGTTTCTTGTCATAGTTCCCATCCCCACTCACATTGAGAAAGGATTGTAGTAACAAATATACATTTCAAACTGATGTGGTTGGATCAAGATAGTATTTTGGGAATACTGACATAGCTACTTAGTTACTATCAAGTATGCATGCTAACATATATTCCAAGGGCAAAATCTTTTATGCAGAAAATACAAGTCAGTTACCTCTTTGGTGGTGGAGGAAGAGTGCTCAGTGAGTTATTATTTGGAAAGAGGATTATTTTTTCTTCTATAATAATTGTATCAATTATTATGACATAGATTGAAAATGACACTGAAAATGATACTAAGAGATCATTTAAGAGATACTAAAAGATAACTACGGCTGAACAGAAAATAAGGACTTCATCACATGAATTAAAAAATGTTACATTAAAATGAAAAACACACTATAAGGAATGTGTTAAGTCTTAAGTGTGAGCCATCTGTTGTTTTGGAAGCCTGAGTGAACTGTTTATCCACCGGGGAGGTACAGAGCATCTAGATGTGAACAGTTGTTCTGTGCTGTTAGGTTGGTGAACACACCCAGGAGAGAGTATAAAGTGCATTGGGAACAATCCTATCTCCTGCCAGAAAGGAATAGTCCTCCTGGAAAGATTCTGTCTAGGTTTTGTGCATGTCTGAGTTCAGAAAACCATGTTTTCATTTTTCTTGCAGTTTTGGTCCTGTTTATGTATCAAAGGCAGAAATACAAGGTAGGCATAGTGAAGACAGAAGGGGGTAAAACAGGATTGCTCCTCATCTGAAGTGAAGAGTGATTGTTGTGATGGTCATTATAGCCCAGGGAAAATCTCCCAACATTTCTGGGTTAAATTAGGTCCATAAAGGATAATTCTGGACATTAGATACTATTTCTGGTTTCAAGGTACTTACAGTATGTAATTTTCTGTGTTGATATATATGGTGGGATGATTTAATATTGACTATGACATTGGCACTGAGGTTCTGGGTAAGTTCACATAGCTCAATTTCAACTCCCCATCTCAGAATGGAGACACAAATCCCTGATTTACACAGCCACCATGAAGATTAAATGCACATTCTCTCTGAGACATTCTTCATTTCTTGAAGTCCTGTCCTCATGCCACTGAGCTAATGATGGACAGTCCACAGCTGTCATTTCTCTTTGGAAACTATTTGACACCATCAATGAAAGGTCAATGATCTCTCTTGTGTGCTTTGGAATAGAGTAGGCTGCCCTGTGTTAGGTCTTAACATCTAGCACTCTTATCACAAATGGTAAAGGAAGAGTGAGTGTATACTATAAGTGGCTATAAAGTTTGAAAATGTAGATGTGAGTCAAATGAGAGTCTCTTTTAGTGTTTTTTTTTTAATACTATAAAGGACCCCAAAGAAAGCAAACAAGGGACCAAGTAAAAGCCATGGAAATGGCTGAGCAAGTCAAAGTGCTTGCTGGGCAAGCCTGCCAACCTCAGTTCAGACCTCCAGAGCCCATGGAAAAGCAGGACCTGGTTGCTGGTACAGGCATATAATCCCAGAACTCCTATTATAGGGTTGGAGGCTGAGACAGGAAATCTCATGAAACTCATAGGCCCGCTAGCCTGGCATATTCAAGCAACAAAGGAGACCTGCCTCAGACAAGTTGGAATGAGCAGGTGACATTTGATGTTGTCCTTTGATCTCCACCAGAGAAGTGCAAGCAACCCTCTCCAACACATATCTTGTGCACACACATGCATAAAGATAAATAAATATTAAAAAAGAAAGCAAAGTAATCACACAGGGATATAACAATAGGGAATTAAAGCTGGGCAGTGGTGGCACATGCTTTTAATTTCAGCACTCAGGAGGCAGAGACAGGCGCATCTCTGTGAGGTCAAGGCCAGCATGGTCTACAAATCTACACAGAGAAACCATGTCTCGGGGAAAAAAAAAGAAGGGGGAATTAAAAACATACCCAAGGTCCATCAAACCTGGTTCTGTTCCAAGGGAGATGAAGGGGGTGGATTACAGGTGAAGCCAGGATGTTTGAACTGAAACCTGAATAGTGAGAAGTAGCCCAACAAATCAAGGCAATCCCTGGCACCTCTGTGGACATTTTGTGCATTGATACACTCAGTTTCCCAACCTGTAGAGATGGTTACTTTTCTTATTTCCGCTTTGTGGATGAGAACAAGATAGAAGGGTAAAGCAAATTATAGAAAAAACAAAAAGCAGAGACATAGAGCTCAAATTCAAACCCAGACAAATTCAATCCCTCAAAACCCCATACTTTCAGCATCTCTGTGAGAAGTGCCTCTCAAGGACAGGTGCCACAGTTGTTTTCTTTGATGTTGGGTGTTATTCCTACTTTCTCATTAATTAATTGATGGGTATAACTCAGCCCAAAAATAATACCCAGCTTATAGCACATTTCCAGTAAATCTCTGTGAACAAATGAGTGACTGCAATGAGCCAACACACATGTGATAAAGGCTCTCATTAGTGGGTAGCATCGGGGCAGTGATTATTAGCATACTACTTCCTCCTTCCTCTTTAACTCTCCAAGTTGAACTCTCATGATTTGTTGCTGTACCGGAAGCAACCAGAAGACTTACAGCTCACAAAGGCAGGCCCCTTTTCATACTGTATCAAGGAAGGAATGTAGGAGGCAAAGCTTTTGAAAGCTTGTTAGCAAAAATGAAAAATGGCAGCTTCTGGCAGCTCAGAAGAAAAACATATGCAAGCAATGAACCTACAAAGACATAAATTTCCACATTCCAGCCTAAAAATGATGGGCTTGTTGCTTTAAAGAATAGTAATTTAGAAAATTCACACACACACACACACACACACACACACACACTCACACACACACACACACACACACACACACACACACACACACACGGCAAGATATAAGGAGACATGTGAAGCTAGTTAAATATCTTTAATAGGCACTTACTTCAAAGTCTGGAACGTTTAAATCATTTCTATGGCTTTATGACTATTTATTATTCTCCAAACATTGCCAAAAACACTCCTTGAAAGGTTGTGATAAATTTGAAAGGCAAATCAGATTCTCAAATTTTGCATGAGGGAGAAAGATAGCCTGTATTTTGGATATATTTTTCAATGTCAGCATGGAGTTGCCTCTTGCCAAAGATGAATTTGGATGTGCTGACCTTTGCGGATGACTTCTCTCTGTTAGAGTCTTGCCCTACAGGATTTTAGAATGCTGGTCACAAGTCCATTTAAGGATACCAGATGCTCTTGAAATGCCTGGTTGAGCGAGGTGACTTATCTGGGTCTGAATGTAACATTTGGGGGAAAAATTCTGCTGTAAAGAAAGTGAACGTTTATGCAAGATGAATCAGGTCCAGTGTCCTTTGGAGGAACTGTGACCTTCACAGTGCTGGGACTAGTTTGATGGACACAGTAAGTCTAATAAGAAAGCATAAGAGGATTGCTTTTACTTTTCAGTCCAGTGCCATGCTGAAGTTCTTCTTGTCTTCAGCTACAAGTGTAAAACACAGGCCAAGAAAGGTCTCCCAGTATTTGCAATTTCTGTAACTGGGTCTTAGTTTGTTTCTTGAATGTGGGACCAAAATATTAGTAAATGATCTGGAGATGATAACAGAGGTCACCTTAGCAAATGAACTGTCCAGAGTGGGAACTGCTGTGATATGTGACCTATCCAAGGAATCTGTGAATGATGGTTATTGACTCTATATTTTCAGTCTGATTTATAAACTCCAGATTATATAAATTGAGTGTGATTAATAGTAATGAAGTGTAAAGGAAGATCTTCAAACCAACTGTCATGACAAGGGACAAGAGCCCGATTTACAACCCACTACTGATTGCAAAGTCAGCAGGGAGTACAGAGAAAGTCTACTAACTAGTTCTCAATTACAGCTGATGAACCCAGCTCAAAATTCTGGCCTTGCACGTAACAGTTATACAAAAAAAATCCAAACATTGATCAGTCAGCTTTGCTTGAGGGGGAAATAGAAATAAGCTTCCTCACATCATATAGATTTGAAATAAATAGTGTGGCAAGAAAAACCAACTTCTGCGATGCTAAGGGTATTAATGATTTAAAGAGTGTCTTACAATGTGATCCAGTGAAGGGCCTCTGCATCCATCAGCTTTCTCATCCTGTCATGTCTTGACAGCCATAAAAATACAAGGTGGACAGCAGGTGGCAGCAAAGGACGTGCTAAGAGACAAGCCACAGTATTTACAATTCCAGACTGTTTCTCATTTGGATGAACTTCAGGTAGAGAAGAGTGGAAGGTGACAGCTCTTTTGGCCCTGATTAAATAATGACATAAAAACAAAACTGCCTGGATAGTGGACTGTGATTAGTTAAGATTAATACTTTTCTACCATCCTAACTTCTGACTAAATGACAGTTGTAAAGCTTACATACAATGGCAGTGTCCCATAGAAAAGCTCAATTGGTTCTTAAACTAGCATTATACTCTCATAAACTCATGTTGCCAAAAAATCTTTTAAATATTAAAACAGAAAAGCCCAACTAGATTCTTACAAGATGGACATTCATTCTGAGGGGGAAACTTTATAATAATTAATGACATATAATAGTTATTATAAAAATTTTACTTCAGATTAGCATGGGGATATGCCAATTGGGGCATGATTTGTTTCTTGGCTCAGAAGAATTAATGAGAAATAGCTATATCGTCAAGTAAAAAAAAATTAAAGTACTTAAATATTAGTGGTCTTTTGAGAATGTGACACACCAGGAAAACAGGATAGCTCTGAGTTTTATAAAATACCCTAGACCACAGACAACGACAATGTGTGTTAATTTAGTGGGAGTGGGGGAAATGTATCCACCTTCAAATAGTTGCAACACAGGAGTTGGCCTCTAATCAGAAAACATTCAGGCCAGCTTCTAGGATGCTGAATGAGTCAAGAAGGTAACCTCAGTAAAACAATTTTTGAAGACCACCATTTACTTCTTATATTTCATTTGTTTCACTTGGTGCCCAACTAGATTAAGTAAAACTGAATGCTTTTAAAACTATTCAGAAAAGCTAACAGAATGAATGAAGGACACATAGCAGAATGATGGTAGTTTTTAGAACTATAGCCATTTGTTGCTTTCCAAATGCCATATCAGACCTAAACTAACTATACTAGATGTTGTCCAAACAGTGAGATTCTTGGGTCCCAGTTTCCTGAATAAAATCCAGCATTTAGGCATATAAGGCTACTCTTATGTTCAGACTACAAAGTGATTAAATTAGACAACCATCAAATATTTTCTCTTTTATGGACTTATTTTTTTTTCTTTATTCAGGAAAATTCCCAAGTAAATTTCTGTGTTTTGAGGAGTGTCTTAGGAAATTGTACCTCATCACCATCTGCTTTATCAAAATCTCTAATTGTGCAGTTCTGACTTTAGGTGGAGACGGTATACCAGGAGGGTCAATAGAGTAGAACCATGATTCTAAACCATAGAGCATATCAGATAATCAGTGTGGAACTGATGCAGTTTCAAGTCTTGGTCCCAACCACTCAATCTTTGAATTCCAAATTTATATTCTAAAACATTTTGACTTCTTTACAAATTCTTGCAAATAGAGACACCATCCTTCCTAGTGCACCGCGGGAGCTGGAAAGCAGGAGTAATAGGGGACAAATGAGTTTCAGAGTGAAACCATGGCTTTCCAAGTTCAAATCTTGGTTAGTAGAATTCTCAGATTGATGTCATGAAGTAGAGAGGTATCCTCTAATGTGATTATCCCATCCTTACTTCTACCTGCATGCAGTGCCTCCCCCCAATTCTCTATGTCTTAAATTCTTATGTAAAAGTACTATAAAATTAATGTACATTATTTATGATCTTGCTGTTTTGTCTAAACATTCCAGATGAGGATATTTTTAAGTAACTATGAAAAATAAAAGTTTAAAACCAAGTTGTTAAAGATACTGTGAAAATCCTAAATATTATCTAGATTTCAAAGCAAGTCCAAAATCTGGATTTACATGACTTGTCTCCTATGAAAATGAATATAACGCCTCATAAAATTTATCGTCGATCTTTTCAGTAAAC
The DNA here is from genome assembly GCF_003668045.3 of Cricetulus griseus. Classification (NCBI taxonomy): domain Eukaryota; kingdom Metazoa; phylum Chordata; class Mammalia; order Rodentia; family Cricetidae; genus Cricetulus; species Cricetulus griseus. Next base: position 334,467,955 of record NC_048595.1, on the reverse strand, counting down.
GCCTCGTTTGTCCTTTGTGTGTTTGGGGTCTGTGATTTCTCTGAGTTGAGAAGATACCTTAGTATGATATGGGATTACTTCACTTACTGAGAATGCAGACCCTCTTGGGAAAAAGATTTGCCAAAGCGAATCAGCAGCTTTCACCAATAAAGAGCCAGTCTCTAACTTAGAATCAACTGCTACTTCTAGCCTCTCTCAGTAGTGATTTTATATTAACGTTATCTTTTATTGCTTTGAAGTTCCTCACAACATAATTTACCCCCAAGGAAAGAAGCAGCAAAGCGAGATGTCATTCTCAGAGGTCTTAAGTTGCTTCCCGTCACAATCTGACATTAAAGCTCAAAATACAGTTTTCAACACACTGGTATAATCTCTACAAGAATATCTCCAAGTAACCTAAAGAGAAATGGCAAGCCGGTGGCTTTCTACATGAAATTAGTAAATATCCAATAACATATATAAAAATTAAGTGTTAAGCCAGCCTATTTTTAAAAAGTGGGTTCTAACCTGATGTTACTTTGGAAAAGTCAGAAATTTCTCAAATATGTGTTCTCCACTCCACATTTGCTAAAAGAAAGTGCCTTCTGAATCTACATTGTGAATTAGAATATCAAAATTCCTGACTGTGAGCCTGGGTGCGGCGACACACGTACGTGCGTGTGCACGCACAGAGCAAGAGATCTTACTCCTATAAGCGCTAGCAATCCTGTGCTGGAGCTTCAGCCCACAGCCCTGGGCCATCTTGGTCCCCCAAGAGACAGCATCAGCCCCCTCTACTCTAACGTGTCTTTATGGCGTCTCTTCCCTTTCCTGACACTAGGCGGCGCGCGAGCACTAAGTTTGCTGCTTGACACCTCGTCTGTATCACACAGCTACACAGAAAGGTTTTTTTTTTTTTTCAATTTGGAAGTCTGCAGAGGCAAAAGACAGGAAAATGCACTTCGTGTGTTTATATATCCGAGGCCCGGAGGTGTTACTTTAGAGAACAATATCCTTAAGGATGGCTTTTCCGAGCTTCTCACCCCACCGCAAGCTCCTATTCTGTCTCCGGTGGACTTGGGGAAAAAAAAAAAAAAAAAAAAAAAAAAAAAAAAAAAAAAAAAAAAAAAAACTTCGTGCCAGGAGAAAGTCCCACCCCGAGGCCGGGTGGGATGGTTTACAGCCTGGACCTCCAGCAGTTCAGTGTTTAAATAAATCTTAGTGAGCAATGGAGAACAATCTTCACATTAATCTTGAGTAATTAGCGTTATAACCCTCGGCCTGCTCCAGACAAAGCTTTATGCAAATATCTCCCCTTCTCTTCCAGATGCCTCTTCTTCGGGCCTGGCCGGGTCCCCTTACCGTCCAGCCCCCTGGGTTGCCGAAGCCCCTACAGACCCAGAGCCTCTTTTTTTAATAACACGGTACATTGAAGACCTTAAAAAAAAAAAAAAAGACGATGAGGGTTCTGAACTTTTTAAAAGATTAAAAAAGGGGAAGTAGGGGCAGCTGCAGGAGGGAAGGGTGGTGCGCAGCCTGGGGCTGTTAGACGGAGTTAGCTTCCAGTGAACTGGCACCTGCCCTTGGCAGCCAGGCGTGTTCAGTCAGGGACAGAAGCCACTATGTGGAGAGATTTGGGGGTTGGGAGGCGAGATTTTCTCCGAACAGCAGCTTTGAGGGTTAAGGGGGTTCTTCCACCAGCAGGAGGGGCAGATCTCCAGTTTGGCCCGGGGACACCACTCTGACCTCTGGTCCTGTACATAGAGATTATTCTTAACTTGAGTCCTCATCTGACAATCGCTGCTAAAAATGAGGCAGGGCCTCAAAAAGGAGGCGGAGGAAGAGAGTGTGAGGAACCCCAACACACAAGTTTTCACGCGCAAAGGTGGGGGGGGGGGCGGCGCTCACAGAGAGCATAGACACAGAGCTAAGAGCATGCAGATCGCTGCCTGCAGCTGGACTATCTGCTGTGTTGTGTTGACTGGCTCGGAGGACTTGACGTGAAAAGAATACATTTTTACCTTTCCCGGGGACCGGCTTGCTGTTTTACAGCTCCACTTATTTAAAACCTCTTTTGTCGGTAACGAGATGCAGACCTGAGAGTGGAACCAGCCTAGCTCCAGTGAGCATCCCAGACACCGGCCGCAGTTCACCCAGTACACCCAGCACACACACACACACACACACACACCACAATACCCCCCCCCACACACACATGCACACACGCACACACGCACGCGCACTCACCTGCCCTCAATACTTTCTCACAAACCAGAACCTAATATTTGCTAATGTTTTGCGCAGGGGGCTCAGAGAGTGTGGTCTAGGAACTCTACCTGACACACTGCCTGGAAAAACTTCCACAGAAACTGTACTCTGACTCAGAACAAGCCTGGCCTGGACATACTTTATCCACCTTCCATCTTTATCCGCTTAGGGATTATTCCTTTTTCTTTTCTTTTTCTTTAATTGATCTCCCCACTCTCAAAAAGGTAAGCATAACGCCAAGGCACAAACTAAGATATGGCTTTTTAAAAAAACTTATAATAGCTATGGTCTCTACACTTTGTTTATGAAGAGAGTAAGAGAGGGAGGGGGGCTTAATGTAACAACACCACTAGGCTGTATAAATACAATATTCATTTTTTTAAGAGTGAAGTGGATTTGGTTTACTCTGAGGGCCAGTAATTCAAACAGCACCTATCTCCTGCAGATAGAGCAGCTATGCACATCTACACAGGCAAGTTTGAAATTTAGAACACGGCTTTGATTTATTCCCTTTCTATCAGTGATTAATGCCTCTTAATTAGCTAATCTCAAAGCCATTATTTACAACCATGGCAGACAAAGGAAGACCTGATGATCCAACGCTTATGTCAGTTTGAAATTTTAAAACCAAACCAAACCAAAAAAAAATTGCTTTATTCAGAGTGGAGTCTCGACCCTTGTAGATGAACCTCAAAATAACAAAGAACCCCAAAAGGGAAAAAAAAATAAAGCCACTATAAAACAAATAGAAAAAGACTCCAGCTCCCCAATCTGAACCTCCTGCCCCCTCTTGCCCAGAAACTGGGTGCCTGGAGCAACATGAGGGTAGACATACTCAAAGAGAGGAGGAATCCGTGTTTTGTCTTTTGTATATTCAACATCTATGAAATTCAAAATCTATTTGACACAAAGAAGGAAGCATTTATGTACGAGTTTACTAGAATTGTTGATGAGGCACAGACGGGATCTTTGACTTAAAACTGTTTTCTCTGTAATTTTCTTAGGACGACGTTGGCAGCCTGGGACCAGGTTTGTTTATCAAGATCTGGGGTCTCACACCTCAGGCGGGGCTGGGTGTGAGGTGTGGTCTAGGTGTTCCGGAATTTCTCTTTGAACTCTGCCACCCCAAGCGCCGCCTCTCTTTTAAGTGGTTCAGTAACTACTCAACCCGCCAGGACAGAGTTAGTTCAGAGCCTTTCTTCCCAGAAAAAGCGTAGATTGGGCATCGAAGATTGGCCCGAGGCACATCTAGAGGACTGCAAGAGGTCGCCCTGCATGCAGAAGAACCAGCCCAGAAGTCCATCGAAGGGGCGGAGCAGGCCTAGCCTGACCTGCCCCCTTCCCTGGTCCGCCCTTAGGTCTCGCAGCTTCAGAGTCCACCATGAGGAAACACATCTCTATACCTACCCTCACCTCCATCACTTTTCTCAAGTAAAAGTCCGGTGTTTTGTTTGTTTGTTTGTTTGTTTGTTTGTTTTGGTTTTTTGTTTTCCATTGCACGTCCGGTCCTTTGTGAGCTTTTGCATGTTTGGAAATGGAGTTATGTAAAGAGTAAGATCTCAGGAAACCTTGCTGTCTTGAGAGTGACCTAAGGAAGGTCTTAAGCATCCTCCAATCGAATGCTTGGGGTGGGGTGGGGACTCTTTAGATTTATTCGTGGGTTCCTGGAATCCAGACCCAAACCGGAGCAGGAAAAGGCGTCTGGGAAAGAGAATTTGCTTGCCTGTCAGGGAACAAGATAATGAGGTTCGAAATCCTCTCCGGAAGGCGGAGGAGAGGGAGAGGGGAAAAACAGGGCCTAGAAACTGGAGAGGGAAAGACTCAGTTATGGAGCGGGGAGGGCCAGGAGAGAGGGAAAGGACCAAGGTAAAAAGGAGCTGGGGCGCAAACAAGAGAAAGCTGGAGGCCGGTCTTTTGTTTGAAAGCACCCGCGTCCTAAATCGTAGGAGCGAGGTCGTCATTAGCGCTCTGACCCAGAGGAGAGACGCATTAGAGAAAGAAATGAACCGAGACCCCCACTCCCCCGCCAGACTGGTTATTTCTCTTTCCTTGAAATCCCAGGGCCTTGAGGTTCGGGGCACCTAAGCCTCTCCCCCCTCCCTCCCTCCGCCCCTTCCCGGTACAAAGCCGAGGCTGAGAGGCAGGAAGGGAAGCAGACGGAGAGAGAAACCCAGCAAGACTTTCAGAATCAAAAACAAAAACAAAAACAAGCGAACAAAACAAACCCTCGTGCATCCAGATCACCGACCTGCCTCCCACCCACCCGCACACACATATCCCCCTTTGCGTGGATTTATTTGGAAACAGTTCTTGGGACGATAATTTTGTCTCAGATTAACCATTAGAGTCTCAATGTTCCCAATGGTTGTGCAACCCAGCTTGTGAAAGTACGGATTTGTGTTAAAAATAACAGCCCCTCCCCCTTCAAATAAAACCCAGAGGATGGGCTTTTGGTCTAGGGGGTTGAGCGTGTGGTGGTGAGTAAAGAGCTATTGGACCCAAACAAAGACTCTAACAGACCTGACACTGTGTCTGGCTCGTTATGGGAGGACATTTCATCTTGCCATTCCAATGGAAAGGAATGGATTCGGGAGCCTGTGGTTGAATTGTGTGTATGGTGGACAGAATGACAGGGCAGAAGGAACCCTAAGCAATAAAAGGCATTGAAGTTTAGTTCCTGGGTGTGCAGAAAAGGACACAAAATAACCAAGAAGCTGCGGGGTTACCCAACCCTCGGGTATTCTGCCTTACTGACTCAGGTAAACCACCATCTTCTTCACTTTCCTTTTACCGGTCAAGAGCTCCTGGCCTTGTCCCACAAGCTGATGCAGAAGCCCAACCTGCAGGCAAGGCATTTTCAGAAATAAGCCTTGAAATCTTCCAGAAACCAACACAGCTAGCATCAGCAGGCCAGTCTCTCCCTTTCCCTTCTCTTCTCTATTCTTCTTTCTCTCCCTCCCTTCTCTCTTCCAGTTATTGTCCAACTAGTCAGCCAGGCACCTGCTGAAAGGATCTTGGTGTGTGTGTGTGGAGGTGGGGGGGGATGCTTTTTCAGAACCCAACGGGAGCTCTAAGTCCACCCTGCCTGCAACCTCTGTAGGCGGTCCTTGGGCGTGTATGGGAGCCCCAGCCCTAGGGGCTTCCCTTGCACTGGTGGTTGCCGGTGGGCGCTTTCGTTTTCATTTGCCTGCCAGCAAGTTACCCTTTTTTCTAAGTTGCTTCTCAGCCACAAGGTCCTCTGCATAGTTTGCAAGGCTTTCTTACTGACCTGGGCATGTGGGGGTTTTAAAAGGGGAGACTAGAATGGTTAGAAAAGAATGGAAGGACACGTTGATTTCTGCTTTTTAACATTTTAATTTCATTGACGTGACTTGAAAGGTTTGTTTTGGTCCAAGGCAAAGCTGCCAGTTCCAAACACAAACAGATGGACACACACTGTGTGTATCAGATGCTGGGGATAAAAATGGTTTATTGATTGAAATAATAGAGGCATTATTTTGATTTGTCTTGACATGAACGCTGATTTATAGAGCTCTTCCCCCCCATTGATTTCTTCTTGTAGTCCAGACACATGGAAATGATAAAAAGCTCACCAGGGCTCACCTTCGTGCTAATCAAGAGTGTTCAATGCACGTTATAAATCTGATATTCTATTTATTGCTTATCTTTATTCACGAGGTTAGTCTCCAACCTAGGACTGTCTCCTTTCAAAAAAAATTTTGTTTTCGGGTGCATGTGTTTCCACTTTGCACTTTCAACGGGCTGGAGAAGACAATAGTGTGAAAAACATCTGAAAATATGAGGCGACAGAGAGGCATGTGTGTTTCATTTCTGCAGTGTTAGAGTGGAAAGTAACAAAAGAAACACCACACACACACACACACACACACACACACACACACACACACACACACACACACACACACACACACACAGGGCCAGGGCGCCAGCACAAAAGACTACTGACCCAAAGCTAACACAAGACAACTTAAAGAACTGAGCAAATCAGAGGAGGGGCTCCAGACAAGCAATTTGGGGAAAGATCACGTCGTACCTAGGATATTTAGATGAAATGTGTGTGTGTGTGTGGGGGGCAGAGAATGGAGTGCCTAGGACTGGAACTCACACCCCTGAGGCTGTGGACAATACAATTGCTTAAGAAACAAGGTTTCTTTGGTTGCACAATAAAATAAAAAAGATGGTCACAAAACAAGCATCAATTCTCTTCCAAGAGCAGAACAGCCAGTCACTAAACCAAACCTCATTCTTCCTGTTTAATTGTGGGATCAGGGAGCAGGGTCCGACCCTAGCCCCTCTGCACACTCGGGAATGGTAAAGTCTGAGAGGGTTGGGATTGCACCGAGGAACGCCTTTTCCTTGAAGGGACATCAATATTTGCAGAGTTTAAAGCTTCAAGAATACAAAGGCCGTCGTGAGATTATCTGATTATTCACGGGTACCGAATGAACCAGTTGTTGCCTCCAAAATGTTGACTACATTTTCAAAATAAATAGATAAATAATTAAATGGCTGGTGGGTAAAAGGAAAAAAAAAATAATATCGCCAAGAGCCAGAAAGGGAGTGAGATCTACAGCAGCAACTCTGGATGCAGGGCGGTGAAAGTCGGTTCCAAGGCCTCGGGGCGCAACCAGCGGCTGCAAATGTAGAGCTAGGGCAGCGAGAGCCTCCCCGGAACCATAAACGCTGCTGGCCTCGACGGGACACCCGGCAGCGACAGCGGGCTATTAGCGGAGGAAAAGGAGGACAACTGCGTAGAGAAAAGAATGCCCACGACATATTGATCTGGGCCTCTCCTCTGTTTCCCACCACCCCGAGTTCGTGTCTTTAAAAGAGATGTCGCCCACGACCCGCGCGTCCCATCCTGGGGATCCTGGATGTGCCCGACACCCCAGAACTGAAGAGCGAACTCTGGTTCTGCCCGCTCTCCAGACGTTCTTACTATCCTGTAATTTTTATTGGACAGCCTGTTGCTCCGCGGACCAAGAAGGGTGAGCCCGGGCTCCCGGACGCCCTGCAGAGTGCCTCTCCCTGGGCGCCTGCGGGGACCCGGCTGGGGTTGGCGCAGCTGGGAGTGCTGTACGCAGTGGCGGGCTAGTAAGGCCGGGTCCCCTCCAGATGCTCACCTCAGGCGGTCTCTGGAAGTTCGGTCCCAGCATCAGCTTTTCTCTGACAGGGGGACCCGCTTGCCTTCAATTCCCGAGGCTGCTTGCTCCACCGCGTCCCAGGATAATTGCGCGTTTCTCTACATTTAGAGCTTTGGAAATTGAGAAAGCGCGCTTTCGTTTGTGCATCGTCTGCCGACAGCCCCTTCGCGTTGGAGTCTTTTTCCTCCTCCCCTCACGTACACACACTATTTTTTTTTTTAATAAATGATTTGAAAAATCAAAACAAACCCTGAATCAGTCCGCCCAATTTTATGCTCCATCTCCCCTGTCTGCCACAGTTTCTCTTTGTGGTCTATGGAAAAACAGTGTTTAGAGCCATTTGCAATTTCCTTTGTCACTTGCCACTCTGTGTATGTAGGTTTTTACATATCATTTGTTTACCAAATCAGCTCCTATTTCTTCAGCCCAGGAGTCAGGATATTTGTTCCTACATTAATTGCCCGGTGCTGGAAGAGGGGCAGAACATTTTGCAATTCACCTGAAGCAGAAACTGTCAGGAAGCATTAGGGCACCACAAGGACACTGCTCCCTCAGATTCCAGCCTCCAAAGGTTTTTATTAAAGGACCCGGTTTGCCTTCCTGGCACTTGTAAAGGTCAGACTTGGAAGCTGTGATGGAGGTCTTACTCGGTGTCTGGCCTTCACCTCCAACCATTGCAGGAACCGCCTTGTCAGTGCCAAGCGACTCCGTACTCCCTTATACCTCTGGATATATAGAACAGTCCGTTGTCTTGGCCATATGATGCCTACCTGCTCTGCGGACTCGAATCGTTTCAGATTCCTTATTGACTCTCCCTGGTTTGCTCATTGATTTCTTTACTCCATTACATCTACACTCAACAAAGCCTAAGGACGTGGAGTGTGTGGATGACCCTGTTATTTCCCTGATTAATAATTTTTTTAAAAAAGGACTATTCTAAAAGAGAAGTTGGGGTTGGTCTAAAGATTCTTTGGATTTGTTTTTGCATATGTATTTTTCATTCTACAAAATGATGGAGTTGGAAGTTGTTAGAAGCTCAAAATGACTGAGCAAGTATTTAGAGGTCAATTTCAGGTAGTCATGGCAATACTATCCCAGATCATCCATCTGAATTAGGGGACCACTTGTCCACATTGGAAGATAACCTTAATTAAAGGCAACTTCATTACAATTTACCCATAATCGCCCACCTCTTCAAACAAGTCAGGAACTTTGACTGTTTCAGCAGATAGATAACTCTGAATTATTTGAAATTATAAACGTGACTAGTTATCTTCTGTGGACATGGTACATTTTTGTGTTGGCAGTTTCTTTATCATTTATAAAGGTAGTTTTAGGTATGATGTATCTTTACATTAAGCTTTTAGCAGTAATTGAGTATTGTTGTCTGGGATGTTAAGGGCAACAGACAAATGTATAAACAAAACAAAATGGGGTGGGGAAGACCTCACTTCAGAATACTGCTGTCCCAGGGGGGTTCAAGGTGTGTTCTTGGTACTCTTGTCTTCACAATTGAACACAACATGTTGCCTAAGATTACAATAAATATCCCCGACAGACCAATATTGTGGCTGACTCCAGGCATATCCTTTTTTTTTTATGGGAAATTAATAGAAAATTCTGTTGGATTTGTGAGATGAGCAGGAGTCAATAAATAGAATCTGGAAATGGCAAGGGAATTTGTACTCCAAACATTTAACTATAAATCAGTGTATAATGGTTCTAGAAAAAAAAAAGAGAAAAGTGACATATTATATTGTCTTTTGGATTGACAATGATTGTATCCAGATTGAAGGATCGGCAAGAGGAACTGTCACTGATGTCCATCCAGTCACTAACAAGCAAAGACATTTCTGACCAAGTTTCCTTATTTTGATTCCATCTTCACTAAACAATTTTGTGATTATAATTTAAATTCTCTGTGAAGCTCCTGTGTGGTGGGATTGTATCTAGATCTTTGAGACATTTATAATTTTTATAACTCTATATGTATTCAGTGGGTGTCTGTTCTTAATTTTGGCTTTATGGGTTTGGCCTAAATTTGATGGTTCTCTGAGAGACAGCAAATCTGGATTTGCCAAGAGGCCAAATTTCCAGTCCTGTAAAATCTAGAATCTGTTCCTTTGGACAAAGAAGAGCCTTTGAACAAGGCCAGTTATCTATATTTATGGTAGAAGTGGCACATCCTTGACTAACAACTGCTCAAAAGTGATGAAGGCATGGTTGCTTTTGTGTGCCCCAAGCCTAGAATTTGGGAATAGTAAGAAATTATTTTCTAAATGATCAAATTGAAGCCTCATGCTTACCTCTATCTTCTATCAAAAATTAATTCATGCGAACTACTCTTGAAATTAATTATAGCTTTGGTCTCCAGTGAATCCTGAGTGTATTAAGTTTGACACCAACCACTGTAATGTATCATGTCTTTTTTTAATGATGAATGTAATTGAATTACATGTTCTCTTAATGTTGAATTCTGTTATTTGGGAAGCACATATGATTTATTATTTTATTATCTTTATCTCTAATTCTGTTAACTCTTATCTGTCCTCATGAAAGGAACTACTAAATTTATTTAACTGTCCCTACAGAAAATCCTTTCTCTCTTAGCTGCAGAAGTTGCCTATGGTTTCCTGTTTTATTTTAGATTTTTTTCTACTATTGCAGTTTTGTGGCTGCAAAGATGAATGCACCTGGATTAATTTAAATAAAACTTGTGTCTCCATTATAACTACTGGAGGATTAGATCAGATAAAGCATATAAAGGATTTAGCCCAGTATCTGACACCCAATGTTAAAAAGTACATCTTGGTCCTTTACATTAGAGCATTAAAGGGCGAGATATAACGACTCTTGTTTCCTTTGCTTGCTTGTGCCTAATAGCTTAGAATTCTTCCTCTTGCCAGTATATTTGAAGTTATTTCCCCAAGTAAATTTCATTGAAGTGGTTTATATTCAGAGATTTAATATATATGGCAAGATTAGTACTTGGAACCATATTGGGGCATTATGGATGGATTTGGTGTTTGGTGAGGGCCTATGTCCTCATTTACAAATGGGCATCTTCTTTCAGCTATCTTTACAAATTATTTTAAAGAAAGCTAAAATTGGGCACAATCCATTGTTGATCTCTTGTTGACCTTATTTTTCACACATCTCTACTGGTAGATATTTTTGCTCAGGCTTCCCATTTGAGTCCTTGAGCTGTTAAAATAAAACAAAACAAAAAGCCAAAGCAACTCAAAGATTAGAGATGTGTGGAACCATTGTGTTTTCTGTTATAAATGAATTTAGACATATATGGATGTTACTATCTAATTCAGTTTTTATTCATCTGCACTAACTAAGCTAGTTTATCTTAATTATTCTTGCAAAAGCCTACTTAAATTGCGTCTGAGTAGCCTCTTCATATAATTTCTCAATCCTCCTTAAAATACTTTTTTAAAATTAATGGTGCACAGTTTCTTCTTACTTATGTATTCCATACTGTCTTTCATCCATAGCTGATGTTTGGATTTTAAGAAAACTGATCCTTTGCATTGAAATATATTTTTCCAACTTGCTATGAAATGAATTGAAGCAACCATCTCCGTGTCTAGATGATTTTTCACAGATAGTGTTTGTGTAGCTACCATCAGGGTTATGGCTTGCTGATGATTTGTGTAAGAAAGTATGTGATGTTTCTGGAAGTTTATCATTCTCACACTTAAGCATTTTCAAAGAATCACTGAAAGAATATGATGGGAACCAGGCAATTTGTTCATGACCTACCTGTAAAGAAGGGCTAGACTCTACTATGTTGTCTAATTGTTATAAACTTCACACTCTCCAAAGTCTTCACTAAACCGCCATGAAAAGAAGTATTTCAGTTTTGCCATCATTTTTATACCTTAAATGCAGTTTTTCTTGCCAATTATTTAATATACATAAAATTAAGAGAGGGGCACAAACCAGTAATCTTGGTATTTGGGCCAAGCACTGTCTCTGTTATTTGCTGTGTGACTATAATTAAACCCCATAAGTAGTTGTTTTGCATTTCTTCATGTGTTAAATTGGGATAATGATAGTTTTGTGGGATGTTTGTAGGTGTGGTGTGTGTGTGTGTGTGTGTGTATGTGTGTGTACAAGAGAGAGTGGGGGCGGAGGGAAAGCGAGCTAGTTTGGAATGCTGTAAATAACAATATATAATAAACCAGGTGATATCAACAGCAGAAACACATTTCTCACAATCCTGAAGCCTGGGAAATCCAAGAGCAACATGGCTGGCTCCAGTGTGTGGTGAGGGCCTATATGCTCTGGCCTGTGTCCTCATTTGCAAACAGACAATTCCTTGTGTTCTTACATGTTAAAGAGAAGAGACAAGCTGTCTCCTGTCCTTTTCATAATGACACTGATGCCATTCTAGAGTGTTTGCTCTCAACACAAAAATTAACTCCCCAAGCTCTACCTAATATTATCACAGGAGGGGGTGGTTAGGATTTCAGCATATGAATCAAGGAGTGGCATAAGCATTCATTTTATAGTTTTGTGTGTGTGTGTGTGCATTGAGTGTGTATATATATGTGTAATGCAAGAGAGGATCAAATTAAACTATTAAATTAAGATATTCAAAGCAGGAATGGATAATATGTTTTCAATAATATCATATTGTTATTATTTGAGAATTTTGTACAATGAATCTTGATCACATTCACCTCCTACCTATTTCCCTTCAACTCTCTCCAGATTCACTCAATCCTCTCTTCCCCTCCCCTACTTCATGCCTGCTCCCTTTATTAAAGAATAGCCAGGAAACAGATGCCCTGGTCTCTTACAATATTCCTATCACTTGTTCTGCTGTATTCTCTGAGCCTAAGTCCAATTATCTCACTGTTGGTTACCCCAAGATACAAGTGCCATTATTGTATCTTTCAGAATTTCTTTCTGTGCTGGTGGTTGTTGTGGCTCTTAGGTGTTATAGCTGGATAGGGCTATTGATTGCTTTTCTCCCGTGGCAGATTGCTTGGCTCCATAATTCCCCGTGGCTTTTGAAATCATCCTTAATGTTAATTATCCCTTCTCTTTCCTCTCCCTCCATGCTGCCCTCCCTCCCCATGTAAGTACCCCCCAACCCATTTTTCCATTTCTCCTATTCCTTTCTCTAGGGCTCTTGTCTACCCCATAACAACGATGATCCCTTTAACCAGAGATAACAGGAAATTAAAAAGGAAAATGGTTTTGCTCACCTCCTCTGGACTTGTACTGTGTTAACATGCCATGTACATCTCCATTATATTATTACTTACATTCATGATATTTGTGACTTGGAAAATAATCTAGCTCAAATTTTTATTTTATTGCTTTTCAAATTTAGTTCTATGTGTTGTCAACCAGTATTTGCCATTCAGACTTGATTCCTCTCTCTTTTCATACCAACCAGTTCTTGTTTTAGGTATTCAAAAGTCACTTTTATCTCCTTTGGAATATTAATTACTCCAGTCTTTTAAAGTCCCTATCTTCTGTAGATACTTCTACAGATAATCCTTTAGAGTTGAGAGCATTGACTTAAGATTATTGCTTTGCTCAAATATTTGCTGACTTTTGGCTTTGTGCATATCTTTTCTTTTTTTTTCTTTTTGGTGTGTGTGTGTTTGTGTGTGTGTGTGTGTGTGTGTGTGTGTGTGTGTGTGTGTGTGTGTGTGTACACATCTTGTCTTTACTGCTTGTAAGGAAAGATTAAGACACATAGTAGTGTGGAGTATTCTGGTAGAACATCTACTGTTACAACTCCTAATTTTACTTTTTATGGGCGCCACCAGCTCATGACTCTCAGCATTGTTTCCCCTAGCCAGATGTCCATAGTCATGGATGGTCTCTTTATGAAGTTCTGTGATCTGCATTCTCAAGAACTTTGTCCTAACTCAGTGTTTCTTATTTCTTAAGCTTTGTTCCTCTGGATTGCATTCTTACATGGTTTCTGAGACCAAAGGGTGATCTCCTCATTTGACAGATATAGCCAGGCCCTCTATCTCACAGCTTCGGTGCTGGATCAGGCTGCATCACTTCTAGAGGATGTTGTATCTTTGGGAAGCTGACATTCTAGAGGTTTCCATGATAAGAAGCAAATATCACATAAAAATCCATATGAATCTTGAAATAATGAAGACAACATCAATTCTGATGCAAAGATTTGAAAAGATTTATAATATCCAATGGCTGTATGCGTACTACTAGTAATTATTTGTGATCATTTAAGAATAAAGTAAAATTATTTTTCTTTTAATTATATATGTTACCTTTTCAAATTCCCATAAAATGTGAAAATGCACCTATTCATTACCACTGCGTAACACTTGGAGCTGATGGCTGTTTCTGTTTTCCTCAGCACAGGATTAAAAAACAACAACTAAGAGACACTGAGCCTGTGAGCGAGAGTGCGCACATGTGCGCGCACGCGCGCACGTGTGTGTGTGTGTGTGTGTGTGTGTGTGTGCGCGCGCACACATGAAAAAACTCTGTTGTGGTTTTCCAACTCACTGTTCAGACATTTGCCCCAGGACTTTTATTTGAGTCTTGCCTTTCCTGTTCCTGAGATTACAGTAATGCCAAATGTTTTCTTCAGTATTTTCAGCTAGCTCCTCCATCTACACATTCCCTTTGTCTTCTCAACCCTTCTTTCCCTCCCTTGTCCTCTACAATGTTGGGTATCCAGCTCAGGACCTCAAACATGCTAGGTGCAGATGGTCCCACGGAGCTATGTCCATGGCCCTTTGGGCATGCTTTTTTTCTCCCTGTTTTCTTCTGACATTTTTTATTTGATCTTTTTGAGATTTCTAGACATTTCTGATCCACTGACATCAATCCTTTGTTTTCTAGAGATGACAAGGACTTTGGAGATAGGTTGGTGGAAGGTTGCAGCCATGGGGAGAAGAAATAATACCATGCTTAGTATGCCATTTTCATGTTTTACATCATCATTTGGGGGTTTTAGGATATTTGGTTTCGATATATTCTAAGAATCACCCTATATTTTTTGTCTTCATTATTTTGCTAAGTACATCACTGATTATTGATCCATTTTTTGTTGTCACATCTAACATGTCTTGTTCTAAAGCTTCTTCTGTTTATCTGGACACATTTGCTTTTTTACCAAGACATTCATTTGTATAGAATAGAGTATATTTTATTGTTAGTCAGGATTATATGATCATGTTTACTTCCAAGTTTACTTCTTTTTCAAGTGCATTTAAAGTTATCTTCATAATCAGTATTTTATTTTTCTTCCTGTCTTGGAATTAAATAATTGCATAAAGAGTGATTCTGTTTCCACTCAGGAGGCTGGAGTCACTCCTGTGCCACTAGAGTGGTTTCCTCATGAATACATCCCACATTGCAGGAGGAAGTTGAATTCTTCCCTTTCTTGCTTATCCTTGTCTGTATTCGTAAGTGCTGGAATATGGCTCATGATCTGGTTTGCAAGCTTGTAACTTTATACAGTCACTGTTCTTTAAGTTTTTAATAAAAGCTTTTTTTTTTTTACTTTGTTTTAGAGGATATCACTGAAGATTTCTCTTGGACATTTAACAGGAGAAAAAGTAATCACCACATTTCTTTTATTTTCTGTTGCCTCAGTTTGCCCAACACTATCACAAAAGACCAAGTTTCTTTAGGCACACTTAATCTGTCTTTGCAAGCTGAGTACTGGGGAGAAGAATTCATATGACTACAGTATTATTTATATAAGATAAAATAACTGATTTAAAACACTAAGCTGATTATTGGTTATGTAACACACACACACACACACACACACACACACACACACACACTGCTATGATGACTGAATTTATATATATAAATGTATTAGATTCCAGTTAAATATCAGCTCAATCTAACCAGTGAATTCTAGCAGAGAAAAACTCAAAGCCGCTGAATGTATACTACTTGGGTTTTAGTGGGTGGTGGGATGAGCTGGCAGGTAAGTTTGAAGGCCATTTTAGCCTCAGAAAGAGTGAAGTTTTCTTGGTCTGCAAAGCCTAGGTTTCTCTTGGTGTAAATAGCACCTGAGGTTTCTGGAAGTGATTTGCCAAGTGTCATCTCCACTTCTCTGTGGATTTGCTTTCCATTCTTTCATTAAGTAAATAACAATCCACCCTAGGCAGGCAAGTCCATCCTTCCCAGAAATCCTACACCCTGAAGTTCAGCGATGAACTATTTAGTCACTTCACAAGTTTTAGCAAAATTAGCCAAATCCTTAATATTGACAATCCAACCAATGTCCAGCAGTCTTACCCAGGAAACAACACAAGATAAAATCAGCTTTTGTAGAACATGTCATTTGCATTCATTCAAGTGAAAATGTGTCTGAGTTGACCCCATTTTGTAAATAGTACAAAATAAACCTAAAAGACAAGCCATTTGGTAAGAGCGATAAGATCTCCATTCTATATTTTGTTCATTAAAATGTACTCATGAATACAAAAAATAAAACTTGAACAATTTTTTTACTTCATTAACTTCTAACTGTTTCAAGCTTCTTGGAAGGCAGAGTCTGCTCTTTCACTCCACAGCTAGCAGAGGAACTTAACTAGAACACACCAACCGGCCGTCCAATACCAATAAACATAAGCCAATACCAGTAAACATAAACCAATACCAGTAAACATAAAGGCTGAACAGGTTGTATTTACATATTGAGGAATAGAATATATATAAAATACATTACACATATATGTGAGGATGATCAAGGAAAAAGAACACAAATCTGAATAAGAGTGCGATGTGTACATGGGAGGTGTTGGGGTTGGGGAAAAGGGGAGATAATATGATGTCAAAATAAGCATTCTCAATCTGCCTCATTTTGTCTACTGCTTTAGGGATGGAAAACATTAACTTTTTAAAATTAATTTTTATTTGAATTAAAAACTATCTTATTTTGCATACCAATCCCAGTTCCCTCTCCCTCCTGTCCTCCACACCAACTCCTCAGGGAGGGTGAGGCCTCCCATGGGGGATCATCAAAGTCTGTCACATCATTTGGGGCAAAACCAAGACCCTCCCCCCCCATGTATCTGGGCTGAGAGTATCCCTCCATGGGAAATGGGCTCCCAAAGCCCATTCCTGCCTTAGGGATAAATACTGATTTCACTGCCAGAGGCCCCCCTCCTACAGCTGACACCCACATTCAGGAGGCCTTACACTGGTTCCCCAGTTGTCAAACTGGGGTCCATGAGCTCCCACTTGTTCAGATCAGCTTTTTCTGTGGGTTTCCCCAGCATGGTTTTGATCCCTTTGCTCATAACTCCTCCATCTCTACAACTGGATAAGAGGGAGGTAGTATAAAGAGGAAGGGAGGAGAGGGGAGAAGAGAACATGAGATATCAGGAAGGTCTAGTTGAGGGAAGAACAGCAAAGGAAAGCAAGGAAAGAGAATCCTTAATAGAGGAAGCTTAACAAGAAATCTGGCACTAGGGAAATTTCCAGGGATCCCCAAGAATGATTCCAACTAAGAATCTCAGCAACAGTGGAGAGGCTACATTAACTTTTCAAAAACTGTTCATTTAAATCACACTTAAGTTTCTTGTCTAACTGGTCACCCATTTGTAAACCAAAATTATAAATCAGTGAACAGTTTGAACTTTCCCAGGTCCTGGTAGCTGAGGTGTTCCCACACTGAGATCACAACCCTGAAGATAAGCACAGCCCGGCAGGCTCAGAACCATACATTCCATTTATTGTTCCAGTATGTGATTCTGTTCTGCATCGCTTAGAACGTGAGGATGAGAAAGCTCCCACCTAAAATGTGGTTATCAGAGAAACCGCATGCTCCTTGGGAAAGAACACCTCCTGTTGGTGTACTTCGTGCTGCTAGGGGTTTGCTGACTGTGAGCTTGTGAGTCATGACTTAACAAATAGAAACCAGGCCTCCGTCTCTCATTGCAGGACCACAGAAAAATCACTGCCTGGGAGAGAAATCCTGCTGATGTACTCTGAGGTCATTTTCTTTTTTAGAGCTATGGATGTGAATAATGAAAACAGTGAGTCAGTTCTAAAGGAAAGGTTATTAAATACCCCCTCTCTTAAAAACCAGATACATGTTGTTCCATCCTTCTGTTCGGGCTTTAAGATACGCTTTCTTAAATAGGCATTTCTTTCTACTTGTGATTTTTTTTTTTATTTTTATGGGTATAATAAGCATGTTCCATTGGCAAATTATTGTTTTGGGCATGAGAAAACTGAGCCCCAGAGAAAGAAATTACTCATAGCTACACACATAGATGGTTGGAAGCACAGCGGAAACAAACGTCCACTTCTCTTGGCTCTTATCAAGTTCTCCCTGCTGCCTTCAAAGCGCAGTTCTCCTGATATGGTTTCAAAATGCCTATTGCTAAGTTTCACATCTCACTTTTGATATGATTTGATCCTAGAAGGGCAAGTCAGATTAAGTTGATTCATGAGCAAACAGGGAGACAAACTGATAAATATTTCAGAGATAAATATATTTAATTAGAGAATAATATGAATAATATGAATACTTACAAAAGGGATCTCACTACTTCTAGAGGAAGGTAGAACATAACTGTAATTTTTCAGTTCCATTGTTTAGGAAATGAATTATGTATAAATTCCTGAAATAGCACAGCAATTTATTAACATGCTTTCCATGGCTTCTGAGGAAATGTTCTAAGACACAAAGGCTGTGTCTGTATGCAACCATGGAATCTATCATTTTAATGGAGATTGAGTTGTTGGCAGGACATCTTACTAAGCCAGTTTGGAATGACAGGGATATCTGTTGATTTGTTTTATAGGAAAAGCAAAAAATACAAGGATAAAATACTCTATACAAACATTTTTCCTATTTTTAAAATATTTCTTTCTTCCTTCTTTCTCTTTCTTTTTAGTATATGTGACACATGACATGGAATGTGAAACTTTTAAGAAGTCTCCATTTATGCTAACTCACTCCTATGTATTCATTATTTATTTGGCAAGTAAGAGGAACAGTACTTCTATCCAGTTCAATGTGTCAACAAGCATTAGTTGCAAAGCTAGTCACTTTTTCTGTGTTCAAAAGAACAGGAAGTCCTGACATACTCTCTAGAGCAATAACATGTAAGAGCAAAAGACATTAGCAAACAGTATTCTAAGTTATTTAGACAGTTCTATGTGTAGGTGAGGACAGTTTTAGTAGAAGTGCAAACCCAAGGTGGGAGAAGGGAAAAGAGGTAGCACACTGCATAGGGGTATGTAGTAAGACCTACTTTCAGAATTTGAGCTTCATTGGATATGTCCACTCAGTAGATAGACCCATCAAGTCAGTTCTGGCCTTCATTTGGTTGTTAGAATGAAGAGTATGGTTTTATTTACATTATGTGTAAAAGGATTTTATTTTTTTGGTTTTTCGAGACAGGGTTTCTCTGTGTAGCTTTGGAGTCTATCCTGGCCCTCGCTCTGGAGTCCAGGCTGGCCTCGAACTCACAGAGATCTGCCTGCCTCTGCCTCCCAAGTGCTGGGATTAAAGGCGTGCACCACCAACACAAGGCTAAAAGGATTTTTTAAAATGTTATAAGTTCATCTGTCAAAGTCCAAAATATAGGTTTGACCTGCAAGATTTTCAAATCTTAAAATCATTCTTCCTCTAGCTTAATTTTATGACCATTGTTTGTAACTTCAATCTTTTTACATCTATAAAGTAGCAATAATATAAGGTTTAAGCCCATCATCCCTCTAATTTAATTCATTATCTTCTATTCTGAAGGACATAACCAAAGACTATTTGGTAAAAAAATAAGTTTTATGTGTTATTTATGAGGGAGACACTTAAGGATTTTTAAAAGTCTTTAAAATATTTACATTTTTACTTCTGACTTTTAGTTTAACACTATTTTTTAAAAATGGGTTTTTCACTTATATTTGATGTAGGCTTCAAGTTTTAGATTTATAGTTCAACACCTCACAACAAATTTTGTAAATATTCAGTGGGGGCTTGGTCTTGAAGTATAAACACTTCTTGCTATTGAAGCACTGAAGAAAAGCAGACGCCCTCATTTATTATGAGGTCTCCAGGAGACTGAAGAGATTTTGAAGTTTTCTCTCTCTCCCTCTCTCTCCTTTTTTTCTGGAACATCTTCTTCAACAAGAAAAATGAAATGTCACCACGCTAAGGTGAATCATAATAAATGTTACGTCTTGTCTGACATTGAAAATAAATCCAAGTAAGTTGTAGAAATATTGGTGGCTTTTTCCCCCATAGAGGTTTAGATCTGCTTTATAAATTAAATAGCGTGCGCTGACAGCTCAGGGCAGTAAGTAAACTATTCAGTAGATAATCTCCATAGAAACAGAGAAAGCTTAACCATCCCAATCCAAAATAGCCTTCTCTACTCAGCTGTTGGATATGATAATGGAAAATCTTGCTTTTATTCAAATTTATGATTAATTTAAAACTGCCTTTTAATTGAAAAGACATTTAGGATAGAACAACTCAGAAGTATCACAAGGTATCAATGGCTATGGGTATCAGACATGGGTTTTTGGTTTTGTTCTCTAACTCTGTTATTGTCTAATAACGTTTTCTTAATTTCAGATAGTGGTATTTACTGACCAGGGCTTTTGTATACATTTCCTATGTATTTATCAATTATATCAATGGGAAGAGATAGAATCATTATTCCCATTTTTATGTCGAGGAAGCTGAGGTACAGAGAGAGACAATGGCCTGGTGGAAGTGGTAAAGCTTAGATTTGTCCCTGGGTTTTGAGGTCTGTGTGTTTGCCATTTTAGAAGATCATTCAGGGTTAGAGTTGGGTCCTGAGTCCAACGTAACTGTTGTTGTCATAGAAGAGGAAAGTATGGATGGAAACATAGATACAAGGGAGAGGACAATGTGCAGAGAAGACAGAGACTAGAGTGCTAATAAATAATAAATATAATAAACTCCAGTCTTGTCTGATGATGAAATGCCTGATAAGGAGCACCAAAGATTTCTGGCCACTCCTGGAAAGCAATAGAAGCCAGGGAGGATTCCCTCTTAATGCTGTTGGGGGGAACAAAGCTTTGATTTCAGACTCCAAGCTTCCAGAAATGTGAGATGCTGACAGAAACATAAACATATGAACCCTTCCCAGCTTCATCATTCTAACCAGGACTTGTCCTACGCCAAATAGCAACACACAGAGAAGTCTGGTGCTTTACCATGTTCCTATGCTGGCTGGAGCTGTTCTTGAAGGGCGAGCTCATACACCAATGTTTTTTTTTTCTTGTTTTCTTTTTCTTTTTCTTTCTTTCTTTTTTTTTGCTTAGTTCATCAGGTACAGCAGCAGCAATGCCTCATTCATCTTTGTGCCCTTAATAACAAGTACAATGCAGCATTGGGACAGGATTCAGACTACCTGTGGAAAAAAATTCCTCTATGCATCTCTTTGTCTGGGATATAATAATTAAGTCATCTGAGAAAGCCTCATTTACCTTTGGATAGACTTTATGTATTAGTTAGGGTTTCTATTGCTGTGAAGAGACACCTTGACCATGGAAACACTTATAAAAGGAAACATTTAATTGGGGCTCGTTTATAGTTTAAGAGATTTAGTCCATTATCATTATGGCAGAACATGGCATATGAGACCTCAAAGCCCACCCCCACAGTGACATACTTCCTCCAACAAGGCCATACCTAATTATAGTGTCACTCCCTATGGACTGAGCATTCAAACACATGAGTCTATGGGGGTCATTCCATTGCAAACTGCCACATTCCACTCCATGACCCTCTAGGCTTGAAAGCACAGCATAATGCAGAAATGTATTCAGTCCAACTTCAAAAGTCCCCATAGTCTATCACAGTCTGTTAAATAGAACAAACTTCAAAGTCTCTTCTGAGATTCGTATAGTCTCTCAAGTATAATCCCCTGTAAAATCAAAATAAAAAAGCAGATCATATACTTCCAACATATAATGGCACAGGATATACATTACAGTTCCGAAATGTAGGGAAGGGAACACAGTGAGGAAATACTGGACCAAAGAAAGACTGAAAACCAGCTGGGCAAACTCCAAATTCTGCACATCTCCATGTCTGATATTAAAATGCTCTTCAGATCTCTGACTCCATTCATTTTTGTTGACTGAAACACGTCTTTTTCTTGGGCTGGTTCTACTCCCTGTTAGCAACTTTCCTTAGTAGGTATCCCACCACTCTGGCATCTTTAACATCTTGTCTCCAAGGAAATCCAGGCTTCAACTTTACACCTTCACACAATGGCCTTTCTGGGCCTCCATGCAGGGACATCCTTGCCATACATGAGGCCTAAGAGGCTTTCCTTAGTCATAGATTCCCAAACCCCTTTCTTATATCCTTCACTCTAAAGGTAGAAACATGTGGCCAAAGCTGGTAAGTTCTGCTGCTTTCGGGGCTGCAACATGGCCCTCTTGCTCAATTACATCTTCCCCAGATTTCTGTTTTTGATGGTTTCCTTCCCTGCCTAAGCTTAGCTACCCCTGAACTTGCTCTGTAGACAAGGCTGGGCTCAAACTCAGAGATCTACCAGTCTCTGCATGAGTGCTGGGACAAAAGGTGTGCCCATTCACACCTGTCTCTAAGCTTTTCTTTAATTCCTTTTCACAAGTTGGAAGTTTAACTGGATGGGGTGTTTCCTGAGGTCACCACTCCCTTATTTCTTCTGGCTCTTCTTTAATCTGTTTCTCTGATTTAGCTCCATTGCAGTTCCTGCTGCCCCTTTCTCCTCAGTCTCTACATTTAGTACTTTTGCTTCATCAGCTTGCTCTTTTTTCATTGTAGATCTCCATAAGAGTGAACACTAAAAACCTTATGACAGAGTCTATACTAGGCTGTTTTGAGATTTCCTTTGCCAGTGCAATTAATCCAACTCTTCACTTTAGCCTCAGGCGAGGGCAAAAGGCGCCACATTCTTAGTGAAAATAGCACAAGAACAATCTCTAGGCCACATAATAAAACTCTTCTCCTCTGAAACCTCTTGAGCTAGGCCCCCACAGTTCAAATCACCCTCTGTCTTCCATGTTCCCACTCTCCTTATCCAAAGTCCCCAAATCCACATTTCTTCAAACAAAAGCAACATCATGCCTACCACAGCAATACCCTAGTCCCTGATACTAATTTCTATCTTATTTCATGTTTTTATTGCCTAGAAGAGGCACCATGACCCTGGAAACTCTTAATGAAGGAAAACATTTAATTGAGGCTGGCTTATAGTTTCAGAGGCTTATACTGCTTTCATGCTGATGGTACATGGTGGTATGCAGGAAGACATGGTACAGGAGAAGGAGCTGAGAGTTCTACATCTTGATCATCAGGCAGCAGAAGGAGACTGTGTGCCACACTGGGCATAGCTTGAGCATGTGGGACCTCAAAGCCCACCTTCACAGTAACACACTTCCTCCAATAAGGCCACACCTCCTAACAGTGCCACTCCCTATGAGCAAAACATTCAAACACATGAGTCTATGGGGGCCATTTCTACTCGAACCACCACACTTGAATCCAGACTTTCTTAAGGTTAATGTTTTGTGGGATGCTCAGCTCTAAACAGGACATCTATATCACACCTCCTGTCCACCATGATCAGGAATCATCCTAAAGAGAGAATGAGCAAGCAGGAGCTCACGGACTCCAGTCTGACCACTAGGGAACCAGCATAGGATTGAATCAGGCCCCCTGAACGTGGGTGTCAGCTAGAAGGCCTGGGGAGAGGAACCAGTATTTATCCCTAGTGCACGAACTGACTTTGGGAGTCCATTCCCCATGGAGGGATACTCTCTTAGCCAAGATACACAGTGGAGGGCCTAGGCCCTGCCCCAAATGATGTGACAGACTTTGATGATCCCTCATGGAAGGCCTCACCCTCACTGTGACGTGGATGCCGGCGGTCAGTGGAGAGCATGGGAGGATGGGAGGGAGAGGGAACTGGGATTGATATGTAAAATAAGATTGTTTCTAATTTAAGTAAAATTTACTAAAAATAGACAAAAGGCCAGAGGTAGATTTCTTCAGCAAAACAAATTTGCTAGATATTACAGGTCTATTGTACACATGTACTTATAGTGACTGGAACTGCATGCACAAGACCTGTACAAGATCAAGCCAGCCAAAATCCAAGCGTGCATGAGGGCCAGGCTTATTAAATCTACTTTTAGCAAAAAGGTTATTGGAAAGTGATGACTTCTTGGGGCAGCAGTGTAAGTTTTCTTTTGGGTTGTGACTTCAAAAGACTACCCTTGCTTCAACAGGTGACCCTATACCTACTCATGTACAGGCAGGACTTAGTGAACTACATGGGTTTAACTAAAGAGCACATGAAGTTAGGAGGGAGAAATGGAATAGATGTTTACAGGGATTATTGAGAGGTGAAGGGGTGGTGGTAGATTTGTTCAAAACACACTAGAATTCTCAACAGTAATAAACAAAAATAACACAACAACAACAATTAGACTATCCAAGATTTGGGTTTTACTCTGCTACTGCAGTACTGAAACTTAAGAGCTTAAGAACTTAACTGCTACATTTTTGTCTGTTTGTTTTTCGAGACAGGGTTTCTCTGTGTAGTTTTGGAGCCTATCCTGGCACTCACTCTGTAGATCAGGCATATATATATATATATATATATATATATATATATATATATATATATATTTCTTCAGGTGCCATAGGAAACATCTTCTGCCCAAAGTTGTACTTTTTGGTTTGATATTTATTTATTAAACAGTTAATTGCCACCAAATATGACAGGCATTGTTTGTCAACTCAGAATACAGAAAAGAACAAATGGTCACTGCTGGAAAGGAAGATGAACATGTGAAGAGGAGTTTAGAATTTAGTGAAATAGTGAAATAGTGCTTGAATGGTAAAGAGTAAACCACTTTTGCCTTTTCCCCCTCTAATTGCAAATAGAAACACAGAAAAGGTGACTAACAAGGAAATCCAAACACTTTTCGGGTACATTTCTCTTCTCAGCCATATGCACTAGTTGTACTGGGTATGAATCCTCAGTTGTAAACATTTTCATATATCCAGCAGTAAGGACAACACTTAGAGGTACTGATCTTTATTAGTGGCTTTAATTCGGAAGCAGTGACCTATAACTTAGCCTTTTCTGTGTCTAGTCTGTCATTTACTTCTGGGTCTAGAACTTGTTTCTAGAATGAGAGCCATTTGAAAGCACTTTAGCAAATACTTCCCAGGCACCAGTCTTTGCTTTATAGGCATCAGTCACTAGGCATGCATCAGTTATCCGGATAGACAGGCTTTTTGGCCAATCTAGAGCTCGATGTTGTAGGAGAAGGAGGACTTGCCTTTCCCTGAATCACGGAGGTTGTTGTCTGATTTGCTCTCAAGTCTGCTGGAGTCAAAGCTTTTGCTGTTTTAATGTTATTTTACCAAGACCGCAACAATGCTGGGAAAGGAAGCAGTCTGTTGTGTTTGTCTATTTGAAGTAAGCAAGCACTTGGCCTGAGACACCATTTCAACTTCTTGCAACACCATTTCAACCAACTGGTGGACTTGGTCCAGTGAGTAAATATTTGAATCTCTGGATCTACAAAAAAGGACCCCAATTAAATGCTTGAGAACCATTTAATTACTCTCCTCTGAGGCTATATCCTTAACTCTGTTTATTACTCATAAAGTACTCCAGAGAGCAATCATTTTTGTTGATGACAGATTACCCAAATTATTGCCAGTGACCTGAATCTCCCACCGCAGACATGCTGACTATTCCTGAGAGGTGAGTTCTTGAATGGGAGGGTGCCAGTGTTTCCCTCTGCTTTTGCAAGTGTGGATTATGCTTTCATAAATCCTGTATAAAGACCTAGAGGTTCAACTTGAAATCTAAATCATTAGATGTAGATACACACACACACACACACACACACACACACACACTGAGAGAGAGAGACTCATATGGTTTTATTACTTCTTTGTTGCATACACACAGAGTCCAGTGGTTTCATTTTATTTATTACTTCTTTGAGACAAGATAACCTAATCTGTGCTTGAACTTGTGGTCTTTCCACCTCAGCCTCAGCCTCAGCCTCCAAGATGCTGGGTTATAGATGTGTCTCACAATACAGGCTGGCTTGTGGACTATATTCTTTGAGGCAGTTTTTTGTTTTATTTTGCATGTGGAAATTGAGCATTTGGCCTCTGAAGCTCTTCATGAGTCCTACAGGGGCTCAGAAGGAAGCCTAGACCTAGATACTTATGTTCAACACCAAGTGTCAGGAAAGAAAGACCCTATATTTAACTTTGCTAGTCAAGTTCAAACCTCCGACCTTTGTACTTCAGTTTTCATATGCATTAAACAGAGCAGTTCACAGCTTTGCCTATGTATAGCACTCCTATAAGCATCAGTTCGAATGAGATAAGGGTTAATTGCTCCTGTCAGAGGTAGTGGCAGGATCCACTGCCTTGATAATTACATTCTATTTTCTCCATCTTTTCTAGCACTTCGCATAGTAGTGCTCACTGCTTTGGCTTCCTTGAGTCAGAATAAAATTAGTTTAATACCTCACATCAGTAAAGAAGCATATAATGACAGATTTGAATGAAAAATAATAGAGAATACTCTGTGGGATCCTTTCCTTATCTCCTTGTATATTATATATATAAAAATAATCATGCATGTGTGTATAAATATGTGATCACTTAATTATTAACATTAGAAGATTATTTGACACTTGTTATCAATGGATGCTTGCCGGGACCTGGCACAAGAATGTATATTGAGATAATAGGTGATTTGACAAAGGAGCATGTCTACTTTTGGCACATAAACCTCAATAAAATATGCCCCCACGCTTATACTGGCTTTGAATGAAAAGGAGGAGGAAAAAGTTAGCATGAGAAATAAAATACCCAGAGACTGATATTGGGGTACAAGCTTCAAACTGAATTTCAGAGAAGCAAAGTAAAGCAGTCTCTGAATCCTGGGATTCAAGGTATGTACCACCACTGCCTAGCTTCTATAGCTAACTAGTATGGCTGCTTTGCTATTTTGATCTCCAGTGGCTTTAATAAATCATAAACAATATATCACCACAAAAAGAAATAAAATCTTTTATATCTGCCATATATGATATCCCACTTTCACCTAGGGTAGGTTGGCAAACAATTGTCTTCATATTAGGAACATTTAAACAGTCGTTCTATGTACTTTGGTGGAATTTCAGCAGCAAGAGACCAGTAGGTTAAATAAATTTCATGTGACATATAATATATGGATAATTAAAACTCTCTTTCTCCATCTCTCTCCCACACATACTTCCTCCTCATTTAAATAAAATACATTTAACATTGCCATAGTCACAGGCTTGCAAGAATTTTTTTTGAAAAATTTAATAAAAGTTTTAATACACAAATTAATGAAAACTAATCTCCTCAAGGGTTTATTCATATTTTCAAGGGTTTTAGAATTTTTATATGCATAGCATGACCCACTTATGTTTTGAGATTAGTTTTACAATAACAAATGACATCAAACATATCACTTAAATTGAAATGACCTAATAGCATAAAATCTAATGAAAGCTGGCTCTCACACTAATTATCTGAACCAAGAATTTGTTTAGTTTACTTTAGGAACAGATGTGTTCCATCATAGTAGGCCACAAATAAGGTGTCAAATTGGTAGGCTGATCAATGAAGAGAAATTAATGAAACATAATGTAATCTTAAGATTACTGAGTATTGAGTTTAAAGTTACTTTTAAAAAGAGAAACACAGACACACACAAGCACGCATATGTGCATGTGCACATGTACCAAGGATGTGGTGAATTGTTTGCTGTGTAAGAATGGGTACCTGAGTTCTATTCCCTAGAACTCAGGCAAAAAGCCAGGTGTGGCAGTGCAAAGCTCCAATTCCAGCTCTTGGAATGATGGCAAAGACCAGTGGGGCTTAGGAGCTCACTGGCCAGCCACTCCAGGTGAAATGATAAGCTCCAAGATCAGTGAGAGACCCTATCTCAAAAAAATCAGGTGAAGTGTGATTGAGGAAGATGCAACAAGTTGATTTTGACACATGTGCATACATGCACGCCACACACTAGTGTATATTAAGGGTGACAAGTACTACCCAAAAGTAAAATTATTGCACTCACAGGCATGTTTCTGTTTGCAGCAAGAACAAATTATCATTCCTAGACTCCTTTAGCATTGGTAGGATTAAGAATAATACATTTGATATGTTTTACAGTCTCCATGGCAGCTAAATTATGCCAAACATCACTTGATCATCCTCTTTTCAAGAAGCATGAGAGCCTTCTTCTGGAAAGTTTGTTATGATCTCACTTTTAAAAAATGATTTATTTATTTTTGTTTCATGTGCAATGGTATTTTGCCTGCAAGTATATCATCTGTATAAGGATTCTGGATCCCCTGAAACTGGAGCTACTGACAGTTTTGAGCTGGCATGTAGGTGCTGGGAATTGAACCCAGGTCCTCTGGAAGAGCAGCTGATGTTCTTAACCACTGAACCATCTCAGTGACCATGATGTGACTTTTAAAGAAAAGAGTCTTGAATGTGTCTGGCTTCTAGAGCTGGTCCTAGCTGACACTGTAATTGCCTTGTTCTTTCTTGGATCATCTGGTTTGGGGAGAGGTTAGTGACCATGCATTGAGGTCACTCAGCAGTCTCTTAAGTTTGTGTGGAAGGAACCTAGGCCTTCAAATGATTGCTCAGCTCACCATCCATTTGCAGTAGTCATCTTATATTTGTGTCCTTCAACTCCACTTAGCCTACACATGCCTACAACCTTGAGTGGCCTCTGTCACACAAGTCAGTTGAATAAGCTCCCTCAATTCCCTGCTGAAAGAAACAGGATCCAAATGTTTTATCATTTTAAATCACTAAGATTTTGAGTAATCGCTGAACACAATTATCTAGGCACAGATATATATGCCAGCACCTTGAAGCTGAGGCAGGAAAATCACCAATTCAAGGCTACCTTGGGCTATAGATAGCTTCAGATCAGCCTATAAAATGAAATTCTCTCTAAAACAGAACTTATATTGTGTCAAACTGAAAAAATGTACAATGCTGCTCCATACTGTTGTCATTTCTAGGACAACCCATGTTTTTCATGGTGGGCCACTTGGGACAAGATGTCCACCTGCTTATCTTCAGTCCACAAACTGAAGGAGGTACATAGCAGCTGTAAGTCCCTGTTCAGCCTTGGCATCAGAGACTTAACCTCCATGTATCTGTGTTGCAGGGGAAACTTGGCTAGAGGCTCAGAATTTAATCTTGATTGCCACAGCCCTTGTCACCAACAAAGTCCTGTGCTGGAGGCAATAGTAGGATCCAGCCATGAGTAATTAAACCCAATACAGGGTCTTTTCCTTCAACAACCTAAAAGAAATTAAAATTTACTAGTTAACATTCCAACTAGGCCAGGCATTGGTGGTGCACACCTTTAATCCCAGCACTCAGGAGGCAGAGGCAGGCAGATCTCTGTGAGCTTGAGGCCAACCTGGCTCCAGAGCGAGTGTCAGGATAGGTTCCAAAGCTGCACAGAGAAACCCTGTCTTGAAAAATCAAAAAAAATTCCATCTAGAACACTAATAACTATAAGCTTTGTAGAAATCATACTTCATGTAGGTTGCTGGTGAAAAATGAGAGCTCCCAGGGTTCATAAAGATTCTAAGTGACTCAGAATTGATTCTAACTGTGGATGTTCCTGGAATAAAAGGACTTAGACATTCTTTATAGAAATTGTGGGCATTTATACTTTTCCCTTAGGAACTGCTAATATGGATATCCTTCCAGGAAACAATAATCAGGATTTTATCAATGGCAGTTATTAAACTGGTATACACAAGAAACTATAAGAGAAGAGGCAGTTGGGTGTGAGGTAGCACAGTGGTGACTGTGCTTGCTTAGCATGTGTGAAGTCTTCAGTTTAACCCTAAGCATGTACAGTGTGGTGGTAGGAGGATTGGAAGTTCATGGGAGTTTAAGGCTAACTTGCTACATGAGACAAGAGAGAGAGGGACAGAGGGACAGACAGAGCTGGGGACAGAAGGAGAGGGAGAGAGAGAGACAGAGAGAGAGAGAGACAGACAGAGAGAGACAGAGAGAGACAGAGACAGAGACAGAGAGACACACAGAGAGAGAGAATGAGAGAGAGAGAGAAATATTTGAAATATTTGAATTGGAATTATAATCAGGTTCCTTCCCTCCCTCACCCCTTCCCTCTTTCCCTTTCTGTACTCCCTCTCTCATTCTCTTCCTTTATGCCCTTCCCTTTTATCTTTTGTTCTAACAGAATATCAAGGAAAGGTCCCTGAATTTTTGCTGAAGACACAAAGCAAAAGAATGCCTGGAAGAAGTTAAAGAATTGGCTGAAAGTTGGTAGACTGGATTGTCATATTTTAATTTCATTCAGTTCATGGCTCGAAGTGAATTTTTTAATTTTTATAATTTTTAAACCCACAATGTAAAAAAATAATAGCTCTGATTTTTAGAGTATTGTGAATAAATTTTTGTAAGTCCCTCTGAAAATAAAAGAGTGTCACATAAATGCAAAATTCCTTGATAAGATGATCACTGAAAGGATTGACATCCCTGAGCCACACCACAGGGCTTCCTGTCAAGCAGCAAAGCAGTCTCTGCATCAGGCTGGCTTGTACTTGGCAATCAGTTCCTGTAGTGCTTAGCTCTGAGTCTCACCATAGAGGAACATCCAATTATAGATACTCTCTCCCTTTGCTTTCTCTCCTGAAACGAAAGTTTGGACAAAGACTTGACATATGCATAAAAGGGTGATAGTGGCTGGTCTTAGATTTTGAGGAATGTGGAGAAATGCATACTATGTGGATTTGGAGAATGAGCAGTGAAATTTTTTGTGTGCCTACCAGAGAAGAGGTTGAATTCAGGACTCCACCACTTTCAGAGATAATGAAATTCAGAGATTCTCCAGTCCCTTATATGAAATGGCATAGAAAATATGTGTAATCTACAGGAGTCCTCCCATTTCCTTAAAATTATCTCTAGATTATTGTAACACCTAATGCTGTGCAAGTGCTCCCCACAAGTCATTATTCTGTCCCGAATGGGAAGTTTTGTTTAGTCTTGTTCCTCCTGCTACTGATCCATGCCATTATGAATAACTAATGCCATTCACATGCAGGGATCTGAATAGTGATACATCTTTTAGCTAGAGGAAAAGAATAATTTTAGGAAATATTTTTGAGACAAGAAACAACTTAAATATTCTTTTTTAATTAAATATTTTGGAACAGATGAATAGCAAGGAACAAATACATAAAAAGGAAGTTGTAGAAAATTAGTTTTAGTTTAATTTTAGTTTTCCAGACTGTCTCTCAACCATGAGCTAAGTAATTGTACATGTGAATGTTTGTAAATAAAAAATTACATGGATTGTCTAGCTGAATGAGGTGGGCACATCTTGTTATTTTGACATTAACATATGTATATTTGTGGGAAGATTTTGAAGATACTTTATGCCATAAAAGAGTCAACCTTAAAATGAGACAGTTATCCAGGTAGGTATGTCCCTTCAAACCCTTTAAATCTGAATCTAGAATTTAAAAACCACAAAAGAGACTTGAAACTTGAGACTGAATCATATCTTGCCTGAAGACATGGCAAAGAACCAGGAGGCTGGGAGCTGAGACCAGCCAGCTATCTGGGAAACAGGGACTTAGCCCTATAAATTTGAAGAATTCTGGCAAACAAAAGAATGAGCCTGCAAAGACACTCTTCCTAGAAAATTCCTGATAGGAAGAGTCTAGGGGTTAGGCCTGAGGATCCCTTGAGCAAAGACCATAGTGCATGTCTAGTTACTTTTCTATTACTATGAAGAGATACAATGACAAAAAAAAACCCTTGTAAAAAATAATTTAATTTGTGGCTTGCTAAAAGTTTCAGAAAGAGTTCACAAACATCACACTGAGGAACATGACACTAGGCAGTCATGGCACTGGAGCAGTTGCTGACAGCTCACATCTGAAATGTAAGCGGGAGGCAGAGAGAGAGAGAGAGAGAGAGAGAGAGAGAGAGAGAGAGAGAGAGAGAGAGAGAGAGAGAGAGAGAATGACTGGGTCTGGCATGGGATTTTGAAACATCAATGTCCATCCCTAGTGATACACCTCTTCCAACAAGGCCACACCTATCTCTTAATCCTTCTAAAACAATCCACCAACTGGGAACTAAACATTCAAATATGTGAGTCTTTGGAGAAACAGAAACCTATTACATGGTAAAGTTAGTGTCACATTTGTAGCTACTATTAGTTAATAGCCACAGCAAAACAAATGGACAAACAAGCAGGCAAAATCCATTGAAGTAGCTCTTAAGATGAGCTGCCACAGACTACTGTACAGTTGTTTTAATCGAGACAAGTTTCATTGATCAGGCAAAACCTCTGTATGGAAAGTTGAATAATGCATAGCTATGAAATGCTGACTGAGCAGTCAAGGGAAACAATTGGGTTCTTAACCCTAGTTGGATGTCCCAAGATTACACATATATAACTGTGGTTGGATTCTTCCCTTCTCAGAGTCTCAGGGAACCTTCATAAAATGCCATGACCTTCCATTCTTTTACCTATCTGTGTTGTTGGTTTTGGCTATGTGTACCAGTACCACCCAGATAGTGACCACAGGCCATGGGAATATAGACTCTCATTTTGTAGAGTTCTAGAAATGTACTGTTAGGACTCTGTAGCTTGTCCTACTATCTGCTTGCTAGGAGACTCTATCCTTTTTTCAAAAAAAAAAGTCTTTTCAGTTTTTTTTAGGGTGGAAAGGCATGAAAAAGATTGGGAGCTGGGAGGTGATGAAGAGAAGAGCTGTGTGGCTCTGGAAGGATTAATGATAGCTTTTTGTAGCTTTGTCTTTTTTTGTCACAGAGAGATAGCCTCTCTGAAATGGCATCTGGGAAGAGGACTACTCAGTACTCAACCGTTTCCCACAAACAGCCAGTCTTAACCTGACAATATTTCTTTTGCTCCTCATTTGCTCTTATTAACAAGGTCTATTTTTCTTTTATGAAATACATTCAGGCAAGCTTGTGTGGGTCTGGTCTCTAATATGCATGTGTTTGTTGTTCTCAGTTATAGTCTCATAGTATGGTCATGGCTCCAGTTTTAGCAAAAGTCTGATTGGGCAGCTATTTGAGTCTTCAAATCCTTTCTGACATCTGTTTATTGAAAATATAGATAAATGGGTTGAGGGTGGAAGAGTGTGAACATTGGAATTCATAAATATACCAACTAGAATACCCAAACTGGTATGAAAATAGCATCTCTTATTTTCATTTGTACAAAATAAACTAAGTAAATAAAATAAAAACAAAGCTAAAACCCAATAAACAAACAAACAAACCAAGCCAAACAAAACCTTTGCTCACTTGGGTCTATGGTATAAAGTAAAACACAGATGGCAAAAAAAAGTGTCTCTCTTTAATGCTTATTTTATTTTTAAGTAATACTTTTGTTTTCATTTTTTTTAGAATTACATACAATAAATTTTGACCACATTCTTTGTTTCCCCAACTCCTTCCAGATCCCCCTCATTAAGCAAATATTGATACACAATTACCTGTAACTAAATACCTATAATTAAAATCACACAGGGTTCTATTGAAAACTATAAAGACAAGCAGACTCTATTTAAATGTTTGATCCTTTCCCTGGGGGATTTTTTTTTTGAGAAATGACAGATTTTTTGGTATCTTAAAACAACATGATTTTATTAAAAATACAAAATTTTTTAGCAAGTAAAATTTTTTGACACAGCTAAGATAAACTAGTCACCTCTACTTCAATTATTTATGTTAAAACTTATAAATTAAATTATATCTAGTGATCATTATTAATTATTAGAAACAATACTGTGAGACATTTTGCTTTGCTTCTGTTGAGTTTTCTTTCTTCCTTAGATGATGCCATAAATTTATGTGCACACATACATATCCATTGTCAGTCTAAACTGATTTTGTTTTACAGCCAACCAGATTTGGCTGACCTCATCTCACATTCTCATATATACCATTTTATCTCACTTATTACTCAGCATGTTAGTCTAATAAGCTGTAGTCTCTCTCTCTCTCTCTCTCTCTCTCTCTCTCTCTCTCTCTCTCTCCCCTCTCTCTCATATACATACACACCAAATCACATACACCACTCTTGACGGGAGTCAAGAGAAATGGGGTTGGACTTTAGAGCTGGCAATTAAGCTTCTGCATACTCTTGGGACAAAGCATCCTAGCACTTTGAAAAAAGCAGAAACAAAATTACTATGTTTCATTTCTGCTTTAGGGTTTTTCAGTTTAATAAAAAGAAATTAACTAATTTTACAGTTCCACTAAATCATAAGAAGAAAAGAACTCCACTCCCTCCCCATCACGCATGAATCTAAGAATATTAGGGAGTGCAGTTCTAAGAAAAAACCTTCCAGTCGCAATTCCAAAGCTTGTTCAAGATAAAATAATTTAAAACAATTACCGCATCCAAATGTTTCCTAAAACAACACATAGTTCTGATTTCTGAATCACTGGAAAGTGGGGTAGGACATACTTTCTATGCTCCCATGGTACCATTGACTTCTTTTTGCTTCATACAGGGTTGGTACTGTGTTACTGAATGAGACTAGAAGTGTGAGATCTTTGCTATAGTCAGTCTCTTGCAATTAAATCACCCACCTTGTTCCTTGTCCCTGTGTCTCACTATCATTCCTTCTTTGCAATACAGTAGTGATTCTTCCTCCACTGGTGTCTCTCATAACCAAAGGTTCAGTATTGGGTGAGACAGAAAATAGAAGGGGTCTTACTACAGCAGTCCTGTGATCTGGAGATTTACTTTTGGTGTTTTCAGTTACCGACGGCTACATAACACTAAAAGGAAAATGCAGAAATAAACAACATGTATGTTTTCTCCTTCCTTTTCTCTCTTCCCTCCCTTTCCTACCTCTTCCCCTCTCTTCCCTCCCTCCCTTCCGCTCTCCCTCCTTCCATCCCTCCCTCTCTTCATTCCCTTATTCCTTCTTCTATTTCAATTTTTCTATTTTAAGCCCAGGCTGACCTGCAACTCATGATCTTCCTGTTTAGCCTCATGGGATTACAGGCATGTTACTAAGTTTTATTTAACACTTAATATATTAGTGTAGTTATTTTATTTCAGTGTTCATTGCTGCCACTAATCTAGTACTTGTGTATGATTTCTAAGTTAAGCTTTTGGTTATGTGTACCTGTAGACAAGAAAGTACTACATACATAAAGCTTAGTAGTAGAAGAGATGTTAAGCATTTATTAGGGTTATGGGTCATGTGTCTACCGTATTTAACACAAGAGAAATTCATGTGAGAATAGGTTAGCAAGAAAACCCCACCTGAATCCATAAATGAACTCAGAAAAAAACAAAACCAGAAAATCATTTTGCCTCCACTGGAGGGCCAATAGCTGACTGGCTAGAGGCCAAACAAGGTAATACTCCGAGCTAAATAATTTAGATGAATACAAACCCTATGCAAATCTTTAGTAAAGGCTATTGGACTGTGCACCCATATGTATAGTCAATTCACTCTCAGACTTCAGACTGGCTCTTTCATATACCCTCCAGCTGTTTTAGCCTCCCTGTATACCACTCAGGTACCCTCAAACACTCAACCTGTAACTCTCCTAATTTCCAAAACAATGGCAGGACCCTATCTGTTACCATGGATACATCTCTCTACTCCCAATAGAGTCATTCTTCCTGGGTTTTGGTTTTCATTTCCTTTCTTTTTGTTAGGGAATAAAAATCACTAATTAAACTCTGCGTCTTCAATTCTTCCTTCATAGTCATAGGCACCAACATTTTACATGCTGAAACCTTCTTCATCTCCCACTTCCTCAAAAGGGGTAAGGAGGGGGGGAAACAAAAAAACAAAACAAAGTTAACCTCTCTCTTCTCTCTCTCTCTCTCTCTCTCTCTCTCTCTCTCTCTCTCTCTCTCTCCTCTCTCTCCTTATTTACTGTCAGCATTTTTGAAGAATTGTTTATATCCACCGTCTCCTCACCCCTCCCCTCCCATTCATTTGTCAGCTCAGTAGAATCTATTTTTCTGCTTTCCTATTGCAATTGCACTCTCAAAGTCACAAATGGTCTTTTGTCTTGTTGTAACAGAGCATATTTCCGACTATTATAACTATGTATGTGTTTGTGAATCGATTTATTTATTTTATGTGTATGGGTGATTTGTCTGTTTACTATGTGTGTGATCGGTGGCCACAGAGAGAGGAAGAGGGCATCAGGTCCCCTGGAACTGGAGTACAGATTATTTCGAACTGCCATGTTCGTACTGGGAATGGAATCATGATCCTCTACAAGGGCAATTAGTACTCTTAACTGCTGAGCCTTATCCAGCCCCTCGGAGGGAAATGCATGTTATTACCATCCCTTCTATTCATTCCTTAGCTCCCATATACAAAGCCATAGTTGATACTTTACTCTTTAGAAAGCACATCTTTCAAAATCTAATACTGAGACTTTTCAGGCTGAATTCAACACCCCTTCTCCACAAACATGCTGTCAAACTGTAGATCTTCCAGGAAAATACTAACCAGACCTAACCTTCCTTGGCTTCCAAGATCAGGCATGTTCAGGGTAGCATGGCTAGACCTACAACTGTGGCACTCTAAGTGAGATCACAACATTACTATGTGGGAGGTGCTTGTGAGAAATCAAGCTTGGCATGCAGCCAGGTTTGTGTTTAAAAGAAGGAAACTTTTTCAGGAAGAACGAAAATTTGAGAAGAGGCAGAGAAGAAGTTCAGGGAGTTTTGAACTCTGAGGTTTTTATTTTGCTGTGTCTTCTTTTGGAGAGGGCATGGAGCATCCAGGACAAGAGACAGACCAGACCCCTAGAGCAGTGGTTCTCAACCCTCTTAATGCTGTGACCTTCTAATACAGTT
The DNA here is from genome assembly GCF_003668045.3 of Cricetulus griseus. Taxonomy (NCBI): domain Eukaryota; kingdom Metazoa; phylum Chordata; class Mammalia; order Rodentia; family Cricetidae; genus Cricetulus; species Cricetulus griseus. Next base: position 334,431,618 of record NC_048595.1, on the reverse strand, counting down.
CCTCATGTTGTGGTGACCCCCAACGATAAAATTATTTTCGTTGTTACTTCATAACTATAATTTTGCTACTGTTATGTATCATGATGTAGATATCTTATATGTGACCACAAAGCAGTTGTGACCCACAGGTTGAGAACCTCTCTTCTAGTGTATGCTCATGAGGCCCAAGGATGCTGTTATGGAGAGAATGTAGATTGGTTGAATTTCTGTCAGAATGACCATTTCACAGACTCAGTACCATGTATTTATATAGTACATTTCATATGATACATTAGAAACAACAAAAGTAATAAAATAATCATAATAATCATAAAAACATATAACTTTTAAGATAAATTTCAAGAACAAAGATGAGCTCCTGATACAAATGTAGAGAGAATCACCTCAGAGAACACGTGCTTCTGAAACTGAGGGCAGAAGGCATTCATGTAAAGTGTGCAGTTGCAAAAATGTGAATGTATGTGAATGTACCAGATAGAAGCTCCATAGATTCTCTCATAGCATGGTATACAGTTTTGTTAGTGGAACAAGCAAGTGAAATATACATGCAGTGATGCTTTTTATTCCATTTTAAACCCCCAATTCCCAGTCTTAGATGAAACATAGAACTGCAAATAATCAAAGTGCAGGTAGTATCTTAAACCAATTACTTTCAGCATCTAAGTGATTGTTTAAATCAGAGAGGCTCAATTCCACAGTAGTTAATTTAGTAAAAGTCTGTGATTTTGAGCCTGCAGGGGTGAATCAGCCGGTAAAACTACTTGCTATGGAATACAGAGCTCCCAGCTTCCTGACATGGAATATGTTTTGGGGTCCTTTCATGAGACTTGCTATAAATTAGCATTACATTTCATCTTACCTATTGTACTGTGTACAACATTGTATATCGTATATTCTCAGCACTGCTTTGTTGATTGAACCATAAGTGACACAGATAGAATTAAACTCCAGCTTTAAGAGAGTGAATTACAAGTATTGAATCCAAATATATAAAAATATCTATTAATGTTTAATTAAAATGAACTTTGCACTCGACTTCTGTTTCTTGGTGAGGTAAGATTTTTGAGAACTACCAAGAACTTGTCTGGAGAGAGAAGACCATCAACTAATGATTCTGATCTTAGTTTTAAGAGTTGCCACTTCTTTCACTTTCTAACTTACATCATCATTTTAGCACAATTTGCATTGATTCCATTGTCTTACTGTGCAAAATAATTCAACTAATCTTCATGACTATATAATCAAATTAAAGTTACAAGCTTGCTACTGAGATAGAATGAGCTTAGAAATACTCACATACAGTTTAGATAGCCCCAAAATCATTCTTTTCAGTGGAACTGTGAATGGTTTCAACTGTTAATCAGGCAAAACATGAATTAAGCACAGACATTAGCCTTGGAGGAGGGACGGCAGTGTAAAGACTATTGACCAAATGTCCCTGTAGTTTCCCCAACATATATAAACCCATGCACAGCACTCCTAAGTTCAGGAACATATGTGTTTATATATAAATTAGTATATTGACTTCTTGAAGTTCCAAACCCACACATGCTCAGACAACCAACCTGTCTAAAAAATCTCATGAAAGGTCAGAGACATTGCCTATTATAATTCATGCTTCTTTTAGAAAGTCTCACATGAAATATTCAATTTTAGGATTTAGTGCTAGAGAAAATTTTCATCTATAACCATTGTGAATGTTTCTTGTTACCCTTTTCTTTCTTATGCTTATGGTTATTATATTATCTATATCTATTTATTATTATTATTATTAATGTGTGTGTGTGTGTGTGTGTGTGTGTGTGTGTGTGTGTGTGTGTGTGTGTGGTTAACTGTGTGGGCTTTGGGAATCAAATTCAGGTAGTAAAGCTTGGCAGTCAGTGCTCTTGCCCACTGAGCCATCATGCTGCCACTTTACTTCTTTTAAAAAATTATTTGTGTTAGCACATTTACTGATAGGTTTAATTATGATATTTTCACCTGTGTATGTCTTTATATTTTGTTTTTATTCATCCCTTCTCTTATTGCCCTTTTCACCTCAACTACTTCTTCTTTTAATTGAGGAGTTTTAGTAGAAAAGGAAAGGGAGGAAGGAAAGAGAAAAGAGGTAAAGAGACACAGAGACATGGAGAGGACAGAAGAGAAGAGGGAGACAGGAAAAGTCCTGTCTGCTGCAGGGGAACAGCAGGGAAGAGAGAGTCCCCTACATCTTTTTGATGCCCCTTTTCTCCTTTTAGTTTTCATGTCAAATACATTCTAACATTCTTTAAAAACCAAAGCCGAAACAAAAATAAAAATCAAACAGAAAAAAGGTACATTATGTACCTGGCTGTCCTTTTGTGGCCGCAATGAGCAGAGCCCAGCTTGGAATTCTATTATTGTTTCTACATTGTCCTTTGCATTCACTCTATTTTTCCAGAATTTTACATGGTTTTGAATCTCTGCCTAAGCTTGTACACACTTTACTACCGCTTCATAGTTCCATTTTAATCATAGTTTCATTAAATATGGACGGCCATAATTAGCCTTAAATCCTCTGTGAGGTGACTCACGGTACCAACAAATAATATCCTTTCACATGTATACTCATATTTGAATGAGATTAATGATACATCAAGAAGAAACTTGCCTGTGCTTGGGCTAAGAACATTTTACAAAATCATTTTTTATTTTTGTCCAAAAAATTTAGATATCACTTTCCTCCCTATTTCTTTTTAACCTATCCTAGCTCTTTACAAAAGTCTGTGAATTTAGAAGATGTACAACACAGAAAAGCCTTAGGAACAACTTGTAATTACTTAATACCAATTTGTACCAAGTACTCAAACCCATACAGGAAGAAAATATTTTAAAAGGTATGCAAGGAGTCTGAGCACAGAGAAGCAACTTCCCTTCATGGGCACAAATGCTGTAATGAATTAATCCTTCACTCACCCTCAAACATTTTGATACAGTAATAAACATTGACTCTTGCTATCTGATGAAGGGTGACTTGTTAGCTATGGAAAACCAGAAATTAAATAGTAAAATTTCTAAAAGCATTAAGCCAGTAAAATATTTAAAAAATATTTTTTTCTATGTGTGTTCCCCAAGTCTTCAACCAGAAACTCTGGTAGAGAGAGAGATAGGTCCAAATTAGAGTGTTCTCACTTGGGAACCATACCACCTCAACTCTAATTTCCCCTGACAAGGACTTCTCCCTCATCCTGTCCCTTCCATCATCCCCTCACCAACAAATAGAAGGAAATTTGGAGCCATAAAGCAGGCCTAGTAAAAACAAAGGCAGAATCTGGCATTGGCTAAAATAGAAATGCCACAGAACCCACCCTAGTTTTCTCTGAGTCTCTAGGCTTTTCCCAATGCTTTATTTTATTTTTTATTCTTCTCTCATATATTAATATCCAGACCACTGTTTCCCTTCCTTCTGCCCCTCCCCCACTTCATCTCCTTCTCTCCCAGATCTACTACCCCCACATTTCCCTTCAGAAAAGAGCAGGATTCAGCATTCAGCTTAATCAGCTACTGTGGTACATTTTGGGGACTGTGGGTTTTCTTAGTCAACATTCTCTTGTCTACCCTGATTATGTTGCATGTTGACTCATCTGACTGAAGTTAATACCCACAGAAGTTTAAGGAATTGACAGTTTAAAGATCAATACTACCCAAGATCATAGTGAGACTCAGTGAAAGGCATTTGGCATACTAAATATTTGGATCCATGGGAAAATACTGTGCATTTACTATAACAAGGGAATACAAAACTATAATTGTCAATTATCAAAAAATCTATGAGGTTCAAAGAAATCTAATGTAACTTATGTCTCACTGACTTTTGTTATAGATGAGGAAACTGAAGAATGTGTTCTTTGTCTAATAAGTGGTTTTCAACCTTCTTAATCCTTTAACAGTTTCTCATGTTGTGGTTACCCTCCAACCATGAAATTGTTTTATCACTACTCTTAACTGTAATTTTGCTACTGTTATGAAAGGTAATGTAAATATCTGATATGCAACCCTAAGGGGTCAAAACCCACATGTTGAGAATCAGTGTCTTAGATATTAATAGTGAGACACACCCTCCAAAAATGTGATATTTTCAAAAGTCTCTTTCTACTGTTCTTTTGAAGTCTATAGTCATCTCTAAAATAATATCTTTTGTCTCAGATACATCTGTCAATCCTTTCACCTCATCCTGCTGTGTCATTCTGAGGAATTACTTAATTTTCTCTGCCAGAAGCTTTATTTGAATTTGATAGTGTGCTGGGTAGTTTTCTGCCAACTTGACACAAGTTAGAGTTATTTGGAAAGAGGGAACCTAGTTGAGAAAACGCAACAGATTGGCCTGTAAGCAAGCCTGACAGATCTGTCTGTCTGTCTGTCTGTCTGTCTGTCTGTCTGTCTGTCTATCTGTCTGTCTCTATCCATGTATCTGAGTTCTACTCCTGAAAATGATGAGCTACTAAACACACACACACACACACACACACACACACACACACACACACACACACACACACACAATCAATCAATCTGTGATTGATTTACCACTTTTGGCTTGGCAGAGCACAAGTACTGTATATGCTTCTAGTGACCTTTTCATGGGGAGCAAGCATACCCATCATTTGTATACACATTCATTGATGCTATATGCATATACTAATACTGCTCTTTCTGGCTCTAAATAAACAGCACAAAATGTAAATGAAGAACTTTGGAAGCTCAGACCAAAAATAGCAATGATACATCATACATTTAAATAGCATTTCATTAACAGATGGAGCAGAACATACTTCTTGTACATCATTTAATTGTTATATATTTAAAATGAGATGCATATCTAATATTCTTTTCAAGCTTTCATATGCTTCAGATTTATTATATCAGTTGTTAGAGGCAATGACATCACAAGATGAATGTAAAGCAAAGATTGCTTTAACATTTAAAAAGCTTATAGTGTGCCGATTATTCAGGCTGCTAAGTGAAAGTACAAATGTCAGTTTAGCTATCTATAATCTCATACTGTTTAAAGGTTCATGAATTACACATGCAATGGATAGAAATGGAGGAGCTGAATTTGACTAAAAGACCTTTTTCACAAAAAAATTCGCTGAAACAGTTCTTCTAATGTATTTTAGTGATTAATCAATTTGATTTAAAATGCTAGCGTTATTTAAGGCTTGTACTTTGAATTTACTATGAACCCAGAATGTGTTTATATTTATTGCATCAGCTAAGTAAACAGCATATGCTTAATGCTTTTAAAATGTTCTCCTGTAAAATTTAGGTCAGTACTTACTTGTTAGCTATCAGGCTCGAAGATACATTGACATATCTGATGAACAGTGTGATTCTATCAAAACACTTTATGCAATTTTTGAACTTTTCCGTGATTGGCAAAAGACATCAGTATTGGTTGATATTTTATACTTAAGGAGATTTCACTCACATTAATTTCCCATAGTTTTTAATCTTTCTCCTTTTTCTCCCAAATTACACTTATCTTCTTTGAAGAACAGTTCAACCAGGTAGGTTCTTTTGAGCTTAAGCATAGATATACCAAAAAGGTAGAGGGTTTCTGCTAATATAGTACAGGTGAACATGGTTCCAGGTTATCTTATGTTTTAGCCATCCTTGGACCCTATTTGACAGTAGGTATTCTTATTCCAGGGCTATATTAATGAGGCCCCAAATTGTTTTTGTGGAGAGAAATATTTTACTTCTGTTCTTCAGAAAGTATATCATGCTTTTGATTCAGATTATTGCTGGTAAATGTTAATGGACAAGTGCTATAATGGACAGAAGACAAATAATGGATATGAGTCAGCCAGAGACTAGTAGGAGAAATGGTTTGATTACACATTGTTATCCAAAAAATCTTCCTTATCCCTGCTAAAGGAGCATTTCACAGATGTAAATCTTCCTCAGCATCTAGGAGAGAAAGCAGGAAAATGGTGAATGTCAATTACAAGCACTTAAATCCTTCATATATATCATATGTCTACGTGTCTAAAATAAAGGAGTATATGAATACATAAATAACTCTGAAAATCAATGTCAATGTTCTGGCAATGGAATATCCTGGTACTATATATACCCAGCAATCAAAATGACCTGCTCAATGGTGGGTATTCTGTTTAAGACATTAGATCTTAGAATCATATATCTTAGAAAATCATATATCTTAGAATCATATCTTAGAAAAACAGAAAGGATAAGGCTGATTTCACTCAGTTAACAATCTCAGTTTGGAGTTATGATGTAGCTCACTTGATAGTGTGCTTGCTTAACATGCATGATGTCACAGGGTTTCACTCTCAGCACTGCATAATCTGGGTTTGGTGGATCATATATTAAATCCCAGGACCCAGGAACTAGAGGCTGGAGGATCAGAAGTTCGAGGCTACTGTTGGCTACACAGAGGGCAGACTGAGGGTAGTCTGATATCTGAGACATACACACACACACACACACACACACACTTGAATAACCTTGGCTTTTCTGAAAATGCCATTGGGGTGACCAGCAGTAGCCATTAGAGGCTAGACTGTATCAGCAATCTAAGAGAGGTTCATTAACAATGATCATAGGACACTCATTTTGTTTCTGGAAAAGCACATAACTCAGGAGCCTATGACTGATTAATCATGTTTTTCCATAGAATCACACAAAAGACAGTTTAAGTATGTATAATCATATCAATAACAAGAGGTAACAAACAATCTGAAATAAACCCACCCCTTTTGCTTCTCCTGGAGAGAACATGGAAACAAATTCCAAAACCATTTCACATGATGTCTGTCCTGTTTCCTTGGTATGTTCCCATAAGCACTCAGAATACTCTGTATATGAGTCCATTCTTGGGCTGTGTTCCAATCATTGTTCTCATACTCACCCATTGTTCTAATACTCACCCATTGTTCTCATGCGTGCCCATTCTTTTCCTTTCTTGAAATTGTGTTAAACTGTGCAAACTCGCCTAGGTCTGCCTCAAAACTCCTGTTGTTAAGGCATTCTAGTGTTAATTCTATTTCAACGCTCCAAATGAGGCTTAAATCCCCTCACCTTGTCTATTTTTATTAAAAAATAATTGTAAATACCAATAAAGTGCAATGTGACATTTTTTATATATATTTACAAATGGAATGACAGAAATCAAGCTCATTAACGTGTAAACATATACAACAGGATGTTACTGGTTCAGTCTCCATGAGCCCCTACATGTCAGATAAGTTGGTTTTGTGAGTTGTCTTGTGGTATCCTTGACCCCTCTGGTTCCTACAATCCTTTCTTCCCCTCTTCTGCAGGATTCTCTGAGCTCAACCTAATGTTTGGTGTGGGTCTGCATATGTTGACATTCAGGGGAGAGAGAAGAGTGGATAAGGGTGAGGGATGGGTGCGAGACTGGAAAAGGACTGGGAGGAGAGGAAGGAGGGGAAACTGTGGCCAGGGTATAAAATAAATGAATATATATATATATATATATATATATATATATATATATATGAGTTAAAAATTTCCTTCAGAAAACCCTCACAAAGAAAATCCCAGACAGCATGAAAAGCCACATCATAGCAGATGCATGACAGTATCAGCAGGATAGATGGTCATTCATTGTAAATCTAGGTTAAATTGATAGTTATTCTCCTTAAGTGGTTCTAGGATTGTATGAATTTAGATATCTTTGTATTCCTTTCTACATGTTGAAAACTTATGCACAAATATGCCCAGACAAGATTATATCATTGAAAATTATCTCATTAAATATGTATTGAACCCTCCCAAAGAACATGGATGAGCCTGGAAGGTATTATGTTAAGTGAAATAAGCCAGGTACAGAACAGTTATCCCATGATGTCATTATGTTTGGTATGGATACAAGTGGAAGTCATTGATGTAGGGTCTGGAATGGTGGTTAATGAAGAGTGTTTGAAGTGGTGATGGTGAGGATAACTAAAGGACACTATCAATTAAAAAGTCAAAATAAATATTAAGGAGCTACTGTAAGCTGTAGTGACTATGGTCAATAATAATGTTCGGCTTATTTCAAACTTTAAAACAATGCATTTTCAAATGTTAAAGGGACTTGATGATTTAAATGTGACTAAGAAAGCTTTTTCTAAGTAACACATGGCTTTTAATTCCTGCAACCTCAACACTGATTTTGGGTGGGGAGTAAGTATAAATGGCAGCAGTAGTTTATAATAATAGCCTAAATTCTCTCAATAACATCCAAATTTCCTAATATATATGGATCCTGGTTCACAAGACCACTGCTTGGTATTTATCAGGTAAATAATTATTTGTGTGAATGAATTTAACTGGAAGCCAGATAGATGGGCAGACATTGGTTTCTAAATGGGAGTAAGCTGTATATTGAGCTGGACATACTACCAGAGACTGCGGGGAGAGCTTGTAGCTTGTGAGGGAAACTTGACAGGGAGACCTGGCTGAAGAATAAATTAATATGCTAGGAAGCAGATGTGCCCAAAGTTAATACAGGAAGATACAGATAGATGTGAAAGAATGAATAAGATATAGAGGACAGAAAGAGGCTCAATATAAATATAAGATTGGGAGTGAACCAGGCATGGTGAAACACACCAGTGAACTCAACACTCAAGAAACAGGAGAGTCAGGCGGTCAAAGCCAATCACACCCCCTGAGTTTATGAGATAACAAAGGTAAGTAAAACTATTTGCAGAGAGGTTAGAGGACTCTGTAGGTAAAGCCAAGCCTGTGGACCTGACTTCAATCACCCATGTGGTGAAAGGAGAGATCTCACAAGATCTCCTCTGACTTCTATGACCACAAACATTCATAAGTAAATAAATGCCATTATATCTAATTTATTCATTATTTATTTATTTTGAGAAAGAGCTTCTCTGTGTAGACCTGGCTGTCCTGGAATTCACTCTGTAGACCAGGCTGACCTCCAACTCACAGAGATCCACCTGCCTCTGCCTTCTGAGCGCTGGGATTAAAGGCATAAACCACCAATCCTTGCACAATTATATTCGTTTTAAAGAACTGATTTCAGCAGCATTGGAATAAATCAATGGATTTATAATTTGATCCCTATATGAAGATTTTAGAAAGGATTAGCACTTGATTCACTCAAGGTCCATATTCTCTTCTGTTTTAAGAAAATGGAGATAGCCCTGTTCATTAATTTTTTTTAACATTTATTTACTTATTTGTGAGTGTGTGTTTGTGTGTGTGCATGGTTTATGTATGTTAGAGGGTAACTTCTGGAAGTCTATTCTTTTCTTCTACTGTGTGGATTGCAGGTATCAAACTCAGGATGTGAAGTTTGGCAGCAAATGCTCTTACCCACTGAGCCCTGTTGCGCGCCCAGCAACAGTTATTATTCGCACACTTTCTAGCTAATTGCTGAAGTGCACAGAGGGCTAAAATCCCCAATGCAACACTTGTTCAGAATGCTTTCCCAGAACCAGTTGTATCTTGGGAGAGGTTGTCTTCTTTGGACTTCCTCTGCTCCCTTGACCCTGGTATCCTTGTCAGAATTTTCATTTAAACAGGATTCTCCATGTGCTACATATACACACTGAAATCTGCCAAATGCTAGTCTATTGAATTCAAGCTGACTTCATCCCTGGAGTGACTGTGACCAGTAAGACATTATTTAATTTACTTCAGGCTCATTTGTGCAGCAGCTGGGACACAGCCAATGGAGCTCCCGTTTCTGCTTGGTGCAGACAGGGAAGATGGAAGAAAGAAAACAGCGTCAACTGAGAGACGAAAGATGGGAGATATCTCCAAGAAGCCCCGGATCCCTGTGTTCCCAGAGACAACTTTATGTACTGTGACTCAGCACCTCTGGCTCCTTCCTGTCTTCTGATAGTTTAACCCTCCCCCTGGAAAATCTATTTCTTTGTTTATCATCCAGAGTTTGAAAGCTACTTATCCAAGCTTCTTATGGAAAGAATTAATGCTAATGGATTTAGAGCCAACCACACCAGTCAAGATGGCAACCGCATCCACGAAAGGATATGCTCTTTTCCTGATTCTTTCACCCTGGGGAAAATGATCAATAGGAAATTTGGAAAGGATGTGGGAGAGAGGACAGCATCTCCTGACACTGACAAGGATTTTGTCTGTCCATCAGTAACTCAAAATTTGATGTTTTTTAACCTTGAAAATTTTCTTCATTATTTCTATAAGAAGGAATCTGTCCTGGTTCCCTTCCAAACACAAGCTGTTCAGAACAGAATGGTCTAGAACTGTCCTGTCCAAAACAAGAGCTTTTAGCCATATTGACTTCTGAGCATGGAGAATGTGGCTAACCCAAACTGAGATGTCCAGCAAAGCATGAAATGTAAATTGCATTAATCACATAAAGAGTAATTTCAGTTATTTGCTTAATAATTTTGCAATATGGTTACATTTTGAAACCATATTTAGCTATATTAGACTAAATAAATGTAAGAGAAAGGTTAATTTTGCTTGCCAATTTTAACATTTCAAAATGAGACTACTCAAAAATTTTAAATTAATGCATAATTGTGTCTTATTTAATGATTTGTAGATATTATCAATGCAAAGAACTGAGAAGCCATTCTAGACAGAATAAGGTAATGTCAGGATTTATCTTCACCCTAACTCAATTAAAATGTTAAGTTACAGTGAAGTAGCAGATCACACACACTTAAGCTATGGTTTTAGGAAACACCTATCTTGACTGGCATGGGCAAAGGGAAGAAATGTCAGAAAGACATCATAATTGATTATAAATTAAGTATAATGAATGTAATGTTTATTTTCTTTCTCTAGACTGTCCAGACAAGTTACACACATTTATAACCAGTCCTAGGGTGATTCTCAACAATTTAGAGAAAAATTTGGAGGTGGTTTGTCTTGAGCTCAGTAATAGCATCTTGTGTTTGAGAAGGCTTGTAAGAGATAAATCTTATCTAAATAGGAAATATTTATCAAAATATTTATTGGATATTTTGTCAACTGTGTCCATGGCACTCTATTAGTCATATCTCATCCTTCCTGTTTCAGACAAGAAATGCCAAATAGGAGGCCATAAAGACATTTATTGTGTCAGTCTAGTATGTTCAAATAAAATAGGTTGGAGATTTTTGTGAATCCATTATATTACCAAGATTCAGTATTCCTCTGTTGAATATTCTGAATACTTCCTGAATGCATCCACTTTGTTCTTATTGGATTGACCCTTTCAAATCATCTCTTAGAATTGTTCTCTGAATATTTACTATTTCTACTGAAAAGCAATGAGCCATTTTCATTTCTTGGGTTTTAGGTGGGCTACAACTATAGGATTAACTACATGTCAAGTTTCAAGTGGATGAATTGTTGATCATTGCAAAAACTATGCTATATATTAACTTTCTTGGGAAAAAGATATTATGATGGAATTGGACTCATATTGATTCGTGGCTTCCAAATACTAAGTTCTTGCAAGTATCTCAAATAGGTCATTTATTTATGTGTTCATTGGTAGGTAAAGTCACCTTTCCATGAGGTAAATAATTCGCAACATTGCTGCCAACCTTTCTGTTGACAATTTATGAGGGATATTAAAAATACTATATAATCTACAAATGTTTAATAAAGAAATGATACAATGTTACCAGAGTTTAATGATTGTCAGTTTAAAGCCCAAGGTTATAATTTTAAGACATTAATTCTAAATGAAAGAAAAAACACAAAAACAAATCCAAAGGAAATCAATAGAGTATAATGCCATTTGTGTTGAAAGTCATGTTATTATCAGAGTTGGTGAGAAATAGCAAAGGATTGTAGAGATACATATGCTTTACATCTCATTAGGTCAAGAAGAAATAATAAAGTTAATAATATTCATTGCATGTTGTAAAGGTTGGTAGTGATATATGAAAAGCTCACTTTAATTTGCATGAGAATGTGTGTGTGTGTGTGTGTGTGTGTGTGTGTGTGTGTGTGTGTGTGTGTGTGTCTATGTGCAGATGAGTGTCTATATGCTGGGGTCACCATGGAAAAGAAGTTTCTTATTGCATTATTGTAGATAATACTTAAGATATTTGAAACACACTATCAATTTTAATAGTAACTCTAAAAGTGTATGAGGATTAAGTTTTTCTCTAAATTTATTGAGCTAATGTTGTTGAAAGAAGTAGGCATAAAATCTTAGTGACTCTTTGTTAAACTTCATCACTCTATACTCTTCCATCCCAATCTCAAAGGACCTACATTTCAATATGGATAGTGTGCTTCAATGTCTGAACTATTTAAAGAGCTTTTTAATTGCACAGAATCTCCTCTGTATCATAAGGCAGATGGTCTGAATTAGGTGAAATTGCACTGACCAGACTCCCTTCCAGCCACATTTTAAGATTAAGGATATCATTTAGATTAAATGCAACATCTTCATTTTACAGAAAGGATAGGTGTTGTTTTCTTTTTTCTGAATTGACTCTACAAAACTGGGCAAACACTGTTATGAGACTACAATGCTGAGATACCATGAAACATTCATGACCATTCTTCAGCCTCTTCAGAGTTGTGATCCAATACAGAGCAGAGTTATGAATTTTAACAGACTGACAACAGGTTCATTCAATAGATGTGGGGGCAGGATTCAATATGGCTCTTGTGTGAGCATAAAAATGAAGGTACTTAAGATAAATTAAGTTGGTTTCAGCCATTGCAAGTTACTATAAACACCATTAATCATTGGAAAAAGTGAAATGGAAGGTAAAAACATTTGTAACCATAAGCATGTATTCTAAATGGAATGATAGTTGTGTACATGTCTCAAAAATAGGAGACATAAGTATTCATAAAATTCATGCCTTGTTGAAAAGATATATTTTCATACATCCCTAATAAAATTAGTGTCCACTTTAGATAAGAACAAGAATGCTACATCCCAACACTTCAGTGTGATTTAGAGATGAAAATTAGGTTGAGGCCATTTGATGAACTCTAGACATTTTGGTTATAAGATTTAATCTTTTCCTTTCATCCAGCCACTCCAAGGCCCTGAAGACACACGTAAAAGTAATTATTATTATAAAAACTAACAATTTGATTATTTTCTTCCAATAATAATCATAAAAGCTGTTTCTGCCTCCACAAAACAGCCTCTTACCCTTGAATTTTATAACATTTTAGGATGGATTTGGAATTTTTAAATTGTATAGATTGCAGACATATGTGAACCCATATAAATTCTATTATTAAGATAACTATAGAATAATATTAATGACTAATAGGACAAATATTTTTGGCTCAATTGTTTTAAACTTGCTGGTATTTTATTGACACCTTAATTGTGATAAAGCATATATTTTTACACAATTATCATTAACTTACAAACTAAGTCCCTGCATATTTCAAGTAGTACAGAGATTGTTACAAACAATCTCTGTGGATCATTTAGTATTCCATGTTTTTAACACAAATGTAATCCACTTTGCATTTTCCATTTAAAATGCATAAAGCAAAGTGCATCATAACAGGATGTAACTATGTATTAATCAAATTAGCACAACACTTCAAAGCGTTGGGCTTTCTGCTGGTCTTCTTTGAGATCACAATTCATAAAGGAGAGAAGCTGCATAATGAAAGTCTTGGCAAAGGAGCAGCTCATTTTCTTTCTAGAATGATATAGAGTGGGTTAATTTTCATGATGGCAAAATATGTTTAGAAAGGGTAGCAGTGAGCATTAAGCTAAAGAACAGTAAATGGAATTTTGAATAGTAGGGTGGTTTTGCAACTGATAAAATACAAACTCTACAATCATTTCATGACACAACAGAACTCCAATGATCTATTGTTAAATTATTATATCTTCATGACAAATAAAAGCCAGTATAGTCAGTATTCATATTCAAAACACACAGGGTTTCCTTTGTCAGTGTGAACAGCATGTTCTATGGCACAGAAAATATGGAATCCAGTGCATAAATATTACACCTTAGTGCAAACAAATCATACCCAATACTATACCTTGTAATGGTAATTAAATAATAATTGATCTTCTCATCAGTGTTTGGCTTTGCATTATTCTAAATATGTATACAGTAAATCACAAAACCAAAATTATCTAGGTGGAGCCAAAGACAGAGAGGATATTAGATAACCAATAAGTGGAATTCAATAATTTCATTGAATATACATCTGACAGTTATTGTTAGCTTCTCTATGAACTCCAAGCTTCCCTTCTAATGCTACTAACAAATAACAAGAAAAGGCAAATTTCCTTTTAAGTAATTATAAAACTTTTTTGTGTCATAGGAAACAATAAATTGGTTACACTTAGAGAAACCTACTTCCAGATTTTTTTTCTCGAAGTGTGGTATAAAATTATTTTAGCAATAGGTTCCAATTTTCTTTTCAGTCTGTCCACAAGATAGAAAACAGGTAATCTTGAGTGAGATTAAGGGGATTTAATTTTGACTGTATGTGCTGCTTCACACAAAGGATGTACACTTGCTTGGTATGCAATCTACAATGTCTGTATGTCATAGGGTTACAGAGTAGAATTGCCGGGGAGCTGGGAGGAAAGAAAGATGAGGGTGTAATGACTGGTTGAACTTGGGAAAAGAGAGAGAGAAGAAAAGAAATGCCAAGCTGTCTTATTGTCATGAAGGAAAGAAGCAACTAGGATAGAAGGGCAAGAAGGGGGAAACTGGGGAGACATGAAGGCTGTCATCAGTGCAGACAGGGGAATTCAAGAGACACTTTGCTTCGGTTTCTCCAAAATGATGTACTATTGTGGTGGGGGAAGAATTAGAGAAGCCCAGAGGAGTTTACAGTTAAGAGTATTGTGCTGAGTCTATAGGACTATGTAGCTCTCATGCAAACTTGATACTTGATTTTTGTTTAAATTCTGATGATCATTTCAGCGAAGATCTAATGTTTTAAACCCAATTATACACATTATGAATATTTTTAAAAAGAGAGATTGCTAGATGCAGTAAAAAGCAACAACAGTCCCTTATGGGAACCACTGAGAAATCAGAAATGTTTGCACTAACCTGTGTCACATGAGTTTCTATGGAGTAACATTCACATAAACAAGTTTTTTTTTTCCTTTATATTGGTCAGATTTGAAGAAAAAAAAAACCTTCCGAGGTGAGTGTATTTTGCGTATAGGGCCATTGGTGACAAGTTTTGGTCTCTATTCTATATATTCTGGGGAGCACCTTTAAACCTTTGTGATGAAGAAAATGTCCTCGGGTATTGACTAATGACTCTAGGGAGAAAAAATTGTTCTGATTAAGACCTAGGAGGGACCTCAGTCAAAGGCCAATCCTGTATCCAGGTAAGTTGAAGAATGAAGATAAAGTAAATGAAACCTTTGTATATTTTACTCCACAATTTACATGTGCATTAATATAACTATTCTGAAGGATTTGTGGGATATAAGACAAATTTGTGTTATCCCAAACTCATTTTTAAAGTAAATCTAAACATTTAGCATGAATATATCTTCAGTATTCCATAAAGAAAGTATATGTGAGTTACATAATAGCTTGATTCTGGAAGAAGAAATAAGTATGGTAGTTTTGAAAGAGAAAGAGAGACAGAGACAGAGAGAGACAGGAGAGAGAGAGAGAGAGAGAGAGAGAGAGAGAGAGAGAGAGAGAGAGAGATATGCAGGAGACTATTTGGGTCAAGTGCCACATCATTTCAAGGCGCCACACTCTGAAACACCCAAATGACTTTAGTAAACACATCACAGGCTGTCCTGAAAACCTTCCCAGAGCTACTAAAAGCCACAGTTTATACTTACATCCATCACTGATTAGAATCCCACAGCAGCAGGAAGCAACAGAGCCTTTGACTTCAAGACTTTCTAGTGAGAGCAAAATAAAATATTTCCCGCTGACCTTGTCCAAACCTGATTTTCCCCCTGGCTTTGTTAGGGGTGGGGCAGAAGTGTCAAGAGGCTGGACTTTAGCTCGAAGGACTCTTCTGGGAATTGATTTGGTGAAGACCCTGTTCTAAAACCCCTTGGACATATCACATAGACATATAGGAGGTGCAACAGTCAGTCTGTGAGTAGGCAACCCTGGTGGTGAGCTTTTGACTTTTGAGGGTCTCAAGCTCTAGGGTGCATTGGGAATTTCCGAAGTATTTTCTTAAAACACTGACACCACCACTCTCCTTCCACTCCCACTCCCCACCCTCCCACCCCCCACCCCCCCACCCCCGCCATGGCCATGCTTCACCTGGGAATCTAACAAATTTCCACATGATGTGGCTGTGGGTGCAAGTTCCACATGCTCAGAAAGTCTGCTTTCATCTTCCCCTAAGCGAACACTACACTAAGTGATTATTCCACCCAGATGACTTTGTTTTCCATTGCTAATCTTAGTAAGGCATCTCCTCTTTGCATGTGCTTGTATGTTGTCTTCGACCATTTCTGCATTTTTTTTCCATGATAAAAACCTTGTCTCCTGCTGAAGGTCTGCTCCTCCTTTCACTTATCACCTAGTGCTGACTACACAATAGATGCCTAATAAATGGCTCTTGAATACACAATGAATGAAGACATTCTGAAGTGTAAACTTACAGTATATTTTATCCTTTTGATTTTTCTTCATCAAAACTAGTTATGCATTAGCTTGGCCTGATACCAACTCCATTTTCTTCTCACTTTATATCTTTCTTTTTTCTTATGCATATAGACCTCATTTACAAAGAAGAGGAACACATATTATGGCTTACATACTTCAACATGAAAAGCATATAAAAGGATTTTATAGCCATACTTCTATTCTCATTAGCTAAGTGTATTAGTAAAAGCAAACCTATTACATCTTCCTTTTGGGAAGCCAAAAACATCTGGAATTTATGTTATGAGAACTAGCTCTGACAGACTATTTGACATGCACATCAGTGCAGAGGGGAAAAATACACTAGAGGAAATGTTAAACTAAGTTATGATGCTGTCCTGCCAAGAGCAGATTGAAGCTAGTTGTTGGCTGTATCTTGAAGATGCATTAAAATATGAAGGCACAGAATGGACAGCTGTTTCAGAGAGATCAAGCCTACATTATCCTAACTGACAAATAAATGTGCATTATAATATATAATTCTGGTGGGGGGGGGGCTCCAGATCAGAAATAACTCTTAAGAGCAGGGCTCAAGTGATTTGTCACCAGCCCTCTGGAAATGGTGCTTGTGCTATGTTGTTGTACAGTCTGCTTTTATTTAATGGGAGCTATATCATTTTTATTTGATTTCTTATTTATATTTCAGAATTCTTGAAAGGTTATTCTGCTATCAAAGTGAAACTATGTATATACTGCCAACCCATTTGAGCTCATAGATGTATAAATAAGAGATTTCCCGTGCCCCTGGCTCCTCAATTCTCACTGAGAAGTTCCGTCTTTCCTACTGTGATCTGTGAGAGTAAACTGACATCATATATCTGCTCTCATTCCCCTACAGTTCCAGAAAGCTTTCAAAACTGAAGGAAGGAGAAAAACATTCTCTCTCTCTCTTTCTCTCTCTCTCTCTCTCTCTCTCTCTCTCTCTCTCTCTCTCTCTCTGTCTCTCTCTCTCGCTCTCTCACTCGCTCTTGCTCCCCCCTCTCTCTCCATCAGGATACACAATACAATATTTGAAAAACCTACGCTGGCATCACTTTAGACCTTCTTGGAAGCAGCCTGAAGGTTTGTCCCAGCCTTCTTCCTGTGCATGTGTAAGGATCCAATTTAAATATCTCTCCCTGGAAATCCACACCACCCTAAAAGAGATATGATGAAGTGGCTTCTAGCATCACTGTTGACCAACTTTTCTGTAGAGTTAGATCCCCTTCAAATCCCTGGGGAGATATGGAAGAGTCTGGATATTGAGCCTTGAATAAAAGCAAGAAGAGTCCCTCAATTATAAAAATCATATTATATATTAAAACTTGACATGTGAGAAGCATTTAACCTCCAATATCAAGACCATAACTACAGAATTTCAAGTACAATAATTGTCATATGTGATAGATGGTATGACCTGACACCTGACAATGGCCTGAAAATTTGAAATTTTATGATAAACATCTTTTCAATATAAGCAATCAAACAATCTGTCTATAGGAATAAGAATAAGAATATCCCTCTACCTCCCTGACCTCTCCTGAGCCCTATTCCTCCCCAAGGTCCCCATCACCCCAGGATCTCTCTGGGCCTGTGGCTGCAGAGAGCAAACCCACCTGTATAGAGTGGACCTGCCCAGACAGAAAGGACCTCCGTGAGTCTGGAAATACCTCACTTTTCCTTCCCTTTCTGCCTCCCTGACCTCTCCTGAGCCCTACTCCTGCCCAAGGACCCCATCACCCCAGGATCTCTCTGGGACTGCGGCTGCAGAGTAGTCCTGCCTGCATAGAGTGGACCCACCCAGACAGGAAGGACCTCCTTGAATCTGGAAATACCTCACTCACTTCTCCATCTGCCGCCCCAAACTCTCCTGAGTGAGGAGACTACCAGGAGAGGCAAGACCATCCATATCTACAGACATTGAGGTCTTGGCCTACACACACCACCGGGTGACATGAGGAGATAGAGAGACCGCACCTGCAGCCACTGGAAGAAGAGATGGGAAGAAGGCAGAATAAGAACACACTCAACAGAAAGACCAATATGACACCACTGGAATCTAGGGACTCCACACCAGCAATACCTGAAAAGCACAACACAGAGCAAGAAGAAAAAACACAGACCCAAAAAATCTACTTCATGAAGATGTTCAAGACCCTTAAAGAGGAAACAAGAAAACCTCTCAAAGAAATAGAAGAAAAAACAAACAAAAATTCAAGAAATAAGTAATTCTCTTAAAGAATCTAAAGAAAAAAACAACCAAACAAGTGAAGGAAGCACTGGAAACAGTTCATGTCATGAAAGCCGAAATAGAAACAATAAAGAAAACACAGAATGAGGGGATGCTGGAAATACAGAGGCTGGATAAACGATCAGGATCTAAGGATGTGAGTATAACCAATAGAATACAAGAGATGAAAGAGAGAATCTCAGTTGTTGAAGACTCACTAGAGGATATACATTCGACCAAGGAAAATCTCAAGTCCAACAAATTTCTAACACAAAATATCCAGGAAATATGGGACATTGTGAAAAGCCCGAATCTAAGAATAATAGGTATAGAAGAAGGTGAAGAAATACAGCTCAAAGGTATATAAAACATATTCAACAGAATCATAGAGGAAAACTTCCCTAACCTACAGAAAGATATGCCTATGAAAGTACAAGAAGCTTACAGAACACCAAATAGACTAGACCACAAAAAGAACTCCCCTCGCCAATAATAATCAAAACACCAAACATACAGAATAAAGAGAAAATATTAAGAACAGCAGAGGAAAAAGGTCAAGTAACATATATAGGCAGACCTATCAGAATCACACCTAACTTCTCAATGGAAACTTTGAAAGCCAGGAGGTCCTAGATAGATGTCCTACAAACACTAAGGGAACATGGATGCCAACCCAGGCTACTGTACACAGCAAAGCTTTCTATCACTATAAATGGAGAAAACAGGATATTCCATGACAAAACCAGATTTAAACAATACATATCCACAAATCTAACACTACAGAAAGTCCTAGAGGGAAAACTCCAACCCAACCAAGATAACTACACTCACAAAAACATAGGTAATAGATAATCCAACTTTACCAAACAGGAAAAGAAACAGGAGGGCAAAATCCACAGACAATGACACCACTAAAGATAAATCCAAACAAACAAGAACCCAATCAATAGACATTAATATCCCTCAATGTCAATGGTCTTAACTTGTCTATAAAAAGATACAGGTTAACAGAATGGATACGAAGACAGAATCCATCCTTCTGTTGTATACAAGAAACACACTTCAACTTCAGAGACAGGTGTTACCTCAGAGTAAAGGGTTGGGAAAAGATTTTCCAATCAAATGGACCCAAGAAACAAGCTGGTGTAGCAATCCTAAAGTCTAACAAATTAGACTTTTGACTGATTTTAGTTTAAAGAGATGAAGAAGGGCATTTCATACTCATCACAGGAAAAGTCCATCAAGATGAAGTCTCAATCCTAAACATCTATGCCCCAAATACAAAGGCACCCACATTTATAAAAGAAACATTACTAAAGCTCAAACCAACATAAAACCACACACACTTATAGTAGGAGACTTCAACACCCCACTTTCACCACTAGACAGGACCACCAGACAGAAACTTAACAAAGAAACAAAGGATCTAACAGAAGTTATGACCCAATTGGGATTAACAGACATCTATAGAATATTCCATTCAAATACAAAAGAATATACCTTCTTCTCAGCACCAAATAGAACCTTCTCTAAAATTGACCACATACTTGGCAACATAGCAAACCTCCACAGATCCAAAAAAATTGAAATAACCCCCTGTATCTTATCAGACCACCACATGTTAAGATTAGAATTCAACAGCAATACACATTGCAGAAAACCTACAAACTCATGGAAATTGAATAACACCCAATTGCACCATTCCTGGGTGGAGGAAGAAACAAAAAGTGAAATTAAAGACTTCCTAGAATTTAATGAGAATGTAACAAAACATACTCAAACTTATGGGACACTCTGAAAGCAGTGTTAAGAGGAAAGTTCATAGCACTAAGTGCCCACATGAAAAAACTGGAGAGTAGTCACACTAAAGAATTGATAGAACAACTGAAAGCGTTAGAACAAAAAGAAACAAACTCATGATGGAGGAAGAGTCGCCAGGAAATAATCAAACTGAGGGCTGAAATTAATAAAGTAGAAACTAGGAAAACATTACAAAGAATCAATGAAAAAAAGAGTTGGTTCTTTGAGAAGACCAACAAGATAGACAAACCTCTATCCAAACTAACCAAAAGGCAGAAAGAAAGCATGCTAATTAACAAAATCAGAAATGAAAAGGGGGATATAACAATGGATGCTGAGGAAATCCAGAGAATCATCAGGTCATACTTTGAAACCTTTACTCCACAAAATCCAAAAATCTAAAGGAAATGAACAATTTTCTTGATAGATATCATTTACCAAAACTAAACCAAGAGCAGATAAGCAGTTTAAATCAACCTATAACCCTAATGAAATAGAAGCAGTCATCAAAAGTTTCCCAATCAAAAAAAGCCCAGGGCTAGATGGCTTCACTGCAGAATTCTACCAGAAATTGAAACAAGAGATAATACCAGTAATCCTCAAATTGTTTCACACAATAGAAGCAGAAGGGACATTGCCAAACTCTTTTCACAAGGCTACAATCTCTTTGATACCCAAGCCACACAAAGATACAATTAAAAAAGAGAACTACAGACCAATATCCTTCATGAACATCGATGCAAAAACACTCAACAAAATACTGGCGAATCGAATCCAAGAACACATCAGAAAAATCATCTACTATGATCAAGTAGGCTTCATCCCAGGGATGCAAGATGGTTCAACATACGAAAATCCATCAATGTAATCCACGATATAAACAAACTGAAAAAGAAAAACCGCACGATCATCTCACTAGATTCTGAAAAAGACTTTGACAAAATCCAACATCCCTTCATGATAAAGATCTTGGAGGGAACAGGAATAACAGGAACATATAAACATGATAAAAGTATTATACACCAAACCAACAGCCAACATCAAACTAAATGGAGAGAAACTCAAAGCGATTCCTCTAAAATCAGGAACAACACAAAGCTGTCCACTATCTCCATAGCTCTTCAATACTGTACTTGAAGTTTTAGCTAGAGCAATAAGACAAGAAAAGGAGATCAAAAGGATACAAATTGGAAAGGAAGAAGTCAAACTTTCACTATTTGCAGATGAAATGATCATCTACATAAGTGACCCGAAAAACTCTACCAGGGAAATCCTACAGCTGATATAAACCTTCAGCAAAGTAGCAGGACACAAAATTAACTCAAAAAAATCAGTGGCCCTACTATATACAGATAGTAAATGCAATGAGAAAGAAATCAGAGAAACATCACCCTTCACAGTATCCACAAGCAACATAAAATATCTTGGGGTAACGCTAACCAAAAAAGTGAAAGACCTGTATAGTAAGAACTTTGAGTCTCTAAAGATAGAAATTAAAGAAGATACCCACAAATGGAAAGATCTCCCATGCTCTTGGATAGGTAGAATCAACAAAGTAAAAATGGCAATTTTGCCAAAAGTAATTTACAGATTCAACGCAATCCCCATCAAAATCCCAACACAGATCTTCACAGTACTTGAAAGAACAGTACTCAACTTTATATGGAAAAGCAAGAAACCCAGGATAGTCAAAGCAACTCTGTACAATAAAGGATCTTCTGGAGGTATTACCATCCCTGACTTCAAGCTCTATTATAGAGTCATAGTTCTGAAAACAGCTTGGTATTGGCACAAAAATAGACAGATAGACCAATGGAATCAAATTGAAAATCCTGATATTAACCCATACACCTACAAACACTTTATTTTGACAAAGATGCTAAATCTATACAATGGAAAAAAGATAGCGTCTTCAACAAATGGTGCTGGCACAAGTGGATTCAGACATGCAGAAGATTGCAGATAGATCCATATCTGTCACCATGCACAAAACTTAAGTGCAAATGGATCAAAGATCTCAGCATACATCCAGCCACACTGAATCTTCTAGAAGAGAAAGTGGGATAAACCCTTGAACGAATTGGTACAGGAGACCACTTCCTGAACATTACGCCAGTACCACAGACACTGAGGTCTGCAATTAATAAATGGGACTTCCTGAAACTGAGAAGCTTCTGCAAGGCAAAGGACACAGTCAGTAAGACAAAACGACAGCCCACAGAATGGGAAAGGATCTTCACCACCCCTACATCTGACAGAGGGCTGATTTCCAAAATATACAAGGAACTCAAGAAGCTAGCCACGTAACACCAAACAATGAAATTAAAAAGTGGAGTGCAGAACTATATAGAGAATTCTCAACAGAGGAATCTGAAATGATGTTTAAGAAAGTTCTCAAAATCCTTGGACATCAGAGAAATGCAACTCAAAACAACTCTGAGATACCATCTTACCCCAGCCAGAATGGCCAAAATAAATAACACCAATGACAATCTATGCCGGAGAGAATGTGGAGAAAAAGGAACACTCCTCCATTGCTGGTGGGAGTGCAAACTTGTAAGACCACTCTGGAAATCAGTATGGCGGTTGCTCAGAAAAATGGGAATAAGTCTAACTCAGGATCCAGCAATTCCTCTCTTAGGCATATACCCAAATAATGCACGTTCATACAACAATGACATATGTTCAACCTTGTTCATAGCAGCATTGTTTGTAATAGCCAGAACCTGGAAGCAACCTAGATGCCCCTCAACTGAAAATTAGATAGAGAAAATGTGTTACATTTACACAATGGAAAATGTGGGAAAAAAAAGCAATAGAATCTTGAAATTTGCAGGCAAATTGATGGAACTAGAAGAAACCATCCTGAATGAGGTAACCCAGTCACAAAAAGACAAACATGGTATGTACTCACTCAAAAATGAATTTTAGATGTAAAGCAAAGGATTACCAGCCTACAATCCTCTTCACCAAAGAAAGTAGGAAATAAGAAGGACTCTAAGGGAAAAATGCATGGACCCCTGAGAATGGGAAGGAGCAGGATCTCATGAGCTTATTGGGAGCATGAAGGTAGGGAACAGGTAGCTGCCAGAATGAGAGGAGGAGAAGAGGAGAGGAGAGGAGGAAATGGAGGAGCAGAAATGTTGAGTTGGGGGAAGAGTAGAGGAGAGCAGGATGAGAGATACTCTATCAGAGGGAGCCATTATAGGTCTGAGGAAAGATCTGGCACTAGGGAGATTTCCAGAGATCTACAAGGATGACACGAACTGACAATATAGGCAATGGTGGAGAGGATAACCTAAATTCCCTTCCCCTATAATGAGACTGATGACTACTTTTTATGCCTCCCTAGAGTCCTCATCCAGTGGCTGATGGAAGCAGAGGCAAACATCTACAGATACACACTGAACTGAACTCTGGAACCTAGTTGCAGAGAGTGAGGAATGAAGATCAAAGGGGTCAGTACCAAGCTGGTGAAACCCACAGAATCAGCTGTCCTAAACAAGGGGGAGCACATGGACCCCAGACTGCTGTCTGGGACAGGACTGAATCAGAGCCCTGAACATGGATGTCAATGAGGAGGCCTGGGCACTCTAAAGGGCCCCTGGTAGTGGATTAGCATTTTCCCCTGGTGTAAGTAGGAACTTTGAAAGCCCATCCCACGTGAAGGCCTGGACACATGGGGGAGGGCCTAGGATGATGTGGTGGACTTTGGGGAGCCACAGTCAAGGGCCCTACCCTGACTGGAGAGTGGAGGGTGGATGGGGTGGGAGACAGGTGGGGCTGGGGGGAGGGTTGGGGGGAAGGGAGGGAGAAGGGATTGACAGGTGAAACAAGCTTGTTCCTCATTTGAACTAATAAAAACAATCAAAAAACACAAAAAGAAGAGGAGGAGGAAGAGGTGGAGGAGGAGGAGGAGGAGGAGGAGGAGGAGGAGAAAGAGGATCAGGAAGAGGAGGAGGAAAGGCAAGGGCAAGGGGAAAAAAGGGGAACGGGAAAGAAGGAGGGAGGAGGAGGAGGAGGAAGAAGGGTTCCAGAGGGAGTGCTAGGGGATGAGAAGGGAGACCATATATATATATACCATATATATATATATATATATATATATATATATGGATGAAATTGTCAAAAATGTTTTAAAATTGCCTGATGTCTCAGTGAAGTCTTCATGAAACAGATTATGACTGAAAACTTTCACTGACCTTGAAGGGCTGTTGCAGCTATTCCTCCACCCTCTCTGTGGAACTAGGCTCAGTATCCCACAGAGTTAAAGTGACCTACAGTATGGGAGAAATGAAACACTGAAGAGAGCTAGACTTAGCTTTCTATGTAGTAATAAATCTAAATTTAGTCTTGGGGAAAAATGTAGGTTGCACTACTGGTTAATGGAAAGGAAAGCTCTGGAGCATAGACCACAAGTGGCTCTGACATAGTGAAGCTCCAGTGAATATTATTTTCAAGTTTCTGCTCACTGTGAATCACATTCAAGTATGATATCTTTGCTAATTGAACTCTAAAGTCGCTAGCCATTTAAAGGCCATAAAAGTTAATTTCATCATTATGATTATCAAATTACTCTCTAGAATTCTGAAACTGAGTACTCCTATTCTTTTCATTTTCTGTTGTAGCACTTCATTTTCAGAAAGTACAGATGGATCATACATGAAGATCAAATAAGGATTTCTTTTCTGTCTTTACTTAAAATCATCACATTCTTGACAACATTGTTAAAGCCAAATAAAAAAAGAGGAAGGCATCATGATGTCCATGGGGCTTGGCCTTCTCCAGGGAGTGTTGTGCATAACATATGGAGAGGGGATCCCACTATTTCCTATTTAGTTTCACTTCCCATTGTGGAATGATTGCTACTCCAAGAAACCTGGCAATACACACATCTGCAATTCTGCCTTCTTTAGGAATCTGGGAGTGGTTATCTTGAATGAAGTAAAATGGTCTTGTTTATAGATATACTGCATTATTGACAGGATTAAAAGCACTACAGTGATTTTGTTGCTGAGTTGTCTTATGTGCATACACTAGATTTGCCTGGTCCAATGGATTCACATTATAGTTAGTTGAGTATTTATACCCAACTCCAGTTTTTACATTATAAGGGATCCCAATGTTTTTGTAGGGATACATTTTTAGTGGTTTCTATGGGAAATACAAAAACATCATTATTTTTTTCTGAAGATATGCCCTCTGACTGGTTATCCAAACCAAAGTTGTGAGCACTAAATAAATACATACATCAGCAACACTGAATGGTCTTTAACAGGCTGTGTATATGTATGTGTTTGTGTGTAACAGAAACCTGTATATGCGTAACAATAACTAAAGAAGAAGGTCATGAAGTTGAGAGGAGTCAGGAGACTGAAGAGGAATTGAAGAGAAGAAAGAGATGGTTGAAAATGATATAAATATAACACTCATGTATGAAATTTTCAAAAAATCTAAATAGAATGTTATTTTAGTCTGTACTCCAATTTCAATCACCCCAGTTTCTTTTAGTAGCTTTATCACAATTATTCCCTCAAATTTCTCTTAAATAAATCCCCCCTTCACTTCAAATAATCTGATATATACCTGAAAAGTATTTCTTTTTCTGAACTAGTCACTGGGTATCTGTGATTTCGATGCCAAACCCTCTACTGCTTTTGTGTTTTCTCTTTATTCCTTTTGATAGTCTTTTAACATCAACTTTACTTGCTTCTGCCTTTACTTTTCTTGTGGACACCATAGGTCCAATATGGAAACATAGTTATCAGTGACTTTAGCCTTCCCAGGGACTGTCTATCTGTTGCTCAATCAAACAATCAATCAGCCATCAATCAATTATTTATCAATCAGTAGCCAATTCTTTCAGTATTCACCTTTTTTCACATGAACACTTTCTGAGAGAGTGATTCTTTTCTTCTTTTTACAGTGTGGTGTAGTCATATTCTCTTAATTGAACTCTAGTGGAAGGAATGAAGCATGAAGGAATGAAGTTCATGCAATTTACCAGGCTCAGATGCTCAGGAAGTTGTGTTTTGTAGGACTTCTTCCCAAGATCATATGGGCAGAAGTAATTGCTTTTGAGTAAGGACTCTTCTGTAGGCTGAGATGCCTGCAGGGAGCTCATGGGCTATAGCTTTTGTGAGACATAACCCAGGCTGGAGTGGACTTTTCAGTAAGGCAACTGAATTTCCTGTGATGGACTTTCCAGTGACGGGACATGAATTATGCATCCTTCTACAAGTAATCCAAATCAACTTACTGGCTCAACAAGCTAAACTTGGATGGGGTCATTTCTTTGGTCTGTTGTTGGCACCTTATTTGGAATGAATAGAAGTCTGTTCACATCAATTTATGTAAAATAATAACAGATACATGGAGGTGCTGTTGACTTCTTTCAAAGATATATAAGCTGTGGCAGTAAGAGAAAACCTCTTTTGTTTTAGAACCTCAAATCACAACATAGTATTTCATAGACAAAACTTTGGATGACAAGTACTTCACAACATCTTATAAAAGTTCAGGCTATGTTATTAAACCCAAAATATTCAGGCTATGTTATTAAAACATTAATAAAAATTCAAGAGAGGCACTCTACAACAATAATGCAACTAACTATGGTGCATTTTCCTCATTAACGTGCATTCTATAACATAGAGAATCCCATTTCCAGATACTCTGTGGGAATGAGTGGGCACATATGTGGTATTTCATTGATGAAGCCTTTTTAAATTATTGAGAATTTTTAAGGTTGCTAGAACAGTTGAAAGTGATTAGAAACCCCAAGTCTCAATCTGATGATTAAGTAAAGAGAGAAGGTCAGTTGCATACACAGCTTAGAGAATGGATGCTAAAGTTATTCACTGTTTTCTCTGGGAGCAAAAATTAGTCTAAAAATAACTCCAAAGGATGAGGTAATACTTGCTTAGGATCAGCTTTTCATCTTCATCCCTTTTAGGTGAAGAATATTATCCCAGATCCATGGTCTCTCTAAGACTTTGATCATGTATAGAAGATTTGCTCCTGACTGGCAGAGAGGGACAACACAGCTGGTACAAAGAAATTTCAGGGCTGTTGAGAACAATATTAAATTTGCTAGGGAATGAAGTGAATGACAAGGAAAGGGGATTGATGCATCTGGATTTTTAGCTATATTATCCAACCCACATTGCTTTTTCTTATATTAACTTCTGAGAACACCCTATGGACTCACAAGTAGAATGCAGGGTGCATACAAATAATTATTTGGAAGTTAAATTCATAGATGAGGCCAAAACTAATGACACAGGTAATCCATGTGAGTGATCCTGTAGACAGCAGAGCCCATGAGATGACTCAAGCTGGCAACACTTTTAGACAAGAAGCATTAGCTTTCTGGGTTGAGAGAATATGTAGAATTCTGTCAGGTGTAGAAGAGGGGAAGAAAGTCCTCTTCTGGGCTAAGGACATCTCCTAAAATCAGAGAAGTTTCTGTGGCAAGCATGTGGTGGGTTTGGCTAATTCAAGTGAGATTGGACTAAAACTATCTTTTAAGATAGGCTTGTGTGGCATCATTCTTAGAGAAATGTGGATAGATGTCTACTCATCCCACATAGGGAACCAATGACAGACCAAAGTACCAACACACTTTGACAAAGGACAGCACCAAAGTCCAACTTGCTGAGCCAGTAAGTCTACCAGGGTTACTTACAGGAGTCTGGGTGAGGTGTTACTGACAAAAGCATGAGTAGCTGAGAAGCAGCTGCTGCACTGAAAGCCCAACCCATTACAGGTGATGAATCATGAATACTGGGACCCTGGTGCTCTATGCATGATGTGCAGATAGCTTGGCAGCTCAGAGTGTCTTCTCTCTTCAGCAGTTCTTACCAATTATATACTCTTTCGATGGGATGGGGGCTTATGAGTTTGATAAGCTTCTGAGACTTCCTGAGCCTTGTGAGCTATGTAATTTTCAAATTTGAAGGTGCTTCCTGAGTCTTAAGAAGTTTCCCTCCAGAAAAGAATGTTTCAGTTCACAGAGAATAACTACACAGCAAAATAGCATTTTAGAGCTAATGGAATGTGAAGATAGGAGAAACTTTAATTGAATAAGCAAGGAATGATATGGTGAGAACAGTGGTTCAAGATTGTTGGGGCTAGTGCCATGACAAAGTGGATAAAGGGACCTGCTGCCAAGCCTGATGACTTGAGTTCAATCCCTGGAACTTACATTGTGTAAGGAGACAACCAACTGTCTTTTTTGTTTGTTTGTTTGTTTTTGTTTTTCTTTTGTGTGTGTGTGTGTTCTTGTGCTTTTCTTTCTTTTTTTCCAACTTTTTAAAATTTGAGTTAGAAACAGGATTGATTCACATGACAGTCCAAGTTCCCTTCTACCACCGTCCTCCCCTACCACCAACCCCCAACTAAAACCCTATCTATCATATACCACCTCTGCTCCCCCTGGATGGTGAGGTCTTCCATAGGGTGTCATCAGAGTCTATCGTATCCTTTGGGATAGGGCCTAGGCCTAGGTCCACCCCCGTGTGTCTTGGCTCAGGGACTATTCCTCTATATGGAATGGGCTCCCAAAGTCCATACCTATGCTATGGATAAGTACTGAACTTCTACAGGAGGTCCCATAGATTTCCGTTGTTTCCTCACAGAAACCTATGTTCCTGGGGTATGGATCAGTCCCATGCTGGTATTCCAGCTATCAGTCTGGGGACCAAGAGTTCCCAGATGTTCAGGTCAGCTGTTTCTGTGGGTTTCGCCAGCCTGGTATGGACCCCTTTGCTCATCACTCATCCTTCTCTGCAACTGGATTCCAGTTCAGTTCAGTGATTAGTTGTAGATGTCTGCTTCTACTTCCACCAGCTGCAGGATGAAGGCTATAGGATGGCATATAAGTCAGTTATCAATCTCATTATCAGGGGAGGGCATTTACAGCAGCCTCTCCTCTATTGCTTAGATTGTTAGCTGGTGTCATATTTGTAGATCTCCAGACATTCCCCTAGTGCCTCATTTCTCTGTAAACCTAAAACTCTCCCTCTATTATGGTATCTCCTTTCTAGTTTTCTTCTATTCTTCCTCCTACTCAACCTTTCTGCTCCCTCATGTCCTCTTCACCCCTCCTTGTCTCCCCTTCTCAATCTCCTAGCTCCCTCCCCCCTCATTTTGTGCTCCCAATTTGCTCAGGAGATCTTGTCCCTTTATCTTTCTCCAGAGAAACATATATGTCTCTCTTAGGGTCCTCCTTGTTTACTAGCTTCTCTGGTAGCATGGATTGTAGGCTGGTAATCCTTTATTCTATGTCTAAAATCTGAATATGAGTGAGTACATACCATGTTTGTCTTTTGTGATTGGGATACTTCGCTCAGAATGGTTTCTTCTAGTTCCATCCATTTTCCTGCAAATTTCAAGATTCCATTGTTTTTTTCTGTTGAGTAGTACTCCATTGTGTAAATGTACCACATTTTCTCTCTCCATTCTTTGGTTGAGGGGCATCTAGGCTGCTTCCAGTTTCTGGCTATTACAAATAGTGCTGCTAAGAACTTTGTTGAACAGATCTCTTACTTCTAAATGTGCTCTATGGCATGCGCCAGAACTCCCTTCCCCCATACATGCAGGCAGATTACATAAATAAATAAATATATAAATAAATGGAAATGAACATCACATCCTCAAATCTTATCTTACATTAAATTGTCTCAAGCATTTCATAAAAACACAGTTTTCAGATGCCTAGCTCAAATCTATTAATCACAGTCATGAAGGAGAGAAAACAAGACCATTTTTACCTTCCTGTATGGTGACTCAATCACACACCCTCAGTTAGTGGGCAATGCTTTTCACAATTGTACTGAGTTTTAAGTTTCCTTTCACTTTTTTCTGCATTACAGTGTCATTCTTTTCACCACATGATTGTGCCCCTTCCTCTCCATCTTAATGTGTACCATGATATGTACTAATGGGTAAAAATGACTACCTTATATGTGACTCAGTTTCTTCATTTGCAAAATGGACTTAATTGTGTCGATTGCAATTACCAGGTGATTAATGAGAACTTAGAATTATTCTTTTTGTTTTCTGTAATAGTGAAAGACATTCATTCCCCCCCACCCACATTTCTGCTGTTATGTATCAGTCTAGCTCTCCACTTCTCATTCAAAAACTGGTCTCCTCAGTGAGCTCATATTCTTTCCTTTTCTTCTTAAAAGGCCACTACACTACTCATAGAGACTGTGGGTCTGTATATGAAAGTTCTCTGCCATAAAGTTTTACTTAAAAAACCCATATCATCTCTTATGTCCAAAATGCTTATGACATTTTTCATGTTTTTATTCTTCATTTACTAGTCCTCTCATTCCTTAGCTCATTCTTGATATGTTGCAGAGCTAAGCAGTAGTCACGGTCTCCCATTTTCCTTGAATTTGGTACTAATTAAGGGACAGGAATAGGGATTAGGGCAAAAGTTCACAATTGTTAATTTTATTGACAATGATTAAAATAGATGGAAATATGTCTATATGGAATTAACTGACTTGTTAACAGAATAGAATTAAGTTTATTCCCTTTTAGTCTCTCTCCCTTCCTTCCTTCCTTCCTTTTTCCTTCCTTCCTTTATCCTTCCTTCCTTTTTCCCTCCCTCCCTCCCTCCCTCCCTCTCTCCCTCCCTTCTTTCTTTCTTTCTTTCTTTCTTTCTTTCTTTCTTTCTTTCTTTCTTCCTTCCTTTCTTTCTCTCTCTCTCTCTCTCTCTTTCTTTCTTTCTTTCTTTCTTTCTTTCTTTCTTTCTTCTCTTTCTTACAGCAAGGGAGCAGTGACTTCTCAAATTGCTTATGTCCTAGCTGTACAAACTAGATGGACATTCCCTGCAGGCAAATAGAGAGGTGATTTGCAAGCATTTGTACATGATGGGGAGATACTGATGATACGGTAGACACGATGTGAAAGTGACAGCCAGGCACTGAGTATTCTGTGAACTGAGACTGCAATGTTAAGGGAACTGAGGCCTGGACCCCACACAGTATCCCTAATCAATCCTGGACAGATTCAGACTCAGTGAAGAGACTCAGGCATGGTGAGAACTATGAGACAGAGAAAGATCAGCACACATTTAGAGTCTGACAATGGAGACACCACCAGTTAGAGATGGGTTCACCAGCCCTGGCACTAGGGTGGTCCAGGTGCAAGACAAAAGGCATGAGAGCTGAGCATTGAGAGTGAGGGAGTGAGTGCCTTGTGAGAAGGCAGTGTCAAGATTGTGTTACCACGTGGGTTTTCACTCACATGGAAGGAAGCAAGCAACACAAGTGAAAATCTGCCATTGAAGACAGCTTTGTTCAGAAACACATTGAACCTCTTTAAGTTGTTTTCATTTACCATATGAGTGCAACACTGTGCAGCAGACTAGCACTTTTTCATCATAACTGAAACTTTGCACGCATTGAAGAGCAAGAAGGAGAAGTTGGTATTTGGAATACATAGTGAGGAAGGCTTGTGCTTTCCAGTTTTAGGATTATTGAGACAAAGAATACAATAAGTCAACAAAGAGCAACACACAGTAAGATAGATGAACACACATAATGATGGATTTTTAAAAGTTTAGTAGTTTTCTATATGGTGGAGATTGCCTCTAGAGTTGAACATATCTTGCTGTGAAAGATTAAAGACTGTTTTATTTGCTCCCCATCCTGATGAGAGGTACAATCTACTGATGCCTGTATACTCTGTTGATCCTATGCTTGGCTTTAGAAGAGAATGATTAGAGAGGAGTCCTCGAAGGAGACATCTTTGAGAGTCCATGTCCTTCTATGACCTAACTCGGTGAAATAGGAGGTGAGGTTGTTTGCTGGGAGTGATGGGAGAGGACGGGCTTAAGGGCTGAGAATGAAAGAAGTTTGGAAAAGTGACTGTAGAAAAATTGGTTGAAAATTGAGCAAATGAAAGGCTATCCAGGAAGTCCCAGAGGGGCTGAGATTAGGTATCATAAATTTGTAGTAGAGCCAACTGGTTCTTTCTTGAGTTTCTGCAACGATTTGACAGTGGGAGAACAAGAGCAGAGAAAAGATACAGTGAGATTTGCTCTATACTGAGGATTGGCAGGACAGCTGCAGAGGAAATCTGAGATGAGCTAGTAGGTCCTGATAACCAGGAAGAGGGGGACTATGCCATCCAAATGAGGCAGAAAACAAATGAACTAGTTGGAGCTACAAGGGAATAGAGGACATAGACTGGAGACAAAGCACAAGTGTGGAGACCAACTAGCAAGGTTAGTAGACCTGAGGATTGGGCATGGTGGAGGGGTTGGAATCTGACTGGCAGGTTTCAGCATCTCTGAGCCTAGTGCTTAAAAGGAAAATGTTCAAGTGATGATAGCACAGAATGGATGCTTTATATATGTGAGTTTTCTGAACAGAATAAAGGAAACAGTCATACTCATGGGAAAATAGGGGTGAATTGAAGGTCTAGGATGCTGAAAACATAATGATGAAACCAACTATTGATGGTAGAATCTGTGAAGCAAGTTGAAACCATTCAGGGCAGGTGACAAATTAACAGCATTGTGAGAGATCAGGAAGAACTGCCATTAAAGTCCTAGCTACTGGTGGTCACATACCTGCCTCCTCACATACCTGTCTCCTCATGTCTTGCTCAACCTGGAACCAGCTGTGCTGAGAGAAGAAAGAGAAAAAAGAAATCATTTCCATATTGTGTCAGTGGTTTAAAATATTCAAATAAAATCAAACCACTTTTTAAAATGAAGACTATTATTGATCAATTGCTATATACACATAAATGTCATTTTTATTGTATTTAATTCTACCAGAAAGTCACAATTGGTTCTCCTTCTTCTGAGTAGTCAAATATTTAAGATAAATGTAAAATCATTTTGATGTCTGTAAGTGGGGTTTTATGCATCAAGTCACTGAGTACTTTACTAACTCATGATTTATTGCATTTTATTTTGGGATCATGGACATAATTCCTAAGTTTGGAGGAATTTCTAGCTTTAAAATACATTTTTTATGGTCACATGGTCAACATTTTGATGAATGCCTTTGTCTCCTTTTCCAATTATATTACTGAGATGTTTCTACCACATGGAAATAATTATCAGGCAGCATTTTAACAATATTCAGTAGAAACTGGAAGTGATCACCTTGTTGTCATGGTGCTAGATGATGTCATTCACTTTTCCACCCAGTGAACAATTGCACACCTCACCAAGAGGGTTTGTGCTATTGTATTGCTAACTTCCAAACAGAGGGATATCTGTGCTTATCACATCCAGCTGTAGCCAATTAAATAGTGTTCCAAGCATTTACACAACCTGGACATTTTCACCCACCATGTGAAGTATGTCATGTGACCTCTGCCCCTTAGACCATTCCAATTTTCTGTGTTTATTCTATGATAAGATTTGGGAAAACAACTTAATAATTTTGTTTTTAACTTTTTTTTTCTTTTTCAGGAAAATCAGGAAGGCCAAATTTCAATGGATATGTTTTTCAAGAGGATGAGAATGTGAATTGTCTTTGAACGTATCTTGAAGGTGGTATATAAAATAGTAATTTGGGGGTTTATGTGTAAACAGAGAACTAACTTACAGTGTGTAGGCTTTTCTTCATGATTAGGATTGTTCTCTACATATTTGATTAGCTCCTATGCTAAACAAGCCTTTTAAGATCCAGCTTTCAAATAATTTCCCTGAGTTGATTCCAATTAATTCACTCCCAATTCAGTTCTCAAGGTTACGTTTTATCTCACCATTGTGTTCAAAGTCTGGCTCTTCCTCAGCCAAACAATCTTCTAAAGTTCATTTTTTTTTCTTGTTAAATAATCAGATGTCTCGGATGAGCCTCATTGGTGGGTTTTGCTCTGTGCATCATTATTTCATATTCATCCTGTAATCCTTGGCTCCAATGTCATTTCCTTCAGGAAAATGTGTGTATTTTTTCCTGTTTTGTCCTGATCTGGGCAGTGTCTCTCTTAAGCACTTCATAAAATTCTCATCATTACTCACTCTGAACTGGTCATGTTGCAGCATAATTATTTGGTCAGACTTCAGTTTTTATTACTTGGTTTTAAAAGTTTTAATGGTAGAAACCAACCATCTCATTCTTTCTGCTCTCTGTACTAAGTACGGAGTAGTATATCAGAACATGCGTTTGAGTGAATAATGTGCCAGCAAATAACAAAATCTAGGATTTCATTTTTATTATGTAATTGATGCATATGTGTACTTAAGAACTTCAATATGTAGTAGAAGTAAAAAGATGTATTTGTTTATTAGGAAAAGGCAACACAAAATAGAATGAGATGACGTACATAATTGTATCTGTATGAAGAGATAAGCTGGTTTCCTCTGCTATCCTTGTTAATACCCTCTTTGCAAAGTGGTTTCATGTGTAGGGGCAGATTGAGGATAAACTCAAAGCAAATCTACATTTTTATTATCCACATTTTGACATTCATGTGGGTAATTAGTTGGATTACCTGTGATTCTGGATCTATTGGGGATGAAGCATTCCACCATGAGGATGTGGAAACAGCTCAGCGGATAAAATGCTTGTTGTACAAGTGAAGAACATGAAGGATGGTGGTGCGTGCTTGGAATCCCAGTGCTGGTGAGTCAGAGACAGACAGACTCCTAGGCCAGCCAGCACAGCCTGCTGGGAAAGCTCCAGACCAGGGTGTATGTTTCAGGAAACAGGTTCAGGGTGGAGAGTTTCTGAGGAATGACATTTAATAAATTTGTCTTCTGGCCCCGATTCTCCCTCTCTCTCGCTCCCTCCCTCTCTCTCTCTCTCTCTCTCTCTCTCTCTCTCTCTCTCTCTCTCTCTCTCTCTCTCTCTCTCCTCTCTCTCCCCTCTCCCTCTCCCTCCCTCCCTACATCCCTTCCTCTCTCTCTCTCTCTCTCTCTCACACACACACACACACATACATGTACATGCATCGATTTACCCGTGTCCTTGTATACACATGAACATACACACACTTAAGCACACCCCCATGTCTCCCCACACAAAGAATTAGACTGTGACTAGGAATGTTTGTTAGAGATATAGTGCTTACATGATGTGTATAAGGCCCTTGGTTCAAACCCCATCATTAAAATTAAAAGGAATTGGTCTAGGTTACATATACACATCTGTTTCAGTGTTATCTACATATTCACAATAACAAAGAGATAGAAATAACCTAAATGCAATCAATGGAAAAGAAAATACGTTAAATGTATCATCTACATTAAATTCAGCATCTAAAAAAGAAAAATAGTCCTGTTATATCCATAATATGGATAGACTACAAGAATATGTTAGGTGAAAAAATTCACACAAAACAAAATACTGCATGATTATGATATATGAATGACCTGAATCAATCAAACGTACAGGAGCACACAATGAAATGATGTTTGCTTCAGCTAGAGTGAGGGGAATAATGAGAAATTATACAGTGGGTATAGAGTTTCAGTTTTGCATGAGGAAAATTTTCTAGAGATGTGTCACCCAATAATTCAGTATACTTACTGTTACAATGCACAGTTGAAAACAGTAAATTATATTATATTTGCTTTTTAGTTAACCATGTGTAAAGGCAAAAAAATTTTTAAAAGAAGAGTTAGGCTAAATGCTGGCAACTCTTTCTCCCATGTTGCATTCCTGGTAGTTTTCTGCAGCACTAAATCGCTAATGCTGGCAAAAGACATGAAAGATCAACCCAGAGTAGAGTCCTCCCTGTTTCTACACTAATAACCAGATGGGTAATATGATAGCCCATGAATATTTTATGATGGGCCTCATTACAGTGGCCCCTAGAAGAAGATGGAAGAGTCTAGTTCTCTCTTTAAAATGTGAAGCCACCAGAGAAGAGACCCATCCATTGAAGCAGCTACATGGAATCTCCACAGGTGATGAAAAAGAAATTAAACAACTGGGGGGCAGGGGAAGAGGGGAGGGAGAGGGAACTGGGATTGACATGTAAAAGAAGCTTGTTTCTAATAAAAAGTGAAAGAAAAAAAAACTGGCATGTTAAGGAATGTAAATGCTGTACTCTGGATGAGGCATACTTTGATGACTTGGAGCATTACCTGAAATCAAACATGTTATTTGCTTCAATAGTCTTGTAGTAGTATGGAAGGGAGCTTATGGGGGTGTCAAGGAAGCTAAGGAAAGAGTGAGTAATTGGAAAGAGAGTTTAATGCACCACTGTGCTTGGGCTTCTATGTCTGGGTAGTTCTTGGAATAACATGTAATTTCATGATGGAGGTAAACTGTTAAGTGGGTGGCTTGACAAATACATGGGAGCTGAGAAGTTGACAAGAGCAAAATGATCTGTGTCCTGAGGAAAGGAAGCACATAAATAATTGTTTGTAAATTAGAAGGCTTAATGGATTTTTCCTCTTCTTTAATAGAAGGAAGCTAAGCATGACTGAGACTAAGGTAAAGACTAAGAGAGGAAAAATTAGAGAGCACAGGAATCAGAGGAAATAATTGTTGGAGGAGTTACCAGAACTAGAGCTGGGAAAATTAAATGCTCAAGAAGAGAGAGGCACCACCACATTCAGAAGAGGCAGGAAAGAGAGGGGATGGAAGTGAGATTTGAACTGGGACTGAACAGAGGTGGCAGTCACCCATATTGACTTAAACAGTTACAAGAGCCTACTTCATATGTGTTATTTTAGTTTGTTTGGACTGGACTAATGCAGATTAATTGTTTCCACATAAAAATGTTTGACTGAAAAATCATGAAAGCTCATTGGAGGCAAGGTATAGTTGTTTTTTTATCCTTACTGGAAAACAAAATTGGTGAGACCCAGAAATCTTTCAAATATATCCTTCATTGACGTACACTCAAATACAATGGCTTGGCTTAACTTGGAGGAGATGCTGGCAAGGCACAAGTCAGTTAAGTTCACAGGAAGCCCCTGAAGGACATGTCCCATTCTAAAAAGTATGGTTTAAATAATACAGGCTGTAGCTTAGACCCAATTCTCTTTCTTAGGTGATTTCCCACTAATCTTTTTTATAGGAAACTTGGAAAATTTAGAATCCTTAAAAAAACATTTTGTGCTCTGATTTCTTGATGATTAAATTTCTATTTCTGTTCAGAGCACTGAATACTTACAATTTTATTACTTTTTCCAGGAACTTTTTAAAATTACAAATAATTCATACAAATGGGTAAACTGCCTTCTCTCAATATCTTTACATTGAATTGCTATTCCTCCCAGTTTCATTCTTTTTGATTAGGTAAGTAACTACATCATCAAATTGTGAATGCAAAGCCCTGTTGAAGTGTGAAGAGCAAGCATGACCAAAAAACACAATCTGATTAAAAGGCATCAGCATTACTTTATAGGGATCAGGAAGGCCTGTTGTTAGTAAAACATGAAGCTCTAAATTGACAAAGGCCATTTTGACCTTAAGCTTGTGGCAATAGATGCTATCTTTTTACACATTATCAACTAACTACCTGCTACTGTTGGGGATGGAGAAGTCAGGCATCACAAAGCTCTGATTTAGAGACTACATCAGCTCTGGATATAAAAGGAAGGAAAATGATGACATTTTCCATTATGCATTCTCCAAAACATCTGATTATTCATGTATACTCTTGAATCAATGGAAGATTACTACATATGAGTCTGAATTCTTGATGTTTTTATTGGACTTTTAATAATAAAATGTCTTGTGATTAAATGTTCTCTTTACAATCTTTTCCACAAAGCAACTTTTTCCCTATTAGAAATTTTAATATGTTTAAGCTGAAAAGAATATACATATGTACTTTTAAATGGTGATGACTTTTTATTACATAATCATTGTAACAGCTTATCACCATCCTGAAATAAGTAAATACAAAAATAATTATCTGGGACCCCCATTGCCTACATGTCAATTAGTAAACTGAATTTTTGATGCAATAGATCTCTTATGAGCATCTACATAGTAAGTTCTGTGGATAAAGTGATGTGCCTTTCCTGTTCTCTGCTGTCATGAAATGGCAGTGCCAAATACTGTGGCTAACACCAAAGAGACATTCCTTCAGGGATGTTCCCACTTGAAATGAAGTCTTTGCACCTTCATAATGTTGTGACCAGATTC
Organism: Cricetulus griseus; assembly: GCF_003668045.3. NCBI lineage: Eukaryota > Metazoa > Chordata > Mammalia > Rodentia > Cricetidae > Cricetulus > Cricetulus griseus. The sequence goes on along the minus strand of NC_048595.1, from coordinate 334,392,931 downwards.
TGAATCCCCAAATCACCAAGAGACCCATTCTGATGCAAAATCAAAGAGTCTTTTATTGTTCAACAGGCTACCCATTTGCTCTGGCCCTTTGTCTGTTGAAGGACCCTGAGAAACCGAGAGGAAGGGAACTAATGAGGCAGCATAAGATGAGTGTCTGGGGGTACACAACATTCTCAGGATTGGATGACCTGTCCTGTGTTGATTGGTCAACTGTTTGTTATGGCCTATAGGGCCTCCCAAGGTGGTTGCTATGCTCTGCACGCCACTGTTATGCGACTCATACTGTAAAACACACCCAGAGCTGCAAAGCACAGCCCTGCCAGCTAACTTCTGATTACTTCCTTGCCACAAGGAGGGTATCTGACCTAGTGACTCAGGCAAGCCCAGCAAGGTCAGACAGATATGTCCTGAGTCAGAGGCTTACATGTTTTTTTCTGCAGCCTGTCATGGCTGCTAAAGCAGGAGGCTGGTCCCTTGAATACCCAATAGTCTTTGAATAAACTTTTCTAAAGGAACCTTGGAGTCAAAGCAATTAGAAAACTATCTAAACTTTGGTAAGCAACTTTTTAGTACCCAGGGAAGGTGACTCATCTCAAAGGAGGTCTGAGCAATACCTTACAGGACAACATTTGTCAAAATAGGCATATCGTATCTCACAGGACCTCTTAATTAACAGGCAAGTTGTCTTTAAATAGTCCTTATTATGAACAGTGCTGCCACTAATAGTCATATGCATAAAATTTAACATAATTTTGAATCATTTTCAAAATTATGTTAAATTTTGTTAAATCTCCTGAACTAGAACAGCTGAAGTTAAGGAACGCAGTGGTGATAGGGCCAGGAAGTAGAAATAGCCCAGAATAAGACAGAGATAAGGATGAAGGTGCCTTAGGCTGTGACTGGAGCCAGCAGACAGAAACATTCTATGGTTGGAGACTGATTATGGAAAACATGGGATGCAATTTGTTTGACTCCACCCTCCAGCCCAGAGACATCCAAAGGTCAACTTTCTCATTTTTCTCTCTGTGACATCTCCTACAACATCAAGGGAATGAGTGATGGAGCTGAGAGCCTAAATGAAAACTCTTACAGGTTTAGAAGGTCCTCTCCTTATTGATCTTTACCTCTCACCTATTGGCATACAGACACACCAATTGGAGCCTGCCTAAACCTATAATAACCCCAGACAAATGTTATATCTGTGAGTGAGACTGTAATGAGACCATGTCATATTTACCTTAAGTCTTCTGGACCTCAAAAGACTATGCTTAGCGAATAGTAGCCCCTTTCTGTTTCACCCCAAACCTCACCACCAACAAATGCTGAATATGTTTTTAATACACACGTCTCAAATAATGCCACTGTAACCACTGTGGCATATTATATTCATGGAAATAAAATTCAATTAATAGTAATCACTTATTGTTGTGAAGCATCAATATTCTTAGTCCAATTTTGGTGACTTTTTTGCATAGAATTATAGGGGATAAATGAACAAGACATGACCTGGTAGAGTTCAAAGTTATTTTTCCTGATTCCAAAAGTGCAGTTATTGATTCTATTTTTATCATGGTTAGAATAATACTAACATTTGTCATCTCTGTCTTTTAGCACTCAGCTCAGCTCATGTGGAACTATTAAAAGTTGCCCTTATAGATCATGCCATAAATAAAACAGGGTTGCAAACATAGTACAACACACCCTTTCGGAAGGGTGGACAAATGCAATCTCTATGCCATAATGATAGTGTGACGAGGTTGTCTGGGTAGCCTTCAGTAAAGATAATGTGAAGATACTTTATGGATGAATTATGTATCAATTGTTTTCCTGAAGAAGAGAATATAGTACAGATGAACTTTATTTATGACTGGATTTCTTTAAAAGGGTTTAAAAGGTTGATGTTTTACTGTATGCTCTAGGTTCTCAAATCAATATTTACTTTGTTCTACACTAATGCAATCCCATCCTTTTGTTAAAATAAACAGTAAAAAGTGACGCTTTACTGTGCTCTCAAGACTTCTTTCCTAAGGGGAGATCTTGATGAATTAATATTGTAAGATTCACTTCTCCAATATTGTTTTAGAGCCCCTGATGAATATGTTACTTAGGTATTGCAGTGGCCCTTCTATATTTATTTCCCTGCTACTTGGTATTTCCAAGGGTCCTTATCCATCATGTAATTACTCTGGAATTAGTGTCTGCAGTCTTTGTGACTCAATATTTCTCTTTACCAAAGCATGAGATTTATTAATAAGCTCTAAATGTCAACTTCTCTTTGATCTGCGGATGCACGACCACACCCTCATCCCTTTATTATGAATGGAGGAGACATTTTTGTCCACTTGAACATTTGTCGCTGGCATTCCTTGTAAAGCCAAGATGACAGATTGCCATGCTCAGAGTTTTCTTTTGGATAACATTAATTTAGCTCGCTCAGAACCAAACATGACTGACTAACCCCTCCCCTTTAACCTGTGCTCCTGTTGAGTGTGAGGGAATTGCCTCAGTTGTCTTCTCTGATTTGGACTCAGAATATCTATTGGGTGTGGCAAGCAAGATGAGAATTGATCACATGAATCCCTATTAGTTTCATCTTATTGGGAACTAACTTAAATCATTCTTGTTTATCAATTTAACTCCAGGAAGCACAGGTATAATTCATAAGAACTCATTTACCAATAATGACTCTAATTGCTGCTTGTGTTTTACTTTTAGATGGCTCTCTAAAAGGTATATGAATCATGTAGATTTTTGATCTGGAGAACAGGCTGTAGATTTAGATATTCCAAATGTAAATACAGAAATTTCTAAATCTCACTGTATGGGTTGTGCAGACAACCTTTGGCTTAGGAGGTGAATAATCATTACAAAGTATGCTAAAATTCTAATACTGTGCATTTCTATGAACAGTGGTATTAAAAATGTTAATGTGAGGTCAGGCGGTGGTGGCACAGGCCTTTAATCCCAGCACTCGGGAGGCAGAGGCAGAGGGATATCTATGAGTTGGAGACCAGCCTGGTCTCCAAGAGCTAGTTCCAGGACAGGCTCCAAAGCCACAAAGAAACCCTGTCTCCAAAAACAAACAAAAAGACCAGAAAAACCAAAAAAACAAAAACAAAAAAAAATGTTAATGTGAGAAAATAAAATGAAAACCACCTTCAGTAACTATCACAGTGTTCATTTTATTTCAATTTTTAAATTCTCTTTTTTATATATCGAAGAAAGCATTTAGTTGGGGGCTGGCTTGTAGTTTTAGAGTGTTGCTGCTAAAATATTCGTATGAAATTTTAATGAATAAAAAATTGACTAACACTAGTGGAGATGCTACAATTGAACACTTTTTACAATGAAAAAGGGATAGTTTGCTGAAACATGAAACAATTTAAAATATTCAGTAAAACTATTCAGAAATTGTAGAATGACACCAAGTTTACATCTGTTTTTTAAAGTGCCATTTGAAATTATTTCATAGTTCTTTATAACTATATAATTTTAAAATTTGGACATTTTAGAATTTAGTGAGAATAGATGTATAGATAGTAAATGACATAAACAAAAAATAGATTAAAAACCAGTGAGGAAGAGACAAGGTAATTCAAAAATCTAGGAAACAGATATAGCTTACTAAAAATTAAACGTGGAGGTCTATTGTTATTATAACAAAAATAAGAAAAGCAGGAGAAAGTCTCGAGAGATGGCCCAGCTTTTAAGAACACTTAACTGCTCTTATAGAGGACTTGAGTTCAGATGCCAGCCTCCATGTTGTGGCTCCTAAAATTCCAGAAAGTCCAGCCCCCTCTTCTGGCCTTGGAAGACACCAGATGAGCATGTGGTGAACATATATACAGGCAGACATTCAATCCTATACATAAAATAAAAGAAATAAATCTTTAAAATAATAACAAGTGCAAAGCAAGAAAGAAACCATGCCATAACATATATTTTGGTGTTTACTTTTGATGTCAAACTTAACAAGGCAGAGATTTCGATGAATTTCAGATATGCTGTTGGACTGAATATAAAGGGAAGAACCATTCCTCAAACATCAAATCAAAGTTTATTTACTTTAATTTAAGAAGAGTATATAATTATGAAAGTTAATTTTCCTTGGACCTTTCCTTAAAAGAGGAGAACATTAGATTCCCCTGGAACTAGAGTTCCAGAAGGTTGTGAGCTCCCATGTGGAATGCAACTGCTGAGTCATCGCTCTAGGCTCCATCTTTATTTTTTATTTTTTTAAAGTTTAGTTACAATCAATGTAGGTTCTCATTTAGTTACCTAAGTAAACATGAAGAATGTCAATTTTGAAGTATTTTTCTGATTATTATTTAATTTTCTATCATAATAAAAAAATAGTGATAAATGCTTAACCAAATCCTCTCAAAGTTTCCCAAAACTGTCTTCAAAAGGCAATAAAATTAGTGAATTTTGACTTAACTTAGTGCTGGTTATGAAATAAAAAAATCAGAACTGATGTTTTGTTTTGTTTGAGACAAAGGCTTGCTGTGTATCACAAGACAGCCTCTAACTCCCTGTTTGTTCAGACTGATCCCAAACTCAATATCCTCCTGTTTCTACCCACCTAGGCTGCCTTCTAAGTACCTGCCATCATAACCAACCTGAAATGACATTTGCTACTGAAGAATTAAGTTGGTGGTATTTGGGGAAAAATATAAAAATCAAGTAGCTTAATATAGACATTCTCTATATTAATGATAGCCCAAATCTCATAATATAGATTCAGATTCAAAGGTTTGTATATTATACTATTCTTGTGAGGTCTCTGTAATGCTATCTTAATTTGAGAAACATTTTAAAAACTTATTTATATTTTTCAGTCCCTCCGTTCAGTTTGGTTATCAGCTTCGATAAAGTGATTTCAGAAGGAGACTCTTTGCCCCCTTGCTGTCAGAGGGAGTGAGTTTTTTGTGCTCAGGAATATCACACTATCACACAATGTTCACTGACAGATGCTTTCCAGTTCACAATCTGATTTTTCAAATATACCAGACTTGGTCCTTCAAGCTACCTTGCTAGCAACTGAGACAGATATTGTATTTTCATTTTTATGTGAGGACACTGAATTACAAAAGACTCAATGGTTTACTAAAGCAAAGGCTCACTTGAGGCCTACTAGGGACTCACTTTGAAGTAGTATGATTTCTGCCATGGAAAGAGCTGGGTAGGGAAAGAAAAGGCACTAAAGGAAGCAGAAAGAATCAAGCATCAAAAGCATCATTAGGCACATTGTTATTGCCAGGAGTGGAAAGGTTAAGGAAATACTCATAAAAGTATTTATAAATATTATTAAAATCAATCTAATGGGATGTTGACCGTGTCAATTCCACAGGCACATGCTCCCTTTAACTTCCTGTCACATCCATTTTAGAGTCAATAATTCTTGCTTTTAAAGCATATCATTTTGGTTTTGTGAGGAATAAAAGAATATATACAATAAAAATTTCCTGAGGGGGAAAGACACTGCATAAATATTGGTATTAATGTCATCATTAACATTTATAATGCTGTCACCTCTCTACCTCAGAGATGCATTGTGGACATCTGAATGAGGTAATGTCTGTGAAGGCTCTGAGTTCTCCAGATGAGAATTAAGACATAAATATAAGATGTTTTTATCAATAAAGTATTAGGTGAATATGGTCTAGACAGAAAATAATAAAATTTGGGCAGCGAACTAGAAGTTGATAACACTGTAAATAATAGGGGTGTGTAGATACCACTAGTTTAGGTTTTATAATATAAATGTTTGTCTTCCTAAAATTATATTGCACTTTATTAAAAATGCAAATGGCAATCCTTTGAATAATGCATCCAAGACATGCTTATATACTTAACCATTTGATCTTTAAAACATGACTCACTGTTATGATATACCCATGTTCATAAAAATTATCAAATTTAATTCAATTTTATCCCTTACCTTTTTTTTGATGGCATTTGTATATATCCTATTAGAAGAGTCAACTGGGTCACTGAGGTTTGCAAATAGAGAAAATAGAGATTTTACAAGATTATTGTTAAAATATATTTCCAAAATGCACATAGTAGTTATAGTCTCATTGCTTAAGGAAGTTTGCAACACTCCATTGAAAATGGTATTTGAGACTGTGTGGAGAACTGAGGAGACTGATTTGAGAAATGTTATTTGAGGAATCCTGTCTATTGGGTTCACAATGATGGTCTCTGCACAAGGAATCATGGACCATCTTTATATTTATTGCTGTGTTGTTATAATTAATTTATTCCATTTGATAATAGATTTCTATCCTTAATAAATTAAATGGCTTGCCCCTTGACAGAAAAAAGAAAAAAACTTAGACTGTTGGAGTTTCATCATAATTTTAAAGGTTTTTCCTTTTTGGTCTAGTCTTATTATATGAGTTTAGAACTTTAGACATAGACATTTAAAAATTAAACTCCAAGTCAGAGTAAGGCCACATAAGCTTCTGTTGCTGATGTCCATACCATATCCCAGTGCCTAGGAGGAACAATCCCTGGGCTGTGTATCCTGAAGTAGTAACTTCAGAATTAAAGTGAGGTTGGGCATTGAGACAGATCTGCAGGTAGTTCCCACCTCAATAGATGCATATGCAATAGAGGATATTATATTTTATTGAATCATTTGGATCACTAGAAAAGTATTGTATTATGAAGTGACTAAATTATCCAATAGATGACAACTCCCATTTCTCTCACTGCAATAGAGAGAAAGCTACAACTTATTATCTGTGGACATCGTCTCAAGATCGTAAGATCCAGTGATCATTGGAAATAACAAACCAAAGAGGAGATTCTCTGTTTCAGGAACTCTTACTTCTATCATGATTTCTTCACAGAATGAATACATAGAGGCTGAACCAACAGGTCACCCATTATCTGAAAGAAAACCTCAACAATACATGGTGATTATTTTTTTAAATGAACAATCCCAAGAAGTTCCCTGAAAAATTTCCTTGGCATCTACTGGATTAGTATTTTTCATTATTATCTTATTCATACATTGAATCTCAATTTACCTCCACCCTCTTCTCCCTTTCCCCTCTGGAGGAATAATTGCTGCTCTTTTCAAAGTCTCCTAGGACCATCTTCTGCTCTGCAAAGTTGTAATAAGATGTGACATCCAGTCCTGGTTAATCAGTGTTCTGCCCAAACCCACAGTGGCAGTGAAGGAGGTGGCACTCAGAAATGCCTGTGACACTGACCAGGTTTTTAAGGAATAAGAGTGAGGGAAAATAGCATAAAATACTTAAATTTTTATGGAAAAGGTATAACTTGGTGAAAAAGCACCATCATAAATTCCCAAAAAGTGTATCTTAATGATACACTTAGAGTAAATCATTTGCCTTGAGAGACAGGAGGTCTCTGGTGACCTGCATTGCAGCCACAAGAGACTCCTAGACTAGCTACTTTCAGCTAAATGTACTCTCATATTAATATTTTAAAATGCCATAATGCCTCTCTGAAAACCTCAGAGGACAGATACATCAATTTGCGAGGTCTTCACTCCAGGAAATAGAAACAGGGATAATCTGCCATTAAAAGAAATAGTTCATTATGTCTGCTTCTTGGGAGCGCATAAACTATGTCCCTCACATACTTAAGTTGCAAATCCTCACTTTAATGTGAAGGGAAACACCATGCCCTAGAGCTTTATTGTCCCACTGTTTATTAGTACAAAAAGGTTTGTTGTGGTATGAAATCTTAAGCTTGTTGCAGTAATCAATCAGCTTCAAAGAGTCTTTACCCCGAGCCAGATTCATTACAAATAAATCAATTAAACATAAAGTTTCTATTTTCAGAGAGGTTCACAATGCAGAATAGGAGCAAATGCATCACAGTTAGAGAAAGGAATTTTCCTGGAGCAATGTCTCTTCACAAAGAGCCCTTCTGCCTTTATTGCACTGTGGAACACATGCTGTAGTTTGCTCTTTTATTTTAGTTAATTGCAGACATTCTTCTTCTTAGCATATATTTTTCATCGGGGAAAAATCACATCCATGTGAAAAAGATATGTGGTAAGCTCAAAATATTGCTGGAGGCAGGAAAAAAGCATTTGGGCAATTTTCACTCTCAAAGCTGTATTGTATTTTTCCTCCCAACCTTTGTGCTACGATTATTTAGAGTACAGGCAACTCAGTGGCAGAGGCAAAACAAATACCAAGCCAGAAACAAAACCAAAAAAGGAAAACAAAAACAAAAACAAAACAAAACCTAATCATGAACAATGGAACCTCCCTCTATCTCAGTATAAATTACTTATACTGAGATAGCTAAGAACCACACACTCTGAACTGGAAAGCAAAGCCTCTCTGACTCAATTTGGAGGGAGACTGAGAGAGGGAAGGAGGCCTGCAGGGATATTTTCTAAGCCAAATTATCAAATGAACACCATAAAAGCACTCATCATTTCTTGCTTAATTTTCACATATTTTCCCCTAATGTGTTTTTAATAAAACCAGCTGTTTGCAGAAATTCCTAAGACATGAGAGTTTTTGGCTCTAAAAGAGGAAAAAACCCTATGCTCTCTTATAGAAATAGAGTCAAAGTCCCATGTGCAGTGTTGAACAGTGATGGGGATATAGGACAGAGTCTGTGGGGGATAGCATAGATGAAGAAGAATAAGGTGAAATTTTTTCTGAATTCATCAATGTCCCCACTTTTCTAATAAAATGCTGGCAAGTCCAGCTTTTCCAGCCAGTGTCTTGTCAGCCAGTAGTACTAGCTGCTTGGATGTCATCCGATATGCTCTACCTAGGGTGACATGAGACCAGACAGTTCTGGAGGCATGGAAGAGACTTAGAGATGTGTTTTCTGCAGCCTCTGAGTAAGGTACCTATTGGGTAGGAAGCATGGAGCCTTCAGCCTTGAGTAAACAGTGTTTCTTCCATTACTGTTTTATTAAAGGGAGAGAGGAGAGAGAGAGAAGAGAGGGGAGAGGGAGAGGAAATGAACCACCTTTTCCAAAGAGATGGCTGTTTTATTTTTAAGGGAATTCCTTTACCACCACCACCCCCTTCACTGGGAATAAAAGACCTGTTCTGATGAGTTTTCAAACATGCTAGAAAAAGAAAGTAAAATATCTTCATGAGTCATGGTCAGGCTTATTCAATGTACTTCAAAGATTTCTTGGAGGCATGATTTATTTATTTATTTATTTATTTATTTATTTATTTATTTTTGGAATGTATGCATTCCTTCAATTTCACTTCGCTGTAAAGAAAAGCTCCTGGAAGTGTGTAGTGATACTGAGACACACTGAGAAAAAGAGTCAGATCATATAATATTAGAATAGGAGGACAATGAATTGTACTTTAGTCAGGTCATACCTTATCATGGGAAGTTTGGTATTTACTGGTGGGTAGCACCTATTTGTTCTGTAGATCAAATAATATTTGGTTCCTCATCTCTGGAACCAAATATCATTTCCTTTACATTTGTTATGGAAATATTTACCATCAAATCATACACAGCATTTATTTTCAATGAGCTTGTTTTTTGTTTTTAAGAATTGTCCTGGAACCTATTTTAAATAATATAGAGTTCAGATAAGTGGGCTTACTGATATCCTTTGATCTGTAATGTATTTGAGGAGAAATATAGAAAGCATTAAAAATAAGATATTTAGATAGGAAGACACACCAGGAAACACGGGATGAAGCATGAAGTACCATAAAATAATTAGGTTGTGTTTTACAGGAGTTGATCTGGAGTACTGCCATCAAAGAGGCTTTCTCTATTCCCTCCCACATCTTTACAGGAATTGCTGCATAGGATGATGGAAGATCACTGTGTGTTCTCTTCCAAAAGCCAGGGCTGTTTGAAGGGCTTTGTAACTGATAATTTTATTATGTTATAGAATATTTTGTTTGGAATTTAAGCTCTCATCCTTCAGTATTAAGATAATTAAGAAAGACAATTAGGCAAAATAGTGCCTTACAATTGCTATTTTTTAAAAATTCCTTATCTAAAATGATATGTTTGCTTTTAATTAGGTCTCAAAATATATGTGTTTACTTAAACTAGATTGGTAAAGGTGCCAGTTTGGCAAAATGAATCCAACCAAAAGTGTTGATATTGAACAAAATAAAAGCATGTTTTTCATACTTCCACGGAAAACAAAACAGAATAAAAATTGTGGTGACTACAAAGGCGACAGAGATATAGAGGAATAAACCTTGTGTAATTGTTGCCTCAATAACACTGAAAATATCTTTCCACTATAAAGAAAACAGTGGAATGAGTTTAAATACAGATTCTGAACTATGGGGTATCACTCATGAGATACAGTCCTCTGTGTTCCTATCAATGAACAGATGTTTACATTTACTTTTATATTTGCTACAATAGAAAAGATTTGGCTGAAATTTTCAAAAATGTTCTTAGGCTAGCCACTAAGAAGTTCACAAGGCAGGATGCTGAAGTATATTTTGATTAGACAGATGACTGTGAGGAGAATTAGACCTATGACCACAACCAATTGCTGGTATTTAATTAAGTGTTGACACTGTGATCTAAATTTTTCAGGAAAATCCATAGAATGGGAATTTATACCCCACCTTACTCACATACTGACTAAAAGCAAGAATTGATGGTGGGGTAAATAGCTGAAAGAAATAGTCTAATGTGTTCTTAAGCATTGGTTGTTAAGTTGAAGGTATACTCAAATGGGCATTCAGCCTGTACCCACATCTTCCCTGCCACTTATAAAGGAGCTGAGTCTGAAAGCCCAGACATGCTGGTCCTTGATGAGAGTGCTGATGATAAGCTTTAATGTGAGATCCACTGAGACTTGTGTATGCTGTTTGGTATATAAGTAATTTCTGCTTTGTTAATCTAACATCTTATACCCCTTCCTATGTTACCAAATTATTCCTAGGTAATAGAAGTAACATGATCACAGAGAATGATATTCCTTGTCTAGAGGACAATTTGAGTAGCTTAGAAGGGAAAATTACTTTCTTTGGAAGCTTTTCTCTCTGAAGGTTTTTATAAGCTAGGCTCACCCATTCTGCCTGGGCTAATTCTTGTATCTAGAAAACCTGCGATGATTCCAATTCCATGTGGCTATGGATCCACTAGAAGTGATCCATAGAAGTGAGTCACTTCCACTAGAAGTGAGTCACTTAGTCAAGCAGGAACATTCCCTTCAGGTGGGTATGGCTCTGTATCCCAGTGACAATGATCAATTCTTTTGAACCTTAGGACTTTCCCCTAATATTTGTTACTAGACACTTCCTTTTAAAAATAATTTTTATCAACACAAGAAGAATTAGGTTTCATCATGGGAATTTTTCAACAACATTTGCTTTAGTTGCTTCCCTTCTCCTGATTTTTCTCCTGAAGTCCCCCTACTTTGTGCTGTCCTGCATCCAGTAGCCTTTCCATTTGCATGTCACATGTGACCTTAGCTACCTTCCCAGTGGCCCATTTCTTCCTGCCTCTTGCTCTGGTTTCTTACCTATTCTCATAGTGCATACCTACTCACACACCCTCTTAGAGAGACTGTTTTCTAAACTTAATCATAGGACAATGTTTTTTGTTTATAAACTTAATTAAAAATTGAAGAATAGAAAAACTTTACATGAAAATATGTCAATTTTGGTGTTTACATTATGGAAAACATTTAATACATTTTCTGCTTAGTCTGGTAGAGAGAATATTCTGCCTAATTTGCTACAGTCTTCTGGTTCCTTGGTAGTTTATGTTATAAGAAGGAATTAATATTCTTCTACCTTAACCCTGGAAACAGCATTTCAGAAGTGTTTGGACCTACCTAGATCATCAGTGGGAAACTCCTCCTAGAGTAAAGTTGAATTAAAGTGCTTTAATGCTTTGTACTAAACATAATTTGTTAATTATAGTATTAGAAAAAAAACTTGATTCTATTTCAGCCTGATTAATCTTCATAGCTCACAATTCCATATAAACATCAAGAAATGGGAATGGCATCAGTATGGTACAAATACAATGGGAGACTCTGACATGTTTATATTATAAAAAATCTACTCATACAAATTCTCACTGTTAAATATCCAAGAAAAGCAACTCATGGAGCAAAGCTATTATTCAACTTTCTTGGGCTTGTGGCTAGTGAATAGAAAAAAGTAGACTTCAGAACCAGAATGGGACAAAAAAAAATGTAGGTAATAGGTGCAGTAGGCAGCTACTTTTAAAGTCTACTGGTGAAAGAAGAGAGAAAATAGAAATAGTACAAAAGTAATTCTAAGATCGAATAAAAAGAAATGATTCTATGATGTATGCCTAGAGGAGTATCATAGTGGCTACTATGCCCCAGCCTCCAACAAATGTGGGCGGGTTAAACCTTTAAGAGGCAAGTGGACCTAGTTCAGCAGTGGAGGGGAACACACTGTGACTTTGCCCTCCTACAGAGAGGAAACAATGAGTTTATTCACAGTGGAATAGGAGAGAGTTGATTGGGGGTGAAAGGCATTGGAAACACACGTGTGTGTGTGTGTGTGTGTGTGTGTGTGTGTGTGTGTGTGTGTGATAAGAGACCAAGGAAGAGTTAAGTAAAGAGACTTGAAAAAGCTACCATAGGCTCAGCTTCAGTCTGCAAACTCTCACTTTGTACTTTCTGGTGGCTCTGACCCACTTTGAAGTCTCCCAATGGTCACAACTTTACTGCTTCCTCCAAGGACCATGATGGTGATATTACACATGGTCTATTTGCTTTACAGACAACAACAAGATTCAACTTTTTTACATATTAAAAAATAAATTTTATTTGTTTCCTGCTCCAAATCAAACCAATATGGTAAATATGCCAAATTGAGAAGGAAATCTTAATTGCTTTATGTGTTCATCCAAAATCATTTGCCATTCTTTCGTAAGTATCACTATTTGTCAAGAGAATAACTCAGAAAGCATATCTGAGAAGAGAAATGCAAAGTTGGTTTCAGAAGAGATGTGGGTTTGTAAGGCAAGATAAGCTGATAGTGGGTTTCCATTTACATCAACAATGTTATAAAACTGGCCACAAGTATTACTAAATATATTTGTATATATATATATATATATATATATATATATATATATATTATAATATCTACATGACTGTGCATATATTATAAATGTTATCTGTGCATTAGGCCTAATCTACTTTTCTAAAAACCTAGATAGAAATATTATGCTGAGTTGTACAAATATTTCTCTCTGATTGCACGGAGAATAAAAATCAAATGGCACTCACAAAAAGCACTACCCTGAAAACTTTCCTATTACTTGGTAAAGGTCTCCTTAACTGCTTCCTTTGAGTTTAGCTTGTGATTTACTGGGACCATTTAGAGACAGGTCATATTTTCTAGACATACTGTAGGTATTTAATGCCTTAATCAATTTTTGCCACTTTAGTTCCTCTGCTGGGCTAGATTAATCTTCTCCTAGCTTCCCAAGATTCAAAGAATAACACTTATCAAAATCATCTTTACAGGAAAAAAAAGCAAAGGTGCAATTAAAAAAAAAGAAGAAATCTCACTACTATCAAGTCATATATCACATATATTCTTAACTGATATAAAACAGCCTTCTGTATTAAGTCGTAAATAAATGTGTTCTTTAGCTCTAGACACTGTGTAAAAGTGAATATCGCCAATTTTATAATCTAATTTAATTTCAGTTTTTGTTTGTCTTGTTGATGTATCATTCCAAAACTGCAGAGAGCACAAGCCCAAAATATGTGTCTCTGGTAGAACTGAGATTGGAATGAATGACAAGAGGAGGCAGGGAAGGGCACTGGAGAGCCTTCACAGGTGAATCTACAAAATCTAGTATGAATAACATTTGATTTATTATGGTCTTGTTTATCTGCTTCCCCTGGGCACCTGTGGTTCCATCATGTATATGAGCTCTCCTCTAGAGGTCTCCACATAGAGGTCTCTGCTATCACACAAGGACTGGACTCCAGTGCTAACTCTTAGACAATGTCAATGTCAATGTCAATTAAGCCTCAATCCCCCCCCCTGTAAACTGAGGAGGAGGCGCTAGAACACACTGTGAGGTCTTTGCCAGCAACCATCATCTCTGTTTGAAAGCCTTTGTCCAAAAAGGGTCTGTCTCAGAGAGGAGACCAAGCAGGATTATAAAAATGGTAATTTTTGACTTCTCGAAGTCTCTGATTTACCTTAAATCATTTAAAAGGGACACAGGCACACTGCTTGGTGAAGTTCATACTCTCTTCCCTTGTTTTTACATGACCAGTTTTCTGTACCACTGAGATATAAGAATTGGCAGCAGTACACTGAAGACAGACACAAAATCAGTTTGCAGCCATCACAAAAATCTCACCAATGGGAGGGGTTGTATGGGCTATTGGCACCTCTTTTGCTCTTGGTTAATTGAAGACGCCTATCTAGAAATCTCCTGTTAGGCTATGTGGACTTCTGATTTTGTTCTTTGAATGAAAACTGTTAAGGACACATTATGTGCACATGTTTCCCCTTTCTGTCCAGCAATTTGCATAGGCTCACTCCCTATTTGTCTGCTGATAACCTCATCAATCGCATCCATGCCCTGCTGACCATGCTGCCTGATTGCGGTAATTCCATTTTAGTGGGGCTTTCAGGAGGACTTGGCTTCTGCACTTAGCTAGTGCTGCACGTTGGAGTGATCGCATCTTCCCGAGAGTGAGCTGCTGAGATCATATTATGCCTGCCTTGATTTCTTTGTAAAGGCTGCCTATAGAATTTCATATTGATCTTAAGCGGATGCTGTTTCATTTTTAACTCCTTTGTGAGCTGGGAGTCCAGTTAAATTAGCGTCTCCTCGCTGTCATTCGGCAGGCTTTGAATATCAGTTTTCTGGCAGCCTTTGTCCTTTATTTTCTTATAGCTCTTTCAGACTGAACTTGTTGCCTTTCTTTTCTTTTGTTGTTGTTTTTGTTCATTGCTTTTAGAAATACCAGAGCAGTATATGGGAAGATTGTTAAGACTGAGGAACAATTACAAATAGTACAATATGTAGATGAAGAAAGGGCTTCAAAACTCAGGAAGATTGGGGGAGGAGGAAGGGTATTCACATAGAGGAGGGACATGGCCTCTGCTGCCTTGCAGGTTAGGAAGGTTTACTGAAAGAGCAAAGATTGGTCAAGTAATGGAACACAGGACCCTCTAGTCAGCTGAACCATGAAAAAGCTGCCCATGTAACATATCTACTGCATACCTTTGTTTTAGTGTCTACCAATTGGCTACTCCCAAGTATCTTAACTGGAAGTCATTTTGCAGAATGTGATAACATAGTACTGGTTAGTAAGCAAAACCATACTATTTGCATACACAATTTTTAGTGCCTTTGAACATGCAGAGCTTCCTGCATCCATTGTCTCCCCTTACCTTCACAGAGCTTCAAAACACAGGCTGGTAACTATTCATATGCCCCATGGTAGATAAAAGGAAACAGACACCAAGAGAGCTCAAATTAGTCAATCAACATACACAATAGAGCTGGGACTAGAATTTCTGTTTTTTCTGTACCCAACTTCTTGTGCTTTAATGCTGTGTTGGTTTTGAGTAACTCACACAAAAATACAATGCATATTCTTTGTATCACCCTTTGATTTACAATTCCTTATTTATTGCCTTGTCTTTGTACTTTCTGATTTGCCTCCAGCACAGTAGAGTTACTTTCATCACAAAAGAGAATGACAGAAATCAAGGTCTCTGTGTTACGCATATTATTCTTAACTGCGTAGGGAATTTTCCCACTGGATTGCCCTATTGTATTTTAAATTTTATTTTAGCTCCATTTTCTCGTCTGTAAAGTGAAAGGGTTAGAGTATGTTCCTCTCATTCTATGGGAGTGTGATTAGGAGAATGGGAGGTGAGGAGCAAATCAGAAGAGCAAGTGAATATGATTAGCCTGGATTCATGACTACAGTGCATTATACATGTTTTAAAACTGGATACGGTATTTATACCCCAAAGTGTTTCTTTATGAATTACCTTCATCCTTCAGTGGTCTATTTAGATTTGCTGCAAACATAATCCTCACACAAATCCAAATCAATTTGTTTGCCTTCCATATAAGATACTTAAATTTTTCAAAATGTGTTTATGTCCAAAGGCAAAATGTTTAGTTTTATAGAATTCTCTCCACTGATATAGGGTTTTATAAAAAATGACTGTAAATTTCCACTACAATGTTTACATTTTCTCCCTTAGTCATGACTTTCTAGCATGCCTAAGCATTAGCAATCATTTTTAATTTAGCAATTTCGACTTCTTTATTTAGTGTCTGACTGCTGTATCTGAAACTGAGCCAAGAACAAATCAGCTTTGGGAAGACTTTCCTTGGCCTTCAAAGTTGTTTACTTGTTTTTGTTTTGTTTTGAGACAGTCTCTTACTATGTTGCTCCTGTTGCCCACAATGGCATCAAACTTATGACTCTCCTGCCTCAGCCCCATGCATAGCTGGGACTACAGGCACACATCACCATACCTGGCTAGCTGCAATCAATGTTTGGATGTGCAACCCTCTGATCTGGATTCAGATCCACTGGTATTGGTCTATGAGGCCTCAGAGAAAAAGCACAGTTCGGGCTGACTTTAATTTGTGACCTTCACATTGTTATATCTTCAGCATTTCCTACCAATGTGTGCCACCACAATCACCCCACCCTTAGTTTATTAAAAAAACAATTTTAAAGGAGGTGAATAACTATTTTGTTAATTTTTTATTATATACAGGTAAAATTATTGCTCGTGAACTGATCTACTACACTAAAATTCTCTTGGTAGGTAGAGAGCTATTAGAGCATTTGAGAAACTATATGTAAATAAGTTTATAAATATTTTCTTTAAAAATTACTGGGTAAGTACTAACTTTTAAAAACCTCTCAGGTTACACAATATGGACTTCAGTGCAGTATGTTGCTATCCAGCTATATCCACTGTGGCATCAACAACCTAACCACAGCATAAAGCTCAGGGAAATACAATTATACAGTAAGGCTTACACTTAAACTCATATTTAGTTGATATAGTACCTTTAGTATATTCTCTGTAATAAGCCTGGAATTCATTCTTTCTTGTTTTGGTCAGTATATTAAAATAAATATTCCATATCGAAAGGAAAATTAAGACTTATTTCTGCTGTGATTTTAATATTTTGTGTGCATAAAACAGACCCTGGCCTCCTAATTCATTCTCTATCCTCTCTCATTCTTTCTGCCCCCTCTGTTTCTCTACATTTGTGCATCATGATTTCACCAGAAAATATGTACTGTGAAGGCCATTGGAAATTTTTTTTCTTGTTAACACATATGCTGACTTGATTCTCACAGATTTTTTTTGACATTTTTATTCTCTTAAATTCAACTCTAAGGTGAATAGGATCAAAGTGGCAGAGAGTGAGCAGATTCCCTTAACAACATCCACAGTCATAGTTAACATGGATGTATAGCCATGAATGACAATGAAACAAACAAGAAGGCAAAACTTACTGCCTAGTTCCTTAAAAACAAACAAGGAAAAACACTTTGGAGATCAGGCTCTGTAAAAGGAATGTGGAAATTTCCATCATGCTGCTCTGACTCCTACACGCAATCCATGCTATTTCTAATTTCACATGGAAGCATTCCTAACTGTATGTACTGGGGTTTGATTCAACTCCTCAAGCTTATTCATTTTTTGAATCCAAGGAGATATAAACTGAAGTAAAAAAAAATACCATAGTTCAAGAGACTTCTGAAAGTTGAAACCACATAGCTTCACGCAGCTGCGGTCCCTGTGATCCTATGGCCAAGTTTTCTGGAAGGCTTACCCACAGCGATTAACAGAATAATTGACCCAGCTTTGTAGAGAGGTACATCAACTGATGATGACAGAGAATAACTTATTTCTTTTTCTATTCTTCTAGAGTATATCTCAGATTTATTTTCTCTAAGACTTGCTCCAGAAATAACAGAAGATAAAAAACAAAACAAAAACCAACATTTTGTTTAAAAAAATATAAGAATGATACGGAGAGGTAGAGCTACAACTGCAGAGAGCATATCCCTAGGATGTTTCGGATTGAGTTGACTCTAAGATGAGCCAGGTGTGTGGATGCATACATTGATCTCTTGGTTGGTGGTGTGTCTTTGCTGAGTCAAGTTCCAGATGCCTTCTCCATCAATTCCCACAGCGCTACAGTTGAGTGAACCATTCTGAACAGAAAGAGCAGGGCATTGTGAGCTTTGCAACCAGAAGTACCAGAGCAGGACCCAAAGAGATGCACCCAGATAGAGCCAGGAGAGCAAAACAGGCAGAGACAGAAACCCCCAAAACAGTATTGGATATAGACAAATGTGTGGATCTCTGTGTGAAGTAGACATGATGAAAAGACACTGATTGTATCTTGTATATGAACCAAGCTTACTGAGACACAGGGCTATGGTTCTAAGTGGTAGAGTCAGACACCTGATCTTGAGTTAAATAAAGCAGATTAAAGAAAAATGAAAGAAAAAACAGTTCTCAGGAAAATGTAAATATTGAATAAACAAATAAAAATATATATGTTATGCATGCTGACTCAGAGAACCATTTTGTACTAATGAAGTCTAATTTTATAGTAATTATAACTTGAAAACTATCTTCAGTTACATTTTGTCTAAGACCTTTTTTCCTTTTTTGTCTTTTTTAGTTAAAATTTTAATTTTTGGTTAAGTTTTTATTTTTATCTTGTCCCCCACCTCCAACTCCTATCAGATCCTTCCCAGTTATGTAAGAACCCTTTTTGTGTGTTTTAAAAAGATTGTTTTTAAGACGATAATAAATTACAATTTTATCTTCCCTTCCCCCCCAAGCTCTCCCATATGCTCCTTTCTGCTCTCCTTCAAATACATGGATGCTTTGTTTTTTCACGAATTGTTATTGCATGCATATATGTTTCTATTCCTCAGTAAAACCTGCCCAGTTTATATAATGTGACTTGTATGAATGTTTTCAGGGATGGTCATTTGGCACTGGACTTTAAAGGCTATATCAGCTGCCTTATCATAGCATCTGCAGTTATTGTCTATGTGTTTATATGTATAAACATGTATACACACATAAATGGATACGCACACATACATTCCTACATGCAAGTACAATTTATGATTTGATAACTAGAACTTAATAGAATATGTAAAAATATATCTTAAGAAAAATGAATTATAAAATGTTTTATATTGAATTACAAGGTATTTGCCGAGCCTGCTTAGAATCTGAATTTTTATCTTCACTACAAGAAATAATTTAATTAAAAATAAGCTGATGACATGAGCTAGCTTGTTGGATCCCGTCACCTATGGTGGGATTCCATGCTCAGTTTTAATGCATGGGAGAAGGCCCTGTCCCTATCCCAACCTATTCTGCAAGACTATGTTGACTCCTCCTGGGAGCACTTACCTGTGAGGAGGAATGGACTATGGGTGGGCTAGGGAGGAGGTGAGGAGTGGGTGGGAAGAGGGATGGGAGGGAGAACTGTAGTTGTAATGTAAAATGAAATAAACAAAATAAAAAAATGGAAAAGTAAACTAATGAAGTTCACCTTTTATTTTTTTTCATTCATTTATTTAGCTCATAAATAAAGTCATGCACAATTATGATACAGAATACAGTATGTTCACAATGGCATGGCTAAATTAAACCAATTAACATGTTATATCACACATATTCATCATTTTTGTTCTGAGAACACTTAAAGTATACTATCTCACAACTTCACCTTTTAAAATCAGTAGAATTTGCTGGTGACATAGTCACTGGTAGAGTGATTGCTTGAAATGAAAGAGGTCTTGGAATTTGGTCCCCGTCATGCATGTGCGTGTACACATGAACACACACACATGCAAAGAAAGTGAGAACACCAACTTTACAAATGAAAATATTTGATTTTCATATGAGAATCTTTAACTGATTAAATTTTATTTTTACAGTGATTTAAAATCAATATAAGTTGGTCTTTAAAACTGTGAGTCTGGTTTTAATGCCACCTTTTAAACTCAATAATTTAGAACTTTGGGTTTTATTGAAGATTTCCTTGATGCTGATGGTCTGTTAGACTGGGAAAGGATAATCTTGGTAGAAATCCAAGTGATCAGAAAACTCAATCTTACCATTCATGTATTAAATTTAGAAAAAAAATATCAGAATAAATAAGCAAAGAGCTTGTATTTAAACATGGCTAACATGAAATCAATTTCAGTAGATTTCATTGTAAATGAGAAATATGTATAGAACTAAATTCAGAGATGATGTTTCTAGCTGGATGATGAAATGTTTTCAATATTGTCAGGTTTCTTCTAGAAAGGTCTAATGCACTTGAGGCAAAGGCAAGGATTGCTTGAGCAATCCTACTCCACACGAAAAGATGCTCAAAGACGTACATCTCTTTTGTTTTAGGTAATTCATATTTTGCACTTTATAAATTTACACTTAGAAAATTTAAATAAAACAATTTAATTAAAAAGGTCTGTATTGCAATTGTCCTTGATGAGTATTTAAGTCAACGATCTTAACTTTGCCTTTTGCTCTTACAACCAGGTTGTGAAGTTCCTGTCCACCTCACAGTATAAAATGGCAAATGGTAATGCTAAAACAAAACCATTCATTTCAGTTATTGGGTCTTTTTTTTTTTTTTGGCCCACTCACATTTTTGTAGCTATAATGCTACACATACATTATGTACTTAATCAGTGCTTCATGACAGATTGACCAGTCAATCATTAACTACCATTCTGGTCTTGGAGGATGTTTACAGAGCCATCTCAGCAAACAGAGTGAACACCTCCATTTCCCCAAGTTCTTTTTGCTTTTGCTGGCCTTCCGGATTTGAACTAACAAGGATAAGATAAGCAAACCTGCCTGGAGGTGAAAACATTCCTTTTCTTCCTGGGAACCCCACTTCACCATTTCTATGGCTCTCTGCCCAGAGAAGTGTAAATGGGGGTGTGGGGGGTGAGGGGGTGGGGAGTGGGGGGATGATCCTCTCCATCAGGGACTTAACTGAACACCTGTCCTCAGAGGCCCAGAAATGTGCAGAATCACCCTGGGTGGACGAAGTTCAGGTTGGGATATGGCTGGCTTCTTTGTTATGAATTGGTGTGGAGATTTGGGCAGTCACCTCTTGACCTGCTCTAGACCTCAGTCTGTGAAGTGAAAGTATTCGAAAGGTGAGCCGAAGATTCCCACCCCCTCTCTCTTATCCCTCCTCTTTCTACTCACAGCATCTTTATTTCTTGGGGTAGCAGGTGGAAGGTCATTCAGAGAAATAAATTTGGAAGAGTGGACATGCTCTGAAATACAGTTTGTTAAACTCATTCCAAAGAAGTACACGTTCTATTTTTCTCCTCAACTGCTTTCTTGTTTTAAGGTTTATATTTTTGAAATGACACTTTCTGAATAAATAGATGGAGGCAATAAAAGCAGCCATAAAAGCAACCCAGGAAGGTGGCAATAAAGTATGAATCATGGTTTCCAGGATCAGCTGCATTGTCAGAGTGTACACATCACTGGGAATGACACTAACAACTGCTGTGTTCTCCTGGGCACAGACCAGACCTGTTCTAAACAAGGACTGAACAGATACTGAAGTAAAAGAAGGAAAATGCCATAAGAGAATCTGGGTCTCAGGGACAGGCTGGCTCGAAAAGCTACCATTTGGAAGAGTTGTAGCTCGATGGAGGTGAGGTGTAGACCATAAAACAGGGGCCACAGAAGTGAGGCATGCAATTTCTGTCTTTGATTCTGCTCTTAACTTGATGTGTGATGTTGAAGAAGGTTATGTACTTTTATCTACTGACTTCCCCACAGTGGACAGAGTGAAATAACACTCTTGGCTTTAGTTGTGTGTGTGTGTGTGTGTGTGTGTGTGTGTGTGTTTATGACAAATACTTTTAAAGTCTTCAGTTTCTTCAGATGTACAAACTAAAAGAATAACTGTGTTCAATTTTTACCTCAAGTACTCATGAAATAAAATGAACAGTGTCACAGAGTAATTTGCTAAACTGTGTTTTGTGAGTACAAATACGAATTTTCTGCATCACATACAATTCAGTCTATCGAATTAGGATGAGCATTAACTAGGGAGAATACAATGCAGGAGCTGTAATTTAATAATCACACCAGACAGCCGCCTCCCACATAGCAAGAGGTTATCAGAATTATTTACATTTGGGTATAGAAAGAAGACAAGATGTGTCATCGTTTTGGTTGCTGTTGGCATTCAAAACGGAAATGATCTTCACAGACTGAAGTCAGCAATATGAATTAATGAAATTCATTAACTTTGATAGTGAAAATAGAAATTGATATCAAACAAAGTATTTCTCTAATTTAAGGTAAGAGGGTCTCTGGAGAAGAGAAATAGCTTAAGAATGCATAGAGAAAGGAAATCCTAGTGTTTTGATATATCACTGTAGCTCTGTCTCTATAAGTTTGTCTGTATAAGTTGGTCATGTGACTGTGGGAACACACAGGAGAACTGCAGACTCTAAATAGCCTGTTGGTTGCCTACACTCTTCCCACCAGCCTCACAATTTCTCTGGCTAATATTTTGTATGTGCATTGTTTCCTCGTTACAAACAGGTGGTTACAGAATATGCTTTATAACCTGTCAGTGGTGGTGCATGCCTTTAATCCTAGCTCTCAGGAGGTAGAGGCAGGCAGAGCTCTGTGAGTTTGAGGCCAGCTCAGTCTACAGTTAGTTTCAGGACAGCCAAGGTGGTTACATGGAGAAACCCTGTGTCGAGAACCTAAACAAAATAAAATAAAACAATAAAAGGAATATGCATTATAACCATAATAACTTCCTCATTAAGTTAACTTAAAATAGGGACCCTGGTCTAGCCAGCCTCTTTGAGATAATCCAATTGATTTCAGCTTAGAAACTAGGCTCATGAATAGATGATGAATGTAAACAGTGTGTCTCCAATCTTATAGTAATAACACCTTTGTTTATTCTTGAAGCCCATCTTTAAAAAAATTGAATTGAGCAAGAGTTTAGACCTTCCTTTGGTTCATCTTTGATGTTTGATGTGGCTTTAGGTTGAGAAAGTCACTGTGTGCTAGTGAATGGGTGAGTCCTCCTGACTAGTTTGCTAGCGTAGGTAAGGCCATGATACCCTAGCATATTTAAGGATAAACAGAGCAAGGAATAAAGAGATTATGACGATTTTTGGATGGGGAAGGAATTTAAAGGGCCCAAATGGGGATCACTAGACAAAATATAGCAGCTTGGATAAAAGTGTTCCAGAAGGTAGAATATTTGCACAGGAGAGAAACAGGGTAGGCTTCAGAAATAAAGGAATTACAGCAACTAGGAAGTGAAAGAACAAGAAACATTTGACCTAAGACAGAGCTTTATATAAGTCACACCAGCTCATATCTCTTCTGAATGTGCTCTCAGAAAACTTAATTTATTACTTAGACTTCTTTAATTTTTAATTTTAATTAAATTATGATCACATCATGTTCCCTGTTCCTAGTGCCTTTCATGTACTTACTTTATTCCTTTTAAAATTCATGGCCTCTTTTACTTAACTGTTATTTATTATATATATTATTTCTAAAGGAATGTACATAGGCATACATGTACATATGTTTAAATACATAAATATACAACTACACCTTTCTCAATCCATTTGTTGTTACTTGTATGTATGCACAAAACATTAGGGCTGACAATTTGGCATTGAAAAAAAAAAGTCACTGCTGGGCCTCCCTCTTCCAGTATTGCTTAGTTGCCTGTAATTCTTTGTCTAGGGATTGGGATCTGTGACATTTTTCCCTTCTATGTAATCACATCTACTTATATTGTACTGCTTCTGATCTTGTGTAGGCAGCCATATTGGTATGTTAGCATGGGTTAAGATTCCCTGCCATTTCTAGGAGACACAATCATACAGCAGCTTTATTCACATCTAGAATCTTTCTACCCTCTTCTGTGATATTCCCTGAGCCTCAGGTGTAGACATTATGTTGTAGATGTATTAACTGGAGCTCAGAGTTGTAAAATTTCATTAGTGAATTCAAAGCAGGCCTCACTGAGAAGTGGACTTTAAAACCACAAGGGGAAGAGACTCAGCTCAGAGCCCATTTATTTATGATGTTATAACAAAGTCTTCAAAGCTTAGATGACATCACAAAAAGTTTATTAACATATTAATGAAACTTATTTGAATGTTAGGGTACTGTTTTTTATTTGTTGTTTGTTTATCAAGACACGGTTTCTGGTTTCTCTGTGTAGCTTTGGCGCCTATCCTGGAACTCTCTTTATAGCCCAGGCTGGTCTCAAACTCTCAGAGATCTCCCTGTCTTTGCCTCCAGAATGCTGGGAGAGTGCTGGTATCAAAGGCATGCACCACCACTGACTGACTTAGAGAAAACTTTTAATGGTACATTTTCTTTATTTTTTATGTATTTAATGTTTTTTTTTTTCATTTTACATACCAACCAGAGTTCCCCCTCTCCCCTCCTCTGGCTTCACCCCAACTCCCTATTCATTCCTCAGTAAGGGTAAGGCCTTCCATGGGAAGTCAACAAAATAAGCTTATCAAATTGAGGCAAGACCAAGCCTCCATGCTGCATAGAGGCTGAGAAAGGTAACCCTCCACAAGGAATGGGCTTCAAAAAGTCAGTTCATGCACTAGTATAAATCCTGGTCCTACTACCAGGGGTCCTACTGACTGTTCAAGACACAGAACTGTCATCCATATTCAGAGGGACTAGTTTGGTCCTATGCAGGTTCCCCAGCTGTCATCAGTTCACAGTCAGTGAGTTCCCACTAGCTCCTGGTCAGTTGTCAGTGTGGGTTTACCCATCATGATCTTGACCCATTTGCTCATGTAATCCCTCCCCCCTCTCTTCTACTGGATTCAGGGAACTCACCACAGTGCTTAGTTATGGACCTCTGCATCTGCTTCAATCAGTTATTGGATGAAATTTCTATTAGGGTGGAGAGGGTGTCTGAACTGGTCTTCTCCTGCATTTAGGCTAGTTTTTTTTAAGAACCCTGTCAGTGTAGCATCACTTGTGTAAGTACATCCTGTAAAAGATTATTTCTTATTTTCCTACATTTTAACCAAGAAAGACTGAATGTCTAAAGTGTGAGGCATTTAACTTTCTAAACTCTTTACATTGACAGAAAGGTACACACTCCCTAAGAAAAACACAATCTGACTCTTTTCCTTTGGTGCATGGGACTGCATAGCAGAAAGCACAGGATGGTAATTATGAGCTCCAAATTGCAGGTGTTTGGTTATGCATTAACTATTAATCTCCATTTGTTCATTTGTGAAATAAGAGTGTTGGACAATCTCAGCACTTACAGGAGATTCTTATTCAAGTCATTAAGGCTAGTGACAATTTTGAAAAGCATTGGAACTAACAGACAATTAAATTTGGGCTCATTATTTAATGCTTCATCTTGGACTGGAGACTTCAAAAGTGTATCAGCAGGTTGAAGGTCTGTGGGGTTATTGGATAAAATGAATCAAATATCTAACAGTAAGCTTTATGTCAACATTTTTATATACACCAGAACCACCGAGAAAACCTGAAACATTTCAAATCCTGGCTTTCTCTAGAGTCAACAATCTCCCAATTGTTCTTCTTATTGTTAGCTCCATTCTATCATTAGGGAGGGTAGAATAAAGCATACTGAGGCTAACTATCACTCCAGGATCTCAGAAATTCCTCCGTACTTGGTGTGTCTAGAAATGATTGACTGGCTCCCTTCTTTACCTCTTGGACTGAGAAATGATTGAGAAATGACTGAAGTTTATATATATATATGTTTCCAAATAATATAATAAATAACAAAATAATATGCTATAATAAATAATATATATATATTCCCATATCATTCATCTTTCCCTCTCAAACATAGCCTCTTTGTTGTTAATTGTTATTATTATGTGTATCTATATACACAGTTATATATATATACAACTTGCTGAGGCTTGTATGTTTATCCTTTTGGAGTGACCATTGACATTTAATGACAACATAAGGACTTCATCACTGGGGAAGACCAACTCTCCAGCTCTCAGCTGAATGCTGTTTTTTGTTTTTGTTTTTGATTTTTGGTTTTCGAGACAGGGGTTTCTCTGTGGCTTTGGAGGCTGTACTGGAACTAGCTCTTGTAGACCACACTGGTCTTGAACTCACAGAGATCCACCTGCCTCTGCCTTCTGAGTGCGGGGACTAAAGGCATGCACCACCACTGCCCGGCTTTGAGTGCTGGTTTTTTAAAAATTCTAATCATTAGCATTGTAATTGCTTCTGACAGACAATATGCTTTTTTGTAATGTTTTATCTGTTGGGGCCTGTTTTTAAATTCTTTTAGGATATACCATCTCCCCCACCTCTGCTAGGACTAATTCAGCCCTGTATTGAGACAGAACCTTTGTTTATTTAAGTGTGCAGGTAGATGTCTCTCTTCTGGATGGAGATAATTTTTAGCAATCCTTGGCCTTTCGAGAATCTGTAAGTTACAAATGTTCTTTTCTGGAAAGTTCTTACCCAGAGTGTAGTTTTATAGTAAGCTGGATAGAAAGGGACTCCTACACCTATTTTGTCTTTGCACAACTTCTACAAATGCTGTACAAACCCTACCTGATTTTTCAGTCACCAAGGCAGTCACACTTTACCTAGGTCTCTCTTTTCTGATCTACAGTCTAGAAATTTTCTCTGAGCAGAAAACTTTGCATGAGTGTAAGTCATCTTTCTTTTCTATTTTTCTTTTAATTGTCTGGTACAGATCACACTGTGGTGGTATCTGTTTATCAGAGCATGAACTAGTGATTTACTGTTTATTCAGTTTGTTAGTTGTTTGTGTCAGGAGGCTAATTCCAACCCACTTTCTCCCCTTTTATCCTGAAACTCAAATCTTTCAAAGCTAATGTTAGCTCTTGTTTTATAAACATTTTGGTTTCAGCATGGCATAGCACCACACTCCAGAAGGCATCAACATGAATTTCTTGTTTTCTCCTGAGTAAAGAGAAAACTAAAAACATGAGAAACTCAAAATTTTGCTTCCAGTGTTTTGAAGTATAATTTTTGGAACCAGTAGGAACATTATGTATTGACCTAGATAATTGTGAGCATATGTAAACTCTGAGAGCATTTCTGAGGCAAAACATTATTTTTCCTGGAACCATGTAAAACATAGCAAAATATTCAATGTCTGCCAATATTTGTCTTGAAGTCAAACAGAAATTAAAATACCTGGTCAAGAATGTAAAATATGCTCTCTGCTCCTCCCTGTTCTAGAGACAGCCGCATCTTTTCGTGCAGTGCCAGCCTCGTTCCGGAGACACAATGGTGAAGGTCGGTGTGAACGGATTTGGCCCTATTGGACGCCTGGTTTACAGGGCTGCCTTCAATTCTGGCAAAGTGGACATTGTTGCCATCAATGACCCTTTCATTGACCTCAACTACATGGTCTACATGCTCCAGTATGACTCTACTCATGGCAAGTTCAAAAGCACAGTCAAGGCTGAGAATGGGAAGCTTGTCATCAGCGGGAAGGTCATCACTGTTTTCCAGGAGCGAGATCCCCCCAACATCAAATGGAGCGATGCTGGCGCCAAGTATGTTGTGGAATCTACTGGAGTCTTCACCACCATGGAGAAGGATGGAGCCCACTTGAAGGGCGGAGCCAAGAGGGTCATTATCTCTGCCCCTTCTGCTGATGCCCCCATGTTTGTGATGGGTGTGAACCATGACAAGTACGACTCTCTCAAGATTGTCAGCAATGGGTCTTGCACCACCAACTGCTTAGCCCCCTGGCCAAGGTCATCCATGACAACTTTGGCATTGTGACCACAGTCTAAGCCATCACTGCCACCCAGAAAACTGTGGATGGCCCTCCGGTAAGCTGTGGCGTGATGGCCGTGGGGCTGCCCAGAACATCATCCCTGCATCCACTGGCACTGCCAAGGCTGTGGGCAAAGTCATCCCAGAGCTGAAAGTGAATCTGACTGGCATGGCCTTCCGTGTTCCTACCCCCTACGTGTCCTTCGTGGATGTGACATGTTGCCTGGAGAAACCGGCCAAGTATGAGGACATCAAGAAGGTGGTGAAGCAGGCATCCGAGGGCCCACTGAAGGGCATCCTGGGCTACACTGAGGACCAGGTTGTCTCCTGCGACTTCAACAGTGACTCCCACTCTTCCACCTTTGACACTGGGGCTGGCATTGATCTCAACGACAACTTTGTAAAGCTCATTTCCTGGTATGACAAGGAATTTGGCTACAGCAACAGGGTAGTAGACCTCATGGCCTACATGGCCTCCAAGGAGTAAGAAGCTCACCCTGGACCATCCACCCCCAGCATGGACTTGAGCAAGAGAGAGGCCTTGGCTGCTGAGCAGTCCCTGTCCAACAACCCCCACACTGATCATCTCCCTCACAGTTTCCATTCCAGACCCCTAGAATAAGGAGGGGTTTAGGGAGCCCTACTCTCTTGAATACCATCAACAAAGTTCACTGCACCCCCCCAAAAAAAGAATGTAAAATTTGCTTCTGCTTTAAAAACTTAGCAATGTGGGACTGCAGAGATGGCTCAGTGGTTAAGAGCACTTCCTTCTTTTCTTGCTCTTCTACGGTACCAGGATTCAGTTTCTAGAACCTGTATTGGGAGACTCCAGCTTCATGTAACTCCAATTATATGGGGTCCAGTGCCCACTTCTGTCCTTCATGGACACCTGCACACACAAGCCTCTCTCTCTCTCTCTCTCTCTCTCTCTCTCTCTCTCTCTCTCTCTCTCACACACACACACACACACACACACACACACACACACACACACACACAAATTTACAAGAAATGCTTTAGTTATACATGATAGTTCTTTGGAGGGTTGTGATGTCATTACTAAAGACTTAAATGACTGAAGTCCAGACTGTGCTCTATGGTGCTCTGTGTATCCTAGTGCCTAGGAGGGTACCAGGCATGAACAAATCTGTCAAACTGGTAGTGGGTCTGGGTAGTCACCATGACCCTCCCCTGTCAGGGGTATTGTTGGAGTCGGGGGACAATGCTACTGATGGGTCCATCCTGTTATAAGAGGCTCACACTATTATCCTGGGCCATGGTGACAACTCGGTCCAAGATGCTGCTGGTGGCCATGTCTGTGTTTCTGGTCCAGATGCAGTTGAGGTCGGTGTTGATGTCCATTGTCTATATAACCACAGGAGCCCATGAGAACCATGTGTTGAAGGACAAGGGGAGGGCAGTGCTGAGCTGGTCTTGCCCGTCACTGGAGAGCTGACTCCCTCTTCACCTGTTGACCAACCCCTCATAGGAGAGCTGTTTCTACCCTTCACCTTGGAGGGGTGGTCCCAGTAGTCCAAAATGACAGACTCAGCTATCACCTAAGCACATATCTGGGGCTTTGAGTTAGCACTCCCCAAAATTTAACTAATCTATGACCTGCTGGAGTGCTTGAGAGGACCGACCCTGAAGAACCATAGCCCCAGATCTCCATGAATAAGGACAACAGCATGGTATCTGAGAGGAGATTCAGTGATAGCCCAGCACTGATGCTATACCAGAAGCCAGAGGTCTTGAACCTGACCAACAGCATACTACACTAATAGCAAGTAAACTTATTTGGACAAGAGGGTATACTGCATCATATATACACAACAGATTCCAATGCCAATAAGATGAATGAAGAGGCAATGGAGATGCAGAATTTTTATAAATGACTTTTGTTCTATTTTTGTTTATTTGTATGCGTGGTTTTGGATTTTTGTTTTTCTTGTTTTGTTTTAGTTTTATTGATATTCGTACTTGTATGTTTATTATTTCTCCTTAAGTTTTCCTTATGTGTGTGTGGGGGGGTGAACACTGTAAGTGAGAAGGGCAGATATAGAGGTACTGGGAGATAAATGGGATTAGGATGCTTGTTGTGAAATTCCCAATAAAAAAATCTTATGTAATTAAAAAAAGAAAGAAGTATTGCTTTTTGCTTCCTTGTGTTGTGATTTCAGAGAAAGTGACTAATACTGAGTATGGTAAACATTTAGTATCAGATGATGGTTGCAGAAGTCTCTCACATGGTTAACAATTATATTCATTAATACCAAATGAAGCAATTTTATATAATAATATGAATAAATATGAAGATGATAAACATTACATGTGCTTACAAATTTCTTGATGCACCTAATTTACTTTCCCTTGTTGACCCATCTCTAAAGCTCCACAAACAGATGCAATTATTCAGTTTTATAGCTGTGGAGGCTGAGGCATGGGGACAATAACTAACTTGAGCATGGCTAAAGAGTAATTAGTGATAGAGCAAGCCTATTAGGATACCATCTTGCTTCAGAACCTAAATTTTAACAACAGGATTCCCTGACACTCTGCACACAGAAAACACATTGATGCTCACCTATACTTACACTAAGGATGAACCCTTTTAGGGTTAATGTATAAAATTAACACTAAATGTATCCTGTGTAAATCATTCCACAGAAGCTGGTCCCTAAGCTGACAATGCTTGGCATGAGTTTGATTGCACAACACATTCTAAAATGAGCAGAAAGATCTGGAAGGGAAATACTAGCTGCTTGCAAAAGGATTGGAAGCTAAATTGAGTGCTGAAAAAGGAAGGCTCCTTATCCATAGGTGTAAGAAGGGCAGTGATTGGCATAGCCCTCTACTTTGTGAATGTACATCTATTTCATGCTAAAGCATTCAAAATGAAACCCTATGTTTCTACAACACTGGGATATTACACTAGACAACATCCTCATTGCAGTTTGCCTTTCATTGAGTTTACCCCTGAAGAAAGAAATTATAAGACAGAAGACATGGGTATGTGCTGCAGTAGAAGCTGTTCTTTTGGTTCTCTGGTTTAATTACTCAATACTTCAGAAATCTCCACAGTCCAAAGCAATGAACTACGTCAACTCATAAATAGAGCCCGTAGTCTACAGTGACAATTCAGAAATTCTGTCCTGTAAAAATACAGTATACTTACAAGTGCAATAAACTTCCTTCAGGACTGATATTCAAAATTTACAAAGAACTCAAGAAGCTAGTCTCTAGAACACCAAATAATCCAATTAAAAAGTAGGGTACAGAAATAAATAGAGAATTCTCAATAGAGGAGTTTAAAATGGCTTATAGACACTTAAGAATGTGCTCAACCTCCTTAGCCATCAAGGAAATGCAAATCAAAACAACTCTGAGATAACATCTTACTCCTTTCAGAATGGCTAAAATCAAAAACACCAATGACAGTTTATGTTGGAGAGCATGTGGAGAAAGGGGAACACTCCCCCACTGCTGATGAGAGTGCCAACTCATGCAACCACTTTGGAAATCAGTATGGAGAATCCCCAGGAAAATGGGAATCAGTCTACCACAATCCAGCAATTCAAAATCCAGCAATTTCACTCTAAGGCACATACCCAAAAGATATATATTCATACAACAAGGACATCTATCTGTTCAACTATGTTCTTAGTAGCATTGTTTGTAAAACCCAGAACCTAGAAGCAACCTAGATGCCCCTCAACTGAAGAATGGATAGAGAAAATGTGGTACATTTACACTGTGGAGTACTACTCAACAGAAAAAAAACAATGGAATCTTGAAATTAGCAGGCAAATGGATGGAACTAGAAGAAACCATTCTGAGTGAGGTAACCCAGTCACAAAAAGACAAACATGAGCCTTCATCCAGTAGCTTATGGAAGCAGAAACAGATACCCAAAGCTAAACACTGAACTGAACTCCTGGAATACAGTTTCAGAGAGGAAGGAGTGATGAGCAAGGGGGTCAAGGTCATGATGGTGAAACCCACAGAAACAGCTGACCTGAACAAAGGGAAGCTCATGGACCCCAGACTGATAGCTGGGAAACAAGCATAGGACTGATACAGATTCTCTGAATATGGGTGTCAGTTAGGAGGCCTGGGCAATATAGGGAGCCTCTGGTAGTAGATCAGTATTTACCCCTAGCATATGAATGGACTTTGGGAGCCCATTCCACATAGATGGATATTCTCTCAGCCTAGAGACATGGGGGAGGGCCTAGGCCCTGCTCTAAATGATATGACAGACTTTGAAGATCCTTTATGGAAGGCCTCACCCTCCCTGGGGAGCAGAAAGGGGATGGGATAGGCGGTTAATGGGGGACAGGGGAGGAGGGGAGGGAGAGGGAACTTGGATTTCCACGTAAAACAAGCTTGTTCCTAATTTAAATAAAAAATAGAAAAAAATCCTTTATCCTTCTACTCTCTTGAGAACAAAGAGAAAGCACTATGTTTTGTTATCATTATACAAATAGCACTTATTATGTTAAAATATTATTTAACAACTTTATATCCTTCATATTATTGAACACTGGAAGCCATCTGTGATCCTAGTATTGGTCTCATTCTGCAGAAAAGGAGATTGAGGTTGATGGAAGCTTTAGTATCTTTCATAAAGCCCAGAGTTGTCAGTAGATCTAAATGTAAATCTTTCTGCAAACTATGAATATTTTCTAACTCTCTGATATGCCTTGCTGATCATTGCATCCTTCTGTTAAAAATTTTATACATGCATACATCATTTTATGATAGAGATAATATGGAATCCAATCACAGATTGCCACAGTTACTCATTTTTATTTGTTTTATAATCATTAATCTTTGCCATTGGGTCATATGGTTTACATTTGCTCAATACAACCAGATTTGCAAATAGAAAAAATGAATGCTCATCTGTTTATCTATCCAGACATTATTACAGTCAGTTGTCCTAGACCTTGGCATCTTTTGCAGTCAGTTCAGAAGTTCCATTCAGTACTAGAAGCTTAGGGGGTAGTTGATCTATTTCTCCTAATACACTATAATAAATGAAGAGCATGTTTGTTCTATTTTTTTAGAAATGTTTTTCCTGTTCTGTTTGTGAATATTTTATGCTATATGTTGATCTTGATTTAAAATTCAGTAAATCCAGGCTCATCACTACTTGTAGCTCTATCTTTTTGACAACTTTGAGAACCCAAAAGGAGCTTTAATATTTTTACCTTTGCTCTTTCCTGTCTTTGAAGACATGGCTTTTGAGTCTATGGCAACAGGTGTGTTTCCTCCCAGTCCCTCCTCTCTTGTTTCCCTTTACTGAGATCATTAGCCAAGTCTTACTTATGAAGAAAAGGAACTTCAAAGAAAATGTTCGTGCAGAAAAATAAAAGGGTTAAGGTTCCCAGACTCAAAGCAGAATTTACCAGAAATGAAGATATGTGTAATAATTTCCAAATTGTACTTACGGATACCATTTTATTCTATTGATTGTAAACCGTATTCAGCAAAAGGGATCATGCAGCAGAGATAAGAGGAGATGAAAAATTGAAACAATGCATTGATGGAAGTTTCCTAACTGCAAAAACTGAGAAGGCTGTGCCATCCCTGGGGATGTGTGGGGGGGCATGGATCTGATGCCTGAAACACTGAGAGCTGTGATGGAATCAATGGCAGAGAATCCCGTAATTACTAAATTAGACTGCTCCATTTCTGGATAATGCATGCTGCATTTTGATCCTGATTTAAAATCCAATTAGTTCAGGCCCATCATTTCTGTTAGTTCTAGCTTCTTCTGATGCTTTGAGAACACTGATGTAGCTTACCATTTTCATGTTTGCTCTTTAGTGCCTTTGAAGATGTGGCTTTTTGACTCTATGGCAACAGGTGTATTCCCTCCCACTCTTGCATATTTGGCTGATTACATTCTTGGTTTATCTTCAGATTCTCTTATGTCCTTGAAACCAATGAGACACTACATTGGTGCACACTTGTCTGTTCCAATAAATAATGACAATCCACCATGAAACCTTGGCTTTGAAATCACTGCTTTTTCTTTTTTAATGTTTCGAGTTTTATTTTCTATACTGAACTCATCCTTCCAAAATTCTGTTGTTTTCCTTTGCTGAAATCATTAGCCAAGTTTTACTTATGAAGAAAAGAAACTCCACAATAAATAATAAGATTTTAAGTATCTCAAATAAGAGAGTCAAAAACTTAATCGTGAAAATTTGATCAGTAGTTTTCTGGTGAGAGTGTGTTTGGGAGCAGTACAGGAAGTGTATTAAAATATCTTTAGCTGTTCATATATCTGTGTACAAGTGATTGGGGAAGTATGTAATATTTTCGTGGGAAATGAAATGATGGGATAATTTTATTATAAATATATTGGTCTTTGTTTTTGATTACAGAATTAATTTGTTTTTTTCCTATTTTTGTCTTTTTACTGAATATATGGAGGAAGACTCTTAAACTGTGGTTTAGTACATAATGTAAAAACATGGTCTTCACAGACAAGCAGCAAGATATACCGACTATGGTACAGCAAGAAAGGAGTCAGGCAATATTTCCTCCATGGGCTTACTGAAGAAAACATGAAACATTGATTGAGAGCCACTTGTTAATTCACACCAGGGAACCATGCAGATTACTTAATTTTGAAAATTACAATGTAAACAAAGCCAAAGCCATAAAGGAGTTCAAGGGCCCTACATCAAAATAGTGTTTTGTTCATTGACTTTGACAAGTGTGGTTCATATACTCAAGTGTTACTTATGATCGTATTGCAGTGAATTAGCATCAAGCATTTCATCAAAATAATGAAATCTTAGTGCTGTAATAACTTACAAAGTTCATCATTTTTCTGATAATAGATAATTTAAATGATCTATATGCATTTATAGGGCACTAATGTTCTTTCTCTCTTTCCCTCCCTGCATTCTTCTTTCTCCTTTTATACATAGAGGATTAAAAACAAACTAAATATTTTTCTGCCTTCTCATAAACTCACAGATTGTTAAAAATGGTTATGTGATTAATAGTCCACAAATGCATATATTCTGTCTGCATTCTAAATTCAAAGGCAATTACTACATTAATAGTTGCATAGCAAATACTGTAACAGATTTCTAGATAAAATTGATTCTATGAAGAGTCTAAGTTTCAACCTGGTGTGGTGGCACATGCCTTTAACTCCAGTACTTATGAGGCAGAGGCAGGCAAATCTCTGAGCAGATCTCTGGCTAGCCTGAGAGAGACTCTGTCTCAAAGCATTTTTTTAAAATTAAAAGTACAAGCTTTTTATTTATTTGTCTAATATGAGAGTTAATTTTTAGTTAGAAATATTAATATTTGGACACTGAAAAAATCATTCATAATTTCAAAACTCCTATTAAA
Source organism: Cricetulus griseus (assembly GCF_003668045.3). Taxonomy (NCBI): domain Eukaryota; kingdom Metazoa; phylum Chordata; class Mammalia; order Rodentia; family Cricetidae; genus Cricetulus; species Cricetulus griseus. Next base: position 334,357,733 of record NC_048595.1, on the reverse strand, counting down.
TGAATTTACTCTCTATAAAATTGGTTAATTTTAATTCTTGATTAAGGGCCCACTTTGCTCTTAATTTTGTACACTTCTAGAAAACAGAAAGAGCCTTTTGTTATCATTCTTTTCATCATTACCTAAACTTTATTCTAGTTATGAAAATACTAGAATAAACTGTAAAAATTGCAAAAGCAGTATTGATAATATGGGTGGTGTATATGCCCAAACAGAGAAACCACATGTTTATGTATTCCTATTACATGATATGGCACATTATTAATTATAATATAATTATTATATATAATTATTATAATACAATTGTTATAATTATAATGTAATTATAATTATAATATTAATTATATATCACATTATTAATTCTATTAAAAATCTGAGTTAAAGTTTAATGTGATGGCATATGATTTCAATTTGAGGATATTTGATCACACAGTAATCCCTAAGATTGCATTATTTACTGGAAAAACCCGTTTCTAGTTGCAGTGTGGTTCAGTTCTAGCACACCTTTAATCCAAGAGCTTTCTGCCTGAATATTGTAAAAAGAATTAAATGGAGTCAACCATAGGTTGAGGCAGAGCAAGAAACCAGTTGGTAGGAAAAAAGCAACACAGAGAGTAAGAGAGAATCAGGAGGAAGGCTAGAGAGACACACAGGAAGTGTGTGGGAGGGAGTAGTAGAAGTAGTAGAAGGGAGGGACAATTAAATTTGAGTAGTTTTGTTTGAGATGGCGTAGGAAAAAGCTCACTTTCTGGGATATTGGTGAAGGAGGAAGGTCAGCTGGGTGCTCTCTCTGCCTCTCTGAGGTAGCAGGCTTTAAGCCCAGCATCCGGCTCCCAAGCCTTTAGTGGTAAAATTGAATGATTCAGATTTTGTTACAAATAACATCTCAGCACTCAAGTAACCCTGGTAGGCAGGTCTCTGAACATATCTCAGACCAGTTTCAGCTTTTTGTTTATTAGTCTGTTTCACACTCCATAGCCCCTTTGTGGCAATTGAGGACAAATTTCAGAAGGTATTCTAGGCATCTGACTCAGGACAGCAGGGTTGCATGGCAAGTGGTTTTACCCACTAAGCCTTCTTGATGGTTCTATGTCATTTAATTTTTATTAAATTTATTTTTAATTTCATTTTACATTCTAACCCAAGTTCTCCCCTCTCCCACCCCTCCTCCTGCTCTCCTTCAACTCCTCCCAAACCCAATACCCATCCACTATGAGGCAACAGGATGGTCGAGGGTTAGGGATCGAGAGGGAGAGCAAGGAAAGAGATATCTCAATACAGAGAGCCACTATGGGGTTAGGGAGAAACCTGGTGCTAGGGAAATTCCAAAAAATGTACATAGTTGACCCCAGCTAAGATTCCTATCAATAGTGAAGAGGATGCCTGAAATGGCCTTCTCTTGTAATTAGATTGGTGAATAGCCCAACTATCATCATAAAACCTACATCCAGTAACTGATGGAACCAGATACGGTGACCCACAGCCTGCGCTCCTGGAATTCAGCTGAAGAGCAGGAGGAGGGATCAATTTAATACTTTTTATATTTATTCTTTGAAAATTTATGCGTGCACACAATGTATCCTAATCATATCCCCCTTTCCTTGTCCCCTCCTACTCCGCACAGAAACACCATCCCCCCTCAACTATCCAAATGTCTCCTTTCTTATTTATTTACATCATTATATACAGATGCATGCATGTTTATACGAATGTATGAGAGTGCCCATAGAGTCCATAGAACCAAACCTAGGTTTTTTGGAAGAACATTATGTGTTCTCACTGCTGAGCCATCTCCAATGGCTCTATTTATTCATGTTTTAACCAGTGGAGTGAAATTAGTGCTGCCCACATGCCTTGGGTGTGGGAGAATCCATTTTGGATTAACCTACCAGTGGCCACGTCCCAATAGTAGTGATACTTCCTTGCCCAGTATATCAACTGCCAGTAGCTCCTCACTTAGCAGTGGGACCTCATAAGCTACTCCCTTATCCATGTTAGATATTTGGCTGACTTGATCATGCTGAGGTAGTCTGCAGGTAACCACAAGGTCTTGGAAGAGGAGACAGAAAAATTGTAAGAGCTGGAGGAGGTGGAGGATTCATTCAAAATCCTGTCTTCTGGACATGATGTGGCTATTGAACCTATGAATTCACAGCAGTTGTGGTTACCTTCAGATCTCCACTTTGCAGGAGATAAGTTCATGAAAATGACACTCTTTATAAGTGGCTGTTCAAGTTTCTTGATAATGAGAAATGTGTTTTGAAAGCACTTTATTTTTGTTTTACTAGACCTGAACAAGATGAGGTATGATAGCAAAAGAAGCAATTTTGATTCTCTAGGAATTGCACTGTCTGTGTGTCAACATATATACTGGATACTCAATATCAATATATCTTCTGTGAAAGATAGATATATAAAAACTTACTATGTGCCCAAATTCCTTATCACATAGTGGAATGTGTTTTCTCCTCCTCTAAAGTTTCTTCCTCTTCTTCTTCCTTTTCCTCTTCCTCTTCCTCTTCTTCCTCTTCCTCCTCCTCCTCTTCTTCTCCTTCTCTTCCTCCTTCTCCTCCTCTTCCTTTCTTCTTTTTCCTTTTCCTTCTCTTCTAGAAATTGCTTTACCAGATTTTTCCCTTTCTTTGTTTGGGAAGCAGGTGTTGTTGTGTAGCCCAAGCTGGTCTGGAATTGAAATTCTTCTGTATCAGTCTTCAAAAGTGCTAGGATTAAAGTGTACATCATCCAGTCCAGCATTATGAGATTTTCTTTTTAAGTAAAAGAGAAGATTATCCTATACAATCTCTAATTTATTTTCTTGTGGTCTGGAGAAATTGAAGAATATGAACTTGATTAGAGTTGATTAAATTACTAGAGAATTTCAAATATTTTTTTTACCTATGAACCTTTTTATTTTTCTCCATTTTTATTTAAATTAGAAACAAGATTATTTTACATGTCAATCCCAGTTCCCTCTGCCTCCCCTCCTCCCCTGTCCCCTCAACTAACACCCTACCTATTCCATACCCTTTCTGCTCCCCAAGAATGGTGAGGCCTTCCATAAGGAAGTCTTCAGTGTCTGTCATATCCTTTGGGATAGGGCCTAGGCCCTCCCCCGTGTGTCTAGGCTCAGGGAGTATCTAGAATGGGCTTGAAATAATTTTATAAGGAGGAAATTATTCTATTTTATCTTAGCAATTTTAAATAAATTACATTAGGAATAAAGCAAATGTTTGTTCATAACAGCAGAATCATACGATTAGGCTCTTCTTTATAGGAAGCCACAAACATGTGCATATTACATATGTTATTGATGGTGAGTACCATATTCCCCAAAAGTAATTTCTATTTTTCTGTTATGGAAATAATGGAATGTGTTTTTCATCTTGATGAGTTTTTTCCTCAAATATGTGAAAAATGTTTCAAATTATTTTATTCAAACAATTGCAAGAACATAAACTCTTTACTTGAATTGAAAAAGGAATTAAACCATGACTTAGCTTATTTACTAAAACAAAAGAAATCAAAGCATCGACCCATCTTGGTCTTCTCAACTGCTGGAACGAAACATTCCAGGCTATGTAATTTACAAACAATAGGAATCTGTTTCTCACAGTTTTAGAAGCTGAGAACTTGGAAGGTCCAAGTGCTAGCAAATTTGGTGTCTGGTGAAGGCTGCTTTTTCTTGCTTTTCCTCACAGGATAATATTCTCACATGGCAGGACAGCAAAAGGGCACAAAAGGGCCTGGATGCTCCCCTCAATGTAATACCTGTACTAATTCCACTCATGAGGGAGAGCATGCATGGTCTAGTATTTTCCCAAAAGGCCTTACCTTTAAATAGTGTATTGAGTCACTTCCAAAACTGGGGCCTTACATATAAATTCCAGAAGTAAACATGACCAGCAAATTTCTGTTATTGTTAGCAATGGAGATTGCTCCTGGTGCTGCTTCTGATGCTGAAGAGCCACATTCTGTGTTACTGATGCTCTTTTGAAGTTCTCTTCCTTAAAGCTTTGATTGTAGGCAGAGCTTTGTCAATAAAGGCACGGTGATTATCAAGGGGCACACTGCATTGCCCTCTGTGGTATCAACTGTTTGGGGACATTGTGAACATGTGGATTGAGTTTATGAAGTTGTGTTATAGTATCTCTGATGCAAAACAACAGACTTTGTCTTCAATTTGTTTCATTTTTCTTTTTGCGTTCTGGAAAAGACTTTTTTTTTTTAAATACAACCCAGGCTGTCCTAGAACCTCAGATACAGAATTAAGTGGCCCTGACTCCCTTAGTGTTAGGATCATAAGCATATGGCACAGTACCTAGCTCACTTCTTAACATGTCTGCAATTAATGTAATACTTACTATTTCTTTGTTTTATACTGTTTTTTCTTTTGAGTAGTGATTAGACATAAGGACATTTGCTTATAATTTAATAGTTTTTCCCCTCAGGAAATCACTCATGTATCAAATAACAATTCAAGTATTTTTTCTTTTAAATTTCTTTTAAAAATCTTCTATTTATATTGCATAAAGGTTGGCCTAGAATATATTTGAGATCCTTTATGAAGATTCCATACTTACAAAGAAAGTGAATCAGATGTCATTCATTACTGGCCCAAGTCAGCTCCAGAAAGTGCATAAATAGACACTTCTGGGTTATTTTAACCATAATAAATGCACAGAATATTGCTAGGTTCTCCCAGAGGGTCACACAGATAGGAAATGGCTCTGAAAAAGGAAAGTGTTAGTCTTTGGGGATTCGACTCCTGAATCTGTCAGAAAGTTCGACATATCTCAGCTGACAATGACACTTCATTTAAACTTTCAAAAAGGAGAATCCTTTTCCTGGATTAAAATTCCATTATCTCTCTACATAGAGATGTACAAATATACAAACATGCAGGCATATGTATCCATAGCACAGGAATCAAGGAGGACCTATGCAGTAAACCAGGGATGTGTGCACAGTTTGCCACAATAAGATCTGTAGAAGTACGTAAAGGAAATTTTTAATTCTCACAACATTGCAATGGTATTTGAACTTTAGTAATCTGGCTGCTGTGAAGATTCTCAAATTTAGTTTGGGATGTGTCTTTTATTATTATCATGGTAGTTGTGAAGTTTGAATATGTATCATGGTGTTTGAATATGTAGCAAACATTGTATAAATGAAGCAAGAAGCATGGAGATATTGATAATTTTACCACAAAGAAGTTAATGTATACATTTCAGCTTTTAAATTAGGTCCTTATTGGGAGTCCAGCCCAAGCTACCAAAAGTCACCTTGGGTAGTTTTTTTTTCAATTAAGGGTCATTCCTCAGTTCTGTGAATGCAGATTTAATGGGAGTGCCATTTTCCTTCAGAGTGTGGGAAAACACATTTCAGTTTTGAAATTTTCTCAAGCTCATGTTACTTCCAACAACTTTTATCTTCTATAGTCCAAGGAGGAAAAGAGAACACTGTGCCAGCTTGACGAAGATTGCTCTAACTAAGGTCTCTTACATACTGGTAACTGTGTACCTATACATAAGAAATCCTAATAAAATATTAGCCAAGTTAGGTAGGCACTATGCTTTGATTATCCATTCATCTATTGGTGGACTTCTAGGTTGGTTCTAGTTCCCTGCTAAAGTTAACACATCAGTAGTGAACATTGATGACCAGATAGCTCTTCAGTAAGACATTCAGTCCTTTCTATATTCCCAAGGTGGTATAGCTGAGTCATATGGTGGGCTTGAAAAATCTCCATACTGATTTCTAACTAGTTTGTAGTTCTACTGACAGTGAAGAGGGATTCCCCCTTCCTCACATCCTCTCCAGTATTAGTTGTCACATACAAGCTAATTCCTGTTTAAGAAATACATATAGGGGCTAGAGAGATGGCTCAATGGTTTAGAGCACCGGCTGCTCTTCTAGATGACCTGGCTTCAATTCACAGCACCCACATGGCAGCTCACTACCATCTGTAACTCCAGTTCCAGGGGATATGATGTCAATGTGCACCAATGCATATACAATGAACTTAAATAAATTATTTTTAAAAATAAACACATTCAAAGCTAACGAAACTTGCCACCATTCTAAAGCATACATATATAAAAGCAAAAAACAAATTTGTCAAGAATTTAGATAAAAACATATTTACACCAATTCCTGTGTGTGTGTGTGCCACCTACAACTATGTTTTCAATGTTAGAGGGCAAGGAAAAAAGTAAACGTGTGATGCAATATGCTGTGGGGGAAATTTGGTTGCATTGGTCAAGGTTGTTAGTGAAGGAGTGTGGACTAAATATAGAGTGGCAGAGGACATTTTATGTAAACCCTAGAGGCAAGTTCTGGGAAAAAAAAAAACAACCAAGGGCTGGTAGATTTAAAAATGGCCTCAATTATCCAGCACTTGGATGATCTTCAAATAAAAATCAGAGAAATGTATGAAAGAATAATGTATTGGAGAAATCTACTTTAGTGTTTAAAGAGATCTTAAAAAAATCTCAAAGGCACAGATTACAGTTATAATTAGGGATAATGTTTCACTTCATTTTAAAAATGAGTCATCAGAAAGAGAGTGGGAAAATCATGTCACCTGCACCTGCTGGGTTGTCTCATCATCGCAGGAACTGGGACTTCAAAGGAAACGGCGGGAGTCTCCCAACATGCCCATTTGGTTTCACTCAGTTATTGTTTAAGATTTGTACCCAACACACAAATAGTTAATTAATATTTGTTCATCCTTCCCATACATCAACCCATAACACAGTGTCGAGCTGATAATTGCTAAAACAATTGATGCATGCACATTTCACTCAGTGTAAGAAATGGTGTACATATTTTTGTGCTTGTGAGTATTTATCACTCTGTGGAGTGTCATTTTATTTGGTTTCCTTTGTTCTGTTGATTGAAATGACTAGGAACACACAGGTCTGGAAGGATACACAAGGGCTGTATGGAACACGACTTTACCAATTATTGGCACGCGTGGCTTTGATCATCTGCTGGCTTGCAGCTTTTCTGTAGTCAAAACCTTTTTACATCCTTGTGGCAATCAGTGCAGCACACTTGTATTACTTCTAAATGTGTTCACATCGCAGGTGAAGTACCAACAACCACAGAAGGTGTATCATACAGCTGTCCTTTATGTGCTCTCGTCATTAGGCTTTGACATTAGGTTTGGATGACTAGAAAGTGTCCTCTTTCCTGTTAGGTTTGAAATTGGTAAGATGTCATGTCTCTTCCCTTAGACTTGGAAGAGTGGTATCCATCTGTGGGAAAGCCAGAGGACAGCTTAGTAGTGTTGACATGTAGTACAACTTTATGTTCCTCATAAAACATTTTGTTAAATTTACTGTTTGCTTTCATTCGTTTTGCACAGAAATCCATCCTTTTTTTGCAGAGTTAAACATTTATTTTTACTATTTCATTTTATGTCAATTAACATCTTCACTTTCAGTTTTACTTTGGTGTAATTTTCCTTTGCTCCATTTTACTTGTAGTCAATCTTTATTTTAATTTCAATTACAGTTCCAACAGTAGACTTCTGGATTTTCATATTTTTCTTGAATAAATTTCTTGAAACTTAATAATTGATGTCATTTTCTGCAAACAAACCTGTTGTTCATATTTTGGGGGGGTGTGTTGTTTTTTTTTTCAAGACAGGGTTTCTTTGTGGCTTTTTCACTATGGTTTGGCTTTTCTTATTGTTGTATTGAAGGCTTAAGTTTTATTTGCACAGAAATGTAATAATGTGAATTTTCTCTGAAGATTATGTGACTTTACCCCTTGAGTTCTAGCTGATAAAGATTTCCTCTGTTGTAATTTTGTAAAGATTCCATGTTTTGCTTGAACTTTTTTCTGAGGAGATGATGAAGATGGTCCTTGTCTTCATTTCTTCCTGTTACCAGCTTAATTCAAGTTTCTTACTTTTCAAAAGTCCGTGTACTTTTTCAGGTCTTTAGCTAGTAAGCACTTCTTAAAAGAAGCAATTTAAACCTAATTTCACAGTTCAGTTTCTTAAATATTAACCCAGTAACACTTATATTCAAACATTATAAATATACTTATGGTGATATATTATTTATGATCTAATAAGCTTGCCTGGAGATCAAAATGCAAAGCTAGCCACAACCACAGAACGTGGGCAGTGGTGGCACACACATTTAATCCCAGGACTCAGGAGACATAGGCAAATGTAGCTCTGTGAGTTCAAGGTCACCCTAGGTTACATGAGTTTGAATCAGTCTTTTAGAAACAGAGCTCACACCTTTGATCCCAACACTATAGAGAATATAAGGCGCTCAGTGAGGTCTCAAGAGCAGTCTGAGATTTGGTGAAGAGCAGTGAACTCTGGAGATGCAATCTGAGGTTTGGTGGATCACCCCTTCAGTCTGAGCATTGGTAAACGTGAGAACTTTCTGGTGACTGGCTGCTTTGCTTCTCTGATCTTCATCTTAAACCCCAATACCTGTCTCTGGGCTTTTATTATTCGTGCTACATATATTCAGAGCCTAAGCCTATGTCTTTGTAATTCATTGGCCAGTTGTTCTACTTCAGAGTTAGAATGTTTTGATAAAATTATACATTCAGTACATATGAAGTATTATGTTTCATTGCTTCTAACAGACACATTTTTGACAGCAAGGCAGACCATCTGAAATCATGAAACATAGCATAAGGGTAGAATTTTGTAGGTCTGGTGACACAGGCCTACATTTCCAGCTATTAAGGTGTGTGAGTCAAGAGGTTGTAATTCGAGGACAGTTTGCATTGGAGAGTTGTTCAAGTCCAGCCCTGGCCGTTTACTGAAACCCTGTTTGGAAATGTAAAAATGGACTGGATACATTTCAGTAGTAGAGTACTTGTCTATTTGCATGCTTGAAGCACAGGTTCAGTCTCTAATTTCATACACATATACATACATACATGCACACAGGCATGCATGTTTATACATGCTCACACACATACACACAGAGATAGACAGAGAGAGAGATTGTAAAATTTCTTGATAATGAGTCAACTGTGATATGTATTTTCACTAATGGAATTTTAGCTGAGATAAAAATGTCATTAGCAATATCAGAGAAGATGTATTATGAAACAATCTTATGTTAAAATTTACCTTATTTCTCTAGTAAAAAAAAATCAATTGTTTCATTATTTGTTTACTCCTAACAATGGGCTTTGATTTTGCTGAGAAATTTCACTACTTGCAATTATGTACTGATGATATAGCTTGATTAAACTACTTCTGAACGGTTAGAAGCAGCTTAGGAAGTATGCCATTCTTGGAAGAACCTAATCCTGGGAGTCAAGGTGTATTAGTATGATTTTAACAGGTTTTTAATCCAATGGCCCATTTTCCTGAATGTGAGATTTTAAGATGGAGCTAAGTAACTCATCCATCCTAGTGCATACCTCCACTGTTTTTGAAACCAAAATGACTTCATTCCTGTTTTACACAGTAGGCTATAGATGGATTAGAAGGTAAAGTTCAAATTTGCACCTGCTGTTTTAGCCTGTCCCTTCTTTTTCAGCTTCTCCAATAATTTGGATTTAGGAAGGAAATGCATGCAAGGTAAATATCCTCATATCGGGGAAAGCATTTTCTTTTTCAAGTTTGGAGGATCCCTAAGAAGAGAGAGCATTGTCTTCTAAACCATCATCAGCTCATTGTAGCACTGTGGGCACACTACCCACTCTTCAACCAGTTCTCTTACTTTAAACTCTTTTTTTTTCCTTCACAGATAGGAATTACCAGTGCACATACCTCTTATTCATGACAACTTTATAAAGTGCAGTGGCTCACAGAAAGAATGACATAAACCAGAATTAGGCCATGTGTAAAGTAGACACTAGAGCAAAAAACATACCAGAAGGTTTCAGCAACAATGACTAAACCCTAGTAATCCCTGTTGGAACTGCAAAATCCTCTCTGCCAGCCACCACTCTTCAAAACTTAGTTGCTTCACAGGGGATGAGAAGGTTTTACCATGATAGGAAGTTATTAATTCTGAAATATTTATTACTCAATTTCATTTCAAAGGTTTCTCTGTTGAGTGTTCAGTTATTGGTTTGATGGCATCTCTTTATTGTGTTAACAGATTCCTTTCCATAAACAACAATGGATCTTTGTTACAAGAACATCTGTTACACTGAAGAATTTCGGGACAACATAGGCCCATTGCAGAAGCCATTCACAGATGTGTGTCTCTCGTTTCCAATTAGTGACTCTGGTTACACGTCTACAGGATACAAATCACTAGGACAGGTAGACAGCTAGGTGACCAAAATATAAGTACCCAAATGAACAGAGCACAAGGCAGAATCAGAAACATGCACTGCAGGTAACTTGACAGCCCATAGCCTTGTCTGAAGGAGTTCCCTTGAAAAGGAGACATTCCTGTGACATATGCAGCAGACACCATTGATGTTGTTTTCAGATTCCCACAGATGATTATTTTCTCCTGTGTTGCTCTTCAGTTTCTGTGTTTATAAGTGTGTGTAAGCTCTGAAGCCCCGTGATCACTGTCCTTTTGCTTGATTCTTCAACAGTGACAGCGGAGGATAAGCAACGGCTTGAAATAGAAACCTGTTCTGTAGATGCACCTCCTATTTCCAATTCCTGTGGGGCTTCCTAAAACCACACAATTGCTCCTTTCGTCCCCTCCCTGTGCTGCTGCTCCCACAGTCTCATGAGTTTCTGCTGGGAACAAAGATCTTTGTTGATCTTTCCTATAGGAGGTCTTATCTGAATTTCTCATCCTGCAGAAACTGAGGTCACAGGAAAGCCATAATGCGTGTCAGGTATGGACAAGAGAACGGTATCTAAGGGGATGATACTGGAGGCTCATGCAGAGAGAAATGACCTAAGAAAATTTTGCTTAGGATGTGGATGATACTTAATTATCCAAATTTATTGCTTCTACAATATTTAGAAAAACAGCCATTTTATTACTAAGGTTTCTTTTTCTAACTTGGAAGGTTGGTGTTTAAAAAATGGCTTTGATAAAGTAACTTATGAATGTTGTTCCAACTACAGAGTGGAAAATATATGCTGCTTTACCAAGCAGCTTTCTATAAGGCAAAGAAAATGTTAAGAATGCCAGATTGTGAGACATGGATGAGAATGTAAGTTGTGTATATTCTAGTATTTCTGTTTGACAAAATTGTGAGCTTCTGTGACAGCAAATGCAATGTATTCTGTCTGCTGAAGTCACTTTACAGAATTTGAATTTAGAATCATTATAAGTTGGTAGGCTGAGAAGAAATTACCTGCAGAGTAAAAAAGGCCTGAAAAAAATGTTCATATCTGACAGATACCTTGCGTGTGTATCTCTCTCATTTTTTTTTCCTTTTTGTTTCGGCACTTCAAACAATTGCAGACAAAGCTCTAAGATCTTGTTAGCAATGATGAACTTCAAGTTTTGGATCCATTGCAGGAACATTTTCCTTGGAGCTTTCTCTTTGTGATTTAAACTAGCAGAGAATTAGTTCTTTAGAGCTAAAAACATGATTTACTGTGGCTCTAACCCACCCCTCATCAAAGAATCTTCCTTTTGCAACAGATGGAGACTATTATAGAAATCCACAACTGGTCAAAATTTAGAAAGCAAATGACTGTTTTCCTTAGTGTTCGGCATTGTCATTCAGGAATAATTCCCACATCTAAGGAGATCTGCTCAGCTAAGTCCCTATTCCACTACCTATGGGGTTCCAGAGACTTTCATTTTTCTTTTTGGAGACATAGTCTCATGTAGTCCAGGTCATTTGTTTTTTTTTCATTTGAATAAGGAGACTGTACAGACAGTGGACACTTGACACAGAAAGATCAAAACAACTTCCACCCTTACACTACTGCCTGGTGTTATTTAAAGTCGGCCTCAGCAAGCACTATCACAGGAGCCTATGCTGTACATGGCATTAACCAATGCTAGTGCAGAACCAAACCTCTCATTTCCAAGAAATATTCCTTGGATATAGAATCATTTTTTTTGCAAAATAATATTTTGGCGAGTCAAGTGTGAACAAATAAGAAACACATGCTTTCAGTTTCCTGGGGAGTAATGATTGCTTTAAAATTAACCTAACTCTGCCAGGTGGACTTTAAATTTTATTAAGTCTCACACATTGGGCAAATATTTCAAGACGTAGGATTCAGTGGGCATCTGGATTCATCTAGTCCTCATATAAATCAGATAATGCCAACACGTGTTGAGTTGTGTGACTTTGATGTCCTTTCAGAGCAAATTGGATTCTCAGGACCTAACCTGCCCTCACAAATGGAGGTTCAGTGTGTGCATGCAGTTTCCACCTCATCACTAACTTTTTTGATTAACTCAAGGGAATATGGATGAATATTTGGTATGACAGTTTGAAAAAAGTGTCCTGGCAAAAGATTCTTCATGTTTAAAAATTGATAGTTATGGTTTTTTGCATGTAATTTATTTATTTTTAATTGCATTTTACATTCTAACCAAAGTTCTCCCTCCCACTCCTCCTTCTGCACTCCCTTGCCTCCCCCCAGCACACCCCTCTATCCACTCCATGGGGAGTCAACAAAGTCTGGCACATTAAGTTGGGGCATAATCAAGTCCCTCCCCATTTTGTTAAGGCTGAACATGGCATCCCACTATAGGAAATGAGCTACAACATGCTAGCTCATGTACCAAGGATAGATCCTGGTTCTACTGCCAGGGGCTCCTCAGATAGCCCAAGCTTTATAATTCTCTCCCACACATGGATGGCCTAGCTCAGCCTCATGGAGGTTCTACAGATTTCGGCCCAGAGTTTATGAGTTTCCACCAGCTTGGTTCAGCTGTCTCTGTAGATTTCCCTATCATGACCTTGACTTCCCTTGCTCATGCATTCTTCAAGAGACTTTTCTAATTGAAGGCTAACTTTTAGCAAAGTGTTCTCATTTGAGAAATTAGATATTGGATTTTTGTCAACAGTCCAAAGTGGTTAAAATTCCTAATCACATGACAAGATGTAGCTTTCATGCCCAGAAGACAAACCCTGATCTTACTCATCCAGACTAGAAAGAAAAGGGAAAAGACAATCTTTTTAAATATAAATTTCATTTAAATTGGAAGCAATCTTATTTTAATTTTCAATCCCAGTTCCTTCTCTCTCCTATCTTCCCATGCCCCCCAAGTACTCTCCATCCAATTTCCCATCCACTCCTCAGTGATCATCAAAATCTGTCAAGTCATTTGGGGAAGGGTCTAAGCCCTCTCCTATGTATCTAGGCTAAGAGAGTATCCCTCCAAGGGAAATGGGCTCCCGAAGTCCTTTTGTGCACTAGGGATACATCCTGGTTTCACTGCCCGAGGCCCCATAGACTGCCCAGTGCTCCTTGCTGACACCCACATCCAGGGCACCTGGTTTGGTACTATGTTGGTTTCCCAGATGTCAGACTGGGGTCCATGAGTTTCCACTTGCTCAGTTCAGCTGTTTCTGTGGGTTTTCCCAGTGTGGTCTTGACCCCTTTATTTGTCACTTTTAACCAATGAAATAAAATATCTTTTGAAATTTTAGCTTAGATTGAAATATTTATGTCAAATAACACAAAACCAATACTATTGTGAAGAATGTCCCCAAGCTTACCTTGATGATAGCTGTTGGCATTGTGTGAGGCTTACTTTACTGACATGCAACATGAAACTTTTTCGTCAATTTTACTTTTTCTTATATGATTATTATGTATGTTTCATGTCAGTCTTTGGTCTCTTTCATCGACTTGTTTGCCATAACCTTTTCATTTTGGTAGGAGAAGAAGTTATACTGAAGAAGTCAGTCGTTACACATTATTAGTGCTAGGAGTACTAGATTTAATTCACCATGGCCAGATTATATCTTTTCCTCATTTATATCAAAGAATTATTAAAAGTAATACTAGTAATACTTCTAGAAATACTAGTAATACTAGTAATTCTTCTAGTAATACTCACCATTTCTTTGTATCTTAATGGGACCTAGAGGTTGTTCATCTCAAAGTCATCTAACATCCCTTATGTCAAGGGAACTTTCAGAATGTGTTAGCCCATTTTTTTTGTTTAACAGACATTTATTACTTTAGTTGAATAACTTCTATACACAATGTTTTGTTTTGTTGAATAGAAAAGAATTGTAAGTCTCAAGACTGAGTCCAGTATTTTCTGGAAAATAAAAAATCATCCTCTAAAAATCTGAAGAGAAACATTTAGTCTAAAAGCATCAATTAGATTTTTCTTATCGGGCCTGCTAGCTCAAATCTGTGACAAAGGCAATACCATCTACTTCTTCCACAGTCAAGTGTACTGTGGTAAACTAGTCCAAGGCATGGCAAAAACAAAAACAAAAACAAACAAACAAAAAAACCCAAACAACAACAAAAAATGTGGTGGTATGCCTTTGTGAAATATCAATAACTTTCATTAATATACCAGGGATAAGTAACTTCAGACACTACGTAAGACTGTAAACAAAGAAGTCATACTGCCAACTAACTTTTACCCCCTAGGGTTGATCTTTAAATTCACAACCATCTTTGCTATGTGGCTAGAAACTTAATGACTGCATACTAACTTGATCACTTTTTAAAGTATGCCCAAGTGCAAACCCACCACACCAACCTTAATTATTCCCCATCCCATCCAATGTTCAATCTCCAACAACCTCAAAATATACAGGTGTCAACAGATTATCGGGCATCAAACCCATACTCCAGAGATCCGACACAACAGGAAACTTCTTCCAATTTCACCTGGTTCTGAAAATGGGACACTGGATTCAATTTCCAAAATGTGGGTTGTGGTTAATCTCCTTTCTATGCACACTCACAAAACAGGTTGAAAGCTTCTCTTCCTACAGTTTCTAAGCAAAATCCAACTCTAAAGTTTGTATTCAAACTGCTAAGCAAACAGCCACTTCAATCAACCAAAAGATTGCATAATCCCAACAAAGCTGTAGGTTCTATCACATGCACCAAACAATCTACACGGCAGCCCTAGGACTCCTTTTATGGGATTCTACACTTTGTATACCACATGGTGTAAACATCATACACTTAACTTCCTAAGCTGATAACGTAGACAGAAAGTTCATCAGAAACAAGAGACACCATCACTTGTAGTCAAACATTATTGCACTTTACCCGCTACAATTCCACAAAGCATTCATGACAATCTGCAGACTAGTTTTGACAAATAACACTTTTAAGCAGACATGACAGTCCTAAATTGTTTATTGGGTATGAATTTTACAAACATCACATATATTAGCAGTAACGGTGGAGCTGCAGAGTATTGCGCCTTCTCCAGGCTGCACGGCAAGAGCCACCAATAGTGTGGTGGATCTTGGGGCCCTTTTCAAGGCCACGGCTCTTGCAGCTAGCAGATGCCAGCCCCTGCATCTCTCTGTGCTTGTGGACTGGTTTGGTAATCCACTGGGAGTCAGGGTTCCTTCTGATAGCTTTACGCAATGGATCAATGAGGATAATCTCAAAAAACTTTTATGTGGAATCTTCGTCAACCCAGTAAGAATTCAGGACTCTAAAGCTCCACAATGATGTTCAGCTCTCTCCTCAGCAACAGACTGAAGGCTTCTGGCAAACTTTAGCTGGTTAACACCGTGATGGAAAGGCTTGCGGTTAAGTTGCACCCTTAGGAACTGGGCGTTTGCAGCCACCACGGCGGACATGAATCCTGTACATGACATAACCTTGGTTGGCCTTGTACCCCAGCCTTCACTCTTTATCAGACCAGGAGAGGAGGGGAGCCCTGTGCAACGCAGAAAGCTGGCGGTATTGCCAGCAATGGACCCTCAGTAGAAAACGCATCACGTAGGATTGCTTCTTCCTCCATAGCTCCTGATGGCTGCTGCCAGAGAAAAGGAAGAATCCTTTCTCCCACCGTTAGCTTATTTTTATACAATGACAACTTGGTTCTAGATGATCACATCAGTTTCAGTTTGCTTTTGTCTTTTGATTAATTTTCTCTTAAACTAGAAATCCATTGGACAAAGGCATGGAGAATAATGATTAAAAAGAAACAAACACAGAGACTGCTGGAAATCTTCAAACTGAACTGGTTACTGGCCTTGAGATGAATTCTTCAAATGAAAAAGTAAAGATATTTCTGTGAATTGATTAGAAAGAAGTTCTCGTGTTTCCATCAGATTGATTTTCCTATTCCTTATCATAAATTGTATACAGGGGATATCTGAAAAGTTCATAGGAACAAAAAATATAACAAAAATCTTTGAATTGTTCATATTGCTATTGCAACTCTATGGTATAAATATTATTTGGTGGTTATCAGATAATAATTATTAACTGTCTCTGACCCTATGATGCAAATAGTAGAGATACAAATATGCACCAGCATTTGTACAATGTTACTTGTATGCATATTTTCAGGAATGACTATTTGGTAATTGGATAACAAATTACTGTGCTCTTCCCTGGGGAAGACTATTTCTACTGCTCTCAGCATTATCTAGTTTCCAGTAGTTCTTTGTATTTGGTTGAAGTCTTATGAGCTTTTCTCCTTCTTTTATCTATGTAATAAACAAAGTATTGATAGGCCTAAAATAGATACTATTGCAATTCCAAAACCTCTTGCTTAGCATCCCTATTCTTATGCCCTCATACATTTTGCACCAAGATTCTTTCTTTCACTCAAGGGAGCTATTTTCCAATTCTACAAAGCCCATGGAAAGACATGAGCCAAAGTCAAATTCAGTCTGAAGGCTATGATGAAGCTGAGCATCGGTATTGTTAAGTACTGCATCTGATTCCATGAGAAAAAAGTCCAAATTGATATTTAATCATCTGACAGTTGTGCCAAGAGCACACAGCTACACAAGGAACACTTGTAGATCGCACAGCAATATTTACAGAGAGATACATACTCGATCAGCATTTCTATGTTTTGTGTATCTGCTTTTAAGAAAAGATGTTGAATAGGCTGTTTGATACGTTAGATGAATGCAGCTGTTTAGATATTTGTTTTGTCTGCTATTGAATTTTTCATTAAAAATATGTGGTTAACAGAAGCCAGCCTAATTTGCATGTGTGTGTTTCTGATTTGTTCACCGCTATGCCTCCCGTCTCCTACATCTTAATCACACCCAGGCACCCGCCCTATTGCATTACCAGAAGGGAAGTGATGGGCATCCTTTGACTCTCTTCATGACCCCCTGATAATCCTGTTTCACACACAGGCTCCCTGCTGGAGGAAACACAAAAGCTGCCACTGTAGTTCTTTACTTCCAGTCGATATTCTGACAGACTTGATCTAGCAAATTAGTATGCTGTGCTAGGGGCATGACAAAAGACCCTTTTGACACACTCTGAATCAATACCAAGGCCGACAGAGAGCCATTTCACCGCAGTTCTGTTATTTTTTCCCCTTTTGATGACCCTTTCCTTTTTCCTCCTGCTTGTATGATCTTGTCAGATTTTAAAACATAATGTTGGAAAAGTCATCCTGCGCACATGTGTACATGGGTGCATATGAATACACACACACACACACACACACACACACACACTCATGCAGACATTATGCATGGCATACCAGAATTATTAAAGAAAATGTAACAGAAACAAAGATGCAAAGAAATATTCTATTCAAATATCTTTAAAAATTATCCTTAGTTTTCTAGGAAAATAATAATATATTTTAAGTAGCTATATATGCTTGTAAATATAGTTTACTTAGGCCTGGATAATTTTCATTGCATATTATTCTTGGTTATTTATAGATTATAAGTTACAAAATATGTTAAAAATGAAATGTATGGTTTCAAGAGTATTTTATTTTTCCATTTGCTCATTAGTTATTTTAACCAGTGCTTCCAAATATAGCATGCTGAAAAGTCAAATGTATCTCTGAGTTTAAGATCATCACAGAGCAAATTTCCAATAATTACAAAGAAAAAACGACATTAACAATAATATATAAATTCTCCCTTTATCTCAATAAAATTTTATATCACCATGCCCTTTGGGAAAAGATAATCTCGTTTCATAGTATTCTTTTTGTATGAAGCAAAAAATACCATATCTTTCCCCCCATATTTGATATTACTTCCCCAAATGTCTTATTTTTGAAATAAAAACATTTATCAAAATATTGACTGTCTATTAACTTCAATGTACAAGATCACTTGGTACATATAGATGTCAGAACTTCATTTTTATATGAAAGGCATAATTATGTATGTTATAGTTACCAATTTACCCAAGTGGTGTTTTAAGCCCAGAGATGGAAGAGGCAACTGTTGACATCAAAAGTGCTATCACAGTGTCTCTATTGTAAGCATGAAACATGGGAAAGTACTTGAAGACATTACTCAAAGATGAATTAGTGAACAAACCAGCTATCTTACCAAAGAAAGTAAAACCTTGGAAGTTTTCCCAGGTGTAGAAGCCCTCTACCTCCACAGGCAACAAAACCCTCTTCTGACAAAGGTGAACTGTTGCTTTCTAGTGTTTACCTGGGAGCATCACACAGGATGCTTGACACTTCATCACTTTCAAACACAGAAACCTTATTACCTTGAATACAACAGCTCCATAGACTCAAATTAAACATAAAACCACTTGTGTTAATCCTTTCTAGAACTTAGTGGCAAAGTCATCTAAAGCAACTCCAACTCCTTTCATTTTTCTTAAATGAAACAATACTAGAATCAAAAATGGTCTCCAAGTCACAGCTAGCTTGTGAATACTTTCTGTTCTTCAGATTTACTGTGGAACTATTAGGAAAGACTGATTCATAAGTGTCTACATACTTGGCATATACCTGGATGGTACAAGATAAATCACATTGTAAGGTGCTCAATCATACAAGTTCATCATGAAGCTTACATATGCAGGGTCATAAAATTCCACAAATATATTTTCACAGAGAAAACCATTTTAAATAATTTTCTATAAAACTGAAGCTGTGCAGATCTAAGAGGACATACATCTGCATGAGAATATATTATTATTTCACTTTGATTATTAATTAAAACACAGAATTACAATGATAAGTAAAATTACTGACCCAATATGCTTTCTAAAATACAAATATTTTAATTTGTGTAGTGTTTGGTTCAAGAATATTCATGATTGAAAGATTAATAGTGTGAAATTCTGTGACTTTTTATGTTTGTCTCTCTTTCTCACACACACATACACACCTAGACACACACACACACACACACACACACACACACACACACACACACACAATACAAATACAGACAGTGACTGTTCTGCAGAAGGGGAGATGATGAGATTCCCTTCTAGATAGCACAAAGGTTTGACTGGAATCCAGTTGCTTGAAAGAGGACAGTCTGACAACATAGAGTGATGGTCAGAAGGGAAGGATGTATATGTAAGTGTAATCCAGTGGAAATCCCCATCACGATCATCAAAGATTACTGTAGTTCATTTTTCTCCCTTAAGCACTAGGCTTTTTTTCAGTATTTTTTTCTGTTTTTTTTTAAGAAACAATCTTATTTTACATATCAATCCCCCCAGTTCCCTCTCCCTCCCATACCTCCCACTGACCCCTCAATCCAACCCCACCCATTCCCCAAGTATAGCTAGGCCTTCCATGGGGGATCATCAAAGTCTGTCACATCATTTGGGGGAGGGCCTCGGGCCTCCTCTCTGTATCTGAGCTGAAATAGTATCCCTCCATAGGGAATGGGCTCCCAAAGTCCATTTGTGTACTAGAGATAAATACTGGTTCCACTGTCAGAGGTCCCATAGACTTCTCAGGCCTCGTAACTGTCATCCACATTCAGAGGTCTTGGTTCAGTCCAATGCTGGATCCCCAGCTTTACTACTAGAGTCCCTGTGCTCTCATTAGGTCAGGTCAGCTGTTTCTGTAGTTTTTTCCAGCATGGTCTTGACTCCTTGGCTCATCCCTCCTCCTATCCTAGAAGTATGGCTCAGTGTTTAGCTGTGGTTGCCTGTTTCTGCTTCCATCAGCTACTAGATGAAGGCTCTAGGATGGCAATTAAGGTAATCATCAATCTCATTATAGAGGAAGGTTATCAAAGGTAACCTCTCCACTACTGTCTAGATTCTTAGATGGGGTCATCTTTGTGGATCTCTGAACATTTCCCAAGTGTCAGATTTCTCTTTAAACCTATACTGGCTCCCTCTATTAAGGTATCTCCTTTCTTGCTCTCCTCTATTCCTCCCCTGACTCAGTCTTCCTGATCCCTCTTGTTCTCCTTACCCCCTTCTTCTCCCCTTCTCTTTTTCCTACCTCCCTCTCCTCTCCCCACCTGCTCCCAATTTGCTCAGGAGTTCTTGTTCCTTTCCCCTTCTTCGGGGGACCATGTATTTCTCTCTTTGGGTCCTCCTTGTTTCTCTGGAAAATGATAATCAGTCTACAAGATACAGCAATTCCAGTCTTGAACATATACCCAAAGGATGCACATTCATACAACAAGGACATATGTTCAGCTCTGTTCATAGCATCATTGTTTGTAAGAGCCAGAACCTGAAAACAACATAGTTGCCCCTCAACCGAAGAATGGATGGAGACAATGTGGTACTTTTACACAATGGAGTACTACTCAGGGGGAAAAAATGAAATCTTGAAATTCGCAGGCAAATGGATAGAACTAGAAGAAACCATCCTGAGTGAGGTAACCCAGTCACAGAAAGACAAACATGGTATGTACTCTCTCATATATGGATATTAGACATAGAGCAAAGCACTTCCAGCTTACAATTCAGTGTTTCTCTTTAGTACTTATATTTACTCTATTTTTGGAACAGATATTTGTGAGACAATGCCATGTCCTTTTTAATTATTTATGAATATTTGTGAAAATATCCATTTTAGACTCTTTTGCATTGTGGTAGTTTTGTTCTTCAGAAAATAATCAGTTGCAAGGTTATCTTTTTTCAATTTTGTCATATTTCACCATGCAAATTACACTGTTCCCACAGATCAAATAAGAGAGTTTAGACAAAAGCCAAACTCAAGTGAAAAGGAGTCATTCATATGATGGGGCTTGACTTTCAGTGTTTTAAGTCACCTGACACAAGTGGTTTGACTCAACACACTGCAGTGGAATCCACTGAGTTCTCAAAAACATGAGGTCAGAAAAGATTAGTCTTCTTCCTAGAATAGTTGTTTAGGTTACTTTTTTACTTTTTACATCTATACAAATCATTATTTAGACAAAATTTTAGAAACATTTCCCCATATTTAAGTATAAGATGTTCCAGTTTAAAATTTTTGTATTTTCACAAAAGAAATTGTTCCCATAAAACCTAAGTAACTTATAAGATAGGAACAACAGGTTTTTCATTATTAAATCATAAGTTGGCGTGAGATTTTTAAAAAGAATAGAATGGAAATTCCTCCTTTATTCACAATACCAATGAGGAGAATGAAGTTCAGTCCTGATTACTTAACAACAGTTTATCCAGTTCACCTTTTAAACTAAATCTTCCTTTAACATTTTTGAATGGTATCTAACTCCTACAACCAATAACTTCCATTCTTCCTAGGTTCTTATAGCAAAGGTAGATATATGTAAGTAGATATATCTTATTAAAATAAAACTTAATGTATCCATCTCTGTAGCTTTTTTTTGACATGTTCTTAACTCTACAGTGTTTCAGGAGTTCTGTTTCTCTGTACGTTTTTTTTTTTTTTTCCAGGCAGAGCATTATATAGCCATGGCTGGCCTTGAATTTGCATTGTAGCAAAAGATGAACTCCTAAGACTCCTATTTCTACTTCCCTAGTGCTAGGAATACAGATGTATGCCACAGTTAAGTTTTATGCAGTGCTAGAATTTTTCTCTAGGGCCTAGGACCTGTCTAGCCACAAGTTCTTTGCCCAACAATGATACTGTGTATGACTTTCATCTTGTGAGGTGGAACTTTAATTACAACAGAAAGTGGTTGTTTACTCACATAATATTTGTGCCACTATTACACCAATGGGCATGATTTTCTAGGGCAAGTGTTGCTATAGCTCACAGAGTTCAGTTTATGGATAGGTAAAATATACTGAGCCACAGCCACAGCTAAACTTGTGCCTTGGAAGATGTCAGCAAATTCTGACGCATGTCCTTCTCTGAAGAGAAGAAGCAAAATCAGAAGCATATTATAGATGGCTTTTTCACTCCTTGTAGTATGGTACAGATGTGGAGTGCTCTGTGTTGTTTCCTAGGACAGGGTTCATCTCTTAATGCCCAAATGATGGTGCCTAATTTCTTGCATTTGGGGAAAGGAAGAGAAATGGGTAAGTATCAATTGACTCACATATTTAAATGATTTTGTTATATTGATCATTGTCTCATATCTCTATCAGATAGTTATTATGGCTCCTTGGAAAATGAAGGAGTAAATTAAGATCACTTAACAAATACTCTCCATCCTTAGTAGCACAATAATACTTGACTAAATTAAAGCTAATTTTAGAATCTGGATATTACTTGGGGAGAATCTCTTTTTGTCCTTATATCAGTTACCCGTATATTTTACTTAGATCTCCATCTGTTGTGAAAAGATGTTTGCTTGATGAGGGGTAAGGACTGCATTTATTTGTGGGTATAAGGAGACTATAATTCAAGGTTGTGCTGTTTTAATAACATGGTCATTATAGGTTTTCCTCCAAGATCCATGATTTTACTAGCCTTGGGCACTTGGGCATAGTTTTCCAGTACAGAACATGAACAAGTACAACAATAAACAGACAAAACTGGGTAGAGGAAAGGCCACAAGGGCTCAAACCTACAGCAAGTATTACATGAAACTGAGGAATGCTAAGAGTGTGAGAAAAGTCTTCTCCAGGGAAGAGCACACCTGTTAGTTGAGCAATACCAAATGATCAGTCCTGAAAACATGCATACAAGTAGCATTACACAGACTGAGTAGGTTGTAGTCATGCATTTAGGAACATATATGTATTTGTGTGTGTATGTATGAATGTGTGTGTATGTATGAATGTGTGTGTATGTATATGTACATACATGTATGCATGTGTATATTTAACAACTAATGAGAAATAAAGCAATGCATTTGAAATAGAGTAAGGAGGATTTGAAGGGAGAAAAGGGAATGGGAAAATGATGTATTTGTATTATAATCTCAAAAATAAAAGAACTAACACAAAAGAATATGAGCCAAAATATTTTAAATATAAATAAAATATTTCTCTTAAAACCAAAACAAAACTGAAAACCTTTATATACAGGAGCTGGGGAGAAGGTTCAGTCCATAAAGTGCTAATGCCACTTTTCATGAATCCTATAAAAAGCCAGTCATGGTGACTTGTGTCTGTAAATCCAGTGAGGGGGATGGGGGAGCATGGAGATTGGAAGATCACTGAACAATCAGTCCAGCCAACTGGTAAATTCAAGGTTTAGTGAGATCCTTGCTGCCTGTCTTCTATCAGCCCAGTTACTTTTTACATTCTTTTTTAAATAACGAGAATTATTTAAAATTTATTTGAAGTTAAAAATATAACTACATAATTTTCTTCTTTGCTGTCCCACTTCCACCCCATCCCATGTACCTACCCTTGCTCTCTTTCAAAGTCATGGCCTCTTTTTATTTGTTATTAAAATCATAAATCATATATATATATGTATTACATACACACACATATATATACATACATGTACACACATGCACTCTTATACCAATACTTGCCCAGTATTTGTAATGTTATTTGTATGCATATAATTTCAGGGCTGACTATTTTTCAAGTCACTTAATTCCTATCCTCTATCTGCTTTCTATGCTGGCATCAGAATTGTTTTATTAATCTTATCTGGACTTTGTTTCCTGCTTAAGAACCTTTAGTGATTGTTGACGGGACAAAGAGCCAAGTTTATTTTGTGCCTTCTCATTGGCTCCCAGCCTCCCTGAGCAACTAGCCTTCTACATAACTGCCCTCAGTGAGCGCTGGCATAATAAGGTTTATCCACAACAGGCTATTTCTATTGGTAACACAGCCACCTTCCTTCTTGCAGTGTCCAACAAACAGCTGTGAACTGAGCCTGCCTCTTCTCCAAGCTCCTTTCATACACTGCCTGCTTTCTGAAGCATTTAAAGATCTCACAGGTAGAACTATCCTCCCCCTTTTTTAAAATGGAGTATTATGCCTTGTAGTGACATTAACAATAGATGTTTCTCTTTCTCCACTCCATTCCCTGCCTTGTATTAGACAGGCTAGGCCAAAATGCAGTTGTTCATTACTTTTCATTGTTCTCCTGTAAACAATAAGAAATACTTTAAAGAAACACACATGAAAAGGGTCAGAAATATAGCTGCGAGTAAGAGTACTAGTCTAGAATCCAGGAGGTAGAAATGGGATACACAAGCACTGTAATTATTTGGATTCTTCTTTCTTTTAGACATCTGCCTATAGTGTTTATTTTTCAAGGTGAAAACCATGACCTGTTACAGGGAGAATGATAGATGAAGTTGCATGCTCAATACCTCAGGTTGGTTTTTTTTTTTTTTTTTTTTTTTTTTTTTTTGCATCCAAGACTTCTGATTTTTAGGCTCAATGCCTGTAGGAGAACAATTCAAATAGTATATTTGAAACCTATGCTATGGATCTAAGGTAAACAATGACTTTGAAAGGCAGAGACATCTACTATTATTGGTATAATTTATTGATGTGAGGTTTTTTTTTTGTTTTTACTTGAAAAGGTCAGAATTTACCAATGAAAATTTTTTGAGAAAGTCAGATCTGAAAAACAAAATTGCAGAACTATTCTCACTATGTTTAGTGGTGTTTAACATCATGTGCCAAGGGGACTCCTTTTCTGGTTCTGTCAATTTGGTGTTCTGCATGTTTCTTGTTATGTTGATAGACATCTCCTTCATGTCCTTTTTTAGGTTAGGGGAAATTTCTTTTATGATTTTATAGAAAATATTTCTGTGCCCTTCACCTGAGTTTCTTCTCCTTCCTCTATTCTGATTATTCTTAGATTTGATCTTTTCATAGTTTCCCAGATTGTCTGGATGTTTTGTGCCAGTATTTTTTTTTTTTATTTAATGTTTTGTCAGACCAAGGCATCCATTTCCTCTATCATGTTTTCAGGACTGAGATTCTCTTTTCCAACTCTTACACACTGTTGGTGAGGCTTGCCTCTGGGTTTCCTGTTCAATTTCTACTTTTTTTTTTATTTCCAGATTTCCTCAATTCAGTTTGCCTTTATTGATTTTATTTTTACTTTCCTGTCTTCCATAGTTGTACTCATTTCCTTTTGCTGTTTGCTTGTGTTGTGCTTTCATAGATTTTTTAAGGGATTTATTCATTTCCTCTTTAAAGACCTCTATCATATTCATAATGGTTGCTTTAAGGTATTTTTCTTGTGCTTCAGCTATGTTGCAATAACTAGAGTCTGCTGTGGTAAGGTTGCTTGACCCTGGTGAAGACTATTGCCCTGGCTTTTATTGATAATGTTTATAGTCTGATATCTAGGCATCTGGGTTTGGGAGGATTATAATTCTAGGTTCTGATCTCTTGTCTTTGTTGGGTGGGGGTTTTGTTCCTTGGTTTCTGTTGCCATCTTCAGTTTTTAGCAAAGTGTGGTGGGTATGTGTGTTGCCTGGTAGGAAATTCTTCTGGGAGCCTGATAGGCGTGGCCACTGCGGTTCCAGTTAAACTGCATTTCTAGATATTGGGGACTGTTACTTAGAAAAGTAATGGGCTAGGAGGGGATGTGGTGGAGTCCACAGGAAGGAGGAAAGCAGGGTTCTAACAGAATCTGCTTAATCTCTTGGGGGTGGGGCAGACAGTGAGGAGCAGTCACAATAGGTTGTCTGCTACAGAATTGAGGATGAAAGGGAGATTGTATTTGAAGACAGTGAACATTTGAAGTTTACCTAACTGCTTCTCTGGCTAGAGTTGGGGGTTGGGATAACAAGACAAGTGAGGAGGAAGGTTTGGGAGTAATTAATATCTGTATGAACAGCTGGAGATAGGGACAGACAGGAATGGGAGGCCAAAGCAGGTGGTCTGCTACCAAGCTGGGATTGCCATTGGGTAGCTGGACTTCCTGGAGCTGAGGAAGAAAGGAAGATCTGCAGTCAACTTGTGGCTTCCCTGGCCAGAATGACCTGTGGGATCCCAGGGAGTGTTTGCTGCAACTGGGGCCTGGGATAAAGCAATGAGTTGTGGCAGGATATTTTAGGAGAGGAAGATGTATGGCAACCACTGGAGATGAGTTCAGGGGGAAAGTGAGGCTGCAGCAGATGACCTGCTGTGAGGCTAGGGATGAGATTGGGTGATTGGATTTGGAGGAGCCCAGGGAGAAGTGAAGACCTGCAGCCAGCCCACCTGCTTCCCTGGATGGAGTAGAAAAACGAATCATTTCGTGTTATTCAGGCATTTATCTTGCTCCAAAGCCAAGTGTCTTTGGGAAATCATTCTCTGTTCTGCTGCCAACATGTCTCCTAGGTTTCAAGATTAGTTTATGTTTGCTTACACTAGGTGAGAGAGGAGAATGTGAGCACATCTTGGGGTATGGGGTAGAGATAACATCTTGCAGAGGAGCCTATGAGATGTTTCCCCAGTTGAAATAGAGAGAAGTAGGAGCTGCCTTTCTATTTATTGAGACATCATCATGAAATCAGGTGATATTTCTGACATTGCTGTTGCTGTCTGTCTCAGGACAAAGACAAAAAGCAAAGAGAACAGAAATGAATCATTTACTCCAAGGAAATATTTAAGCTGCTAGTTCAACTATCAACCTAAACCCTGGGCTCACTCTTCATATAATTCATACAGGTTCTTACCATGCCCACTATTTCAGTTGATGAAATCAGCATAAAATTAAAAAAAAGTAAATGAAAATAAAATGTAAATAAAGATATTGCAACAGATGCAAAGGTACATGACATTCAGTTCCTGAAGATAAACAAAAGATTCACTCATCACTTATCTTTAGGACTGAGCTTCTACAGAGAACAGTTTGGGAAAATTTTATGACCTAAATTATATGTCCTTATTATATAATACAAATTACCTTGTTGCACCAGCCTTCAGTATCAGCCAAACTGGTGCTGTGATAGATGAACATTCTATTGGGGAAAATGAAGCAAGGCCTTTTAAGTATGAATTACATGTGACCATATGGTGACAAAGGTAGAACTGTATGATCAGCGCTACCTGCTTGACTTTCACCTGCAGGCAAATCTGACATCCTTCATATGCTTCCATGCTTATTCATGTGCAACTATGAAGTGAGCATTTCATATTCCAGGGAGCAAACATGCTCTTTTTTCTTGGTAAACATTTACTCAACCAATCTTTGCTAAAGGCACATGGTATCACTTCAGCTCTGGTGGGACTGAGATTTGTCAGGCATTTCTGCAAGCATAGCATTTGCAGTGTTGGATAAAGAGAAGATCAGGAGCTGTGATAAACACAGGAAGGACCTTGTGGTTGTGCACTCAGCAATGGTAGCTATCCTTCCTCTAATATGCCACTAGGATTAGCAGAGACAGATCATTTCCTACGTTGTGTTATTGTGACTTCTAACCATTGACAATTTTGGATGGGTATTTTGTTATTCTAAAAAAATTCATCCCAGCTTCAGTATAACCTTCAAAGAGATGCTGCCAATACCTAGAGAAACACTTCATGGTTGTCTGTTTCTAGGACTGTTACTTGTCTGAGTGTTTCTAAAATGGTTCTTAATTGTAGACCTTAAAAATGACCAATATCCTTTAGGCTGGCTGAGATCTGAGCACTCAGTTACAATGAGGCCACCTAGAGACTTTCAGATTTTGCTGACAAATTTGGGTTCATATTTAGCTTCTATTCATCAGATCTCTTCTTGAAAGCTAATTATGGTTACAAAGGAAGAAACTTCTAATGGCCACAGTCATTCAGTTACATATAGACCATGAGTAGTTGTGACATATAAACACATTTACTGAACAGTTTCTCAATCTCAGGAACCAAATGAGTTTATAGTATATCAATTAGCTTCCACAGATGCGCTCTGTGGTCGATAGTATTATTTTAACCATGATACAGATTATAAAACCGAGCTCAAAAGTTTGTATATAACTCCAACTTCACAACATACTGCTGTATAATTTCTTGAATGTTGGATTGACAAGGAAGAAAATGATAATGCATGGGACTGAAAAATTTTAAATCTGAATAATTTCTGGCCTTGCCTTTAAAGAATTCTCAGTCTACTAAGTGAGACAAGATAGCTAAAGCAGAAAGGGTTAATAAAACTACTAAGTGATGTGACCAGTGGCTAAATGTATTACCATACAAAATGATTTACAGCTAGAGAGCTGTACATGAAGGGCACCCATACTTCATTTTGAATGAATGGGTCCAAGAAGAGGCATCCAGACACATTAACTAAAGTGACTCTCTTCTTCACTGTCAGAATAAGCAATGTCTGAGAAACTTGATAAATAATGTTTGAAATAGATTGGCACCCAAGACCCTAAACATCTCGGGATTCATTTTCCAAGGATGCATTTTCCATATTTCTCAAAAGTGACAAAGATAAATAGCAGAAGATAGTAATATAAAATAGACATAAAAACCTCAAAGACATGACTTCCTCTGCCTGCCCAGGCTTCTACCATACTTGGGTGTCTTCACCCCTATCACTCCCTGCTCAGACTCTTCCTACTCAACTGAAAAATGTGGGTTTCTAATGTCTGTCTGACCCTCATTTTTGAAAGTGACCCTCCACTTTCTTCTAGATTTCCTCATTCTTGTGTTGTTTTTTTTTTTTTCTAATGGCCCTCATCTTTTCTATTATATGCCTAACTTGCTCACTTCCCCACTATGTATGACAAAAGTGTAAATCCTCATTTTCCTAGCTTCCCTTGCAGCTTGGGTCATGCATGTGATATTAACTGAGCCCATAAGACACTCCTACCTAAGCTTTTTTGGTTAAGAATTAGTGACACAATTCATCTTTAAAAACTATTTCATACTGCATGAAATGTATTTAATATATTTTTTGTTTCTTGAATCATATATGAGGTTCAAAAAAGTGCCAAGAATACAATAACATTTAATCTTTTTTTTTGGTAACTCTTGGGAGGACTAAAAGATTAAATGAAACAAAGAAAAGCAGAAGAATTAGCAATATGCACACAGAGTCCCTGTGGCATCTGAATACAGAAATCTGCAGGGGAGCTAGTGCTCTGCCTGTGCTCACATCCTAAGGATCTGAAATACTCTGGTGGCTTTGGATGCCGTTTATATCCTGCAGATTCCCATCTTTAAATAGTAGCCCAGAAATCTACTTTTCTTATTGAAAGCCTACAATCTTAGTTAGGAATCACTGATGCAGGTTCCAAAGGCAATCCACACCTTAAGCCTGATCCACTCTTCATCTTCCCCCTTTCAGTTGGTGGTATATCATCCTGTACTGTGGACATGGTAAACACCTTGGAGTTACTCTGCATTTTTTTCTCTAAGACCTCATTCATATCCTGTCTAGCAGGATATTTCCAATTGACAAGATCACGTATATCCAGAATCTAACTACATCCCCTCCATGTACACTGCTTCCACGCTAACCCAGATCCCATCATCCTTATGCCCGCACTACAGCTGTCATATTATTTCTCCCCTTAAGTTTTTGCAGAATCTTTGTTCCCGTAACCAGAGTGATCTTTTAAAACTCAAGCTGGATCAAGTGGTATCACAATACTTCACAAAGACATGGCAGATTTCACTCTGCTGAAGGAAGCTGCAGTGACTGCAATCACATCCACTTCCCATGGGCAGTAATGGAAGCATCCAGGAGTGGTCAGCTTGGTCTAGAGTGAGGGTCACAGGACATACAGCATGTTCCATGACCAGTGGCAGTGACGGTTGTATCTTTATGGTTCAAGTTTAAAGGCATGGATGGCTTTAGTCCTGGCTGTTTTTACCTTCCATGTTCTTTTCATTTCTAGTTTGTAGTTTCTCAGAGGCTGCCTGCTGGCTCTGTGCCTCTGGGTATTCCAGTATCATCCCACAAATTCCTTTACACTCATATTAACTAGAGATAGTTTGCACTGCTTTATGCTAAGGACTTTGGCAAATAATTTTCACTAAATTATTGTTTTTCCTCTGCTTTTGCTAAAGAAGTAATGATGAAATATTACCCTCTATATTTGAGTAGCCACAAGAACTAGTTATATGCAACTTACCTATCACCAATGGAAAGAGTTTTTTTTTTTAATCAATTGATTGTTAGTCCTTGATTTGTAGGAGTCAATAAGATAAAAACTACATTTTGCCTGTATTTTTTCATATCCTTGACCTGACTTTTTCCCTTAAAAATGGAAAATAAGTAAAGGGAGGTCTATCCAATTACATTAAGAATTTCTTAATTAGATGTTAGAGAAGAAAATATGTCATCCTTCTCACTCTTAATCATCCAAATTTTGATAATGTCTTCCCTTATTAACAACACTGCTTTGAATCTCTTGACATTGATGAGTTTATACATTATGTAAAATGATTTAGAGGTCACTTACTGAAAAGTCAAGTGGGCTTAGTTAGCACACTGTCAAAAAAACTGTATTTTAAAGCTATTTTACTTATTTTATGTATTGGAGTGTTTTGCTCACATGTATGTCTGTGATCCTTATATGTGCTTGGTGTGGGTATAGTAGGCTGGAGGCTATAGGATGTTAGATCCCTTGAGATTGGAGTGGCCACATGGGTAATGAGAATCAAACCCAGGTCATCTAAAAAATCAGTCAGTGCTCTTAAGCTCTGATTAATCTTTCCAGTCCCATGCACTGTTTCTGATTGTTATATTTATACTATTTACATCATGATTATTCTTTTTAAGAACAGGATTTTTCTATCTTATCTTCCTTAAACCAAGTCTATAATATAGGACTTTGTAATTCACAGAACTGAACTGTGTTTCATTCATACTTTTTGAAAAAGTGTATTAATAGTCTGAGTCATTAGCGTCAGATTACCCAAACTGGTTGGTGAAAGCCAACACTAGGCCATCATCTTTTGACCCTAAGGAAGTTGTTCTCTCCAATTTAGAGGATTGAAATGAACTCATCAGTCAATCAAAGTGTCAGCTGAGTATTTTTTTAAGCCTCTGCAGGGACTTTAACAGTGTCCTAACCCTGCCACTTGAGATATATAAGAAGCATTTAACAGGGTCACTGGCTACAAATATCTCACTCTTCAGATTATCCCCTTTGTAAACCTCAAGCCAGTCCTAAAGGAAGGGGGAAAAGGAGGGTGGAAGGAAAGGAAGAGGGCAAAAGTTCTAAAATACCCAATTTCTGTAGAGAAATAGCAGATAAGACATTCAGAGTGTCTCTTCAAGGACATAATGTATAATGTTGTGTGTGTGTGTGTGTGTGTGTGTGTGTGTGTGTGTGTGTGTGTGTGTGTGTGTATGTGATATGAATGTGTGTATGCTTGTTTGCATGTGTGCAGGTGCACATGTGTGCACATACCTGGAGGCCCAATGTTGACATCGGATGCCTTCTTTGGTCACATTCCTTCTTATATCTTGAGGAGTGATCTTTCACTGCAACAACAGCACAGTGTTGTCAAGTCAGGCTAGCCAGGTTTCTCTCTTCAGGATTTCCTGGTCTCTGCCTTCTAATTGCTAGAATTATAGGGGGCTGCCAGGGCTATTTGATGCTTATATCAGTTTGGATGTCACAAACTCTGGTCCTCACAATTCTGCAGCAAGCACTTTACCCATCTCCCCAGTACACTCAAAGTAAAATTGTGACCATGGAAGAATTACAGACTAAGGAAAGCTGTGACTTTAGAGAAATATATTCAGTTGTTCTTCTATTATATTTGTTCTTTCCAACAGGATTCTCTTGGCCTTTCTTTCCACATCTATTTGACGTGATCATGTGCCAGACCCTGGGGGAGTGATTTTGATACTTTAATTTTCCTTTACAGCAAATTAAAGACTGACAATTGTTTAATATGTTACCTACCCAGCAGATCCTTCAAAGACTTAAAGAATTACATAGAACATAATGCATGTTTTTATTTCATATTTCTCGTTTCAGTTTACCTTTCTCCTTACACATACTAAAGACACTACCACACTCGTGCAACGTAATTGGTCAGTTCTTCTACTGTTTTTCCCTGCCATAGTTCTCTCCATCCATGGCTGTTTCTGTGTATCTGCAGAATCTTTCTCATTATGTTTGGCAGCTAATCTAAATGTTTGTCAGAAACTGAAGAAAAGTCACATCCACCAGGAGCATCAGGGTTCGTTGAATGGACTCAGGGTCAACTCAGTATTGTTTGCAGGGTGAATGCTTGCAGGGAATGCACCCTGAGATTGTTGCATTTCCTTAAGGGCTCAAGCCAGAAAGCTTGAGTTGGAGTCTCAGACAACACTGTCTTTTGTCACTGATTTAGGGACACATTTATTGTGACAGAAATATGCTCTTGGTCATCTTGAAAATGTTGTTTCCAATCTCAGCTTAGAAACACATAAAAATATATTTTTTGTGTCAAAATGTTAAAAATTGTCCACATGAATTGTTTCTGATTCTAAAGCTAACTAGTTGTTTAGTATATAAGCTCATTATTTTCTATGGTCTGAGAAAAAATGCATTTCTGTTAAGAGCTATGTGGATAAATGTTTTAACAGACAAACCTGCAAATCACAGTAGGTTTTACTGGTTTCTGTGGTGGCCACAAAAGGGAAGACAAGATTCCTGTGAAATTTTGTCTAGAGAACCTGTTTGTGTATTGTCAGTTGTATAATTAGCGTGTGTATTAGTGCCTCATACCAGAAAATTAAAAAGTAGTATTATGTTTGCATGTGCTGACATGAATATGTGTGTATGTTATCTGTACATGTTCTATGTAGCTAAACCTCAGCATCCATGGATCTAAGAACTATGATCTACAGAAACCTATAACTTTAAAGTCCCCTATAAAGACAGATTTAGCATTTGCATAGAACTTTGGCACATACTACTTTCAGGACATTTTCACTCACCTGTGTAATCATTCCTCATATGAACTAGTATGTTGTGAATTGTGTGCAAACAGCTATTACCCAAGGTACAGTACAAGAAAAGAGTCTGTACATATTTAGTAAAAAGGTATTTTGTCCCTGAATATTACTGGTCTATGATTGATTGATTCCATGAATACACAGTTCATGTATACAGAAGACTGCCTGCCTGTGGAGGAATAACACATAAACATATATAATTAAATATGTGGCAAATGACTGGCTTCTTCCATCTTATAATGTCTCCAGTAAAAACCATTCTTTCTTTAATTTTTTAAAGCCACATATCCAAATACTTTATCTTTTGAGACTCTCTCCCCCATTAGAATATTTATGTGTGAAAAAACTTCATATTTTTCCACACTGTGGACACCTAACAATATTGTGCTAAACTTTGGCCTTTCTAATTCAAATTATGTGTCATCAACTCTACTAAAGAAAATCAGTAACACCAATTAACAAGCTCAATTTACTTGTTTTTAATCTTTGTTTCATTCTCTTTTCTACAATGCCTTATCCAATTTATTCCCTGACACCGGTTTGTTTTAAAGCTTTCCTGTTTTATCTCTCAATCTTGAAAATCAGTCCTCACCCCTATTTCTCTCCTAACTGTTTAGTTCAACTTGTTACCAACTCCTAATCTTCTGGCTTCCACCTGCCAAGGACTGGATTACAGGGCAGCAGGGTGTCCAAGGTGTCATTGGTTTCTTCCTCTCTTTTCCCTAAAGCAGGGTTGTGCTTTTGTGTTGTGTGTAGCCTGGACCCAGAGAATGCATATATTCATCTACCTCCTTATTCCTGGAGTGCAGGCTCCCCTGTCTTCAAAATTCATGTGGTTTCAACTAGAAGTTTATCAGCCCATAAATTCATGCTCTCATTTTTCTTTTTGTGAAATATGTTTTTAATTGAATAGAATTCCTTCACTTCCCCCTCCCTTTCCTCCCTTCAGTTTCTTGCAGCTACCCTCTAGCCAAAGCTTCCATGTCCCCCCCCTGAAGTTGATAGCCTGTTTTTCTTTTATAATTGTTGTCACATGCATATATGTATATAAACATATGCACAAATACATTAATATTTTTCTCACTGCTGCCCATTTTTGTCCTCTGCTTGATCATCTTTACCATTTTCTTCAATTTTTTATATTCTAAAATTTTTGGTTTTGACCAGTCATCCAAAAAAGAAAGAAGTCGTGTAAGAACCATACTATTACTACTAATAATGAAAAACTAACAGAAAATCTGCTTATCAGTTTTGCTTTGTCTTCTAATGTTGAGTTACAGGTTCCCATAAGTTTGCTTTCTCCATGCAGTTCTTACTTTCATTCAAGATTACTGCTGCAGTGTGCACCACGTCTCATTGAGCCAGCCAACCCTTACCTGGCACTGTACTGTCTTCCACTTGTAAATGTTTCACATTTCTAATTCTAGGTTTTTAAATATACTAATGTTCCAAGTCTAACTGCCATATAGTTCAAACTCATAGTTCTTTGCTGATAAGTATAATACCATCTCCTGAAACTACGCTTGAACTCAGACCTCAAACAATTACCATTGGGTGATAGTCACTCTAGCCCTAGGGTATTGAAAACCCTTTTTATGTTGGCATGTTTGGTAAAATTTTATACAATACTGTCAACATCAAAATCCAGTGTACATTTTTCTTCCTGGTATAATAATTCCTTTCCTCACCACTCACTGAGTGCAAATTGCTAGCTCATGGTATTATATCTTATCTGCAAACTTCAGTGGTTTCAGAAGAAAAAACTCTTGGTTGCCAATCAAAAATCTTTCTTAACATAAAATTTACATTCACTTCCCTTGGATAGATTTCTCTGAATGTACCAAAGAGCATCTTCCCACTATTCCTTTTGCTACATTTCATCTACTATTTTCAGTCAAATAAAAGCCATTTTTATGCCTTCAGATTAAGCTAAATATCAGAAGAGGGCACCAGATCTCATTACAGATGGTTGTGAGCCACCATGTGGTTGCTGGGAATTGAACTCGGGACCTCTGGATGAGCAGCCAGTGCTCTTATCCTCTGAGCCATCTCTCCAGATTTGTGGTATTCTTACTGTAAGTTCTGCATTGTCAACATTGAAACTTTTTTCACTTGCAAGAGTTATGCTACTTCTATTAGAAGATCATACCCACAGGTGGATAAGTCTGAGTTAACATTCAGGTTGTCATTATCCTGGTTGGGCAAGTAGTAATGATCTTACTTAACAACAAAGAAAAATTAAGGTGCAGAGTGTGTATCACTTCATTGTGCTTATACTGCTGACTATCAAATCAAGATTCATTCAGTCATGAAACAGATACTGATTTTTGCTGCTTGCATTGATTTATTTTATTATACAGATGTGGAATAGAGCCAAAGGGAGGAGGTGATACTATTTCCTGAGAGTCAGGCTATGTTAAGTGTGTTTTAGATAGGGAGATAGGAAATATTGTATCAATATAAATGACAGACAGATTGAGAGATGAGCAATAATAGAGAGATGATAGATATATAGAAATGGTAGACAGACTGACAGATGATAGATAAAGAATATAGGTAAATGTAGATATCACTTAATTCTTATAGCAACACTATGAGAGAAAATATTTGCAATTTTTACAAAAGAGGAAAGTGAAACAAGTTACCTAGTACTTACAAAGCAGATATTGCATGAGCTATTGTTGTGTACATTATTTTATCCAATATTTAACTATAAGCTGTGGTTCAGAGGCACTGATGTTTGCTAGAAGCCAATGTTAGTATTATATTTTCATTAATTCATTGAGAATTTCATACAATGTATTTTGCTAATATCCACCCCTACTCCTCACCCAAATACCTACCAGATCTACCCCTTCTCCTTACTCCCCTCCACTTCATGTTCTCATTTTTTAGAAGAAATACTACTTATCCCGAAGAAATATGTTTAACTATTACTCAACTTTTCTATTATATTTTATTACACATTTCTCATCTATTTAACTCCAGGTTCTATGACTTTTCCTCCATTTTGTCTTTTGGTATTTTAAATCAATCTCATACTATCAGACAAGATTTATTTTCCAAGTTCTTAAGACTTTTGGAATTGCTCCTTAATAGCACTCTCCCTTTTGTAGGTTACATATTCTTTAATTTCTTTAAAGATATTAGAATTTTGTAACTTGTTCCTAAATTACTTTGCACTTTTGAAGTTGTTGCCTT
Source organism: Cricetulus griseus (assembly GCF_003668045.3). NCBI lineage: Eukaryota > Metazoa > Chordata > Mammalia > Rodentia > Cricetidae > Cricetulus > Cricetulus griseus. The sequence goes on along the minus strand of NC_048595.1, from coordinate 334,321,563 downwards.
GTCTATTAAATTTTTCAGCCTTCATTTTTATTATGTAGTTTTTCCCCAACTTTGTTTGCTAAATGGCTTTATCTGTAACACGATTTCAGCCATTTTGATGATCTTTCATGGATGATGAAGACAAGCTTGTATTGCTACTAATATGAGTTCCCTGTTTACCAACAGATCTCCAGTGTCCACTAAGGGAGATGGCTCTGTGATAGCTAGTGCCAACACGAGAATAGAGAACAGTCCTTCTACAGTTAAATGAAGCAGTTTCCAAGTCTTTCAGGAGAAATCCTAGATTTTCCTGGACAGATGGCCCAGTTTCTTTAGAGAACAGTTGTCCAGCTCCTGCCTGGGGGTAAATACAGGACAGTCAGTTTCTCTGGGTAAAGGGGATGAGAGAGAGGATAGGGGGATGACAAGAGCAGCTGCTCTGGAAATGGTCTTTCAATAAATCACTTTGCTTTCTGCACCTCCACCCACCCCTTATCTCTGTGTTTGTAGAGGAAACCCCTGAATCTTTTTGGAGGTTTTATTGGGAAGCTTTGCTGTACATATGTGGTAAGACTCAGAACTTCAGCTACCTCTGCTTTTATTACGCAGTGACTCATTCTCATCCATTTGATATTTATAGAGGAAACTTTCCCACTCCTCTTGTGACAGTGGATCCTACTCCTGATTTATCTCTTTTCCTAATGTAATTCTTATATTTCCTTCTGAATTTCTTGCCACCATGTAGATAGTTTATTGGCAGAAGAAGAGTAAAACATTGAGCTCATCTTCATCTTTAGTTTGGAAAGAAAATAAAATTGGAATATGATGATAGGTGAAACTTATTAATCATTTAAAAAATCACCCCATGCCTCCCACCCACCCCCCATGTGTGTATGGTGTTTGGAGATAGGTTTTCATTGTGTAACCCAGGCTGGCTTGAAACTCAGTGTAGCCTGTGCTGGCCTCACTCTTGTGTCAATCCTCCTGTCTCAGGTTCTTGAATGCTAAGATTACTGGGGTTAACTCTCATATCAGGCTTTTAAAAAACAAATGAAAAATATATGTACTTTTGCCTAATCCATAAGATTTCTTTTAAGGCTCTGTCTGAATTTTAGAATAAGAAAACAATCATTGTCTTTGGAATAAGACATTTAAGTATCAACATTTCAAGTTCATTTACATAATTAGAATAGAAAAATTTTGATCAATGAATTTTTGAAATTCTTAAAGACACAATTTAATTAATATCTTTACTAAATTTTTTGCATGTTCATTGCTTCTACATTGAAGTCACCAATACCCTTCAAGACAGAATCTGAATGTCATTCCTGTCATGTCTTGTTCATATTGATATATAATCAGTCACAAGACCCATGGGTACTGAGTTCTTCCTGTGTACAGTGACTCTCTAGGTGATTAGTCCATAGTACCTAATAGACAAGGTCCCCATTCTTATACATTTTGTTTGTGGAAGGAGCACATAAAATAATTGGATATTTCAGGTATTTTGTGGCGCTCATTCTGGGAAGACAAACAGTAAAGAGATAAAAAGTCCTAGAACTTCTCCATCATTTCCTGTCTACCAACTGGTCAAAGTTACTAACCCTCTCTCACAATGTAGGATTTTTTCTTATTTTATCTGTCTTTGGTAATATTTAAAGAGTATATTTAATGTGACAGCTAGACAATTCCAATTTCCTCATTGAATTCCTCAGTTCCCCTCATATTAAACAAAAAGCCTTAGCTCCTTACCATGACAAACATACTCTCCATGGCCTTGCTACATGAACTTATCAGTTCATCACCTATTTTTTTTAACCAACAACCTCACTTTATTGTCACTACCTGAAGCCCCAACTACAAGGTGACTACAAGGAAAAAGTGTCTTCTAGAAATAGTATGGAAGCTGGCTGCACAAATGAACTCACAGCAACGTGACAGTGTGTATTGACACTTGTGCAAAGCCCAAGCCAGACCAAATCCCAGAATGGAGAAGGGAACTGGTCACCAAGTTCAAACCCAAGATGAGGATCTATAAGCAATTGTTAACTATTGGCAATGGGATGGGCAGTTTCCTCTAGGAATATACCTCCTGGAATGTTGGCAATACTCCATTGAGAAACCATACATCCAAGAATATTTGGTTTTAATGGATTTATTTTTTAAAAGAAAGCCAAGTCAAGTTGGGTGGGTAGAGAAGGAGGTGTTGACCAGGAAAGAGTTATAAAGAGGGAGATGAATATGATCAAAACATGTAGAAACATCTCAATTAAAATATTTTAAAAACAAGTACAAGAAGCTTCATCTAAACAAAAAGACATCAAACAATATAAAAGAAGCATAAAGTAAGAAATCAGCACATAGGAGCAGGAGAAGGTAAAAAATTTCAAAAGCTCTTTTTCATTAATTATTGTTGCATACAAATATATTTCTAAATATAACCGGTTCATTCTGTATAGTGCTATTGTATGCATGTTTTCAAGGATGACCATTTGATATTGGCTAAACAACTCATGTGCTCATCATTGAGAGAGACTATTCCCCATACCCTCTGTATTCCTTTGTTGTTTGTAGTTCTTTGTGTTGAGCTAAGGCTTCTTGGACTTTCCCTAATCTACTTTGGCATGTCTATTATCATTGTCAGCACCTGTTTTGATAATCATGTTGGTGAGACTTCTCATGTTAGAGAAGTTTTTGACTTCATTAAGAGAAAAATTTGAAAGAGAGCAAATAGGGATATAAGAGGAGGGGAAGTTAGGGGAGGGAAAGGAAGGAAAACTGGTGTAATTATAGTTAAACTTCAAAAAATTAAAAACAACACAATTATTTTACTGGTTCCATAATTTTAAAAAAGTCTAACATTCTACATGGAGACTTTCTATGAATAAGAATTCCTACAATAAAATTCCTACAGAAAAATATTTTGGAATCAAGTAAATTTTTCTCAAGACAATCTGTTTCTCTGAAGACAGTCTATCTCCACAGATAAGAGGACAACAAGAGCAAAAGATAGAAAATCTTTATTTATGTCTATTTCTTTTTCTTCTTCTTTCTTTCTTTTTTTCTTGGTTTTTCGAGACAGGGTCTCTCTGTGTAGCTTTGGAGCCTATCCTGGCACTCGCTCTGGAGACCAGGCTGGCCTCGAACTCACAGAGATCCGCCTGCCTCGGCCTCCCAAGTGCTGGGACTAAAGGCATGCGCCACCAATGCCCCGCCTCTATGTCTATTTCTAAGCAGAGATATTAGTCCTATTTTCTTAAATGCCAGCATCAATAGTGTAGCAGAAACCAGAGGCCTTGAACCAGATCAATGACTCTTCGCAATAAAAACTTGCAAGGAAAGATGTATGAATAAAAGAGTTTACTGTGTGACTCACTGTGTCACACTACAGCTTCCAAGACAAGACTGTTTTTTTTTTCTCTTAAATTTTATTTTACTTATTTTTTTTTCGGAGGGGTTGCAAGGGCAGAGGGCCAATACAAAGAGACAGGGAAATGAATGCTCGATGGAGATGCATAATATGCAAGACACAAAGAATTAACAAAAAAGAAAGTAAAAAAGAGAAAATTATTAGTATCTGTTTGAATTGCAAGTCTGTTAGATTTTGTGAGTGAGAACTGGATTTGACTAACTCAGTAATTTTTTATAAATTATTAAGGAATAAACTTAAAATCCTCCCAATTATCCAAACACTAAAAGCAAGAAAAATAAGAAAATGTTATTTGCAGGTGAATATATTTGTGAAAATTGTGGAAATGATATTTTAAAAAGTAGATCACTGATTAGCACTTAGAGGATGGAGAGGATTTAAAGAATAGGCCTGTGGACAACGTAAAGGTCCTAGTTACTTGGGCTGGAGAGACAACTGAGTGGTTGAGTGTTTGCTGATTTTGCAGAGGATCCAAGGTCAGTTCTCAACACCCACATTGCATGGCTCACAACTGCCCATAACTCCAGCCTGAGAGGACCCAGTGTCCTCTTCTTGCCTCTAAGGGCACTCCCATGCACATTGATGCATGCATACACACACACATACATACACACACACACACACACACACACACACACACACACACACACACACACACACAAAGTATAGAAAGCATTCTGGTTATACTGTACCATTAGCTGTGATGTGTGAATGGGTGTTTATATTTCTCTTTAACTATGCTATATCTACATGTTATATCACATTTATGACAGTATGCAACATCTTTGCACTTGTAATATAAAATTCCCAATTCTTTTCATCTAAGAATCAATTATGTTTTATTTGGTGCATTTATAAATCAAGATTTTGAAAAATGCATATTAAATACTCTAAGTCCCTGCCAGCATCCAACGGCTCAGTGAATGGTTAGAAAGCTGAGAGTGCTATTTCAGCTGCCTGGCAATTGATACCAATCATCGCAGCTGACTTTTCCACCTAGCAATCTGTGCCAATTGTTAACATGGGTGAAGTGAGCCAATTGCTTGAGACCAGGTCTTATTAATTTATATTAAAATTTAGCCTTAAACAGACATATTTGGGAATTAAGAAAATAAAAAGGACCAACTAAAAATGCCCAAAGGAATTTAGAATATTTTGAAGCCAGAGCTTTCATTTCAAAACATAATCCTTTATTCAGAGTGATTGGAAATCAAAAGCCTATTGAGTGAGCATCATTTCTGGCAATTGTATAATTCATAAATAGACAAATGGCTTAAGAAACATGGTGAAAAAAATGTACTCACAAGGTGGTATCATCTATGCCAAGTTTACTGCTGAGATCATAAACCAGTGACAATAGGGGTTAATAATAGAAATGTTGGTAGTCCTCTACTTACAATAGAATGAACAGTGCTGCTGTAATTACAATTTTCTTTTTATCCCTGTTATATAGAAATGAATCAATATCCATGCAGAGAGAGGATGAAAATGTCTTCGATAATTTTCTCTGCTCTTCAGAAGAATTGGCTTCTTAGGTCTGCATGTCAATTGGATCATTCAAAATTATTACAAGGCTATTTATCAAACAGTTTAAATTAAAATTTGTTTGGACTTCTTTAAGGCTATTTTGTGTGGTTTTCATGCACAATTTTCTCTCCTTTACCAAGTTACTTTAGAAAAGAATCAATATGTTGTTTCGGTAAATGTTTAGAAGGATCAACTCTTGAGTAATTTCTTGCTAGTTATGCCACTATCAAGACTTATTATATAAGGATGTCTCTTGCCTTGGTTTGTTATTAATTAGGACCAGGGAAACATTTGATCAGTAACTAAAGCAACAACTGGTATATAATAAATGGATCATTATAATTCTTTTAAAAAGAGATAACAAATTTCAGCAAAACAGTGTATAAGGAAAGTAAATAAATCAAACTGTGGACCTAAGCAATGCAAACTTACTGCACATGGCACATGCCTTTATCCCAGCACTCAGGAGGCTATAAAGTAGGTAGAACTCTGTGAGTTCAAGGCCAGCCTAGTCTACATAGCGAATTTCAGGACAGCTTACATAAACTGTTTCAATAAATAAAAGTATTAATAAATAAAATACACAAAAATAAAAGACAAAAAATTCATTTGGGTCAAATAATAACTTAACCCATGGTCTAATTTAAATCAAGAGCAGGTCTACAATTTTATGTGGTCATGTCTTACTACTCTTTCTTTTCTTTCTTTTTTTTTTTTTTGCATAGAGAATTTAAAAGAGGAAGCTAGAAGAAAGGGTACTGATTTTTTGTACCAAATAAGTCTTTTTCAGAGGTAATTGGATTTTAAAGCTTACTTAAGCTGACAAAATGCATTCAATAAGATCAAATAAAGATGAAAAAGAGTTGCAGAGGTAAGCAAATCAGAATTCCACAGCAATTCTTTTTTAAAGAATGTTGGCAATGATGCCATCTTTTCTTTATGGGTTTTCTCCTTCATTTATTACTCTACTAATCTAGAGTCTGTTGGGAGCTGCAAAGTACCGCGCCCAAAAGATGGCGCCGGTTTCCGCCTTCCACCAGCCCGATGTCGAGTGCTCTCTGTGGTAAACAACTCCTAATTTGGTAAAGGTCATGTATACTCTTAATTCTGCTTGGAGACAACCAATCCTGGCGCACCACGTAGGGTTAGGTGATTGGTAGATGTAGACTATATCAGGCACCGTCTTCCTCTACCCGGGGTGCCATTTCACTGTAAATCAAGAAGTTCCCGATTAAACTGTGGTGAAGAAGATTCCTCGGTGTTGTGTCATTCTTGCTGGTCAAGGGTGGACATGACAAGAGTCCATTGCTCTCACTCTTTATTCTCACGTCCCTCTACTCTTCCCACTTTTTGACCACAATTTGCTTGCATAAGAGCCTTGTCCCTAACAGCTTTGTGATTGTAAGCATGGAATTTCATATGCGTTGTATTCATAAGCCCCTCACAAAGGTGATGTTTCTCAAATAAATATGAAAAAAGGCTATAAAGTTGCATTGGTTTGCAAATAATGCCTTAACTATGTGGGCGATAATACAAAGGGAAAAACAGAAAATGCTATTAGGCACCTGGTTCCCTTGTGTTTTGTCTGCCTCCGTTCTCTTGAACTTTACATAGTCCTATGAAGCAAGTGGAATCTCTATTTTCATTTTAAATATGTGGAAACCAAGATCCTAAGAGGTTAAGTATTTTATTCAAGTGTTTGTACTCTCTGAAGTCTACCTACTTGTTTCCATGTAGATTCTCCAAACAGTTGTTCACCAATTTACTCTTAAAAAAATGAATGCAGAGTTGACATACTTTTCAGTGTTAAGAATCACTGCTTTTTGCTCTGGTTAAAACCCTGTCAATTTGGAATAATTAATATACACAGTGTCTACTTCTTGTGGTTTAAATCATTTTCCAGTTTTAGGTTTTAATCCCTTGTGGATGGCTTTCAACTTTACAAAGCTGACCTTGCTATCTCTCTAAGTGACATGTTCTATTTATGGTCTCATGCAAATTTATTGTTTTGCTAATTCTCCAGTTAGACTCTGGAAAATATCTTCCTGGCATCCTTTGCCAGCTTTTCTTGAGAATGAGTTTGAAAGAAGCAAAGGATGTCCCATCTTTCAAGTGTACTCCTCTGATTCTCACCATTATACTAGAGGTAGGAGTTAGTTTTGCTCATGGTATCTTACACCAAAATTCATTTGGTCCTTCATGAAATTGTTGACATTTACCACTTTGCTTCCACAAATAAATCTGTCTTTAAGTTGTTTGTATATTTATGAAACTCCACTCTTCCTGCAGGTTGATAAAGATCTTGAGACTACTGTTAAGATGCCTACATATTTCATCAAGACTCTAAACTATTTGTATAGCAGCTTTTGAAGTAGATACTGCAATGCTTGAGATCTTCTACTTCATTGGTATGAGACTGTTACAATATTTGCATTCTATGGTTCTATGGACATGTCTTCAGGTTTTTAATGTAAGCCATAGTAGCTAAAATAATATTAATTTCTGTTGAAGTTAGATAACAAGGCCTGAATTCAATTACTTTTATTCAAGGCCTATCCACAAACAAAAGCTAGGAGTTATGTGTGTATATGTATGGGAAATTAACAGCATTGTTTAATCACTCATATGTTTCTTGTATACATAATTTACAACCTAAAATATTCCAGGTACTTCATCTTAAGGTCTTCAGCTGACAGTAAAGTGATTATTTCCTGATATTAACAGTTAAAAGATTTGGAGTGGGGTCTCATAGTTTTCTCCTAACCACCACCTTTAGTGGCAAAATTTAGGATTCAAGGTCATTTTGTATGGCTCTAAATCTTATTGTGCTTCATTTCACTTCTTTATAACTCATTATACAGTTTAATAGCAAGTTTCATGCAGAAAGTCAATACTGGGTCACAGTATTTGAAGCATTCAGTCCTTTCAAATAATTCCATCAAGCCCAACAAAATTTAACTATTTAGTTAAAAGAAAGAGATGAGACTCTTCAGACTATTCCCCCCCCCATGTTTTGATACAAATTACCAAGAATTTGGATTTAAAGTGTTCAAATGTTCTGCTTACATGCTCCTTTGGACTTGTAAGATGGCTCAGTGGGTAAGAGTACTTGCCACCAAGCCTGATGATCTGAATTTGATTTTCAGGACACACACACAGTGAAAGGAGAGAGCAAAGTTGTCCTTGAACTTCTACAGACTGACTACTGCACATGTGCTCACACACACGCACACACACACACACACACACACACACACACACACACACACACTAAAGGAATAATAAATTAATTAAAAATCTAATTAAAATTAATTCTCTCATTGACTGGCTTCGTATGTCATGGAATACTTCAGGAAATGAAAGGGTTTGGGATAGGTGTTGTATGGCTTTGTTTGGAGAAGAATTTGTGATTTGACTCTGGACAGATATCTAATGGTCAATTATATAAAGTATCAAGTTTCATGTTAATGGAATCACAACTTTCCATGGGTAACAAAAAGTCTTCTGGGCACATATATACCTGAATATGTTCTCTAGAGTGGGAGACAGACAGACAGAGCGAGAGCGAGAGCGAGAGCGAGAGCGAGAGCGAGAGCGAGAGCGAGAGAGAGAGAGAGAGAGAGAGAGAGAGAGAGAGAGAGAGAGAATGTGTGTGTATGAAGAGAGGAACCTCCTCCAATAAAGCCATTACCTCCGAATCCTTCCCACAACTGAGTATTCAAATATATGAGCCTATGGGGGTCATTCTCATTCAAACCACCACAGCTTTTCACAGAATACACCACTTTACCTGATATTTTCTAAATGGAAGATATTTGTCTTTACATATTTAACAGAGACAAAAATAAAAACTGGAGATGATGTTTTCTTATGACTTCCTGAACATTACTTGGGTATCTACAGTGAATCTCTGTAATTTCTTCCCAACTATAGTCTTGTACACAGCCCATTATCCACTTGTTACTTTTTCTTTCATATCTTACTGACTTCAAATATCTCCAGTGTCTGCATCAAATGCTGTGAAGATTATTCTCAGTGACATAGAAATTCAGAGGGAAATTCGCCCAGAGGGCAAAATCCCAGTCCTTTGATCTCCTCATCTCCATTTATTTATTTATTTTGCCTCTTTCTGCCAATGCAACTTTCTTAAACTTACTTTCACCTTCATCTCCTATAATTTGTCATAAATAGAAGCTTAACATTTGAAATGTGTATTTCAAATATCTGGTTCTTAGACTGGGTTCTCAGCATCCTCATCTCTACAAATCTTCTACTGTTTCTAGCATTTAATTAATAGTCTCTAACCACACACCTTGGTTCAGAGTACAGTCTAAGGTCTATCATACAACCTCACGAATACCTTATTATTTGACTTTTTCACAAAATTTAGTGTGTTTGTATGCCCTGTAAAAAAATCAGTCATTAACCTTCATATCTTCTGCCATATCTTCTCCATATCTTCATTGGAACAGCTAGATACTATGGATACACTCTGCTCAAAAACTGAACTGACACACAATAATGCTCTGATATCTAACATGTGTAGCAGGCTTCTTTTCTCTACTCCAAATGTCACTTCCATGTGTTCTCTTCTCACCTTAAGTTTCTCATTCTTACTCTACTGCTATAACTAAGGTGAGGCTGATAACCCCATTCATGTTTTACTGAGGATGCAGAAGGAATAGGAAGTAGCTTACAAATCTATTATTCTGACTCTATTGAGATCTATCTCACTTATTTCTATTATTTCTCCAATATTATTTAGATACTTTCCATGCTTTTTTTCACACTCTTCTCTTTTGTATCTCATCCTTCTCCCTAAAAATTCTTATGTCTCTTGATGCATTAGTTATTTTCTTTTTCCCCTTCCAATAGATCTTCCTTAACAGTGGATAACAGCCCAGAGACTCCAATCATAAATAAAACTGCATCACTTTTCTTTACCTCTAGTTTCATTTCTGTGTCCTTTCAAACTTAAACTTTCAAGAGTTGTATACATTAGGTATTTATGTGCTTATACCTCCCATATCTCAACCCATGACACAGTGATTTTCATCTCATCATTCCATTGAAACAACTGTTATCAAAACCACAACTATTTCTAGCAACCTATTGCAATAGAACATGCTTTGATTTATGTCATTGAAACTTCCAGTGATCTGCACTAGAGTCACCAACTCCCTATTTCTTGACATACTGTCTTCTGTTAACATCAGCGGCAGCATTCTCCTGGATTTCCTCAGCCAGAAGGCATCTCCTTTCCTTTTTCTTTGGCTTTTTTTTCTTCTTCTTTACTTCTACATAGATGAATTCCTCAGCCCTTATTTTTTTAATCCTGTTCATATTTTCCTATACCTTTACCTTGGAGATGTGATCTACGTTTATGAATTTTAAAATGTTACCTTAGTGCTAGTAAAAAGTAAAAGCTTGTGGTGGTATTTTGTTTATGATCTAACAAAAAAATCTTGTCTGAAGATGAGAGTGCAAAGCTAGCCACACTATTAGCCATACAGGCCAGGCAATGGTGGCACCTTTAATTCCAGCAGCCACACCCAGGCAATGGTGGTGCACTCCTTTAATGCCAGCACTAGAGAGGAATGTAAGACTGGAGGAAACAGGAGTCAGTCAGTTTGCAGTCACAAGGAGGACAGGATCACCCCTTTTTTTGTCTGAGCCTTAGTAGAGGTAAAAATCTCTCTAGTTGTTGGCTGCTTTGCTTTTCTAATCTTCAGACTGGACCCCAATATCTGTCTCTGGGTTTTTATTATTTGTGCTACAAAAGCTAAATAAATGTAGTATGTTTTGCAGGCAGTTTGTAAAGATGTAACACAAAGTAGAGAATGTTGAAGAAATTTAACATGAGCCAAGACAAGCGTGGCATGGTAACACTTAGGAGAGTTAACCTCAAAATCCCTAAGAAGTGGGGCACACAGAAGATATAACAGAAAGAAATCATTGATGTATTCATCGTCAATGTTGAAGAGGTAGAAATAAATCTGTTGTCTGAAAAAAATCTGTGAAATTGTCTAAACCAGAGGTTCTCATCCTGTGAGTTATGACCACTGGAAAACATTTCTGATGGTCTTAGGAACTTAGACACCACTGAGTAGAAAATTTACAATTATAAAGTAGCAAAAAAAGTGATGTTTGTGGTTTCCTAAGACCCCCTGAAATATATGTTTTCCAATGGGAGCTACCCACAGGTTGTGAACCTATGGTCTAAACCAACTTTTCTAGTTTGGTGAGAGAAAGTTGTGGAGCTAGTGTTGATGGATAAAGTCAGTACATTCCCAGTTAAGTTCGTATTCAATGCAAAAAATCAAAAGGAAAGTAAAAACAAAACAAAACAACAATAAAAAAACAATGAAAACCTGAAGCTGAATTTTGCACAGGTTAGCTAGAGACTGTAATGGCAGAGGAAACATAAATCAGATGAATGTCAAAGAATAATAATAATGTTCAAAAATCTGTGTTGTATAGATATAGAAAGGCAACGAACAAATCTGGTTTTAGATGATGAAGTTAGAATGGTGGGGATTTGGCGGCTCTCCTGATCAAAACACCAAGGAAACAATAAACTGGTTGTACATTGGACAACTGACGATTCTGATTAGGTAGACTAGGCAAATTAAATTTGAAAATATGTTTCTGTAGTGTAATTCAGCTCAATTTATACTTCCTTGAGTAGGATGAGGAAGGCAGGACTTATTTGAATTTATTACACTTTTTTGTCATTTACCATACGGACTTTGGTTTCATGTTCATGAAGACACTAAACTGAAGGAATCAGACGAGGAAATGTCTTCAGCAATCAGAAGAGAGGAGACACTGGACTTCAGATCCTCCAATGTGAACATTTACAAATCTAGAACACAAAACCTGATATTTACATTTCTCTATTTGAAATATAAATTCCTTAGCAAAAATAAATTCAGGGAACAGTAAATGTGTGATGTTGATTTTTTCTGACATTTGCATTATATTTGAAGTACAAAAAAAACCTAAAATTTCCTGCTTCTCTTGCAATTTTCTTCTAAATGATAAATATTTGCATTAATAAAATTCTGTCAACCTAGACATAAATAACAAAGGAATGCACAATTAGTGAAAAGCTTTAGATTTATGATTCCCTTATATTGGTCTTCTTTTTATAAACTTCCTTTTGGTATAGTAGTAACTGATTTCTTTAGGCGTCTAAACAATGTTCAACACATCCTTAGGACTAGAATCAAATGGAAAGAACTTTTAAAATGTAGGCAATGTGAGAACTTGAACATTGATTTTCATTTGCACATATATACTAATGGTTTACTGTAGATGATTTATATAAATGGCTTCCTTTAAAAATCCCAGTGAAGGAAAATTAATACCATAGTTTTAGCATGTTACACCATATTCCTACTTTTTGTTTTGTTTTGTTTTTCGAGACAGGTTTCTCTGTGGCTTTGGAGGCAGTCCTAAAACTAGCTCTTGTAGACCAGGCTGGTCTCGAACTCACAGAGATCTTCCTGCCTCTACCTCCCAAGTGCTGGGATTAAATGTGTATGCCACCATTGCCCGGCCCATATTCCTAAATTTTAGCAAAATAATTGAGTTTGTGGACCATGTTTCTCTGGCTATTTGCAACTATTGAATGATGAAGTTTCTTACCTTAAAGCATGTGGCCCTCCTCTTTACTTACATTAGTAAAATAATAAAGTATCAGAGGAAGCAAATTTTGTTTACTTAACAGACAATTATAAGTAATACTGTCTTTTAAATAGTCGTATATTTAAGATTATCAACATTCAGTCACACATATCATCTTGTTAGTAACAACTGAATCCACTTTGTGATATGTTTATGCTATTATTTTTAGGTATATTCAAATGAAATTAAAGTTTTAGTAAAAAGAGCTATTGACTTGAAAAATATATTCCTTGATTTGTGTGTCCAATTTTTATTTTTGTTTGATTATTTGGGTTGGGCAGATCTGACAGCTTTTTTTCAAAACTAGTAACTTGAGTATCAGTCCATAAAACAAGTTCTATTTGTGAAACACAATCATAGGTTTTTGAACCTTTAAACTTTTCTATTAAACTAATACAATGGATTAAATTTTGAAATAAAATTCTAGAAACAGAGTAAAAGATTTATGCCACAATTCCTAAAAGTAACACAAAGAAAGGCCTTGGTTACACGAGAGAAGGCAGTGAGTGCCTAGGCCACTAGTAGCTAGCAACCCACAGATTTGGTTCATTGGCTGGTGCTTCATCCATACGGTTGATGAGCAATCTCACTGGTAGTGAGTTAAAGAGGAGTCACTCCCTTTATTTTCTGTTTATTAATAAAAGTATAGGAATATGATTTGTTGTAGAAAGTTTTATGGTGTTGCAGTTCGGGTAGGTGTGGAAGAATACAGGGTTAAAATTAAAGAGGAGGTAAAGGGCTGCAAATGATCTTAATTAGTTTTCACTTGAAAAAGCAACACATTTAGATTTAAATTGACAAGGAATAAATGCAATTGCCAAGTGAGTCACACATTTTTTGTAGCAGCAACCCAGAACACATTTTTTGCTCATTTGTGTCTAAGAGAAAGACATGAGTGATGTGTCTGTCACCATTTCTTTGGCGTTTGTTTAGTCACATTCATAAAAGGGCATAGAGGCTTTATTTATTTACAATCTTTCTAGAAAGTCATTTTTCCATAAAATATCTTTATATTAAAAGCTAACTAAAATTTGAAAAGATATATTAACTACATCATGATTTTAGAAAATACCATCTATCATATTCTCGTTTCCTTCAAATGGATGCCCCTATACAAAAGAGAACAAAGACACAGGGAAAACATTGTTCATAACTATATTGAGGCAGGAGTGATATATTGCTTTTTTTCAGTAACAGATTCAATCTTCTCTTTTTCCAGATAAAAAAAATTAATCTTTTTTCATCTTTACGACCTTGGATGCCACTGATTTAAAAGTGTTTTAAAATAGAATCCAGGATGGTGTAAGTTTTTACTATTTGTATTTGAAATCTTATTTGCAACTACAAGGTATAGCATTGTTTATTAAGGGGTTTAGCTTATGTTCTGTGGCTGTTTGTTTTAGGAACTATAGATGACCACAAAGTGGAGTCAGAAATAGGTTGATAACTGGTAGTTTATTGTGGAAAAGTACTTACGCAAGGGAGCCAGTGACCAGGTTTGCACTGGGCAGGAAGGACTCAGAAATGCTTCCCAGTCAGCTCAGCCAGGTGAAAGAGAGCCTCCCTCTTTCTTAAATCCTTGTTACATAACTCTGACCAGGCCTAAGTGGGCGTAGTCAGCGGTACCTCTAATCAGGATTTCTCCCTACAAGGAACATTTATTCTGAGGGCATAATTTTTGGCATCTCCAAAGTAAGAACATTTTTAACACAATGACTTCTTGCTAATACATTGTATTGCAACATACTGTATTGAACAACAAATACAGAAAATCCAAAAGTACAAAAAATCTGAAAATGTAAACTTAGGCAAATTATGCAATTGATTTTTCTTTTATTCATAAATAAATGTCTAAAAAAGAAGTGTGATCTAGAGGAATGAAAAATGGGGTTTGTCTCCTAGTGCAACCTCAGCTCTTGCCAACAGTTGGCAATATAAAAGACTATCCTACACCTAAATACCTACCTATCAGCAAAAAGTCATACCAGACATTCTCACATATTTGTAACTGTTCTCCTAGAGGGCATGCTCCTTCTAGCCATGACTGTGATTTTGAAATTAGAGCATAGAAGTTTAGATCATCTCAATGTCTCTTTTGATCAAGCCATAGTAATGCAGTATACTTTCCTTCTGTACTCAATAGTTAGCATATTTAAATGAATGGTGTACAGTTAAAATGCCAACTCACTTCTTGCAAATATGTTTGGTTTGTGCTCACCAATACCTGCATTTTTGGAGTTTTTGCTGTTTGAATGTGCAATCATTAGTTTGCCTTCTTATTTCCTTCATTGAAGTTTGTAGTTACTGTGTCTTATAGATTTTGCTTGTTGATATCAATTGAGCAACTTTTCACTTTGGTGAGTCAACTTTGGTAATTACTAATTCTTCCCATGAAGTATTGATATGACTGTAGAATAGATAAATGAAATGAAAGAAGGGTAGATTCTGAACTAAGTCTAAATAAGTAGAAGTTAGAGGCCACCAGGTCATTTAAAAATATTTTTCATTCTTCTATTTTTGATTGTGAGCCCAACCTTTAACAGCTGAGTCATCTCTCCACCTCAGTGGCTGCATCACTCAAGAAAGCTGGCTCTTCACCTTGCCAGAGAAACACAGGAATGCTGGCCCTACTGGCAGATGCATGTATGAGTGGCCCAAGAGTGTGACTGTATGAGTGATGAAGGTGAGGAAGACATGCCCTCCCTTGCTCATCTCAGCCCCTGGGTCAACAAAGTGGAAGAGTTAGCCCTGCCCTTTGCTCACTGTAACATTCCAGAGAGCAGGTTTAGGCATCACAGTAGTTCTGACCCTGCTGGTGTGGGGAGTATGGGGTGTATGTGAGGGGATAACCCTGCCCTGAGGTCTTGAGAGTAAGAGAGATGCCCCTCACCCCACCACACCTCATCTGTCATGTGGTGGGGAGGACAGTGGAAAGGTGCCCTCTCTTCCTCACCCCTAGCTACCTGTATCAGGTGAGAGCTGACCCTGTGCATGGGGGAAAGGGCAGGATGTGAGCATCGGAGATCTGGCCCACATCTCTACCTCCCCTCACTTCCTGTGACAGGTAGGAGAGCTGACCCTGAGATCATCAGAGTGAGGGAGCTGGCCCTGCCTCTCACCAGGTGCAGTACTTGAGAGAGTGAACCCTGTACAACATCTGGGCAACACAGTGGAGCTAACCCTGGTGGTGCAGGTGTGGTTGAGCCGGTCCAGAGGGTGTAAGAGCAGGAGAACTGGCCTTGCTGCTTACTCTATAAACTGAAATAGCCTGGGCAGTGCCAGAGAACTCTTCCTGGTGTTGATATGAGAGAGAAACAGCAGGCTGACCAACCCAGCAACCACCCAGTCCCAGAACCAGGGCTATGAGTTGGCACATCCCAACATTCCCTCCATCTATAATCTGCTGAAGCACATGAAGGGGCTGATCCCACAGTCCCAAAGCTGGAGGATCTCCACAACAGGACAACAGGATATCCAAGAGGAGTCCGGGTAAAAGCCCAGTGTAGGTAGTGTAGCGAAAACCAGAGGCCTTGAACCAGATCAGTGATTCTTTACAATAAACACTTTCAAGTGAAGACGTAGGGACCAAAGGGTATACTGTGTGACTCCTTGTGACACACTATAGCTTCTACGGTGAGATGTTTATTTTTCTTTTAAATTTTTTTTTTGTTTCCACTTGGGGGTTAGATTGCAAGGGCAGAGTGTAAATGCAAAGGGATCAGGATATGAGTGGGATCCAGACACATGATGTGAAATCCACAAAGAATCAATAAAAGTTTAAAATATTCTTAATTCTCTTTTAAATTCTCAAATATACTGCAACCACACTATTTAAATTCTGAAAAGAAAGTAAAAATCTCAGATCTCTGAGTGGTTTTTGAGCTCTTTGAACTTGGGCTGAGGAGGCAGCTCAGTGGTAGAGAATTCTACAGCATGTACAAGGTTCAGTGTTTGATCTCTGGCACTGGGAAAACAAACAAAAGATGTAATGCTCAAACAGAGCTAGCTACTTCTAAGACGTTACTAACAGGATGGAATACGTATTTAATATGGTGGAAACTAAATGTGACTGAATTTCAAAATTGGATGAGATTATGTTATAGGGCTCTCAATACAATAATGCTAATTGTAGCTGGTATATTTACTCCCAATCTATTATTAAGTCTCCCATTTGATGTCTTCTTCCTACATGTGGCATGTCCTTTCTCTGGTGATCCATCTGTGAGACCCTTCCATTTCCCCTTGATTAGACCACTTATGCCCTCCTTCTTTAAGTCCTATGCTGCTGCAGTCTTACTTTCTCCCTAGTGGATTCTGTTGCTCTGCTCTGGAGTTGTCTTCTGGAGTAAGAATTCACGTAGGTGGGGAGAGGGTTGGCATTTTGAATTGAAATGTAAGGTTAAAATTTAGATGAGAGGCAGAGCCAATTACAGAGAACAGTGATACAGCAACTGTGGGTGTTTTAGTTGAAGCAATGAGTCATAAATACCTCTTACCAGAGATGAGTGAAAAAATAGAAACAGTGCTTTGAGGAGACATCTATATTTATGAGTACATTTTAAAGCTTTATGGAGAGATACTGAAAAAAATTCTGTTAAGAAGAGAAAATTAGTTGGATGATTAAAATATATTTGTAGGAAATTTTATTCCTGCAGTTCAACAAATATTGAAAATTAATTTAATCACAGTGGTATCCAAAGCAAGACAAATAATGTCATGTAATATAGTAACAACAACAAAACTCTCCAGCTGTTTTAGGCATGGTGCACACATGTAGTTCCAGCTGTTGGGGAAGCAGAAATGAAGGATTGCAGGCAAACATGGACAACCTAGTGAGACTATGTCTAAATGATGATAGAAAAAAATACCTTCCCAATATTGATAATAGGGTAGAGAAATTTATTGGTAGTCATCACTAAAGACTGCATTTTAAAACTAGATTGTTGATATATAGATATATATGTATGTGTATACATATATATATATATATATTTAGAGAGAGAGTATATGTATTTCTTTAAAGACAAATTGTGAATATCTATTAAATTTGTTCCAATCTAAATGAACACATTTTAGAGCGTTATTAATAAATTATTATTAGCAGTATTACTTAAAATAGTCCCCACATGCAAACAATCTAAAATTTCAAAAAAGGAAAACAGTGACACCATAATTCCACACAGCATAAAATACATGAAATTATTTACATACAGACAATCATACAAGTTGATTGAGGTGTTATACACTAGTAGGAAATTCTGAAAAAGTCATGGCACGTGGATCACAATTTCAGGGTCAGTCTGAGTGTGTTGCTCAGTGCTAGGGTTTATATGATGCCCTGGGTTTAATGCCTAGTACTAGTGAGAATCCATAAAAAGAAAGATAAACCACAAAAAAGCACAACCTCCTCAGTCGATCCTTGGCTCTCACTGCTTCTTGCTGTAAGGTGTCTTTCTTCTTTTGTGTCTTTCTTGACATCATCTGCAGCTGTTCAGAAAAGCTCTCAAATTCCCTCCCAATTCTGACTTGTTAGTGGTCCAGGGTCCACTCTGGCTTCCAGACTTTTCGTGTCTTCCATTTAGCAAAGCATACGGACCCTGCTGAATCTCTCCCTGTGTTGTTCATTAAACTTTCCTGTTTTTTTTTTTTTTCATCACTGATGCCTGATCACTTCAACTTCTCTCTGGCCAGCACAGGAACAAAGGGTTTCATCTGAAGCTCATCCTCTGGACTTGGAAGCCCATCACTGTAGTTTGTTTAACATCTTCTGTTGTCTTTCCCTATTTGTCTTACATGCCTTCCCTAATCCTCCAATTATATCAGTATTAAGTGTCATTTTCTCCACAACTTATATACTAATAGAATTATACAAATGGGCTTTCTCTTTTTCATAAAAGTCTTAGATGAATGTATCTTTTCTCCAACTACCAACCCTGCATTCTGGCATCTGACCCTTCCCTTAATTTCTAGCTCCTCAGTCTTGAAGGTGCTCACTGGTTTCTACTTCAGTTCTTCTTTCTTTGGTTTCTGTAGGAGGTAAGCTTAGTACCCCCTACCCCGATCTCTGACTACCCTCTTTAGAGGTTATCTGTTGTCTGAGACTGGCCATAACTTTTGTGCTCTTCCAGCTCTGGTCTAGGTGACTCTCATCATATTTTAACTTGCTGACTTTCCCTCAGGAATGTTTTGTAAGCATGAGTTTTTTGGCCTGGCAGGTTCTTCAGCCCTTGAAAGCCCCAAATAAACACACAGATGATATATTAATTATGAAATGGTTGGCTGATGGCTTGGGCTTCTTATTGGCTAGCTCTGTCTTAATTATTAACCCATAACTGCTAATCTATGTATTTCTACATGGTCTTATCTTACTAGAGAATGACTGACTTACAGCCTTTCTTCCAGGGCTCACATGACAATTCCTTTCTGCCTATACTTCTGAAGATTCTCCTCATTTCCTATCTCTACCTATCTTCCTGCCTGGCCAATAAATGTTTTATTTATCAATCAATAAGGAAACATATACAGAATAACATCTCCCATCAATGTGTTGTTGAGACCTTGCCTCTGTCTTTAATGGATCTCTCTTCAACAGGTAGGCGAAGTGTCCAACTGGCTGGTGAATACTTGGAAGACTGAGTCTTTGGATTCACTCTGTTAAACCTTCTCTTTCTATTCCCTTCTGGCCCCCAAAATTAAATCCAGTGATAGATAGACCTACCTAAGTTAGAAACCAGATTAAGTTTTTCTTCTGTTTGCTCCTTAATCTAATGTTCAATTGGTCACAGATTCTAGCACCTAAATGTTTCAGAGATATTTCCATTTCAGCTGGCTATTTAATACCAGATTCAGCTGACTTCTTTACATTAGTCTCATCTGCATCTTCTATTTCTGAGATGTTGGAAAATTTTAATATGCAATTCTCCTTAAAAGAAAACTAAAGAAAATGCAAAGTATTTTTGTTTTAATTGTAGGAAATGCCAACAACACGGCTGATTTCCATCTACCATCCCAACATCACTTGCTGACCAACACATGGAGGTGAGAAGTGATGAACATATTAATTCTCCTCAGCTTGTGAATTTGTTCCAGAACATCATTCTCTCTAGCCCAATGTCTCTTCATTTTTCTCCACTGTACAAATACGTGCATGGGCATATACACCCTCCAACACACTGTTTCCAATGCTTATTTTTTCCAGGGTGTATCCCAAACATATTCACATTTTAAAACATTCTCAATACTTCTCACCTTTAAGAGAGGTTAATATCAATTTTCCTCATTTTATTTTTGTTTTCTAATATAATACTTTCTTTATTGTCTGAGAATTTCACACATGTATACAATGTACTCTGACCGTAAAAATACTTTCTATTGTTCTTTCTAAAGTCAAATCTGAGCTGGAGGTGTGGCTCAGGCTAGGGTGTCTAGACTGGTCCCTACCATCCCCACTCATGCACTCAATTAAGTCACTTAATTGCCTTCAAAATGGCATTCATGTTCTCAGAAAAGAAACACACTTTAATTTTAATGTTAAATGTAGTTTAATTATGAAATATACCAAGTCAGTAGTTTTGAATCTCCTTATATTATGAAGTAAGTGCAATACATGGAAAAGCAAGATGAATAATCTGTCAGTTTGTACAGAATTATTAATAAAATATCTGGCTTAAAGGTTGGCTCTTCAATCATGTACACATTAAGAATTATCCTTACAGTGCTTGATAAAGGATAAATGCAAAGCTTTTTAAGTTTGATAAACATTTTCACTCTAAGGCACTTGAATATGATAATAGTTCTGAACTCATCTTGCAAAGAAAAAGTTTAAAGATCCCTTTAAAACTCCACCATACCTTTGTTTCTAATCATGATCAGTGATATTTCCTTTATTTTACTCAGTGTGAAAACTTATAAGTTTTGATTTCTCTCCATTTTTTAGTGACAAGATTAGGGAATTAAATGTTCCTACTGCTTCCTTCCCAAGACACTACATAGTTTTGAATATTTTTCAAAGATACACCCAGAAACTCTTTCTGCATTCTAGAAGCTGTTACTTCAAATGACTACACTCATACTTTTTTTCATACACTTACTATATAGAGAACAAAAGAGAAAGGATTCCTCATATTTTATATCATTTGCTTAACAACAAGATATCCCTGAGGCAGTATCTGATAACTGTTGTCATTTTTGTAACTTTTATCACACAATGAGATATTTTGCTTGGTATTCCTCAGGTTTATTTTTGACCTAATCTTTACAGTATTTTTGTCACAGGTTCATATTTTCAGGAATGTGCAAAATAGCCTAAAAATTAAAAACCTTAAGACCTTGATTTAACTATTTTTCTGTGTCTTGAGTATCCTTCCTGCTAGCTATATCTTAATCATAAAATCAAATATGAACAACCTTACACTTTTGAAAACCTGCTTGCATCACCAAAGACAAATCTGGTTATAGGAAGAATCTGGGTCTCTTCTTAGTTGTACCATAGCACTTTATTAATCTCAGAGCAATTGTCTTGTGTCCGTTTGTTACCAATCCATATTCCGGGTTGTTTCACTCATCTCTGTATCCTCAGGACCTGGAATCTAGTAAATTTTCAATAATAGTTCTGTGACTAAAAGAGTAAGTCTAATGTTCTCATGTCCCTAGTGTTGTACAATTTCTTATTAAGCATAAGATTATATAAGGGTTAGAAAACAAAGAAAATATGAAAAACAATCACTTACAGCTTGATCTTCTCCAAAGATGCTCACCTAGAAAAAATATTTGGCATATATTTTTCAACATTTCAAGGCAAAAATAATTAAACGTTTCTAATATATTACACTATGCAGGACAGTCCTGAGTTCTTGTAACTAGTCTGATTGGTGGATTTTCATTTTTCCCCCCAAGAGATTATTTTTTTATTAGTTCAAATTAGAAACAAGCTTGTTTCACATGTCAATCCCTTCTCACTCTCCCTCCCCTCTCCCCAATCCCTCCAGCCTCCCACCTCATCCTCCCTCTGCTCCCCAGGGAGGGTAAGGCCCTCCATGGGGGTTCCCCAACATCTGTCATATCATTCTGGGCAGGGCCTAGATCCTCTCCCATGCATCCTAGAGGCAGACACCCACAGCTATACACAAAACTGAACTCTGGAATCCAGTTGCAGAAAAGGAAGAATGAAGAGCAAAGAGGTTGGAACCGGGCTGGTGAAACCCACAGAAACAGCTGACCTGAACAAGGGGAAGCCCATGGACCTCAGATTGATGCCTGGGTGGCCAACATGGGACTGATCCAGACCTCTGAACGTGGATGAGGAGGCCTCAGCACTTTATGGGGCCCCTGGAAGTGGATCAGTATTTGTCCCTGGTTTAAGAAGGGACTTTGAGAGCCCATCCCACATGGAGGGATGCTCTCTCAGCCTGGATTTTCATTTTTATATAAAGAAAATTATCAGAATATAGCACAGATAGTGAAACTTTTTCATTCCCACACCAAGTTTCCTTGCTTTTTAAATTATTTTTATTTAAATAAAAATTTTACACCAATTCTAGTTCCATCTCCCTCCAGTTCTCCCACTCCGCCACCAACCTCCCATCCCTCCCGGTATCCTCCCATGGGGGATCGTCAAAGTTTGTCACATCATTTTGGCAGGACCTAGGACCTCCCCTGAGTATCTAGGTTGAGAAAGTATCCCTCCATCCCTCCGTAGGGAATGGGCTCCCAAAGCCTGTTCATGCACTAGGGATATATACTGGTTCCACTGACAGAGGTCCCATAGATTGCCCAGGCTCCCCAGCTGACAGTCACGTTCAGGGGACCTGGTATGGTCTTGTGCTGTTTCACCAGCTGTCAGACTGGGGTTCATGATCTCCCTCTTGCTCAGGTCAGCTGTTTCTGTGAGTTTCCCTGGCATGGTCTTGACCCCTGTAGGGATAGCTCAACTCTTAAAGGCTAGGCTCAGAACCAAACATATGAGTTTCCTTGCTTTTAAATTACTGTGACCTTGTAGAAAGCAATGAATTCAAATCTGTATCTGACTCTTCTCTGCTGTTGTTCAAAGCTTTCAAACCTCACTTTTCACACTGCAAAATGGAGTTAGTGATGTATCCTTTAAAGAGTTACTGTGAGCATTAAAATATTAACAGTGATAATGATATAATTAGTCTTACACAGCCTTGTAGTTCAACAACAGTGAATGCTAATGAGTCTCTAGGAGAATCAGATTGAAAAAAAAAACAGTGAGTTTAGCAGAAAGATCAATCAGGCAGCCCTTCTAGAGTGGGGGTTCCTAAGTGAGTGTGGAGTTCAGATTGCAAGGACTTAAATAAAACTGTAGACCATAAACACCTCTGACTATCCCTCAAAACACTTGACAAAGAAAGGAAGGAGAGAAATATGTGGTATCTGGAGGGGGCAGCAGAGTCAAGTGAAAGTTCACAAGTAAAGCAATAGTGAGGAAGTCAGTGATAGGGGAGAGTTTGGGGGATTCCCCCAAGTGGGAAGCTGGTTCTGACAACATGTTGACTCATTGCCTGATGAGTGTTAGACTGAGTAACAGTACCCTATCAATACAAGAAGACCTTTGACTTGGTATTAACAAGTCCAGATTAACCGAGTAATATTTTTGATTCAGGCTCTGCATTTTTTATAAGAAATGTACTGAATTCATAAGAATATGCCTGATAGTAGGAAAACATCAAAAGATGGCTTTGATTGTTGAAAGGAATATCAAGGAATGGATGTCAAGTTGTGTCAAGTTGCTGGCAATTAACATCTGTTTTATTTTTGCACTATGATCATACATGATGTCTGAGAAATAACTGGAATATAGATTTAAAATAATTGACTGCAATTTGACTCAAAATCATTGTTTTTGTCAAAGATGAAGAGAAGTAAAGGTTGAATTTGTTTCACTGAATTTGGCGCTACAAACACCTGGACAATGCTCCTCTGCAAATGTGATACTCTTTTGTTGCTAGTTTTCATTGAAATTTTGTTTTAGATTGCAGGTACCTTTAATTGGGAATCATTCTGTGATAAGTAGACAAGAGTCTTGTTCGAAAGAGTGTCCAATAGGACATAACCTCTCTCCTCTGTAGCCAGAAAGCTGCCTCTGCCAAGTGTGTGTGCAGAGGTAATGATGAGGGCTTTGGATTGCCTCCACCATGATATGGAAGGGGACTCTCACCACCTGATATTCAAGAAGATTGAAAAGGTTGGTGTAGTTGAGGTAAATGAGACAAGGAAGATGGGAATGACTGAATGCAGTTACAGATGGTGTACAGAGTCCAGTTGGGGAGAGGGGACAGGGCTCAGTTGGTAGTGTCTGCAGTGCAAACATAAGGGCATGAGTTAGGATTCCTGCATCTAGTTAATGCATGTATGCAACCACACTTCTGGGGTGGATGGGAAACAGGTAAATCTGCAGATCATTGGCCAACCAGCAGGGACAAATTCATGAGCTTTCTAGTTTTCAAAAAATAAAAGAGAACAGTAGAGGAAGAGACAGATGCTGACCTCCGGCCTTCATATGTACATACTTCATATGTACATGTTGCATACATGAGCATATCTATAGGAACATGCAAATTCATAGTTCTGTCATACACACAGACAGACAGACAGTTCTGGATTGATTGCTAGTGCAGTCAGGCATGGTAGCCAGCACATGCAAACTTAGTTTCTTAAGATGATAAGACAGAAAAACAGTGAGATTGTGTGCGAGCACTTATGTGTTTATGCTTATGTGTAGAGGGTTAGTGTAGTTAGAAGACATTGTAGATCTTAACAGAGATGTGAGGCATTTTTATATTATAAAATTTGTTTTGCATATTGCCATATGACTTACTATTACTGTCAATGAAAACCATAAAATCTCAGGTCAATGGTCACCTGTTTGGCAAATAATTTTGCGATGATTTTGATGAAAGCTAATTGAAGAATCCATTTACCTTTTAAGTCCTTTCATTTTATAAACAAGGAGTTAAGGAAGAGGAGTGAAACGACAGATACCTCAACAGTCATCCAGGTACTAATGGGGATCAGATGTGATGCAGGCATATATAATGAGTAGGAAAGGAATACACTTTGCCAAAGTTTCACATAAAACATCTACATGAGAAGTAAGATTCGGGCATACAGAAAATTTACTTGTGTGAAACATTTCTCTGCCTTTTACATCATGTAGGTGGAGGATCCTTACTACTTCTTATCTTTATCCCTGAGAAATACACGCACTTGAATTGTGTAAATTCTTTGTGAATAAGGACACTTCCTATGCACCAGTGGTCCATATAGCATGAGGGAATTCACTATGTATTCAAACAATATACACACTAATTAGTTCAAAATTTGTTTTATTTTTAAGTTTTATCTTTTTATTTGTGTGTAGGTTTGTGTTTGTATGTGTCTATGCATGAGTTCACATGCATACACATGCATGTGCATGCAGGTGCTGGGGGAGGCCAGAAGATGGTGTCAGAGACCCTGGAGCTGGAATTACAGAATGTTGTGAGCCACTGGAGTGAGTGCTGGGAAGGGAGCTCAGGAAGAGCAACAATCTTAGCAACTAAGCCATCTCTATAGCCCTAGCGCATTTCAGTTTACTTTTATTTACTGAAGAAAGTTATAACTTACTTAATTTATGAAGTATATATTACACATAAAACATTATTATTGAGCTTGGAAAAAACAAACCGGGAAAATCTCCAAATTCCAGAGGAAAACTCATGGTTAAGAATGTGGCAATAGTGGCTTGAAGAATCACAGGAAAATCAAGTGAAATAGAGGTGTGAACACTCAGCAGCCGAGTCTTAACTCTATCACAGGAAAGGACTAGAACATTCAAGAAACTGAAATTTCATGGCCAAGAATCATGAAGCTTTAATATTTCTGAGGAAAACTTGAAGCTGGAGAGAATGTTTACTAGTTAATATTAGAGAGAAAAATGTTCTGTGAGAAACTTCAAACTATGGCATTTTTCACCAGTATTATAGAAGTAACTGTGGTCCAGAAAGCACACACACACACACACACACACACACACACACACACACACACGTAGCCTTGGAAACTAGTCAAGGCAAATCCACAGCTGTCCAAGTTGACCAATGCAATTAGAGAGTTATTGGCTTGAAACTTCCCACCTCCACAATAAACAACTAAAAAAATGAAATAAATTGTGTTCAATTAACCAGTTATTAGATAAGTTAAAATAAGTAGACTTCTAATCATGCAAAGACCAAAAAATCTCTTACACCATCAATAGAAAAATGGAGCAAGAAGGTAGAATAATAAGGGTAATGTATCTAGTACACACTTTTCAAGGGGAAAATGTAGAAATTAGGACAGAGTCTTTAAACAGAAAAGGGAAAAAACACAAAATAATGTGGCAGGAACAAGATTGCATTCACAATCATAAAAATATGAATAGATGAGTTCTATGGAAAAGTGATAGACTGTGATTAGATCTTTCAAACTCCAGTCTGATCTAGATTCACACCAAAGGCAAAACTCTCAAAACATCTGGGACAGGAAGAAAAAGACAACAAAGTGGCTGTCATCCCTGTTCTACCAGGTATCAACTGAAGAAGAAGAAGAAAAGGAAGAAGAAGAAGAAGAAGAAGAAGAAGAAGAAGAAGAAGAAGAAGAAGAAGAAGAAGAAGAAGAAAGGATTTAAAGAGCATGTAGAGATTTGTAAAAGAGAAGCCCAAACCTGTCTTGCTAATAATGATGTTTCCTTACTAAAAACTTAATAATTTACATGCTTAGAAAATGCAATCACTGTTGATATAAATTTTTTGGTGAACAGTATTTTATTTTATTTTTTCCAATTTTTTTATTTGAATTAGAAATAAGATTGTTTTACATGTCAATCCCAGTTCCCTCTCCCTCCCCTCCTCCCCTACCATTCCCCCCAACTAAAACCCTACCTATCACATATCCTTTCTGCTTCCCAGGAAGGGTGAGGCCTTCCATAGGGGGTCATCAGAGTCTATAATATCCTTTGAGATAGGATCTAAGCCCAACCCCCTGTATCTTGGTTCATGGAGTATTCCCCTATGTGGAGTGGGCTCCCAAAGTCTACATCTATGCTAGGGATAAGTACTGAACTACTACAGGAGGTCCTGTAGATTTCGGAGGTCTCCTCACTGAAACCCATGTTCATGGTGTCTGGATCAGTCCCATGCTGGTATCCCAGCTAACAGTCTGGGGACCAAGAGCTCCCCGTTGTTCAGGTCAGCTGTTTCTGTGGGTTTCACCAGCCTGGTATGGACCCCTTTGCTCATCACTCATCCTTCTCTGCAACTGGATTCCAGTTCAGTTCAGTGATTAGTTGTAGATGTCTGCTTCTACTTCCACCAGCTGCAGGATGAAGGCTATAGGATGGCATATAAGTCAGTTATCAATCTCATTATCAGGGGAGGGCATTTACAGCAGCCTCTCCTCTATTGCTTAGATTGTTAGCTGGTGTCATATTTGTAGATCTCCAGACATTCCCCTAGTGCCTCATTTCTCTGTAAACCTAAAACTCTCCCTCTATTATGGTATCTCCTTTCTAGTTTTCTTCTATTCTTCCCCCTACTCAACCTTTCTGCTCCCTCATGTCCTCTTCACCCCTCCTTGTCTCCCCTTCTCAATCTCCTAGCTCCCTCCCCCCTCATTTTGTGCTCCCAATTTGCTCAGGAGATCTTGTCCCTTTATCTTTCTCCAGAGAAACATATATGTCTCTCTTAGGGTCCTCCTTGTTTACTAGCTTCTCTGGTAGCATGGATTGTAGGCTGGTAATCCTTTACTCTATGTCTAAAATCTGCATATGAGTGAGTACATACCATGTCTGTCTTTTTGTGATTGGGTTACCTCACTCAGAATGGTTTCTTCTAGTTCCATCCATTTTCCTGCAAATTTCAAGATTCCATTGTTTTTTTTTTTCCCACTGAGTAGTACTCCATAATGGAGTACTCCATTGTGTAAATGTACCACATTTTCTCTATCCATTCCGCAGTTGAGGGGCATCTAGGTTGCTTCCAGGTATTGGCTATTATAAATAGTGCTGCTATGAACATCGCTGAACAGATGTCCTTGTTGTATGAATGTGCTTCTTTTGGGTATATGCCTAAGAGTGGAATTGCTGGATCTTGTGGTAGACTGATTCCCATTTTCTTGAAGAATTGCCATACTGATTTCCAAAGTGGTTGCACTAGTTGGCACTCCAACCAGCAGTGGAGGAGTGTTCCCCTTTCTCCACATCCTCTCCAGCATAAACTGTCATTGGTGTTTTTGATTTTAGCCATTCTGACAGTAGTAAGATGGTATCTCAGAGTTGTTTTGTTTTGCATTTCCCTGATGTCTAAAGAGGTTTAGTATGTTCTTAATTGTCTATCAGCCATTTTGGACTACTCAGTATAATCCACCATATAAACAGACTGAGGAAGAAAACACACATGATCATCTCACTAGAAGCCAAAAAAGCCTTTGACAAAATCCAACACCCTTTCATGGTAAAGGTCTTGGAGAGATCAGGCATAATAGGAACATACCCCAACAAAATAAAAACAATATACAGTAAGCTGACACCCAACATCAAATTAAATGGAGAGAAACTCAATGCAATTCCTCTAAAATCGGGGACGAGACAAGGCTGTTCATTCTCTCCATACCTCTTCTTCAATATTGTCCTTGAAGTTCTAGGTAGAGCAATAAGACAATAAAAGGAGATCAAAGAGATACAAATCGGAAAGGAAGAAGTCAAACTTTCACTATTTGCAGATGATATGACAGTCTACATGAGTGACCTGAGAAACTCTATCAGGGAACTCCTACAGCTGATAAACACCTTCAGCAAAGTAACAGGATACAAGATTAACTCAAAAAAATCTGTAGCCCTACTATATACAGATGATACATTCGTGGAGAAAGAAATCAGAGAAACATCACCCTTTACAAGCCACAAACAACATAAAATACCTTGGAGTAATGCTAAACAAAAAAGTGTAAGACCTGAACAGTAAGAATTTTGAGTCTCTAAAGAAAGAAATTAAAGAAGATAGAAGAAAATGGAAGGATCTCCCATGTTCTTGGATCGGTAAGATCAACATAGTAAAAATGGCAATCTTGCCAAAAGCAATCTACAGATTCAATGCAATCCCCATCAGAATCCCAATACAATTCTTCACAGACCTTGAAAGAACAATTCTCAACTTCATATGGAAAAACAAAAGACCCATGATAGCCAAAACACCCAGAATAGCCAAAATAACCCTGTATGATAAAGGAACTTCTGGAGGCATCACCATCCCTGACTTCAAGCTCTATTACAGAGATATATTCCTGACTACAGGTTGGTATTGGCACAAAAATAGACAGGTAGACCAATGCAATAGAGTTGAAAACCCCGACATTAACCCACTCACCTACAAACACCTGATTTTTGACAATGAAGGTAAATTTATATGATGGAATAAAGAAAGCATCTTCAACAAATGGTGCTGGCATAACTGGATGCTGGCCTGTAGAATACTGCAGATAGATCCATGTCTATCTCCATGCACAAAAGTAAGTCCAAATGGTTCAAAAACCTCAACATAAATCCAGCCACACTGATATAAAAGTTTTAAATATTATTACATAATAGTAATAACAATGATAAAAGGGAAATATATGTTTATAAAAACAATTTTATTTTCAGAATAGTGACAAACGTGTACTAAACATAACAGCAGTCTCTAACTTGTGTCTAGAAAAATGACAAACTATGAGAAAAAGAAGCAAAATAGTTCACAGTTGGCAGAAAGATACAAGCCATTTTTATTACCAGTAAATCTCCAAAACTATTATAAAAATAAACAATTTAAATCAAGACCTCAATGACATTCTTACTGAAATTGATATTAAAGTATAGATAGTGAGCATAGCAGATATTAAGCCTTATTATAGATATCTATCACAGCAGTGGGAGTGTGATTCTAGTTTATAAAAATAAACTTGTATAACAGAACTTGTATAATGTAGAAGTGGAGACACTCCAATGAGAGAAGAGAACAATTCAATAAACAATGTTGGAACATGCTTTCTGTATGGGAAGGAGTAAATCTAAACTTCATATAAACTCACAAGATGAAATAAACTCAAATGAAGTCCATCTCAAAAGAACTTTAAAAACATTAGATGAAAATTTAGTTCAATTTGTGCTGTCCATGTACTCACTGGAGCATAGTTAAACTCCCAGTGGCTGGTCCTTAAAGAAAACTGAGTCCTTCGCCAACCCACCCCCCACCAGAAGCCATCAACTGTGAAGAGCTACTCTTCAGCATCTCTATCACTGTTTTAAAGAGTTCTCTTCAATAGCTTACTGTCACAGATTAGACTGTGCATATTTTTTCTTCTTTGGCAGGGGTAGGGGTGTGGGGAAGTGGGGTTCGGTGGGGGAGGGGGGTAAGGGAGGTAACAAACATGAGGGGGTAGAGTTTCCAGGACTGGGAAGCGATTGTGATTAGGGTGCCTTATGTGAAATTCCCAAATAATAAAAGTATTATGTTGGAAAAATTAGAAGCACGTCTTCATTTTGTGTAAGAATTCCTTAAGAAACATACAAGAGGATGATTTGCAGTTACTCTTATCAAAATTTAAACTTCTGCATGAAGAAAACACCATAATCAAAATTTAGTAGTGTTTGCTATGCTGTAAATGCATTTAGAGTGGCTATAATCCATATTCAAGAGAGCCAAATAAAGGAAGGTTGAAAATAAAGAAAAAAGTAGGGAATGAATGGAAAACTTAAAGCTGCTGAAGAGAACATTGTGGAAGTCCATAGAAGTCACCTAAGATACAAAAGTCTGGTTGGATAACAAGAAAAGGGATAGGCAGAATCTCACTAAAACTTGGGGCATGATAAATTAAACTATACTAGGAGAACATTTCACATCTATCATATTGACAAATAATTTAAGAGAATTAAATAAATTAAGAGAATTAAGTTATACAAAATAAGCCTATGTGAAGCCTATGCAATAAGTTCTGCTGTGAGATGTACATTGGTACAACCCCTCCAGAAAAAAACTTTCACAATGTCTACTGATGTTTAACACATCACATTTATGATCCAGCAAACAGATGCTCTCAAAGGTCCACACAAGCACATTCTTGCATGTGTAACTTGTATTAGAGAAAACTGAGCATCAATAGGAAGGTGGATAAAAAGCTTATGGTATGAGCAACAGTTGTAACCTGAATGCTCTGTGAGTGTTTCGCTCTGTGTGGGTGTATCCACGTATCACATCCACTGATGCATGCACACATGTACATACACATATATCTATGAAGTTCAAAAATATTGTCAGGAAACTTACTACATCATACATACATACATACATATATACATACATACATAAAACAATAGCATTATAAATTTTCTTTTTACTTGTCTTTGAAACAATTTCGTCATGTGGATCAGTTATATCAAGCTCATGATCCTCCTGCAGCAGTCTCTTGAGTACTAAGATCAAAGCCATGAGCCATGAGCTACCAACCCTGATATATATATATATATATATATATATATTATATATGTGTGTGTGTGTGTGTGTGTGTGTGTGTGTGTGTGTGTGTGTGAGAGAGAGAGAGAGAGAGAGAGAGAGAGAGAGAGAGAGAGAGAGAGAGAGCACACACATTTTAAACACAAAACAATATATTACCAGTATAGTCACACACGTATGATTGCAGAACAGACTTAATGCTTGGCAACATATCACAATCTTAACATTGTTTATAGGTACAAAAAATTGGATAACAAAAGCAAAATAATGATCAAAGAGTATGTTTGCTTATCATATATTGTTTTATATAAAACAATGCATAGTGCACAAATATATTAATGCCCATGCCTCCCTGTATGCATTTTCCTCTCAAATCTGTGTTTAAAAGTACAGAAAATAAGACGTCTGGAATTTTGTGGTATTTGTCTATTAACTTTTGCACATACTTCCTTCTTGATGTTCGGTATCCAAAACCATGAATAAGCTGCTGCCTTATGATAATCTGAGGCCAAAAGTTTAACAGAGGCATTAGAATCCTAAGGAGGAGGCCAGAAAAAAAAATCAAGATGTATCAAAAATGGTAATCTGCTTTAAAGGTAAAGAGGAAGTCAAAGGCAGTGTGCAGTTCCTGCTGTGCTGCTGGTTAACACTGCAGCTCCCGCAGACTCTGGAGTGTTCCCTTGAGAATACAGAGGCAGAGGAGCAGACAAGGTCTTCTGTGGAAATGAGACTGAACAGAAGATAGGGTGCAGAAGTGACTTTTCCTGGGGCTACAGGAGGTCAGCAAAGCAAAGCAAAACAAACAAAACCCTGAAAAGCTGAGGACAGCAGCAACATTTCCCACTTGAGTACTCCTGAGGCTGCCCAGGGTTTTATTTAGATCAGCTCTCCTGCTGCCCTCCATCAATTGTCGTTCTCTGTTCTCGCCTCTGCCTTTCCCCTTATGCCCACTCCTGACTTTACAGTATCAAGAGAAGTCACATTTGAGACTCTAATTTATGGAGATGATTGAAGTTTCTGAGTTTTCACACTTTTTCTCTTTCCTTGATCCAAACAAATTCAAATTATCAGCTTCCTCTCAAACACAAAATTACTAACACACAGTAAACATGGTTTTATGCCTTATATACATTATATATACAAAGTGTACATATATCATCATCAATATGTTCATGTGTGTAAAAGTCACATGAAGTCCATTCATTTGTTCTTTAAATGTGATAATAAAAAAGAAATAGCTTATTGTAATATATATAAAAATGTGAAGTACAAATGAGGGATTGTCCTCATTCTAACTGTAACACATGATATAGGGTTTAGGTGAATCTCTTTTTGCTGTAAGAAATGGAGTTGACATGGGATGCGTCACTTAGGTGCTGGGAAATTACTTTAAGATCAATAACAACGTGCACCCAAGGAAGACAGAGAGTATTTCTATTTAGAGACTTCTGTCTTGTTCATTTAATGATAGCTTTAAAATAAGTTTTCCTCTGTGGTGTAGTTATTGGAAAAAAAAAAACGGTAATGCAGCTACATGCAAATAAAATGGCTGAAAACAATTGTAATCCATCCAATCATACAGAAGATAATTCTGAACAATTTTTCTCACTTCATTTTCTGGCTTATACCCAAATGGCTGAAATAAGGCCAACTTTAAATCTACTGTGAAATTTGTGTTGCCAAATGATTGGGCACCTCCCATTTTGTCCCATTATCACTCTGGTTCTGAGGGCACCCTATTTTCTTTTTAATTGAGAACTGCTACTCTTTATGAAGATCAAATTTGCCAGCTGAAATGGACAAAGAGAGCTCTCTGAGCCCAGCTTGCAGCTAGAGGTTTGTGAGCTTACCTAGACGCCCCTCTGACATGCTGATTCTTTTTTATATGTCTCTGTAGTATGTTTATGCTAAAATTCCTTAATTGCCTTCATGGCATCTAACACTTCTCTGTTTTCTAATTGCACTGGAAGCAATTTCTCTGTTGTTGGCTGTCTCTGACCTTTGAAGCACATGGTTGAAGCTCTAGAGAAGCCGCTGTGGGAGGCAGTAGCCCGTAATGACCAACTCAGCTACCACCCAGACACACATCCAGGGCTTTGAGTTGGTACTCCCCAAGATCTACCCCAACTATGACCTGCTGGTGTACATGAAAGGGACTCCACTCCCTCCAGGAGCCTGACTAATGATACATTACAAAATGAATATTTGCAAGTAAAGCTGTTTGGACAAAAGTGTATACTGCATGATATAAACAACAACTCCTGATGCCACTAAGACAAATAAAGAGATGATGGAGAGACTGGAAAGACAGAGGAACAAAGTGTTTTTTTTTATTTGCTTTCTTGCTTAATATTAATATTCTTATATGTATTTTTATTTTTATTATTTCTTTTTAAATTTTCCTTGCAGGTATACCTCAAGGGTGGATACGAAAGGCCTGGGAAATGAGTAGGATTGGAATGCATGATGTGAAATTCCCAAAGGATAAATAAAAAAATAAATTACATTGTCACAATTTCGCTTTTTTAAAAAACAATACAACAGTAATTTCTTTTTTCCAAATGAAAATCCATACAAGCTAGGGTATGTTTAGAAGTCTGCCACTGAACTTACACTATGCATATGTATCACTACCACCACTTTTAACTTATAATGCTGAGAATAAATAAATGTGCCTTATTAATATGCTTGCCTGAAAAAGCTTATTTAATTACTTTGGTGTGTGACCTGTTAGTGACCTGAAAGAACATACTCAGTTACTTGAATAGTGTGTGGTTTAATATATTAAGGTAAAGCAATCACATTGAAATTTATTTAGAATTTTCTGGTATAGCTGGTGATAATCTATAAAAGCCCTCTGATTTATAGAAGCTATCATTCAACGTAATTATCTATAAAGTTAGGCTCAATGCCCTGATCAAATATTCAGCTAAGCTTAAAGTAGCTCTTAAAGTATAATATTGTCCTTTCCTTCCTCTATCTCCCCCTCCCTTTTTTTGAAAAACAAATAATTAGCATGGCTTAGTAATGATTCTCACACAAGACCAATCTGTCATGCTTCGACCATTTCCTTCTCAATCATTTTTAGGGACATCAGGTGTTGGGGCTGAAACCCAATTTCAGATTCATATGACCTTAATATCTGTGTTTTCCCCATTACTTGAATGATATAAAAAAGGAAGTAATGATTCCTCAGGTGTAGGGGACAGTATAAGCCACGGCTGCTAGAAAATGGCTACAGGTGTGTGTGGTCAAGGTGAGGTCAGGATGACGAGTGATAGGGTTTTAAGGGGCTGCAAGGCACATGGGAACCCCTTCTCTCTGGCCTGCCTGTCTTGCTGCCCCTGGCACGCTCTAGCTTGTGTTTGGCTGGTGTTTTTCTAATAAAAGGATATCCTTTTCATAAGCTCCTTTTGTTCCTTAATACTCAGGTAGAGCATGGCGCCAATAAAATCTTGGCGATTCCAAAGACCTATTGTGTAAGAGGCAGGGCACATGTTCCTGGCACTGCTGTATGTTCAGTCCTCAGGTAGATGTAGTACAAGCAGAAACTATATACATCATGCTTATGAGCCAGAAGGAATTTCAGGAGAAGAATACAACCAATGGAGACTTAAGCAGATATAACACATGGCAATATTGGCATATTAAGCATCATAGTCAAGAAAGTTGGGGTTTGTTGTCCATTGAGGTAGTGCCATTAGAATATCAGAATCTCACCGAAGACACTGAATGATAGAATGATTTTCAAGAAATTAAGAAATGTGCAGAAGGTAAGATGAAGAATAGCTGGAGACCTGCCATTGAGCAGAAATGGAAGAGAGGATAATGAAGAACTAATCACACACAGAGATCCAGCTTGGGGTATGAGAAAGTACGAATGACCTTGACAGGAAGGGTTTAAGAGAAGCTGTTCATTTGGAGAATGCTGACATGGGGAGGAACGGGTTGCTAATTGTATGTACTATAATAGTGCAGACAATCCTCTATGGCAGGGTTGGGTATGTGGTTAGAGCTTAAGAAAAAAATGGGTTGTAATTTTGCATTTAAAGCCATAAATGGGAAAGAACTTGATTAGGGAGAGACAGTGGAGTAAGCCCAAAATTTTATTATTAGAAAAAGTTCACAATGGAGTCAAGTAATGAACATACAAATTAGACTAGCATAGTCAAAAAGCAGAAGGCTGCTTTGTCAACCAAGTCATCAAAGTAAACCAAATTGTATTTCACAAATAAAACTAGTGTGAACTATTACAGAAAATATGCCTACAAATTTGTGTAATTCCATCATATATGTGAATATGCTCACGTGAGTGTATGTATATTATGATATACACAAAACTTATGTCATATATAGTGCATATAATGTATATCCACTAATATTTTTGTTTGGCAAAATGATTTAAATAGCCATTATATTTGTGTATGTGTGCGTGTGCATTTGTGTGTGTGTGTGTGTGTGTGTGTGTGTGTGTGTGTGTGTGTGTATGTGTGTGTACTACATACACTTGTATGCATACATGTAGTTGGTATAGTCTCATTTCTTTGGAAGTGGAGAAAAAGACATTTACCGACTGTACCTTAATCAATCTCTGTCTCTGACTCTCTCTCTCACACTCACAATAATGCACACACACACAGTAATAATAAATTGAAATGCTAAACACAGAGCTTAATGTCCAGTTAAATGGCATATTTGTAAATCCAAATAAGTAATGAAAAATTATTAGTTAATGTTAATTAGTTCTTCCTAATTTATTCAAAAATGGATTTCAAGTAATTCACAGTATGAAATAAAAGAAAAAATGGAATAAATTAAGAGAAGAAAGTAAGTTAGGATAAATAATTTGTCAATAGAAAATATATGGTTTGGGCATTGAGATGCATGCTTGTAATCCTAGAACTTGCTGAGTTTTAGGCAGGAGGATCAAGAGTTCAAAGCCAAACTTTATCACATAGTGAGATCCTGAATAAAACAGGTAAGCAATAGTAATTGAGTAAAAAGAATACATACTGTAAAGTCTCAAAATTTCTAGAATTGGCATTTGGCTTATAAGCTTTTTAGTTGATAGGCAAACATGAAAACACAGTGAATATTACCTCATTACTTTCAAAGACAAAGAAAAGGGTTTCATTTGTTGTACCAAAATTAAAATTTCCCTCAGATAGTCAACAAGGAGAACATTGCACAATGTTCCATGCATTAAATGAACCTCATAGGACTCTTTCTTACAATGGCTATTAGCACAGGCCAATGATGACATAATGCCAAATTACATCCAATAAAAGCATTTTTCAAGAGAACAAACCATATGGTCCAGAGTTTTGAGTTGGCACAGTGATGTGGGGAGTCTTTCTGTATATTGTGAATATATGTTCTTTTTATTGGTTGATGAATAAAGCTGTTTCAGTCAATGGCCAGGAAAAATACAGCTAGGCAGGAAATACAGAGATACAGAGAAAAAGTAGGCAGAGTGAAGGAGATGCCATGTGGCCACTGGGGAAGTAAGATGTGAGGTAGCATGCCAAGAACCTCATGGTAAATTATAGAATATTATAGATGGAATTTATAGGTAGGGCTAGCCTGTAAGAAGCCTTAGCCTTTAGGAAACAATTATTACTTTAATAGTAGCCTCTGAGTAATTTCATAAGAGGCAGTGGATATCTGGTGAATGGGGGAGAAACTGATGCTGTGGAACCAGGCAAAACAGAGAAAAACTGTAACCCATCCTAACATCTACCCCATCTGTGACCTGCTAGAGCATGTGAAGGGATTGGTCCTACAAAAACCACAGCTGCAGCATCTCTATGAATTGGGACAACAGCTGGATATCCAAGAGAATTTTCAGTGGGGGTCCAGCATTAATAGTGTGCCAAAAGCCAGAGACCTTGGGCCAGACAAACAAGCCATTGCAATGATAATTTGTAAATAAAGCTGTTTGGGAAAAAGTGTATACTGTGTGACATACCACAGTTCTCAAGACCACTACAAATGAATATGTTATGGAGAGGCAGGAATGATGAGGAGTGATTTTTTTATATTATTTTTATTTTATTGGGAGAAGGCTACAGGGGTGGAGGGCAGACATGGAGGGACTGGGAAATGAGTGGAATTGAGCTAGTTGATGTAAAATTCCCGAAGAATCAATACAACAAATTATGTTTTAAAGAAAGGAATGGTCCTGTCAACAGTCAGACTAATTTTTTTTTGCTACAACTCTTTGCTACTTATAGATTCAGGAAGAAGGGCAATTATTGCCTTCACTTGAATACCACTAGTGACCCTGGTAGGTTCCAATGGACAGTTCCAATCGAATGCTCACACAGATGGCCCTGGTTGAATTACATGGGTCACAAAACAAACCCAAAAGTCATGGCCCTGTGAAAGGGACTGATGGAGATTAGGGGGTGTTGACAAGGACAGGAGCAAGACAAGAGAAACTTGAGAGGAAGAAAATAATCAGAATACATTATAACATGTATGATTTTGTCAAATGACAAAAACAGAAAAGAAAATTAAGAAAGTTTGTTGACAGCAGCAGAAAGAGATACTATGGATTCTAGAGAGGACCTGCCTGGAATTTTCAAAATACGTTGTGAGTTCTCCAGGTTTTGCTAGCAGTAGTAATGGTATGATGCAATACAGGATTGTTCCTAAGACAGCATGAAATTGGACTACAAGAAGGTGCGGTTCAATATGAGAAGATGATTTAAAAAAGAAGTCATCTCTCTACTTAACCCAGTTACCCTATAAAGATGAAAGCTTTTTATTAATGAAATAATGGGAAAGGCATCTGGATGATAAGCTACAAAGCACAATATATAATAAATCTTTGTGAGAGGTTTAAGTTTGCTTGAGTATCTTAACACATCAACTGCAGATTGAACTGACTTCATTTTATATTGACATGACTTATTGAAAACTGATGTACTTCAAACTAACAAAATGTTCATCCTTTCCCAAATTAGTTTTCAAGTTCCAAGCATTATGATGTTATTCCCCCAAGTCCTACAAGCCTGATACATATGCATAGGTACAGGTGTGGAGAATATGGTGGTATTCTTCTGGTATACTGACATTACA
Organism: Cricetulus griseus; assembly: GCF_003668045.3. Taxonomy (NCBI): domain Eukaryota; kingdom Metazoa; phylum Chordata; class Mammalia; order Rodentia; family Cricetidae; genus Cricetulus; species Cricetulus griseus. The sequence continues at coordinate 334,283,334 of NC_048595.1, read as the reverse complement.
AGGCACTGAAGAGCCCCTCTTGTCTTCTGTTTTTACCCAGAGTTACTGAGTCATTATAGTGCTCAAGTGTTACACCAGATTACCGTGACACTGGAGTGTGGAGTATACCAGAAAAGAAAGATTAAGCATGTAATTTGTTTCTGGTCCGTTCTCCTCAAATTCCCTTTTCCAAGTGATGAAGTATCAAGGAAGCAGATTCCATGAGGCTAATTGGCTAAGGAAGAAAAGGAAGTAAAGAAACTTCAACAGAAATCTCTTTTTTTATTATTCACACATATCATTTCTACAGAGTAATAGGTTTTGTCATAATGTTTCCACACATGTAGACAATATTTCTCAATAAACTTATTACTTTAAAATGTATTTGAGTACAGTTTATCCAAGGGTCCGCACATGATTCAAAAGTAAAAAGAAAACTGAAGGAATACATACAAATTTTATAAAGACATAATTAAGAATACAGATTCCAGCTTCTATTCCTACTCTGCCAGCTTCTCCACTTAGCCCACCATTATACAACCCAGTCAGGGATATCTATACCACTATAGTCTCAGATTCTTTGCTACATCTCCCATGGAAGTGATAGACAAGTTCATTTTTAAAATCCATTTTTGTTATTTTTATTTTTGAATTATGTGTGCATGAGTATAGACACATGTATGTAAATGCAGTGCCCATGGAGGCCAGAGGAAAATTCAGTTGCCTGATATGGTTGCTTAGAACTGAACTCAGGTCCTCTGAAAGAAAAATATCCACTCTCAACTGATAAACCATTTCTCTAGCCCTGGAAAGTGTTTGTGCGTGCGTGCGTGCGTGCGTGCGTGCGTGCGTGCGTGCGTGCGTGCGTGTGTGTGTGTGTGTGTGTGTGTGTGTGTGTGTGTGTAGATGTATAGATATATAGATATATAGATACATATGTGTTGAATATACATATGTGTTGATTATATATATATATATACATATATGTAAAGTTAATTTGCAATCAGCATACAGAGGAAGAAATAGAAGTCTAAGATTGTTAAGTGGATGCTAGGATCACAGAACCCAGGGTGGAGTAGGTGCTCAGGCTTCAGGTTCATTTCACACTGTTTACCCCACCTCACATCTTCCAACATGCTGTATGTCTGTTTGTAGGTTTCAGATGTTAAGCAGAAATGGAATTATTTGTGGGGAGGTTAAAGGACAAGCAAGAGAGAGGGAGCAATAGGTGGGAAAATATGGGCAAAGTACAATGATATGTAACATATAGTAAAACTAATAAAATCTATTAATTTGTATGTTAACTAAAATTAATATTAAAAATTATTTGTTTTACATCAAGATACAAGGAAGGTTGAAGAGACTTTTAGGACTGTGTTTATATACATACACAAAGATTTTCATCTCAAAATTTTGTTTATAAGCTGTGGTGTCCTCTTGCTCTGTTTCCAACGTTCAGTGAGTCAACAACTCCTAACACTTAAAAAGCCAGTCTTTGCCACTATTTCCCATTTGGATGTCCATAGGCTTAACTTCCTCTTGGATATGCATCAAGAGGCATGTTGAGTGTATGCAAGACAGGGACGCAAAAGGAGGATTATGAAAAAGAGGAAGGGGACCAGTGGGAACAGACAAGAGAGGCAATGTGACCGAACAGGACTAAAGTACATGACATACAAATGTCGTATGAATCCTATCATTTCATGCAGTGAACACACTCTACAAAATCATTTTCAAAGGAGCATTTTGATTTTGTTTTGTCTTCAGTCAACAAATGCAGCTTACAAGTTTTAACACATGTTCCTAGGATACCACCAAAAGGAATTATTGTCATTTAGGATTACCCCTGGTTTGTATTTCTTTATATCATGTAAAATTAGAACTGATTTCTAAGGGAAGATACAGAGAGTAAAAGATACATTAAAATTCGTTCTTTAGTTCAACTCCCAAGACTGATTTTCAGATTAAAATTTTGTAAATTTTACAATGAAAATTTTATGCTTTAATGGGTTTGGATAAATTTCTAAAAATCTTAATATATGCCAAATTATAAGGAAGACACAAAATAGATGAATATTTTTTAATCAATAAGACCAGAGAGCTTCTTTTTTGTTCGAGTTCTCATACAAGTGCTACTAGATTTATTGAAAACATAATTAGGTTAAAACCAAATGAATCTAATTGAATGGTATAACTATGACCTTTTACCTTTATTATCATGGTAATTTACTAAATCAATTAAAATTTTAAAATAAAATTTCCTGATGAAAAGTAAAACCAAACTCAATTACATAAAATCTCACTGTTGTGCAAACCAAGGCAAGTAAGTTGTTTTTTTTTTTTTTTAAAAAAAACAACTTTTCATTACCTTATTCTGTAAAAATACCACTGTTAAAGTACAATAAAATATGATCAAATTTTGTTTATCAGATTTCTGGTGAGGCATGTTTTTACAGTGAATAAATAATTGTTCAATATATATAATATATATAAATGTGTATATAGCTTTGATGTACAACAATTCATCATACTTCTCATTAATTTTGTTAGGAGAATGCTTAACACGTAGTCTTCAAGGGTTTAGATGATGTTTTAAAACCAACTAACATCAAGGAATAAAAACTTTGTTTTTGATGTCAATGTTGCCCATTTCCACTCCGGAAAAGTAAAAACACTGAATTAAATCCAGCATGCATTGTGAATTGCTTCTGCCTCTTCCTTTTAGGATAGTTGTTGAAAGTAAAATAACCAGTCAGTCTTGTCTTAGGTGAGACTGCTTTGGGCTTAGAAACAAACAAAGCTCTCTCTCTCTCTCTCTCTCTCTCTCTCTCTCTCTCTCTCTCTCTCTCTCTCTCTCTATGAGATAGGTTCATTTCATATTTGTGTAATACCCTGGAAGAAATTAGGTTTCAATAAAGTCCATTTTTGTCACTGCATGTAGCAATGAATATCACACCCAGCAGGGCACAGTGGCACCTGGCAGTCCAGACCCCAGTGTAGCACAAACCATCTGGGGGTAATTACAACAAGGTATTCTTTAAGGACCAGATGGGACCAAGGAACAGAAGCGCCTGCCCCTCCCCGCCATTCACGACATAATTCCTTTCAATGATATACTTAATCCCCCCACCAGCTACGCTTTTCAGCTTGCTGTTGTCACTGTTCCTTTATGTTAATTCAGTAGCAAGACAGAGAAAAAGAGGGGGAGTGAGAGTACAAGAAAAAAAGGGGGAGGGACGGGGTGGTGGAGAGGGAGCCACCAGTGCCGCTAGGGACCAAAAAGAAATTATTCATCCCTAAATTGTTTCCACCACAGCAAGTACAGTAACAATTTTTTTAAAGGGGGTGAAATTATCCTAAAGAAGGCCAGTGTGACAGCCCTGTGTGGCACCAGCTGAGGTTTACTCAGCCACCTGTTAGCTAGAAAGCGTTCTGCACTCGCTTAGGGTGCATTTAACCAGTTTAAAGGGTCTTTATTGACAGGCCGGCCACCTCCATTCAGCAGCCCGAGCCATAGGCCTGCTTTGTGGTCATATGTGGCACACAAGCCTTAATTCAATTATGCTGTAAGCCTATCCAATCTGCACCACTGGCCTTTCACTTTTGTGCCATTTGTCTTCTATGCTCTAAAGAATTTTATTTTAAAGAGGGAAAGGCACCCTACAACCCAGTTGTCTTTATTTTTCATTTAAGGTTCGTGCCGCAGGTGCGCCTTTACCTTCCAGCTCGGGAGAGGCATTCTTCTTCGAGTGATGTTTCAGCCGCAAGCATTGGTTATTGTTTGGTAACAGGGCTTTCCTCGCATTCTGATTTTTATTTTTTATTAATTAGGTGCTGTAGGTTCAAAATCTCCACAAAACCGAGTCTCCAAATTTGCATGTTGAAAATGGACAGAAAGAAAATACAAAAGGAAAAAACAGATGAAAACGACAGCCATTAGCTTTGTTCTCCCATGTTTCTTATCTGAAAAGAAGAAAAATGTTTCTCAGAAAACGCTATGGTTTTGTTTTTCTTACATGTCTGGCATACTACACATGAATGGGGCCCATTATCTGCTGCAATTGTTTCCTGAAAAAGTTGAATTTCCATATGAGTTATGACGTATATTGAATCTGTTCACACTGTTTAAATATTTGGAATATCCAACTTTCTATTGCATTGGAGCAATGCACGTCTTGTCAGCTGTTTGGCATTTTTCTAGTACTTTATGGACAGTCGAAATGTAAAGATGGGTTTGTCACAGTCAGTGATGATTTCCTTTTCAAAATCATATTTTTATCAAGGTGACAGGTCATGTCTTTGAAGTGAATCATGCACAATTTTATAGCCACCCATAGTCTACACCTTTTACCCAGAACATGTATTAGTGGTGTGGATCACTCCACATTAATGTTTCTACAAATTATTAAATCATTTGTCCTGAGAATTGAAGAAATTTCAGAGAGAGACAAATACTTGGTAAAATATACTTATTTTCCACTCAAGTCAAGACATTGCAAGAAGTCTGTTACTAATATTATTTAGAAGATATCATTTTTAGTGAAAAATTTTATTGTGTTTCATATAAAAATTACTATCTCTCAAATTATTGACTCAAAGCCATAAAAACATATTGGTAACAGTGGCATTTCAATTGAGAAAAAAAGATTTACACATGATTTTCAAGAAAAATGGGATTTTAATTTCTACCTCTATATTCATGTAAAGTGTATCAGTAAAAATACATTCATTTCCTTTGTGTTTTCCTATAAAATCATGTATTATAATTGAGAAAAATCTACAGGTCACTAGGAGAAGCTACGTGGCTTGCTAGGATGCTCAAAATCCTTCTGATTTATAATTTAAGACTCTCAGTTGCTTCTCTATGACTATTTCATATACTGTGATTTGTACAATTTAATATATGTACATATGCATATTAGATAACATTAACAATATTCTTTGAAATAGGAACAACTAGATTTCTGAAAATATCGAATCACATTTAACAGTGAGAAAAACGAACCTAGCCTTATTCACTGGAAGAAATTCTAACCCAAAAGTATATGTGTATAGTAACTTTTAACCCCCTTTTTTAGAGACTTAAAAATGGTTATTTAAATTGCCATTTCAAAATATGTGAGTCACATATGTTTTTCATTTTAATCTCTGTAATACTAAAAAGAGCTGGGACTGTGTTTTGTGAAGACTTGAGAATCCTGGAATCTGAGCTTGAATATCTAAAAGCATTTTGATATGAAACAAAGGAACCCAATTGTGTCTGCTTTGAAACATTCTAGATGAAGTGAGTTTCATCTTAGAATCATGGCTTGTAGTGGTGTTTTAATCTTCTGAATTGTTGCCAGTTTTAATAATCCCATAATGCTTTTGAAATAATGGGCTGATAACATCATATAACAACTGAATTGTTATATATGGAAATAATATCTATTCTACTCTTATTAGTGTGAAAGTTCACACAGCAAGACAGACCTAGATAATGTCTATCTTGAATTTTGTTTGCAGTGAGAGTTCATAACACTTTCTGAAAGTATTAAAAAGCTGTTAAAGAAAATTAAAAGCTGATAATCATAACTCTCTCTATATATATATGTGTGTGTGTGTGTGTGTGTGTGTGTGTGTGTGTGTGTGTGTGTGTGCATGTGTATGTGTAGAGAATGTTTGAGAGTATGAGCCTAACACAGATCAATAAATGAAGCTGCTGAAAAAGTATTTTGGTTATTTGTTACTGAAAACTTGATCGTTATCAAAGGTGCTTAAAGCTAAAATTTGAAAACAGATTGTAAACAGTTAGAGATTTAGCATATATTAGTAATTTTATTTATATTTCACAATTCATTTTGTGAGATATTCACTTTTGAGAAAGGATCATTACAGGGCAAAGACCCAGGTAACAGAAAGCATGCTGTTGCCTTCATACTGTAGAATACACATGTATGTCATGCATACAGTCTAACAAAACAGTCCCTTCTAAGATTCCAATGGGCTCTGAATCAAAGCCTCTGTCATGCAGCATTTTTTTTTCTTTTATTGTAATTTTCAATTATACTCTCTGATCAACGAAGAGGACATACATATATGCTCTTATGTTGGTTATGTAGACCTTCTAAGAAATTTTCTGTTGCATATTTAGTAGGTTGTTTTTCCACCTTAAAAATTTGTCTAGAAAATTCATGAGAAGATTTTTTAAATGTCTATTGCTATGGCATGGTCAGTTTTAATAGTAGGAAATGTCAACATGTGATTGTGTTCAGTGGGAATGAAAAACTTGGCCAACTAGCTAACTGGGCAAGGAGGATGGTGAATAACAAGTTGGTGTGATACCCTCCTTATGATCACAACATACATGATATATGATAAATTTATATTAACATTGAAGGCAGGGTATTAATGAGTTCACTAGACCCAATAAAAATCGTAAATGGAGTGTTTTATTGGGGAACAACTTACACAGATTATAGTAAAGAACCTCCATTGTGTTCCTGCTCCAGAAGATGCAGTCTCTGCCCCTCCACACCCCCATCCCGAGCTTCTCTATCTTCCAGTCATGCTGCACCTGAAGCCATGCCCAAAAGAGTGTGGCTATTAGCACAAATTCACTGGCAAGATGAGATGCTAATATATAACATTTTATTTTTATTTTGAGAAAGGATGTCTATCACAGACTGGCCTCAGACTTTGTAGGTAACCAATTATGGCCTTGGACATCTGATCCTCCTGGTTCACCTGGATGTGAAAGGTTGTAAGTATCCAACACCATGCCCTGTTTATGTAATCCTGGGGATCGAACAGGGGAGCTTTGTGTGGTAAGTAAATTACCAACCAAGATACAACCCCAGCTTCAGGATTATTTTCATTTTGATGTGTGTGTGTGTGTGTGTGTGTGTGTGTGTGTGTGTGTGTGTGTGTGTGTGCACGCGTGCCTGCGCGCGCGCACGCATGCGCACTTGTGTGAATGTGGAGGCAAAAGTCCCCATTTGGTATCTTCCTCTATTGCTCCTTATCTTTTATTTTTGGGACAGGGTATCTTCACTGAACCTGGAGTTTACCAATTTGGCTAAACTGGAAACCTACCTGTTTGTTCTGTCCCTGTGACTGGGGTTATAGACACACACTGTCATCCCCAGTTTTTATGTGGGTACTGGAGATCCACATTTATGTCATATGTGCAGCAGATCATCTTCCCAGCCCATGTTTATATATTTTGATTGCTAGTGTGTCCATTTCCATGTCTATATGATAGCCAGGAATAATTTTACTTTATGACAGTAAAATTAAATAGTGTTCCAAGGGAAAGATACAGGTAAGTAAATTCTCATGAACCTTGAGGACATGGAAATACTGGAGTGGTATCTGAGCCCTGAAACTGCTGTTAACCACAATATCATGCAGGAAAGCATACACTTACCAAGAGTTAAGCATATGACCAACAGTCTATGTACGGCATGTTTATTGACTGGTTAAGCTCTTTTTCCCTTCCAGTTATTCTGATCATCATTGGAAGCAGTCAGAAGGTCTGGAAATCATTAGTAGGGCTCTACATAGACATAAAGGGAAGAGATGATTATCTGTAGCTCTGAATTGCCCAAGCATCTCCCACATTGTGTAAAATGCTACCTGATGTAAATTAACCTGCTACCTACGCTGCTGAAGTAGAAATATCTTTTATAGTGAATCTCTTGATTTCATTTAAGAACACTGTACCTGGGACACAAGTAGGCCTTCTACAGATATTGAATAAATGTTTAGTAAATAAAAGAACAAAATGTTATATGTAATTATAGTCTTTTCAACACTTACACATGGAAGGGCTAACTTACAGAAATGGGATTTCTTAAAAGTTTTAGAAAGAGGGAAAATGTACAGACATTGAAAAAGGGTGTTCTAAATGAAATATTCAAGGTGGGCACTCACGGTGGTCTAAAGTAATGTATGGTCATACTATGAAAGAGAACCAAGGGTTGAAGGAGGAAACCTCCTTCCTCCCTCCTTCCCTCCTTCCCTCCCTTCCTTTCTCCCTTAGTTTCTTTCTCCCACATACATCTTAGCCTGGGGTGAGATCTCTGGGAGTCTCATAGATTCTAGGGAACACCTGAGCATTTAGTCCTAAAAGCAGGTTTATCTAACAGAGATGCCAGCAAATAGAGCAGACTGCTGCACAGACTTGATTCTTCTTATTATTCACAATGTCACCCTTTCTTGCTTAAATGAAAAGTATCCTGTGGTCTGTCTGAAGGCTCTTCCATACAGTTTTTGAATCTAGATTGTTTTCCTCTAGTTTGATTCACATATTTAGTATGAAGGTATTATAACCACACAACCAACAGTTAAGAATGCTGTGTGCTCAGTATGGGACAGGCATTCTGCTATATAACTCACAGATTTTCTTCTTGGAAACAGAGAGGAAGATGCTTATTGTTGTTTCCTTTAAAGTGAGGACTTGAGGTTGAACTAATTGTATCAGAGTCATATGACCAGTAAATAGTACAGTTAGCACTAGAATCCATGTTGTCTGACCCTAGAAGTGCACTCAGAACAACTGTACCAAGTGGGCTGCCTATGTATTTATTCAGTACACAGTGCTTAACAAACTGACTTATGAAACCCATTGAACCCTTAGTATTTCTCAGAATTATGCTAAGGAAGGCCCCCAGAATGAACTTTAACAGCACAAAGATTACCTTCATTTCTGCTGATGTTGTCTGGACATCTCTACAGCAATCTGCTCAACAGGCAAGAGTTAGAACAACAGACAAAATATGGAATTGGAAGACACAAATCTCAGCAGGTAAACCTTGGCACCAAGAAAACAAGACAAAGAGTCTTCATCTCACACTACCTCAGCATAATTTCCTTCAACTGGGAGCACTTCTTACTCCTTCTGATTGGAATAGTTTACTCTACAGGACACTTATAAAGTTCTCCCTTGAGCAAGTCTTTGAAAGTCTCACTGCAGAAACCATATTTCACTTGCCCCAGGTTCTTTTCTTTAATCACTAACCTATCCTTTAGAAATCATTACCCTTATGGTTCCCTACATACCTTGATAACAACACTTCCTTCCTCATCATCACAGTCAAACTCTGAGTCGAAATGACCTGCTAACTCTCCTGTACCCCCAGCCACAGCAGCAGTTCAGGTAGGGTACCAACAGCATCTGCCATGTACTTGTGGAATTGCATGATTGATGGTGGCTCAATGGACAAAATGGCTTGTTGGATTTGACTGCTCATCAAGCAAGAAGGCTAGGATTGACTGGTGCGAGTAGGAGAACCTGGGGAGGATGACAGGGTGGAAATGAAGTCCTATCAGATAGAGAGTTCTGTCAGGCTGAGGAATTCCATTGCACTGATATCTTATCTGAGTCACCTCCATTTGTGACTATTTTAACCCTGACATTTAAGGAGGCTAGCCAGGACAGTGACAAACAGGGTATTGCCCAGATATCTTTTAGTACCTGTCAGCATTCCCAGATTGAATTTCCCATCCTAGAGTCTCCACTTTTGCTGGGAAATGCCTGCATGACATCTTCCAGTCACTGCAAATGTAGCCCACCCTGGAGTAGTATTCAAACAACTGGTTTCAATTCTCCTGGTCTGTATATCCTGCAGAATGAGGTCATATCTTTAAGCCTCAAAGCTTATAATCCAGCAGTTACATAAAAAATGTCCTCATTCTCTGCAGCCCAATTTTATTATCTTTACAACACAAAAGGTACTTGTCATTTTACCCATCTAATTTCTTCTTTATCATAACCTCCTTAGGGAACAGCCTTGGAGAAATTCAAATATAGGTCAAGTTAGAATTTGAATTTTGAACAAACTGTTTCTCTCTCACACACATACAAACACTTTGGATCCTAGTGTCAATAATGCTACCATGAAGCCTGCCTGCGACTTTTGGAAAGTTACTTACTTACCTCTTTCTGCCTCAGTATTCTTATCTACAAGTGTGATGATAGGGATAGTGCCTACATTATTGCCTTTCCATGCAGATTAAAGATGTCAGTGTGGGAAAGACACGTAGAACAAGGCCAGACACATAGAAAGTGCTAACACTGTGCTGTGTGAGTCCCAGTTCAACTGTTAAGAGCCTTGATGTTGCTCTGTTTCTACCCAGTATGAAGCCAGGCTGGGTAACTTTTTCCTTTCAGGTGTCTAGCTTACTCTAATTTCCTTCCAAAGGGAAAAGAAATCATCTGAAGTTGGTTGAGTCAGCCAGAAAACCCTAACGGTTTGCTCCTTTCACACACTGCAAGTCTTTTCTCCCCAAAGTGTTTATTGGACCCCAAAGAGCAATAACCTTATACCGTTAATGTTGCCATCATCTAGAGCACCAATAGTGGTGCCTTGTATGGAGAAATATGAGTTTCAGTGACTGTTAGATCAACTTCGAAAGTAACATCATCACTGGCGTCTTTCTTTAGGGTTTTACTGCAGTTTTTCCTTAACTGTATAAATTAGATCTAAGAGACTCGGGATGCCCTTTAGTCCCAGCAGTAGCCACCACCAAACATTCACCTTTCTAGGCAGGAAGCTAACGTAAGAGGAAGAAAGCTTTGGTGAAGATATTCAGCCTGTGCTCTTACATTGTAAGTGGACCACCTTACAATGGACCACCTGTGGAACTCCTCTAAATAGCCCAGTCCTGGTTTATTTAGCTACAGAGGAGAGATGATGAAGCGCTTCTCATGGAGGAATTAGAGCAGATTGTCTGGTCATAGCAGACACTCCACTCATCAAGAGAACAAATTACGTGGTCACAGTGGACACTCCACTCAGTTACTGGTTTTGTACTTAAAAGCTTTCTTTAAAAGTTTTAGTTCCTCAACAGAAGGAAAAGGAAATTAAACTTTTAATGAAAATAAGTCATTTATAGGAATATGTAATTTGACCTCCAAGACTCATGAAAGTAAATACTACTAGTTAAAGGAAACATACAATTTTTGGTTTTAGCTTTTTGAATGACAGCATTTTATTATAAATGTAGAATTCAATGCATTTTAATTTCTCTGCCATTATTATTGGTTCAGTACCTAAGATTTCATTTGCATATTATTTCATATTATACTCAGTGAGATGTCTAGGAGTGTCCACAGGAAAATTATTTATTGACAACAGTTCCTTTTAACTGGCTTTAGGAACATATTTTGATAAGGGAGCAATTTTTTAATAAACTTTATTTTGTCTTTTGGTTTGTTTGAATAGTATTTCAACTTGGTTATATTATTCCTAAATGATAGATGTGCAATAAATACATGAGAAATTGAAAAATTAATAAATCCAAACAATAATTTACAATGTACTTTCCAGTGTGTTTTCTTTTTGTAGATTTCTAAATTTTTGTATAATTTGGATTATACACTATTGTATTTTAAATTTTTATTAGTATATTGCTATTTAATAGTATAAAGAGTTGTCATGATGACACCTTCTATTTCCATCTTGTACTTTGTAAATTTAAATTAATGAATTTTGAACATTTCAAGTCTTTTTCTATCAGCAACTTTTTCAGCTGTTTATTTTGCTATTGAATAGGTATTGACGTTGTTTATGGGTTTGAAGTTTTGGGCTTTCATTTTAAATTATTTTAAATGTATGCTTGTACTTGGCTGCAGTATAAATCTCACTTTTAAATTTTAATACTAAAATCTGGTGATAAAAATTGTAGCTAACAGCTTGTTGGTCCACAGAAGTCATTCATCTCTAGACCTACAAGCGGCTCTTAGATAATTACATTCTGTTTATACAAAAGAAAATCTTGGCGATGAAAAAATCTTAGAGTAATAGAAATAGACACAATTTTGATAATCATAGCCACACACAGTTGTGGTTCACAAGTGATCTCGGTACAAAGTATTGCTGTGTATTTTTCTTAGCATCTGGTTTTTTCTCAGTCCATCTTGAAGTTATATTGTTATCAGAATTCGTCATATTTTTAAAGGCTATTTGTAACAATTTAGTGCTACTTAAAAATCCAAGTTCACCTTACTGCTTATGGTACACAAAAAGCTACTGTCAATAATACCTGTGCTCACAAGTAGATATATGAGAGAGAATAGAAGGGGTGCTGATCCCACACAATGAAAACAGACAGGATGAAAATACCTCTTTGGGAGACAGTTAAGTTAGCTAACAGATGGAACAGATAGAGGGAGATGGGTAATGAGCACAAAAAATGTTCCAGAAGGAGTAGAGCAGAAACAGAGACCTAGAGGCAGATGAGATTTGTGGCATTTGAGGCCTATGAGTACCTTTTGATGTAAAGACTGAAAGGAGATTTGCCAAGACTGGGGGCTTCACGGTAGCAGTGCTCTAATGGACTCCTTACTTCCCTCAGAGGTAGCTCTCAAAATGGCTTCATGCAGAGATGCATTCAGAAAAAATTCATCCTCCATGCAGTAATGTATCAAACATTCAAGAATGCACATGTAAGAAGAGCTCTGTACTTAAGACAGAGATAGCAGATAAGAAGTCCTAGTCATTGGCCAGCAGCATTGTAACTAATATAAGTCTCTGTGTGTTATTTCAGGCATCCACATGACAGCAGGGCTCAGGCGGCTTGGCGGAAAGATTAATCATTACAAAATGGTGTTAGGACCTGGTTTTACGAACTTCCACATAAAATTCACAAAAGCTTAAAAAGGGATTTTAGAAGCAAAAGAACAGAGACAAGCATGACTTCTTGGTAGCAGCATTTTCTCAGGTGGTCTCTGTTTTGCTAGAGACAAGCAGAAACTCGAATGGCTCCTTTAAGAGAGGCTTCCTGACTCAGCATAAGCAGAAAAAACTGCAGGGCTCTTGCTAACAATTCAATGGTGTGTACCAGCAGCTGGCTCTCCAAGCCAGCAGCCTGTTGTTTGATGGCAGCATAGACCAAGGCAGTGAGCACAGCTCTCAGTGCTTGTGCTAAATGTACCCCTGCCATCTTTGAAAGACAGTGGCTAAAACAGCTGCCACTTGAATTTTAGCAATTTTGCTTAGCAGATAAAAGACTGTGTGGCCAGAAAAAGGTACAGATTTACACTAAAGACATATTAAGATGAAGAAAAACCTCTAAAGGCTTACAGTATGTTTAAAAATATATGTAGGCTTGTGAGAGAAAAAGAAACAGGATAAAGTGTTTGAAAAAAAAAAAAAGAGGAAGAGTAGAGAAGCTGGGTGTGGTGGCACACACTTGGGAGGCAGAGGCAAGCAGATCTCTGTGACTTCAAGGCCAGCCTGATATACAGAGTGAATTCAAGGGCAGCTAAAGTTACACAGAGAAACCCTGTCTCATAAAAGGAAAAAAATAAAAGTAAAAGAAATAGAGTAATGAAAAAGCCTCATAAAGATGTGTTATACCCGGTGCCTACGTGGCGGCAGGGCTCAGAAAGATTAATCGTTTACACTCTGTCCTTGCAGAAATTACAACTAAGAGCAGAAGACAGATATTAATTTGTAAATCAATGATAGAAATAAACATTACATTACACACAGACTTGAATGTGGTTGTGACTCAGAAGAGCTTCTTTTGTTAGATGAGTAAGAACTGTTAAAACACCAAGGGAGAAGAGTCCAAGTCACGGGGAAAGGAGTAAGTCAGAATACCAATACAGAACACACCAACAACCTAAACTCAATAGACAGTTGAAGAAATCTAAGCATGATTATATGATCTGCTTCATGTTTTGTAAGAAATTGATTATGAGGCAGGAGAGGGCCTATTTCAACGCAACCTGAAAAATAGTATGTTGGATTTGAGGGGTGAAGATGAAAAGTTGCCAAGATGGTAATACCCACGGGGCCTAATATATTATGGGGAGAGGTTTGGGAGAAGTAGATGAGTAGGGTTTTTATTACTTTACTTCTATTTGGTCTTTTTATCATAAGATATTAATATATTTTCTTGCTTGCTTCTTGGTTATTGGGAATAATGTGCATTCAATGTCATCTATGTATCTATGTATGAATAATATAATTGAAACGGATCCAATTTTGTTGTTTCAAACAGAAGAGAAATATTTATTTTATCAAAATAATTAAAATACCCTCTTCCAATGATCCTGTATCTGAAATAATATTGCACTCCCCCATCCTCATTGTTTGAGACATAGTCATAAGTAGTTAGTCTGGCCTTGAACTAACTATATAGCTAATGCTGGTCTTAATTCCTAATCATCCTGTTTTCACTTCCCAAATTTTAGTATCAGAGGCATATTCCATCATGTGAGGATGGCTTTTACATGTCTGTTGTTACACGTTATATTGCTGGGAAATATTTTTTCATTAATTTTTACTCATATCCACTTGAAATTATAATTATAGCCTGTTGGTGAGTAGTTACCTCAGCTTTATAAACTTGAACATGAGATAGCAAATCCATAATATATTCAGGAATTAATTACTAGCATTTTTTGAGTTAAAGGAAGATGAACATAACTCACTAGAATATGTCAATCTGACTAATTCACCCAAATAAATACTAATCATTAGAAAATGGCAGTAGCAGGGTGAGAAACACCTTTAGCATCTCTTAAAGAGGAAAAAATCCATTTATCATCTTTTAAGGAAGAAAAACTAGCCAGTTTGACTGAAATCTGGGATTTCAAGATTGATAAATTGAACACAATTATTTGAAGTTCAAAGTAGTTACAAAGATAGTACAATTTAGCATTCAATATTTTGTGACTCTCAGGTAATAAATCCATGAATAAGTCATCTGAATTTCCATTGGAACGCAGGAATTACAATATTTACAAAGGATTCCTTAAAACAGAATGTTCAACAGAAAAAAATAGTTTAGTGGTTATTATCCTGATCTTGTATCATTCAGGCTTTGTAGCAAAAAATTTCCATAAATACAATGTAGGCAATTTATAGATAAAATATATTTCAGCGTTGAACATTGGGAAGCCAGTTTACAATGGAAAGAACTTTTAAAAATTAAAATATTGTTTAATTAGAAAATACCCTTGAGAGAATTTGACTTGGATGGCTCTGGAAGAGCATCTGAATGTTGTCTGATTCCTCCTCCTAAAGAGGCATGAAGTCATGGGTGCATTAGAAGGTTTGCTTCCCACCAACTACAGATTATCCTTCCCATTTGAGAGAAACTTTAGTGGATTTGGATAGAAGAAAGAAAAATAAAGTAAAATCTCAAAATCTAATCTTAAAATTTTTAGACCGTTAATGCTGTTAGTTTCCCTCAAAAGAAAATTACTATGTGTTATATCAGCAGAAATTCAATTTTTTATTAAGTTTTTTTGTCAATAATACAGAGTAAACCTCTCTCTCTTTCTCTCCCCATGTCTTTTACCCCTCAATATAGCCATATCTATACTTCCAAATTTTTTTAATTATATATTAATTACATTGTATGTGTGAATATTTAAATAGCAAACACTGATATCAACCATGAAATCATGATCTTTCATTTTTAAAATGCTATAAATGTATTTCTGATCTAGCCACTGTAATAACACTATTGATTAAAATAGAATTTTAGTTGAAGCATACCAAAGTACATACAATTTAAGGCTTTACTACTTAAACCTAGCTTTAGTTTACCTTTTCCCTCCTACTAAATTCTTAAGAAAACTCTCAACTGAATTATTCTGAGAGCCACAGCTGCTCCTTGGGTATGAAAAAATTCCTTACTTCTCTTCTGTAACCATTAAGCTGCACACCTCTTCTGAGGTCACCTCCAACTGTTTCACAGTTTTGTTCAAACATGAGTGTTTCTGTTATATACTAAGTTGCTAATTGAACTGACTTTGTTGGGAGTTAAACTGGCCTCCAGGTTCTTTCTACCTCAGCCCTTATAGCTACACATCCTGCCAAACACTCAACATCATAGCCACACACCCAACACCCCAATCTACTGGGTGTTCCTTGACTTACATGTTTCTGTATTTGAATTTCTTGCTTTATTTTTTACTGTGATTTATTCTTGTTTAATATGTTTTTCTCAATTTACCATACCTCTACCATTTGAAATATTACTTATTTACCAAGGCTCACACCAGAAATCTTTTTGACATTCTTAATTAAATGCTGTATCATCTCCCTATGACTTAAAGCATGTTTAATATTCCTTTAATACACTGTTGCTGGACATTGTGGTTCAGATACTTGCCTTATTTCATGTTCATATTTGCTTTTGTCCATTGAATCACCTGACAGCATTACAATCACAGGAACATCCTTAACTATGTATTTGTATGTAGTTTAAAAAGAACTGACATGTCATGTTAGCATTTAATTCAAAATGTATATTATTGGTATGTCATCATGCAGAAGTTTTTCTCAAAAGATAAAATGTTATAGTAGCAATAAAACCCATTAAGTGAAAACTTCTGGTCTACAAGTCTCACATTCTAGTATGATAATGTCAATCATCTGACCAGGGGACCACTGCTTGGAAGGTTGGCTTTCATTAAGTCACACTAAATAGATAGATAGGTAGAATAACTATTCTTTTAATGAGACACTGTACTTTTCCTTCACAGACTTCCTGAGTCCTAGAGCAGTCCCTACCCCCATGAGCTTTGGCTGGGTCTGCATTCCAGAGATCTGACTGAGAAACATCCAACTTTCCTTTACCTTTGTTTTCTGTCTCTTTCCTATGGATACTGGCCAGAACCTCAGTATGCATTTTCTAACACTTTGGGTTTCCTTACTCTTTCTGTAAATCTCCCCTACCATCCAAGAGGCTACTTGTCTGCCATGTGCCTGACCTCCATGCCAGCTTTTGTTCCATCTCCTCCTCTGGATAGATTTACAGATGGCCATCTCTGGCAGTTTCTCTTTTTAACTGTAATAAAATTATCTCTGAGCTTCTGTTCAAGTCCACTCTTAAATTCTTTTATTATCAAGACTAAGAACCCCAAGGGGACCCTGATTTCCTGGTATCAAAAAGAGGTATGCCTATTTCGGGTCCTCTTGTAAAAATGAAATCTTAGCTACTGATATTTAATTATTCATGCTAGATGTCACATTTTTATTATAATGTTTCAGAAAGGCTTATTTTGAAACATTATTGTATTGTAGAAGAATAGATTGTAGTTGTCATTATCCCAGAGCACATGTTTATCACCTGGGTATAATTTTTTCCAGTAGTACACACACGCACACACACACACACACACACACACACACACACACACACACACACACACACACTAATTTGAAATCAAAAGGCCAATTTTAACAATAAAATGCTAAATACAATGCTTTTTATAATTAATTTAGTGGTGATAATGTGATCAGCAAGTATGACTCAAGTAGTTACAGACTGTGTACATGCGTTTTGCAGAAATTACTTTAATAAAATACGACAGATAACTAGGAAGTACAGTGGTGAGACGAATATGCAGACATTGCACAAAATACCCAAAATTGTCTTTGTCATATACTGTTTTAATTCCAAAAATAGAAGATTATGTAGGATAGTATGATTTCTTGCAGGTAGGAATGTGTTTTAATTGTCTTTCTAGATAAACACCAAGGTGGAAACTTTGTTCTTTCATTTATTCCTTCTTTTGCCTCATTTGTCTGGTTATTAACTTTTTTGCTGTTTCAGTAGCTAATATTGAGCTCTGGTGAGGTGTGCCATACCATGTCAGACAGGAAATAGCAGACAAAGATGGGTCACATGTATCTTGACAATTTAGGTTTGCAGAAATGCTCCCCAAGACTCTAATCTTCTTGACTGTGAGTCATGATGGACCTCAAGAGATATTCTATAGTTTTATTAGTATATAATTAAGTAGTTCTGCAAAGTCAGATTTCTATAAATAAAGAAATACATGAAGAAATATTTGCTAAAATCATGATTCTGTATTTGGGTACATGGATATAAATCAACATGTACTTATTTACTTACCATGACTACCAATGCTTTTAAGTGGTTTGAATGTACGTTTCACACAAGAAGCTTCTAACAATGATCACTATTCAAACTTCTCCACCACTCTGGACCAAGTATTTATCCCACTTAATGCTAATCAATTTTAAATGCCATGGTTATGTTTTCATAATTGTCCTCTTGTTTATGGTTGTCTTAAATAATACTGGATAGTTTTTCCTGTCTCTACCCATGCTGGATTGTGGCCACACTAGCAAGGACCTACTAGGTTCTTCCTCTTGCTCTCCCTTCTTAGTGTGTTACTTGACAGCTGTGAAGGTTACACTTTCCAGACAAATTTCTGTAAACAAGTAGTGAAAAACAATAGACACTGTTTTGTTTCCTATCTGGAAAGCACTTGCTGTTCTTCACAAGTGCTCACAGTGGAGCCACAGACATGTGCAAGCTTCTGTGCAGTGCTTCTGGTTATGGTAATTAACTTTCTATAGTTTGCCCAGGTTTGTAATGTTCAGGAAGAAATTGCAGCAAGGGAACATCTGTTAAAACAAGCAGACTATTAAAACACAGTAGGTAAAAACGTTGGAGGAATATTCAAAAAGAAAAATCTCAGATATCAATTTTACTTAATTTTCATACATAAATATGTAAAAGTCTAAACAGAAAATATCCATATGCTTTTTATGTTAGGTATCATTATCTCCCCTTATTAATATCTGCCTTATAAGCTTTGAGAACATCATCTCTAACATAGGAAAAGTGTAATCTGTATGCCAGGAAAAACTACAAAGAGGCGATAAATTATTGCTGTAATGACATGCTAATTAAAATTTTGCTTGTAACTCATGTAAGTGTTTGAAGCCCAGCAAATTTGTCTTTTCATTTGTGAAGTGTGAAGGTAAATTGCCCAGTGACAGTGGGACATCGCTAACGAGTACAAATTGAATAACATGCTATCTTGCTCTATTAGCCCTGACTAGCATGTCTGAATTAGATATTCAGCACACTCCCCATTGTAGGCCTGATTGATAAATGCTAAGGAGAATTTGTCAAAACAACAGGGGCTACACCCAGTGGGACATCAATATGCTCCATTTAGTCACCCCCATAGCACTTCCTACATAGGATTGTCACATAAAATTAAGACTAGCCGCTAACCAGCCATCAAGCTTGTAGCAGACATCAGGCAGCCTGTGTTCTGTATGCATATTAGTCACATGCTTAACAATTTGGGCTGTCAGGACAGAAGCATGCAATGACCTCCAGAGCAGAGGTTGAATTTTCCAACTACACCGAAACATCATGCTCAGCTGTTCAAGATTTTAGGCCATTTCCTGCCAGATCTGTGCACAGATGCAGTGCCCTAAGCTATAATCTGTGGCAGCATCCAAATGACAAATGGCACCAGGAAGATTATTACATTATATATTAAGTACCACAAGTCTGTAAATTATAAGTAAACTACTGTTCAGACTGTCTCCTCCAGCTTTCAAGATACTTTCCCTCTCCATTCTTTTTTTAAAATAAACCTAATAAATATTGGGTGAATCAGAGATCAAAGCCCAGAGTTTGAATTAGCCATCTCCATTGCTAATTAGCTGCTTGAATATCAAACAGTTTTGGACCAGCTGTAATTTAATAAGCCATGATTGAGGTTTGCCTGATTTTATTTTCCCCCTTGAAAATTTTGCTCAGGTGCAAGATTGTATGATTTCTTGCATTCTTGGTGATCGTTTGTTTTTGTTATTTCTTTTGTCGACATAATTAGCCATAAACACAGAGTAAAAATCATAAAACATCACCACCATCTGACAGATGCCTTATTTGGAACTGTTTCTTTCTGTTACATTGTGGTTAAGAAATTTATATGTGAGGTTATCAGCTTGTGGAATAAAGCTTCCACAAAATATGGTGATGTCATTAGTGTGAAATAAAACATATTCTATGCATTATCTCTTTTCATGTTATTAGCTTTTACTATATACTAGGTCACTGAAAATGTAGCCATCCCCTAATTTAATCCTACCACTAGTTATGAAAAGAAGGATTTGTTTTTTACTGAATAAATTGCCAAAGCTTCCAGAAGATGACCAAAAGTGTTCTTAGAATGCACCAAAGAGAATATATGAAATAAGTTTTATTTTGAAAATCATGTATATCAATAAGACATTGTTACTTCAACTTATAAACACCAAGATAACTATTCTACAAGCATGAAACTCTTGCTTCTATTCTGAGATTGAAAATAGAATTATTCAAAACTCATGAGGCATATATTTTTGTGGTGCTTTTATAGAATACAGTCTTAAAAAATACATAGGTTTGATAAAAAAAAATCCACAAAACACTCTTAGAGTAGTGCAGTATTTCTTTCCCTAAGACCAAAATACCAACATTTAGCCAGCTACTACTAGTTTATATTTTCACTTCAAATCACAATCTGAGAGTGAAACATTATCTTTCCACATTTTCTAGATTTCTTACATACAAGAGTTTAATATTTTTCAGGGTTTTGATAGCAGAGGGTATTATTGTTTATGTTATAAATTTAATCATTGGATTCCTTTCAGAAAATATTGGTATTTCCATTCAAATAAATTATTTTGCCTAGCATGTGTAATAGTTAATTTCATAGAAATATTTAATTTTAATATTGCAAAGATGCAATATATTGATTAGTTTATGCTGAACTGCAAAGCAAAAGAGGGAAAGCTGCATGCAGACACCCTGAAACACAACTGGTCAACCACTGCCGTGACAGCCGCAATGACAACACTGACTGGTGGGCACACAGTGCTGAACATTTTTCCAAAGGATGTTGCTCAATACTTAGTCTGTGCATCTGCTACTGACTTCCCTTAAGCAGGTACAAACTTTTTCTCTTCAATCATTTCCTTTATATTTGAAACTCTTCTGGTGAAATGAGGTTAAAGCTAGGGTCAGCATCAGGTCTGCATGTAAGAAATGGATATTTAAATTCATTCAAAGTTTTTAGCTTAAAATTTTAAAGGAAGATGAATTATACATATTCCCCATTTTGAGACTACCTCCTACCAGTCTTCCAGTTTGAACAGAAAAACAAAGGACAGCAGGGTACTTTTGCCCCAGGCAAAAGTCTGCTCATGGATATTGTAGCAGCTGAATTGCTCCCCATTCACATTCTAAACCCTCTCTCCTAATTGTCATCGGTATCATCAGTGTCACTAACTGAGACCACAGCCACAATTCTACAGCCCTTCATAGCAATATTGCCTTGGCTTTTCCTCCTGGGACAAGCTTCTTGCCTGGTGCAGTCTGTGGAGCCACTTAGCGCAGGATCTTTGCTGACCGATAACAGGTACCAGATGATGCATCCAGACCTCTAGCCTATTTTTATGCTCTTATAGCTGGCATGCCTGCTGCTGGAGTGTATGAACAGATGTCAGAGAATAGATGCTGCTTTTGCTCCCATTTTCAAGAAAGAACTTCAGGTTGGTGGGGATTGATTGAAGTAGAAGAGTAAAGTCTGGTTTCTGGAAAAAAAAATAACAAAGGTAGTGTTCCTCTTTTTAGTATTGTTTGTTATTCAAAAAAATCTACACCATAATCTCACCAAGCACATTGATATGACTGTTTCACTATGATGCTTGGAGAAGTATATGCAATTGACCACTTATCCCATCAGTTTCCTTGGTGTTTTCCTCAGAATTTATACAATAAAATTTCAAAGAAAATTAGTCCCACAAGCAAGTTCTATATACATATGCATACACACTAATACCATGTGACTATTTTATATAATAGCAAATCCTATTAACAGCAGTACTCTCCTGGTATCAAATATATACATTCTTTACACATATTTCCTTGGAAGAATAAAATTTATATTCACATCTTCATGAACAAGCAAAGATTTATAAACACAATTTGAAGAAATTAGTTCTATTTATTTTGCAAAACATGTAATAAATTATATATGATAAATTTAGCATTTCATACAATACACATAACTCCCAATTTGTCACATATTTAAACTATGTTTGCTTTATAAACTAGATCTTGACATTCACAGGCATGTGTTTCTCCAGTTGAACGTCTGTGATTTCAGTTACTATGTGTATATTCCCCACTGCAGTTCTTTTATTAGTTACTCTCTTCCATAGGCAACTTTTAAAGAAGGTATGGTATGACCCATTCATGAGCAGGGTCTAACAAAAGTTGTTTATTCATGGTAAGAATATCACAAATACTGGTTCAACAAAATAATATATATATGCATGAACAAGTTACTTACTAGTGAATGAATAAATGTTGAAAATGATTGGACAAATTTGTTAGTACTTGAAATGCAGTCATCCAGCAGGAAACATGGATGTGGATAATCACAAACGGTGGTGTTGGTTCACAGTGCCATCACCCAGCCTCTAAGAGTCTTCTGCAATTTAGAAGTGGTCACAAACTTTGGACCCATTCATTTCAGAAGAACTTTTCTGAACCACAAAATGAAATAAGGACGTTCCCAGGATGCCTTACTCTTCAGGAGAACTTTGATAACTTTCCCCACTCTTACTGAAAAATGCTACTTCAGCTGCCTGTATAATCTTGTGAGAAAATACATTTTGGTAAAGTATATTTTCCTCTCAAAAAATATACAAAGAATTGGCATTTTCAACAGGACAAATGTTGTGAAAAGGATTTCTACTATTTGTAAGGAATATGTTAATATTTCCTGGCCCCCATTTAGAAGGAAACTGGAGAAAAACAATATTTCTGTTCCCTGCTTCCATGATACTTTGCTCTACAGATTGCATTTCAGCAATACTTCTGCCTAAGGCTTCTCCTGAGGACCACCCAAGAGATTTCTTTGCTGCCAATGGCACAAGCTGTGACTTTAGTGTGTTTTCGCCTAAAGCATACAGTGACTATAAAATGTAAGAGAGAGCAGTCCTAGAGCTCAAATATCATGAAATAAATCACTTGAAATTATTTGTAAAGGTTCTGAACAGTGTTCACTAAGAGGCTTTTTACTTTTAATCAACTCTTCTTGATTCTAGTGAAATCTGTGACTGTGTGTGCTGATGTCTTCACCTTATGAATACCTTTCTATGTTTGATCATGGTCACTGTGCATATATATATATATATATATATATATATATATATATATATATTTAAAAATGTCAATTTATCTCATTATGATTTACAAGGAAGTCTCTTAGTCTCTTTACATATGAGGAAGAATCTTCAAAGGCCAGGATTCTAACTTGTTACCATGATAATACATATTACCTAATATGTTTTTGTTAAAAGTAATATAATTTATCACCTAAGTGATGGCTTTACTTTATATTTATTAATATGCTTAGGGTTTAAATTAACACACACAAACACACACACAGAGAGAGAGAGAGAGAGAGAGAGAGAGAGAGAGAGAGAGAGAGAGAGCTGGGAATTAAACCTAGGCCCTCCTGTTGGAGAGCCTAAGGCCCTACCAATGAATCATATCTTTCTCCTAGAAGTGATATTTTAATGTATTGCCTTTATAATTTATTTATCTTCAATAAAAAAATATTTTTTAAATTGGAAGAAAACTTGGACTTTAAATGCAAATATTTTTAAAATGCCAAAAACTTTTTCAATACATTTTACTGGAAGTGAAAGTAAATATTATTTTATATACATGCATATGTACTTATACATATGTTGATTTTTCCACGGGAAACAATAGTGAATAAATAAGAACTATGAATTTGCCAACATTTAGCTCAACATCTAATTGAACTTGGAAATGATATAGCTGAAATTAGAATTCACAAAACATTCACACATTCATCAAACAATAAAATAACGATCTCAAGTTCATTTCATCTTATGTGTTTCTTTGACTATAATGGGGCCAGGGCAAAATTCTTCTCTGTAATAGCAATTTTAAGTCACCATCAACAAAATTAAATCCATAATTTCTTTTTATAAAAAATATTTTTAAAACTTTCTTATATAATCAATGTCACTTCTGTCAGAATTTCTATCATCCTGAGGACCTTCAGTTAATTTTGGAAAGTCCATTTTTCCTAACTGCTGTAGAAGTTGGAAGCAGACCATTAGTCAAACCTACTAAAGATAAGTCTGTCACAGCTCTTTCAGGCCCTTCCATTCTGTGTGTTCCCACTATTAAGTCCCTTCCTGCAGGTTCTTATCTCCTCCATAGACATAACGTTTCAGCAGCCTTCTAAAACTTCCTGTTCATCCCTATTTACCAGCCTCAATCTTTATCGAGATGACTTACATAAACATTACTGATTTTATTACTGCTTTTTATTACAAAATGTTTCCCTAGTCATTAATTAAATCTATTCTAATTATTGAGAAAAATTGAAAAAATATGTATATTAATAGGACTCCACATATTATAAAATACTTAAATAGGGTTGACATTGTCTATCTCCTCGAACATTGATGGCTTCTTTGTGGCAATGGCTGCCCATGGTAAACAGGGTACCCGTGAACTGCTGTGTGAGCACTCAAAGTTCTTGATCACCTGGCATGAAGCACTTCCCATAGTTATCTTCTGTGTGTCATTCTAATTTTGGCTATTCTACTTGTTATTATTTGAATATTTCAACTTCGTTGTATCTGTTACACCATTGCTACTCTCTGCACTCAAAAGAGATTCTGACTGCTGAGTAAGAAGTATTTGTGGTTGAGAACCCCGTGTTTCAGGAGAACCTACTTTCCCTACACACCTCATGCTCCAGAGCTTTTTTTCACTCCTGGCACTCTTCCTTCTAGTGATGGCTTAGTGTTTGTTCTATATTTCACTACACTGTTATTAAGCCTAGGGTCTCTATTTCCTCTTCTTTCTACACTGTATCTCATAAAGCTGGAGTCCACAAACTACCACCAAGCAGAATAATAAAGAACTCTATATGAAATACTATATATCCAATTAGAAAAATAAAATAATCACTCAAAGGACTTATTTTGCAACATTGTGTATTGAAGCTATGAAATAAAAATCAGAATAACTGAAAATTAATAAAATAACACTAATAAAATTGATCTTTTAAATTAAACTCTCAAATATGTTTCTTATAAATAATAATATTAACTAACAGCAGAGTAAATAAAAGTTATGTTTACATATATAAGAATTGTTAGGTGATCAGGTAAATATAACCAGGTAAATCATGTATTTTCTTAGATATAAATATATAGGTATCTCATAAATAATGACAATTTCACAAATCTATAATCAGAAAATTATGAAGATGTCATGATAACTCAGCTATCTCCAGCTTAAAAGGGTTTTTCTTAAAACTTTATTGTGAAGAAATTGAAAAAAATCACACACCAAAGTTAAACCGACCCTAAATCTATACATCTCAGTGTACTGCTATATAGTTAGTTTTAGAGATTCACATTAGATTTTTCATCTTCATTATCTGATATGTATTTCTTGCAGTTATCTACCACAAAAAGAAAAAGAAAGATTAATAAAATCCAATATAGAGTTGAAACTAGAAAAACTATTAACCTTATATCATTCTGCAGAGCACATCAAGTCTCCTTTACCTGCATTCCTTTCTTCCTCATCATCTATTTCTCCGTTTTTGTTCTCCTTTTGACAAGTAATACTGTAATCACATGTATGTTTAGTTATATTTATGCATGAATATATTATGAGTCATAATCAAAATAAATTATGATAAGTAGTTATAATAGATTGCAGCTATACAATGTAATAGTATACCTGCTCTGATGTGAAACACTGTACAAGGAACTTCACTGGGAAAGCTCCATATTCCCAAAGATCAGTAGCTGTAGGAAATCATATTTAGGTTTTTTTAAAATGTTTTTATGACTCTTAAAAACCCAAAAATGTGCTCCTTCTTTTGCAGATTTATTCTGAGAAGTACTGAACACTTAATAGAAAGTTCCCAGAGGAATTATATTTACAGGAAATATGTTTTGGGTCAATGCATACTTTTATACAACTCAAGCAAATGCACTATATAGAATTTATTGTTCTGGTCTTTGGGAAAATTGGAATACTATTGAGCAAATAATTTTTAGCTACTCCTTGATTTCCAAAACCACCATGAAAGCCTCTTAGAGTAGTGATTAGTTTATGACCAAGACTAAGCGCTTGATGCCCAAATTCATCACAGAGGTTTCCTCTGTTGATTAATAAGTAATGAGCTTTCTATCCTATAAAATTTGCCAATATATGCTTCCTTTGTAATGTAGGGCTTGTTAGTAGGTCTGTCTTGACTACTGAGGAACAAAAACCGATGTATTCTTTAATGTTGAAACGTTCTAACATCATTTTTGATCACAGAGTGAAAAAATAAGAGAGTAAAATTTATTAAATCTCAGATTATTTTAGGCTTTCTCAAAAAACTTTAAGTAGAAATATTTGTGATTATCTTATATATACTTATATATGCCTTGATACATGAATATATAGAAATAATTTATTAGATATATAATGTGTATATTTTATTTAATGTTATACAAACATATGCATATATATTTTTCTGTACATGTATCTGTGTATCAATACAGATGACAATTCCTCATTGAAGCGATGAAAGTGAAAACAAAGTTAATCACAGGTAGGTTTTCTAAATTTATTATTCAAATGAATTTTGTTGGTAGGCATAGTCTTACCTTTCTGTCACATAGACCCAATAACTGGTTCTTGAATAAAATTTTACGTGAGAAACAGATTTCTTGTTCTGAAGCTCCTTTTGTTAATAGAATACATAGTACCATGTAGTTAGTTCAAGCATCAGAGCTGGATTGCTATCTAGAGAGCATTTGCTGTTACTGATAAGGAAGTCCAGCCTATCAATACTTGACAGCCAATAGGATCTTTGCTGAAATACATAATAATCAGTCCTGTGACGACTCTATTAAGAGAAAGTTGCTAGAAAAAAATTTCTGCCTCTGCATGATACTGAAAGTAACCAGGAAGTCATATCTTCAAAAAGAAACATTGCTGTTAACAAATGGCTAAATCACAAAACATGGTTGACATTTTTTTGTGAATGGGTTAAAAGGTATACCACCAGTGAAGAACTGCTTAAGACCAAGAAGGTTAAACACACTGGGTCTCCATTCCAAACACAGTAAGGCAGCTCCAAGTCAAACACAATGACAGTGCTGATTAATTACATACTCCTACCCCAGTCCTTGAGAGTGATTTATGAAGACACATCTCTAGTCTAATCCAGTGTGCTGACTGGATTAATGGAGTGAGCTAGAAAAATTCACTGGCCTCAGTATCTGACAGCACAGCAAAACATGAAGTTTTCTTATCTAACCTATTGACAAAATATTAATTATGACAAAACATTCTTGCCTCACCTAATTATCTTTTGATAGCTTAGTTTATATTTGATAAATAAATATGGAGGTATATATTGTGCAGAATATTTAGATATACTGAAATTCTTCACATTAGAAAGAAGTTGCATATAAACATTTAAGAGGAGAGTTAGATTAAAGTGTGTATCCATTCTGGAGAAAAAAGCTAAGTCAGCACATCTTTCCCTTCCTAACCATCTGCTGAGAAGCAAAGATTTATTACAAAGTGGAAGAAAGACAAAAATTCTTTTACAAACAAACACTATTCCAATTGAATTCAGCAGCTACCAGCTTACAGGTTTCCTGGTAGTAGTGAATTCTGAAATAGGTAGTAAATTTGCTTATGAAAAAATGCTATTGATGTAGGAACAATTATGTTAGGAATATTCTGGTGTGCCTAACCCAGAGCTTGCCTGCTGGCACACAAATTGGTTGTACTCTTGTAAGATCAATAGTAATCCCATATTATCAGAATTTCACATTTAAAGAGCTTCGTAGAGCTATGGCTGAACAACATCTAAAGTGATGCAAACTGAAATGTAAGCATCTCTAAATTGTCAAGATCTGAGATATACATTAGTCAGATTTTAATTTTTGTTTATGATGTTTGAGATATCCCAATTATGTTTTTAAAATGTGTTATATCAAAATTCAAAACGCCTATAAATACTAGTGCTCAAAACTCTCTGGTTCTTTCATTTATGATCAAACGATAGAATCAAGTAATTAAATGCTTTTTAAAAATAATATCTATTCTTATTTTTAAGACATTTCTTTGCACAAAATTGAATCTCATAAATAATTTACAAGTCACTTTCAAAAATTCTGGCCCCCAAACTATATCAAGAAGGGTGAATCCTTCATTTATATAATTTTTGTTTTTGTTTTTGTTTTTGTTTTCAATATATCTAAACCACCATTTCCCCTCCCAGTACCACTCCCGTCCCCCACTTATTTTTCCCAAAGATCTACTCCTCTGTTTCTCTTCAGAAAAGAGCAGGCCTCACAGGGATATCCACTGAACACAGCTTCACAAGACAATAAGACTAGGCACTCTGGGGTTGTGGACTGTAGGCTGGGTTGGGTGGGAAGAGAGTGGGGGAGTGGGAGAAGGGGAGGGAGAGAGAACTGGGTGGGATTGGTATGTAAAATAAGATTGTTTTAAAATAAAACAACAATAAATTTTTGAAAAGACTAAGCACAGAAACTCTCATATCAAGGCTGGGCAAGGCAATGCAGTAAGAGGAAAAAGGCCCAAAGAGCAACAGACAAAGGAGTCAGAGACAGCTCCACTCCTACTGTTAGGAGTATCACAAAAACACCAAGCTATACCACCATAATAGACTCCATGATAATCGCTTCTCTCTGAGCCCCTCTAAGCCCTACTTAGTTGATTGATGTCTGTTGGCCATGTTCTCCTGGTATCCTCAACCTCTCTGGCTCCTACAATTCACCCACACCCACCCTGTTCACAGGGTCACTGGAGCTCCAAAGGAAAGGCCAGATAGAGACCTCCAGCTTGGGCTCTCTCTTAATATTTTGCTGTGGGTTTCTGCATCTGCTCCCACTAGCTGCCAGCAGAAGCCACTCTGATGATGATAAGGCAAAGAACCATCTACAAGCATATAAGAATATCATCAGGAATCATTTTATTGATTTCTTTTCTATCATAGATCTCTGGATTATTCAGCATCTGATTTCTGGTCATCTTCACAATGTCATGCATTAAACTTTTAACTTTATTTTATACCAAAGCCAAATTAAGAATTAAGTAACTAGGGACTGAAGGCATGGCTCAGCAACTAAGAGCACTGGATGCCCAGGTTCAATTCCCAGTACCCACATGGCAGCTCACACCTGTTTATAACTCCAGTTCCAGGGACTCCGACACCCTCATATAGACATGCACACAGGGGCAAGACACCAAAGCACATTAAAAAAAGATAAATCATTAATTCCAAAAAACTAAAACAACATAAAAGCAAAATCCTGTGTATTAGTGTAGCAATTATTAAGCAATTTGAAATCTATGCCATAAATAGTACTGCAAGATTAACATAAGAATGGTTACAAAAATTTGGATGATTTCACAAAATGTTCTTACATGGCTCTGACTCAAAGTTAATTTTTAAAGGGAATAGATATTTTGTGTGTGCATGTGAATTTTCTTCCTTGTAATGATGGTCAAAAAGAAGAAAGAAAATGAAAAATGGAACAAGTTCAAGTTCATAAGTTTTTATTGCTTAAGCCGTCAGCATGGGAAATTTAATATCAGTCTTTAATACCCATAACTATACTATGTCTCATGAAACTAATATGAGAGATCAAAGCCTGACATTTGTGAGATTGGAACTTCAGCCTGTTATTCAAAGAAAGCCCTCAGTCAATGCTATTCACTAGGGCAGCTACACTCTCCAATGTGACCTTTATCAATATCAAGAGACAATGTTGATTGTCCAAAGTAGGAGCTTGAAAATGGCTGTTGATGCTATGATGCTAACAAAAATCCCACAATGCACAAAACAGCCCTCCCACAGCAGAATCACAGAGACCTAAATGCCAGTAATACCAGATGGGAAATATATTTAAATAATAATTTGATAAGTTTTCTGAGGAATTTACTAATGTAGAATATCAGCTTTACAAATAAAAGTTAATTCTTGCTGATCCAATTATTGCAAGAGGCAATATTGTCTACTTAGGAATCAAAGAGCACACTAAAAAACAGAGAAGTGGACAGAAAATGTAATAAACTCTGAATATGTCTTCATCAAAACATTCTTATGGTACAAATGACCCTAAACATGATCATAGTAATTCAAGTACATCTGTTAGCAGTATCTCAGATGTGGAAATCTGCATGTAAGTATTTGATGCACAACACCACAAATTATCTAAACATATTTTTAAGTAGCATAACAAAAGATTTCAGACTAGCACTGGAAATAAAAATTAATGACCCTTATACAAAATACCACCAAATGATATTACATCACTAGGTTAAATATCTTTTAATTTATGAACAAAATTAATGAAATGATATGCATGAGGTGGGAAAACACAAGAGCATGAAAAGGGGATAAAAAAGGAAGGAAATAAGGATAATTCCCTATATTTTCTTGTTCTTCTTTAAAAGGGAAGTGCCTCTGACAACTTTACACCTCCCTCTGAGGTTCTGACTTTGACTAAACCATGGTACAATAGCCCCATGTGAGACATTGATATGAAGGCCCTGTTTGATGGCATTGGTCTGTAGGCCCTGTGTGATACACTGATGTGAATGCCTTGTGTGATACTTTGGTATGTATGCCCTATGTGATATATTGGTACTCACACCCTGTGTGATACATTGGTACTTTGCCCTGTAGAGGTTCCTCGTGATTTTACTTTTCACACTAGGCTTCTTCAGGCACATATTTCAAGAAAGAAGATAGAATTTGAAAAAAAAAAAAAGAGTTAACCTGAAAAAAGTAGAAATCTTAACACAATTACATATTTAGAAAATAAACTACTTTCATGAAATAAAATACAGCAAATATAATGCTTCCAAGAAGGAGTTTTGATAGCAAGATATGGGCAAACTACTTCGCACCATAAACCATTAATTAAATATGTTCCTGTTTCTCAGAAAGTGAATTCTAATTCTTGAATGGCACAAGCAGTTTTTTTCCAACTCTGTAATTAGGGTCTTTCTTTCAGCTGCTAATTCAAATTGTGACCTTAAACAAAACTGAAGAGCTTTATTTTGCAAACACTAATGCTATCATTACTTCCTGTTTATTTCAAAAGCACTGTTGTCTCACTGTACTTCCTGAACCTGCAGTCTCTCTGACACATGTCTATAGTGCACACACGCACACACACACACACACACGCACGCACGCACGCACGCACGCACACACACACACACACACACACACACGCACACACGTGCGCACACACGCGCGCACACACACACACACTAGATGCTTCCATCTTCACATCCAGATTCTGGTCACATTTGTTGCAGAAATTCTTCCCAGGAACATGTGACATCCAGTTGCACAGGCTAGCAATAACCTATGTGCTCCTGGACTACTCTCACACTGCAGTTAAAGCTACACGAGCCACTTCATTTCTATAGAAGCTCCAGGGGGATCTGTTTGGTCTCTTGCTTTCCAAGCAGTCCTAGAAGTCAGTAGTGACCCAGGCATAGGGATGATAGATTTTCTATAAACACTTGTTAAACTCCACCAAGACAACTAGAACTGGAGCAGTTTACCTTAGTTTTTAAAAATTCACTGCTGAGTCTACCCAAAATTTTATTTTCATTAAAAGGGAACTTGAATTTGTCCCTTAAAGTCTTAATACTTGTATTCATGTGATTTGATGTCCAAATATTTTCTTCAGCAAGAAAACTCATTTCAGATTAGCAGGAGACCTATTTATTTATTTTTTAATATCAATACATTTGTTTTATTTTTCTCTGCTCTTTACTTTGTATATAATGTGACAAACTGCTTGAGTTCCTTGAGTTCCTATTGAATTCTGCTCAGTACTTAATAGTTACCTGGAACTGTACACTGAAATCAACACTTTCTTCCCTAGTTATTCCTGTCTATAGTATTTTTTCTTTCTTTCCATTTTTTATTTAAATTAGAAACAAGATTATTTTACATGTCAGTCCCAGTTCCCTCTGCCTCCCCTCTGCCTCTACTCCCCCAACTAACACCCTTCCTATCTCATACCCTTTCAGCTCCCTAAGGAGGCTGAGTCCTTCCATCAGAGGGGGTCATCAGAGTCTGTCATATCCTTTGGGATAGGGCCTAGGCCCACCCCCTTGTGTCTAGGCTTAGGGAGTATCTCTCAATGTGGGATGGGCTTCCAAAGTCTATTCCTACGCTAGGGATAATTACTGATCTACTACAAAAGGCCCAATAGATTTCCCAGGTCTTCCTCACTGACACCCATATTCATGGGGTCTGGATCAGTCCCATGCTGGTTTCCCAGATATCAGTCTGGGAACCCAGAAGAGTTCCCCCTTGTTCAGATCAGCTATTTCTGTGGGTTTCACCAGCCTGGTCTTGACCCCTTTGCTCATCATTCCTCCTTCTCTGCAACTGGATTCCAGTTCAGTGTTTAGCTGTGGGTATATACTTCCACTTGGACCAACTGCTGGTTGAAGAGTGTAGGATGGCATATAAGTCAGTCATCAATATCATTATCAGGGGAGGGCATTTTTAAGGTAGCCAGTCCTCTTTTAAGGTAGCCAGATTCTTAGATGGTGTCATGCTGTAGATCTACAGACAGTTCCCTAGTGTCTGATTTCTTTTTAAACCTATAATGGCTTCCTGTATTATGGTATGTCTTGCTCTCCTCTATTCTTCCCTCAACTCAAACTTCCTGTTCCCTCATGTCCTCCACACCACTCCTCTTCTCCCATTCTCATTCTCCTATCTCCCTCTTCCCTCCCATCATGCTCCCAATTTGCTAAGGAGATCTTCTCCCTTTCCCCTTCTCTGGGGGACCATGTATGTCCCTTAGGGTCCTCCTTGTTTCCTAGCTTCTCTGGTGATCTGGATTGTGGGCTGGTACTCCTTTGCTCTATGTCTAAAATCCATATATGAGTGAGTACATACCCTGTTTGTCTTTTTGTTACTGGGTTACCTTGCTCAGAATGGTTTCTTCTAGTTCCATCCATTTGCCTGTGAATTTCAAGATTCCATTGTTTTGTCGTCCCCCCAACCCGGCTGAGTAGTAACCCATTGTGTAAATGTACCACATTTTCTCTATCAATTCTTCAGTTGAGGAGCATCTAGGTTGCTTCCAGGTTCTGGCTATTAAAAATAATGCTTCTATGAACATAGTTGAACAGATGTCCTTGTATGAATGTGCTCATTTGGGGTATATGCCTAAGAGTAGAATTGCTGGATCTTGTGGTAGACAGATTCCCATTTTCCTGAGTAATCTCCATACTGATTTCCAAAGTGGCTGTACGAGTTGGCACTACTACCAGCAGTGGAGGAGTGTTCCCCTTTTTCTACATCCTTTCCAGCACAAACTGTCATTGGTGTTTTTGATTTTAGCCATTCTGACAGGAGTGAGATGGTATCTTAGAGTTGTTTGATTTGCATTTCCCTGATGGCTAAGGATGTTGAACACATTCTTATGTGTCTTTTAGCCATTTTAGATTCCTCTATTGAGAATTGTCTATTTAGTTCTGTGTCCCACTTTTTGACTGGATTATTTTGGTGTTTTGGAGACTGCTTCTTGAGTTCTTTGTAAATTCTGGAGATCAGCCCTCTGTCAGATGTGGGGTTGAAGAATATCTTTTCCCATTCTGTGGGCTGCCATTTTGTCTTGCTGACTGTGTCCTTTGCCATACAGAAGCTTCTCAGTTTCAGGAGGTCCTATTTATTAATCGTCGATCTCAATGTCTGTGCTACTGGTGGAATGTTAAGGAAGCAGTCTCCTGTACCAATTCATTCTGGGTATTTCCCACATTCTCTTCTAATAGGTTCAGTGTGGCTGATTTATATTGAGGACTTTGATCCATTTGGACTTAAGTTTTGTGCACAGTGATAGACATGGATCTATCTGCAGTCTTTTACATGCCAGTATCCAGTTATTCCAGCACCATTTGTTGAAGATACTTTCTTTATCCCACTGTATAACTTTACCTATTTTGCCAAAAATCTGGTGATCATAGGTGTTTGGGTTAATATCAGGGTTTTCAAAACAATAGCATTGGTCTACATGTCTATTTTTGTGTCAATACAAAGTGTTTTCAGGACTGTAGCTCTATAATGGAGCTTGAAGTCAGTGATGGTGATGCCCCTGGAAGTTCCTTTATTGTACAGGGTTGTTTTGGCTATCTGGGTCTTTTGTTTTTCCATATAAAGTTGAGAATTATTCTTTCAATGTCTGTGAAGAATTGTGCTGAAATTTTGATGTGGGATTGCACTGAATCTGTAGATTGCAATTTTGGCAATATTGCCATTTTTACTATGTTGATCCTACCTATCCAAGAACATAGGAGATCCTTCCATTTTCTTGTATCTTTTTTAATTTCTTTCTTTAAAGACTCAAGATTCTTATAATACAGGTATTTCTCTTTTTTGGTTAGCACTATCCCAAGTTATTTTATGTTGTTTATGGCAATTGTAAAGGGTGTTGTTTCTCTGATTTCTTTCTCAGCGCATTTATCATCTGTATATAGTAAGGTTACTGATTTTTTTTATTTAATCTTGTATCCTGCCACTTTGCTGAAGGTGTTTATGTTGGAGTTCCTTGGTAGAGTTTTTTGGTTCACTTATGTAGACTATCATATCACCTGCAAATAGTGAAAGTTTGGCTTCTTCTTTTCCAATTTGTATCCCCTTGATCTCCTTTTGTTGTCTTATTGCTCTAGCTAGAACTTCAAGGACAATATTGAAGAGATATGAAGAGAGTGGAAAGCCTTGTCTTATTCCTGATTTTAGGGGAATCACTTTGAGTTTCTCTCCATTTAGTTTGATGTTCACTCTTGGTTTATTGTATATTGCATTTATTATGTTTAGGTATGTTCCTGTTATCCCTGATCTCTCCAAGACCTTTATCATGAAGGGATGTTGGATTTTGTCAAAGGCTTTTTCAGCATCTAGTGAGATGATCACGTGGTTTTTCTATTTCAGTTTGTTTATATGGTGGATTACATTGATGGGTTTTTGTGTGTTGAACCATCCTTGCATCCCTGGGATGAAACCTGCTAGATCATGGTGGATGATTTCTCTGAAGTGTTTTTGGATTAGATTTGCCAGTATTTCATCAAGCATTTTTGCATCAAAAATCATGAGGCATATTGGTCTGTAGTTCTCTTTCTTAGTTGTGCCTTTGTGTGGCTTGGGTACCAAGGTTATTGAAGCCTCGTAAAAAGAGTTTGCCAATGACCCTTCTGCTTCTATTGTGTGGAATACTTTGAGGAGGATTGGTATTAGCTCTTCCTTGAATTTCTGGTAGAATTCTGCACTGAAGCCATGTTGCCCCGGGCTTTTTTTTTTTTTTTTTTTTTTTTTTTTTTTTTTTTTTTTTTGGTTTGGAGACATTTGATGACTACTTCTATTTCACTAGGGGTTATAGGTCTATTTAAATTGCTTATCTGTTCTTGATTTAATATTGGTAAGTGAAATTTATCCAGAAAATTGTCAATTTCCTTTAGATTTTCAAATTTTGAGGAATACAGGTTTTCAAAGTATGACATGATGATTCTTTGGATTTCCTCGGTGTCTGTTATGTCCCCCTTTTCTTTTCTGAATTTATTAATTTGCATGTTCACTCTCTGCTTTTTGGTAAGTATGGATAAAGGTTTGTCTATCTTGTTGATTTTCTCAAAGAACCAACTCTACATTATATTAATTCTTTGTATTGTTCTCCTAGTTTCTACGTTATTGATTTCAGCCCACAATTTGATTATTTCCTGGTGTCTACTCCTCCATGGTGCATTGGCTTCTTTGTGTTCTAGAGCTTTCAGTTGTTCTGTCAATTCTCCAGTGTGACTATTCTCCAGTTTCTTTATGTGGGCACTTAGTGCTGTGAACTTTCCTTTTAGCACTGCTTTCAAAGTTTCCTATAAGTTTGGGTATGTTGTGTCCACATTCTCATTGAATTCTAGTATATCTTTTATTTCTTTTTTGATTTCTTCCTCAACCCAGGAATGGTGTAATTAAGCATTATTCAATCTCCATTAGTTTGTAGCTTTTCTGCAGTTTGTGTTGTTGTTGAATTCTGACTTTAAAGCATGGTGGTCTGATAAAGATACAGGGTGTTATTTTAATTTTTTTGGACCTGTTGAGGTTTGCTATGTTGCCAAGTATGTAGTCGATTTTAGAGAAGGTTCCATGTGGTAGTGAAAAGAAGGTATATTCTTTTGTGTTTGGATGGAATGTTCTATAGAAATCTGTTAAACCCAATTGGCCATAACTTCTATTAGTTCCTTTGTTTCTTTGTTAATTTTCTGTCTGGTGTTCCTGTCTAGTAGTGAAAGTGGGGTGTTGAAGTCTCCCACTGTAAGTGTGTGAAGTTTTATGTGTGATTTGAGTTTTAGTAGTGTTTCTTTTATGAAGGTGGATGCTTTTGTATTTGGGGCATAGATGTTCAGAATTGAGACTTCATCTTGATGGATTTATCCTGTGATGAATAGGAACTGACCTCCCTCATCTCTTATGTTTGATTTTATATTAAAATCTATTTTGTTAGATATTAAGATTGCTACACCACCTTGTTTCTTCGGTCCATTTAATTGGAAAATCTTATCCCAACCCTTTACTCTGAGGTACTGTCTGTCTTTAAAGTTGAGGTGTGTTTCTTGTATGCAGCAGAAGGATGGATTTTGTCTTCTTATCCAATCTGCTAGCCTGAGTCTTTTCAAAGGTGATTCAAGACCATTAATATTGAGGGATATTAATGACCATTGGTTGTTCATTCTTGTTTGCTTTGGATTTGTTGGTAGTGGTGGATTTGTGTGTGGATTTCTACCCCATTTTTCTTTAGCTGTTAGTAAAGTGGGATTATCTATTGCCTATTTTTTTCTGGTTGTAGTTAATTTCCTTGGGTTGGAGTTTTCCTTCCAACACTTTCTGTAGGTCTGGATTGGTGGATATGTATTGTTTAAAGCTGATTTTGTCTATCTTGTTTTCTCCATCTATATTGATTGAAAGCTTTTCTAGGTATAGTAGTCTGGGATGGCATCCATGGTCTCTTACTGTAGATAGAATATCTATCCAGGACCTTCTGGCTTCCAGAGTTTCCATGGAAAAGTCAGGTGTAATTCTGATAGGTTTTTCTTTATATGTTACTTGGCCTTTTTCTTTTGCTGCCCTTAATATTCTTTCTTTATTCTGGATGTTCGGGTTTTGATTATTATGTGGCAAGGAGACTGTTTTTTTGTTTTCTTGTTTTTTTTTTTTTTTTTTTTTTTTTTTTTTTTTTTTTTTTTTTTTTTTTTTTTTTTTTTGGTCCACTCTATGTGGTGTTCTGTAGGCTTCTTTTACTTTAATTGGCATGTTTTTCTTTAGGTTGGGAAAGTTTTCTTCTATGATTTTGTTGAATATGTTTCTGCAGCTTTGAGTTGAATTTCTTCACCTTCTTCTATACCTGTTATTCTTAGGTTTAGTCTTTTCATGGTATCCCATATTTCCTGGATATTTTGTGTTAGGGATCTGTTGGACTTAAGATTTTCTTTGGTTGATGAGTCTATTTCTCCTTGTGTATCTTCAACTCCTGAGGTTCTCTCTTCCATCTCTTGTATCCTGTTGGTTATGCTTATATCTGTAGCTTCTGATGATTTACTCAGCTTTTGTATTTGCAGCATTCTCTCAGTTTGTGTTTTCTTTATTGCCTCTATTTCAGTTTTCAGGTCTTGAACTGTCTGAATTGTTTCCTTCAGCTGTTTAATTGTATTTTCTTGGCTTTCCTTAAATGATTTGTTGATTTCTAGTATTTTTTTGTTTTTTCCTTCCATTTCTTTAAGGGATTTTCTCATATCCTCTTTGAAGCCCTCTGTCATTTTCATGAAGATGTTTTTAAGGTCATTCTCTTCTGATTCATCTGCATTGTGATGTTCAGGTCTTGCTGGTGTCGGGTCCCTGGACTCAGGTGATGTCATATTGATTTTTCTGTTGTTGAATTTTTTTTATATTGTCTTTTTCCCATCACTTCTTCCAGTGGATGTGGAAGGAATCTCTTCCTCTCCTGCTGGGTATGGGGCCAAGGTTCCCTTCTGGCAGGTGCAAACAGATACAATACTCAGATGTCTCTCCTCTTCCTAGTCCTGTGGTTGGAGGCAGGCCTGGTACCAGGGCCTTAGCAGTCTCTGGGAGGGTTGGATCCTGCTGAATTGGGGTCCATGCTGTGAACTGTCCCCCAGGTGTCCACGAACAGAGCAGAGGACCTGGGCTGGAAGCAGGCCCAAGCTTACCTAGTCTTGTTTATGGAGGCAGGACTCAGAGACCTGTTCATTTACAAGTTTTAAATGAAAAAAATTTCAAGAAACATATGCAGATAATGAAAGCACATAATTTCAAAATCAAGGAACAATCCCATATAATGTTTTGTGGACTTTTTTTTCCCCACTTAATTTATGAGAAGGTTAGCCAGGTGGTGGTGACATTAGGTTTTAATCCCAGCATTTGGAAGACAGAGGCCAGTAGATCTTTGAGTTCAAGGCCAGCATGATCTACAGAGTGAGTTGCAGGACAATCAGGGCTTAACAGAGAAACCCTATCTTGAAAAAAAAAGTGTGTATGGGGGGCGTTCACAATTAGGAGCATAATAGACAAGTGGATAGTATCCCACATTTCAAAGCGGTCTGATATAAAAGGAACTGCTCCATTCCACTCTGTCTTTGTGACCACATACCTTTTTTTTCCTTTTTTGAGACAAGGTTTCTCTGTGTAACAGCCCTGGGTGTCCTGGAATGAGTTGTGTCAAACAGACTGGCTTCAATCTCACAGAAATCCACCTTGCTCTGCTTCCTTACTGCTGCAATTAAAGGAGTGCACCACCACTCCCTGGTGTTCCCATATACTTTTAAAAGAGAATATGTATGTATGTATGTATGTATGTATGTATGTATGTATGTATATATGTGTATATAGGTATATGTATAATGTATATGAGTATATCACACATGACATCATTGATTTCCAATTAATGGCCATGTAGTTTTATCTATGTTGTTTTATTGTTGCTTGTCTTTTCAGGAAATGGAGGCCACAGAACTCCATGTGTCACTGTACTAGAGTGCATTTCTTTATTTCTTCCTTGTCTGTGTAACTTGTCACACACGGCAGTTGCTTTAGGTACAGTGACACCATATAGAGAAACACCCTGCACACATGTGAATAACCTCATTGGGTACTTAGGAGGAGTCTTGTTTTATTTTGTTTTGTTGACAAGTACTGCCATGACTAAGGAGATGGTAGTAACTCACTTCATTAGCTCAGATTCAGTGCAACAGCTAGCCTGAAACTGTCATCCGGTGAAGATACTCTGCAGCTCTCTATGTTAAAGGGAACAGGAATGCTTTCAGCACTGTGTGCCTGAGAATCCACAATTCTAGAGGAATAAAGGGTATAATGGCTGCATAGCAGTAACTTGGCATGGCCATAATACCGGTAGCAACATTAAACTGAATAGGATGCAGAGTTGCAAAGGTGAGCAGGCTTCAGAAGCAGGTTTTCCCCAGAACCTGGTGATTTATAGGAAAACCCATTAAAATATCCACACAATGAACTTCTCTATATGGACATATTCTTGGCAAAAAGGTCAGTAGCATGCCTGTTAAGAAAAGTCATTTATGCCAACAATTTCCTTCTACTGTTGATGAGGGAGAAGAGTAACATAACTGGATTAAATGGCTTTTGCAGCTTGACCTCCCAGAAGAGGAAGAAAAGAAACCCAAGTGCTCTAAATGCCCAATTATAAAGTGCTTTAAGAATGAAATGCCATTCCCCAGCTCCAGAGACTGTACTCCCATTAAGAGATGAGACAAATAATTTCTATATTAAGGGTACTTTAAAAATGACTTTCTGTCTGCTTTAAAGATGTTGTACTTCCTTATTTATAGTTAAGAATCCACAAAGAGCTAAGAAAATTAAAACTTCAATTGTTCGTTCAGACTAGAATTCAAGGACTTTATCTATTTATTTTTTTTAAAAAAATGGGAATAATAGGAAGAACCTTGATTTTACTTTAAACCTGTAGATATCCCACTTTCATGGCATGGTAGAAAAAGGAAACTGAAGTAGGCATGCAGGACAAAGGGGGAAGCCTATAAGGAACAGTGAAACCACCTTGGTCCACAAAACAGGTGCCGAAAAAGATGACTCTGAAGTGCCCAGGCTCAGGAGTGCATAGACCAATCAAATGTGGCCCCAGTTTCAGTAGCAGATGGCCAAGCAGGATGACAGGCTTCTAAAAGGATGCTCCTGGGCCTATACGAACATTCCCCATTTACCTAGGGTCACAGATGGCAGTACCAGCTGGCACGTGCAAAAAGATGAACTTTATGTGTTTTACTTACTGTCATCAATTATAAAGACCAAAGTCCATCTTATAGGTATAAAATTAGTTCTCAACAGTGGCATGGACCTACTGATTTCTGATGTATTTGTTTACTTATGGTGCTTATCCTGAGGGACATTGTTTTTCAAATGGATCTTAGAAATTGTGATTTTTTTTTCGTTGCATAGTCTATACATGGTTCTGAATTAAATTATTTTGGCCTGACCACCTAAGGGAATGCAAAATAATTTTCAAAGAAGTAAAGAAACAAAGTCTTATTTTATTCTTAAATTCTCTTTATATAATATACAAAAAAACAGTATTGGCAAAAATCCAAAATTGTTGGAAATTTGGAGAAAATATTTTAAAGTAGTAATTCCCAGATATTTATTTAGTAATCTCATTTATTTGTCATCCTGTGTCAATATGTAAACGTGTCTTGCCTTTAGTCCCTTTTAAATACTTTAAATCACTTTATTGTATTTTAGCTGTGTGTATGTTAGCTTGTTCATAAAGATATGAATAAAAGTGCTATAAAAACCTATAGTATAAATGTGTTTTATCTTTTTGAAATCTGCTTTTAAAGAAAAATGATTGCAGATAGTTTGCATTTTGATTGAGAGGTACAAAGTATACTAAAAAGGAGTCTTGATTTAAAGAAGCAAAACAAGAGACTATTATATCCAGTCCAGTAAAATAAAGTGTGAGGGACTACAAGAAAATCTCTGTGTGTAAAGTGTTTTCTGTGCTGGTATTAGTTTCATTCAAAGAACCCGTGTAAAAACTGGGATGGGTGACATAAGCATTTGTGATCCCAGCAGTGGGCAAATGGAGAAAGAAAGACCGTTAGAGTTTGTTGGTCATTTATCCTAGCCAAAAAATAGCGAGTCTAACCTTCCAGCATAAGATCTTGTCACTAAAAATAAGATGGACAGACCAGAAGACCAGCAAAAGAGAATGAAGGCCTCTATCCAGGTGCAATACACACACACACACACACACACACACACACACACACACACACACACACTCACTCATGTATGTGTGAAAATACACATGGGAGCATACAGATGAGGAACTAGCAAGTGAAGCTGAATTATTTGATTTTTGTGATTAATAACCAATTTCCAAGAATAAAAACTGTGTCATGTCCTTGCCTTTCTGCAGGTTGAAATCAGTTTGTCATCCTAAATTCCATAAGAACAATAACTTACTTTACTTTGAAACTAGGTAAGAACATTCCAAAGCAGTTCTGTACTGTCACCACAGACTGTGCTACATAGATACAGTAAAATCTTTTGTTTTGTAGATGTATACAAGGCATTTTAGTTCACAGAAGGTGATTTTGCGCCTTTGAAAATTTTGAAGAAATTTTTATTTTGCATACAGGACAACTTATGTATACGGAATACTCTAATAAGTTGGACCAACTCCTGCAAAAAGGAGCTAGCCAGCCCCAAACAGCACCAAGGTTGAAAACCCATTTTTATCCCCATTTACAGCTGCAAATACTCAAGGAAAATACTGACTGGAGATTTAAAATGTAAGTAATTACACTATTCTGTAATGACATATGTACTTTAAATTAAATTATTTTTTTAAAAGTTTCCAAATCCCTCTTCAATTTTTTTTTCTGCAGTGTTTGAATTAGTTTTCAAAATCTGCTTCAGAATGTACTGTCATTCTAGTCAGATGGGTCTCATTATTCTCCAGAAAATGCTCTGTCTCTTTAAAATGTTGGCATTATTTTACTCTTTTAGACTGTAATAATTGCTTTTCTCTTATGCTCTTCAATCTGCTATAATATTTTATATCCCCTGAAAGTTAATTAAAATACTTTAAAAGTCTAAACTTTCATGCAGTTATTGTCTTGGCCATATAATTTAGAGCATATTGTGGACCTTTTGTTGTTGGCTTGTTGTTTAATTCCTCTGAATCTAGACTACATGCTTTTGTGGATAGAGACAAGCCATAATTCCTAATCTATATGCCTCTTTTGCTATCTTTCAAAGATCCACACATACAGTAAGCATTCATGAAGAGCCATCATCTCATTCAATTATTCCTTTGAAATGCTTGGTCAATGAAGGGGGATGGAAGGTCAGGAGGAGAAACATAAAACTAAGGAAACGGGACCTAAAGTAAGGTAAAAGATTTTTAATTTAAAAAAATCTTTGTTTTTAATTTTAAAGGTTTATTTTTATGATTTGATGTGTATCAGTGTTTTGCCTGTGTGTGTGTGTGTGTGTGTGTGTGTGTGTGTGTGTGTGTGTGTGTGTGTGTGTGTGTGAGTTCGCGCATCATGGGTGTGCCTGGTGCCCGAATAGGTCACTGGGTACTCTAGAATTAGAGCTCTGGTTGGTTTTGAACTACCATGTGGGTGCTGGAAACTGAACATGGATTCTCTCCAAGAGCAGGAAGTGCCCTCAACCTTTGAGCCAACTCTGCACACCAAGTTAACTGTTTCAGTAATCTTCACTGGTGTATGTGCCTTCCACATGTCTTATCAAATGTAATTAGCTTCTATTTTAACCCATCAGTATCTGTTCTATAAGGGTGGTGAAATCTGTTAAACTTTTTAAAGAAACACTAGTTGAGCAGTAAACTCTTTTGTGTGTATGTACTCTGTATGCTGAGGCCAGATGACATTTCTGGTCCACCCACTTATTAACTGTGACATAGGGGAAGTTTTCTGGCTCTGTAACATTTCATCTGTTACATGGAAATATTAACAGTACTGACTTCAGATAGCCATTACTATGAATAAATGAGATAATCGATGTGGTGGGCTTAATGTAATGCCAGGCAAAGGAGAGAGGACTCAGCCAGTGTCGGATAGACTCGTTACTAAAAGCGTATTCTAATCCTGTGATCCCCCACAGATCGTATCTGTTAACATGACCTTAGATCTGTGGTCTTCAAATCATCTTAGCATTTCAAACACATACTATAATGTTCCTTAATGAAATTATTTTATTCCCAAATTACCCAGGAAATAACATTTTACAGTCTGCTCTTTTCATGTTAGGTGGATTCACTCCACGTTCAAATATTTTTTTATTTCTTAATACATGTCACCTCAGAATAAAGAGTAAAAATGTTCTTTCCCTTACATTCTATAAATCTGCATTTGTGTGTTCATAAACACTGGGTTCATGGTGAAATAAATTAGCGCTGTAAAGTACACACATGTCAACAATTACTGAGTGCAGTAATTTAAGGCCCAGATCACTAACCTTTCCTTTGGCCAATACGTTACTCTTGCATGAGAAATGTGATTTAGGGGTTGAAAAGGGCAGACTGCTAAATGTTGAACCAACTCCGTTTTTCATATTCCAAAGGGCTGTGACTTAGTATTATTTCCTACATGTATGGTATATGCTTTTAGCCCCCTCCTACGCTCATTTATTAATGCCATCACCTTTTTCTGGATTAATTCTGATTTACAAATAATTATGCTTGTTGAAAGCTTAGGAGACGTGTGACTGAATGCCAGGTAATAAAAAATGTGTGGGTTTTAGTTTATCAAAA
This sequence comes from Cricetulus griseus, assembly GCF_003668045.3. Classification (NCBI taxonomy): domain Eukaryota; kingdom Metazoa; phylum Chordata; class Mammalia; order Rodentia; family Cricetidae; genus Cricetulus; species Cricetulus griseus. Next base: position 334,239,613 of record NC_048595.1, on the reverse strand, counting down.
CTTGTAAGGGGTATTAGTGAGAAAAATTCTCCTACACAACAAATGGAGAGTGGCTTTTGGTTTTATCTCTTGATTTAGAAGGTCAATTAATTCAGAACCAACTTTTTGGTTTTTAAATATGAAACTTAATTCACAATGCTGATGTCCAGTGGTGTGACCTGAAGCTTACATGAATGAGGGTAACATGAATGAGTACGCTACTTCCTTCTTAAATGTTTTACTTTAATGGCTTATTCTTAATTTGTGGAAACCTTTTTAAACTTATGACTGTAAGAAAAAGCGGTTATGCATTAGGAACAAATAGCACATGCGTTTTGCATATAATGAAAGGGAAGAGAGACTAGGCTACATAACTACAGTCTAGGCTAACGGGTATTTGTAACAAGCCTTATTAAGCTTCCATGATAATGGACTCTTTATAGGCATTCTTCTTTTTTGCACAAAGTAAACAAGCAAATAAATGTACAAAACAACAGCAGCAAAAACTCAGGAAATAAAGTGGCTAGAAGCATGTGGAATTTGTTTAGTTCTTTACTCCCTGGGAAATTAGAGAGTCTAGTTTAATACTTAAAACAGACCAGCAAATATATATTAATTCATGTCTGCTCTTAATAAATATAAGCAATTGCAATGGCTTCTTTATTTGTGGACTTTCCCCCCTCTAGTCTATGCAGTTTATTTCTTCTAGGTTGTTTTCCTTGGAAATGTTGGTTTAATTTCCGTCTTTGTTCTGCTTCTGAGCAATCAGACTTTTTTTTCATGGCTTATTGCCTTGTATATACTTGAACAAGTTGCTTTTCCTGATGCTTGCTCGGTATCCTTATTAGCAAAACTTTATTAAAGGGGTTTAATGAGATAATGTACGAGACCATAATAGGAACTAGGCAAATGTGACCCTAATATTGATCTATAATGTTTTGGTCTGCATGCATGTTATCCTTACTCATCAGAAATTCAGATAGGCAGAAATCCAATAGGATTTGAATAACATGTATTGAGTTTATTGTAAAGACTTCTGCTGACCTCTTTCTCTTCAGTTTCTCCAATACCTGTGAGCTTAGAATTATTGACAGACTGCTTGAGTAATGTTTCAAATGATGCCACTAGCACTGCCTGGCTTGAGCTTGCTTAAGAAATGAAGAGAAACTCCTCAATTTCACTCAAAATCCTACCAGACATAACTAAACCTTCCTCTCCCCTGTCCTGTAGAACAACCTAGAGCCTAGATCAATTGAACCCTGCTCCCAAATGGTCCATGTTTCCTTACCTTAATTTAGGTCTTTTCCACTATGCTAGGTGGATTTGTTGAGATTCTGCTGAAGAAATTTTTATAGAGCAAATTTGTGAGTTTAACAAAATTATAATTTTGGCTATTTCTAATATTCTTAACATTTATAATAGATTATCTCAGATAAAATAAAATTGGTTTAGTATTAAAAATCCCATTTTTATTTTGCATGTATGTATATATGTGTGTGTACACATGTGTGTGGTATTATATGTACATGTATGGAGGGCAGAGGATTCCTCCATCTTGTGTTATGAGATGAACTCTTTCCCTTGCCTAGAACTCCCTAATTAGGCTAAGCTAGCTTGCCAGAGAGCCCTGGGGCTGCCTCTCTGTGTCCCCAGAACATACCACCCTGTTGGCTACTTTTTTCTTCTACTATAGGTTTTGGGTATTACAATAAAGTCCTTATCCTTGCTTTCAAGGAACTTTACAAACTTAGCCAAACACCCCAGCCCTGAAGTTCGATTTTAGATTGATCAACTGTGTGTGTGTGTGTGTGTGTGTGTGTGTGTGTGTGTGTGTGTGTGTGTGTGTTTGTGTTTCATGGTTTTTGGTTTTTGAAGACAGGGTTTCTCTGTGTAACAGCCCTGGCTGTTCTGGAACTCCCTCTGTAGACCAGGCTGGCCTCAGATTCATAGAGATTTGCCTGACTCTGCCTCCAGAGTGCTGGGTTTAAAGATTTGTGCCACCATCTCCAGGCTGAAACTGTAACTTTCAATCAGTTGAGACTGCATGAAAAAGGACATGCTAAGTGACCAATGAGTCACTTTATACTTGTGTAGAATTGTTTCAGAGTCCACTTACTGCCATTGACATATAAAATATAAATTAATGTAGTGCCCTTTCCTTTAGATTTTAAAGAGTATATTTAAATAACAAGCACACTTAACTTTTAAGCTAACTAATAAATTTATTAAAGCTGTTTAAAATATTTAGGTTCTTAAATGAACTAAATAAACAAAAGTAAGCAATATTTTTATAAAAATACAAAATGAGATTTACAATGTAAGAAGTCCAGCTTGAAGGACACCAGAGTGCTCTGACATGACCTGTCTATAGTAAACAAATATAGAAAACTGAGTTTGAACTGAAAATAAACTAAAACATATTGCTTAGGTAACTCACAGACAGGCTTTCTGGAACGTTCTAGGAGTCTTGCTTGCACACTACAGTGAGATCACATTTATTAATGGCTGTTTAGGTAGAGTCCATCTAGCACTCTCTCACAAAGCCTACTCTGCTTTGTGGTAACTTGGCTCCAAAGTTCTGTGCACATTGGTGAGGGTACAAGTGACTGTATGAAAAATGATTAGCCATTCTGAGCGGCAATGACTTGATTATTACTCTTGCCTGTAGCTCACAGCTATCTATAGCTAAATCCAGAATTTTTCTTCCCTATATTTTTTTTCAATGGCTGGATTTATTCACCCAACTTGCATCAAGTGCCAGATGTAATAGTAAGTACCAGGGACAAACATACAAAACAAAAACCTTTCTTAAGGAGTTCACAGTCAAGTGAAAAAAAGAAAATTCAAAGTTTATGATTTACAAGAGAGTTGCCTGAGGAAGTAATCAATCAAAATAGAAGTTCAGAAGATTCATAAAGGGAGGAGACTTTTGCTGGATGAAAACTTGAAGACCTTGGGGCATTGAAGTATTCAACTAAGATCTATTGATGTTAACATTGCCATTTTCTCTTGTAACTATTGTTTCCTGTGCAGACTTTGGCCAATTATGTGATTATTATTTTAAGATCATAACTTCTGTTGTTCTGACAGAAGAAAAATTTAAACATTCTTATTTTCAACTACTTGATTACTCATCCATAGAAGAGCATCTAGACTGAATTTTAGAAGAATCATTTACCACATTTAAAGTAGTATATGGGTTGTCTAAGATTGTTATAACTGAGGCCCTCGAGTTACTTTCATATTGAAAGTTATCTTCTATGAAGAATGTCTCTAATAAAAAAAAATATGTTCTAGGATGAGGAAATGACTCATCCATCAAGGTGCTTGCTAAGCAAGCATAAGGACCTTAATGCAGATCTCCAACATGTACCTAATGGCCAGATTGTGCCTGCAATCCTGACACTGGGTAGGCAGAGACAACAGGATGACTGAGACCTACTGGCCAGCCAGTTTAATTGACTTAGTGAGCTCTAGGTTCAATAGGAGGCCCTGTCTCATAGAACAAGGTGAAGAATGAATGAGGAAAGCACTTGAGTTAAGTTCTGGCCACAGTATACATATACATCCACATGTATATACATCCTGCCCCCCCCCACACACACACACACACCTACCTTCATGGTAAGAATTCTTACCTCAGAGGAACTTAGGACAATCAAATGACAGTAAAAATCAAGTTGTTTCTGTTTTGTTCTAATACTTATAATGCTTAACAAAACTCAACTCCAAATGGATCAAATACCTCAACAAGTAGGGAATAGTTGTGAATGCACTGGCACAGGAGAAGTCTTTCTGAACAGAACACCATTAGTATAAGCACTAAGATCAACAATTAATAATGAGACCTCATGAAATCTAAAACTTCGGCATGGCAAAAGACACCTTCAGTCAGACAAAATAGCAGCCTACAAAATGGGAAAATATTCTTTAAACAATGATACATCCAAGAGGGTGCTAATATCCAAAATATATAAAGAACTTCCAAAAGTAGATATCAAGAAACAAATAGTCCAAATAATAATGGAGTACAGATCTAAATGGAATTCTCAATAGAAGAAACTCAAATGTCTGAGAAAGAAAGGAATGTTCAACATCCTTAGCCATCAGGGAAATGCAAATCAAAACTACTTTGAGATTCTGTCTTACTTCTGTCAGAATGTCTAAGATCAAAAACACAAGTAATACTTCATGTTGGCTAGAATGTGGAGCAAGGGGAACACTTCTCCATTGCTGATGAGAGTGCAAACTTATTCAGCTGCTATGGAAATCAGTGTGGTGGTTTCTTGGGGTTTTGAGAAATTTTCTACCTCAAGATCCAACTATACCCTCTTGAGTATATGCCCAAATGGTGCTTCACTCTACCACAGAGACACTTGCTCAACCATGTTTATTGCAGAAATAATCAGGGGAAATAATCACCAGAATGAAGAATTAACCCCCAAAACAGGAAAAGGTTTTAATAACTGTATATCAGACAATGGTCAGAATATATGAGGCTATTGGATAACTTCATACATAAAATTAACATATAATCTAGTTAAAATGGGCAAATGACCTTTATTTGAATTTCTCAAAAGATACACAAATAGCCAATAGTATGTAAAAAAAATCATTATCACAAAAATCAAGTAAATTCAAGGTAAAATCATGATTTTATCTCACCCCAGTTGGAATAGCTATCATTAAAAAATAAAAATCAAATGATGACTGGTTTGTATGTAGTGAAAGGCAAACTCATTCACTGTTAATGAGGGTGCAATTTTATACAGCAAGAATGCAGAGCACTATAAACTGGAATTGTCATTGTATTGGTGAATTGTCATGTTCTATTGGAGATCGCTGAGATGCCAAATCTGGAATCTGGGTTGCTCCCAGTCCCTATCTGAGACAGAATCATGTTTAGTTTGCATCTTCCAAGTCCCCTAGTGACAAAGAGAAGAGAATAACACACCTCAAGAATAAAATCTTTGTGTCCTTCAGGACATCTGCAAGGTAAATCACATTCAATAGATGTTACTAATGTTCATCCAATGTTATAGAAGTGCCTAGAGTGAGGAACAAGAAGTCAGAAATTCACCCATGTGAAGCTTACCCATGTAGAGAGGCTACAGCTGCTTTCCTCAACTGTTCTTTAGTTAGTTTCTATTGGATATTATGATTGTCAGATCTGATGATGCTTTCCTTATCTGTTTCTGTTTAATCTCTTACATGGCAGTGGGCACTCTGTGATGCTTGGAATGCTATCAGGACCTCCATCTGATCACCTTAAAGGCTTTCTGAGTGGGTTTATGCTAGATTTTGAGTGGCCCATTTGATGATGGTTTGGTATCTCTACCAATAATCTGTCTGTCTATTGCTAATTATTCTTTTACTTAGGATTTTTATATACTTAATAAACTCACTCAAAACCAAAAGCACAGCTATCATAGATCACAACATACAAACTGAAATTTGTCCAAAGAACTAGAAATAGAGCTTCTACATGATCCTCTTACTGAGAATATGTATCAGATATGTTAAGCCAGTGGGCCAAAGCTATACCTGCACTTGTATTTTTATTGCAGCACTAGACCTAGGAGAACAAAGATATACAATCCACATGAAGAAAAACATAGTACATATACATTGCAGAAAAATGTTTGGCCATGAAATGAAGAAATTTATTAATCTGAAGCCACATTCACAGTTCTAGGGACTGTACTGTTAAGTACAATGAATAAGGTAAAGAAAGATCAATACTGGGTGTTCCTAATACTTATCCCAAAGTAAAAAGGGTGAAGTAGAAAGTATGATAGTGTTTGCCAGGGTGTGGGAAGGAGTTGGTGGGGTGGATGGAGAGAGGAAAACTGAGGATGCAGTTGGATAAAAGAAGTAGCAAACTTCTGCCGCAAGAGTAGCATAATTGAGGTTAACAAAAATTGCACATTTCAAAACAGTCAGTAGGGAGGACTTTAATGTTTTTAACACAAAGCAATGATCAATATTTGGAATGAAATACATGCAATTTTCATAATACATAAGATATTTGTACTGAAATATCTCACTAGAGCCCATGAACGTGGAAGGTTATGGGGAAAGGTTATGGAGGGAATAGGAAATTGATACGTTAACTACACATTATGTACATGTATGAAATTTGCAAAGACTAAATAAAAATATTATTTAAAAGGTTAAAAACTTTTAATGAAAAACCCAAAGAACTCCATTGCTATTAAAATTGCTTCAGAAGTTTCCTTCTCATATTTACACACTGTATCTTGCTTTTGACACATTCCAGGCATTTCAGCTCACAGATCATTCCACTTTTAAGTTATGAATCTTAGTTCAGTCTATGTTTCAATTCAATAAAAATCATTATTAATGTTTCATAATTTGAATAATAAATTTGTGTTTCCTATGAATTTGGCTCATATTCTTTATTTTATGGTCTAGGTATCTATACCTGTCTCTGACCATTTTCTTTCTACTTCAAAAATATCCTGTTCTTTTGTCTTCTAATACTCATGTTTCCTGGAAAAAAACATTGTCAACATTACAGACCTTTGAAAAGCAAGTTCCTTTATTTTCTTCTCTATCTCTGTCTCTCTTTCTCTCTGTTTTGTTTGTTTGTTTTCAGACAGGGTTTCTCTGTATTGTTTTGGAGCCTGTCCTGTAACTTGCTCGTTAGACCAGGCTGGCCTCGAACTCGCAGAGATCCACTTGCCTCTGCCTCCTGAGTGCTGGGATTAAAGGCATGTGCTACCAATGCCTCGCTCTTTTATTTTCTTTTGTGATTTCTCTACAATTTTGGTTCATGACAGTTTGTCAGATGTGCCAAACTGTGGTATTCTGTGTGTATTTCTTAGTTGAGAATTGTAGAGGTTTTAAGTACATACTTTTCTTAATTCAGTTACCTTAGATATTTCTGCTCTATTCTTTCCTTTTCTTTTATCACTAGCTCTCTTGTTATATTGTCAAATGAAATTTCCAAGTAACTCATATCTCCTTCTCCTTTTCTAAATTTCTCAATATTATTATTCTCTGGTTTGATTTCATATACTCTTATGTAACCTTTGTCTGCCTGCTTAGACTCGTTTTAGCTCAATATCTATTCTATTGCACTATCTGTGAATTCTAAATTTTATATATTTTAATTAATAGAATTTTAATAAATGAAAATTTTAATAAAGATAGAATTTTTATGATTGTATGTATAATTCCAGTAAAGTGGGAAATTACCACTACTGAGCCAAGTAGAAATATAAGTAGGCTTGGCTACAGCTTCCCCTACAATTCCCCTTTTAGTCTAAAAGAGGATTAAAACTTAACAGTGTAAAGTATCCAAAATTAACAATCATAAAGGTGAAATATAAGAAGATACAACAATCTGCTTATGTCACATCCTAACTATCTATTTTAACTAAACCCTAAAGTCATCTGAAAGAGGTGTCCAAGCCTGAACACCTCCTTCCAATCCCAGCCATAAACAATAGGAAGCTATCCCTAACTAGGTCTATACACTATCCTAAGTGATGGGAATGTACTTCTTTGTATGTTTATCTTATTGATTATTGAATAAAATACTCTTTGGCCAATGAGACAGCAAGTTAGACAGGACTAGGAGTCAAAGAGGATTCTGGTAAATGTAGTAGAGAAGTGGTGATCCAGGCAGGAAGTGACATAGCAAGGAGACTCATTTAAGCAAATGAAACAGGAAGTGTTCCCTTTTCCCCTCTGTTCTTCCTCCAGCAGTGCAATGTGATCCACCTACAAGGAGGGATACCAATATTGCGTCTGATAAGATAAGTCTTATAAAATATATAGATTTATGATAATTGAGACTGAGCTAACAGATGGGAATCCTAGTCATTGACCAAGCAGCATTTGAACCTAATACAAGTTTCTGTGTATTCATTTGGGCCCTAACTTGGGAGGGCGGCTGGTGTAGAGCCCACACGTGGTGGTGTGGCTGGGCTGCTTTTGGCAGAAAGATTTACCGTAACAGTCCACTAGAATAATTAATTGTCCATGTTGGTATCTAATTTTTTTGTTTCAGTTTTTCAAGACAGGGTTTCTCTGTGTAGCCTTAGATGTCCTAGAACTCACTCTCTAGACAAGGCTGGCTTCAGACTCATAGAGATCCACCTACCTCTGTCTCCCGAGTGATGGGATTGAAGGTATAGCCACCACACTTGGTATTTAATTTTAATTTGTTGTTATTCTATTATTATTTTAAGTTTACATTTGCTAAATTTAAATATCTGAGCTGTACTCTTGTTAATGACTTGTTCATTGAGTTTTGAATCATGTCAGGCAGTGTCACAGTTGGCATGTTTATACATGACTTGTGTCCATATAGGATCACACAGAATGGGCATAAATAGAGAAGTGAATGAATCATGTACATTATTGTTTTTCTGAAAGCTACTGAATTGCTTTTTGATTATGCTAATTATATTCCCACCAAACAAGGTGTTTTCTACTTTTCCATGACCCCAGTAATATTCATTGTTGCCAGAATTAAGGTTGCTACCTTCATGTATATTTTATCATGATTTCTGAAAGTCCTGTTCTTTTCTTCATAATTGTTACACTACTAAAGATTATGATTATGCTGTAAATTTGAGCAGATGAGTGTGAAACCAGATAACAATCACTTAAATCTAGTTTTATGTTACTCACTTGTAATTGTAGGTTTTGTTAAGTTAAATTAGATCCTATTAATTATTATATTAATTAAAATTAGATCATTTTGCTTTTGCTATTAAGTTTCATTTTTTTTACCAAAATGAATCTATGACTCAAAAAAACGGCTAATTGGAGAGTGGGGTTACATCCAAGTTATAGAAATAATATTTGATGTTGTTTTGAAAATAAGAACAAAGTTCAAATCATAAAATAACTGTAGAATATTACCCAGACTGTGATAGAATGAGTAAATCAAATTTTAAACACTTACACAGATGAGCAATAACCAAAAAAGGAGAAAACAGATTGGTGGGAATCACAATCTCTGGCATTTGGATTCTGTCAGGTTTCCAGTGTATTTTTCCTTCCCTTGCTTGCTTTGTCTGAGGCTAAGGTGACACTGAAATCTTTAAAATGTTGCACAAATGGGTATATTGTTAGGGATTTATTGTTTTATGATATTCTTTTTCTGGACTCTTTAGGTGGATTTTTTGTTGGGACTGTTGGCTCCTCAGTAATGACATGGAGACATTATTAATTATGAAAGATCAGCTGATAGCTTAGCCTTGTTTCTGACTAGCTCTAATAACTTAAGTTAACCATTTCTATTAATGTATTTTCTACCTTGTGGCTTTATTACCATAGTTCCCATCCTGCTTGCTCTGTGTCTCTTGGTGTCTCTCCCTTCCTCCTCCCAGCATCCCCTCTGCCTCAAAAATCCTGCCTAGCAATTGGCCATTCATCTCTTTATTAAACCAGTCACAGTGACACATCTTCACACAGTGTAAAGAAATATTCCATAACAGGACTTATTATCCTCCATAGACATAAAGCCACAATATTGTGTTAATGTTTAGGGCTTATCAACACATTTAAGATCCAATTGTTATTAAGATTGTGAAACAAACAGAAAGCAGTAACTTTCAATCTGATGTTTCCTTGCTGAGTAATTGTGTGCCAATGATTGGTTATTCTAATCTAAACATGGTTAAGTTATTTTGTTACAAGAAAAAAAGAAAAATTATATATTTATTCTATACTCACATTTCCAAATTTACTTAAATAGAAAGAAGTTAATTTATTCTGGAATTAATTTATTCAGTATTTTACCTGAATTCATTTGTAGGTTTCTAATTGTTTTAGGCAATTTACCTTATAGCAGATGGTCCTTAACTACCTATAATAAGTATACAATCATTTTCCTCTTTTTCTCTAAGCCAGATGATGCCCAATACTATCTAAAGATTCCTCAGGAGCATTTAATATTTTGTCTACTGAAACCTACATCTCATTGTCTTGCTTCCAGACTTCACTACAAATGTTCCTTAGTGCTTTCTTCAATGGTATGAGCACTGGGCAAACAGCCAGCGGTTAGTGCATGGAAGCCAGGTAGCTGTCAGAAAGGCTGTGGCAGCATGTCTAATTTTGCTGTATTAAACCTGTCACAAAATGTTAAGTAAGAGATTACGGGAAGTATGCATAGAACGCATGGTTTATAACTTAATAAACGTGTAGTGCTGGGAACAAGCTAAAGCCTCTCTCTTTTATCTTCTCTTCCATTTGCTTTGCCAAGCTTTTTATGCCACTCCTAAAAGAATGAGTGAAACTGTAGAAATTTTTCATGAGTCCAAGAAAGGTCTCCCCTAAGCAGTAGCCATACTAACAAATGCAAATACCCAAGAAACTTATGATGTTTAAATTGGAGCATAGGACTATATGGATGTAGGATTTAGGAAAATAGCAAGGGTCCACATTAAGGATGCTGCGAAAGTGGACTAGAAAGCAGACAGTGGGAAGGTGTTAAGGGGAATAATGGAATGGTAAGGGTTAAATAGGTTGGGAAATGAACAGGAAAAGTACAGGGGAGAGCATGAGAGGAATAACTAACTCAGAGACCTTTTAAAATGCAAACAATAACTTGTTACTGTACATGCTTTCTAAACCATGTACATGTGCATGTGTAAAAGGAGTTTGAATGGAGTCACCCTATAACAGGAGTGGAGGGATAATGCCTCTCCCAAACATACTATAGGCTCTCAGAGAAAATGCTCAATACCAGGTATAGATTACTTTCTTTTCAAGTTGTTGGTCAATGGGATCCCTCCCACTGTCATAGACATGCATTAATTTTACAGGCTATTGTCATTCTTCTTGGCTCCTCCAGAATGTGTTGGTAAAACCCTATTGCTAAAGACATAATGTACTTGAGTTATAGGATGTGGAGAAACTGTATCTTTACATTTCTTGTGCAAAGGCCAAAAGATAATTTATATGATAGATGATGCTCCTGGACTTAGAACTAGATAGTATTTGCTAACATTTCTCCCTCTCTCCCTGTCTTCTCTCTTTTTCCATTTTTCATCTTTCTGTTTGAGACAGGGTCTCATGTAGCCCAAACTGGCCTTTGACTCCCTGTGTAGATGATGATTCCTTTGAATTTCTGATCTTCCTGCCTTTGTCTCTGAAGTGCCTTGACTATGAGCCTGTGTCACCATGCCTGACTCATATAGTGCTGAGAATAGAATATAGAGGTTCATGAATTCTTCGTAAGCACTCTGTTGACTGAGCTGTATCCAAAGCTTCTCTAGGACAAACCTTGCAACTCTGTTCTAATTGTACAATAATGCAGAGCTAGGGCTCAACTTTGAGCACTAAATTTATAACCTGTTTCAACTGTCATTGCAATTTGTTATTATGCTCTTAAGTCCTTTCTTTAGCAGATACTAATCTAGTAACTATACTAGGGTTTATTTCACACTTTTGCTTTCAATGTAAATGTAAAATCCCAGGTTGGGTAAAGACATATGTTTGTTGAAAAAGAACTTGGGATGCTCATTTAGAGACTGATGGTTGCTTTTTTTTTACTTGTGTTCTTTGTTTGTTTGTGTGTGTGTGTGTGTGTGTGTGTGTGTGTGTGTGTGAGAGAGAGAGAGAGAGAGAGAGAGAGAGAGAGAGAGAGACAGAGACAGAGACAGAGACAGAGACAGAGACAGAGAGAACTGGAGTGCTCTGGCTGTGACAGAATAAAATTTATCACTAGATATCCAGAACCATAGAACGAAATGTCCCATTCTTGTGCCATTCTTAGAACTACTCAATTTTCTTGGAGTGTCACTGCTATGGAAATTGAGCCACTGAACTATTGAAAAAAGCCATTCTCTGAGCAGGAAAGCAAAGTAGATCTTGTTAAACCCATAAATTAACATTTAGAATAAGATTAATGCATCATAATCTCACTCCACTTTATATATTCAACCCTCTAGCTCATGTTTAGACAAAATGAAATAACAGAGTCCCACAAACCCACACTCTGTCTTAGAAACATAAGCATATGGTGCTGCTTATTATTTTATACAAGAATTTCTATGTATATATGGGTGATGGGGGTTGTAAGTTCTATACACATCAACTTCGTTCTCTTAAGGGGAAAGAAGTGAACTATGTATTTTGACTACAGTTGTATGTCTGTGAATTATGGGCTTCTGCACTTTGGAGATCTTAGCATTTCAAATGTGAAATCTCTCAGTTGAGATTCCATTGAGTAGTCCTCTTAGGTTTCTTTTTGTCAATTATGTTTGATGGAGAAAAAATGAAACTCTACAGTGAAAGCTGCCAAAGAATCCCTGAAAGAATATGAGTTTTTTCCCTGTGAAAGATATGTGGGGCTATGGAAATCAAAGGTCTGTTCATGAAGTCTCTAATATGTATTATGTGGACATACATTAACTTGTCTGTCTATCACCAGCTGTGTGAACCTAACACATAATAGTAACAATAGTTTGCTGCTAATAATTTCTAAATGCTATGTCCACCAGAGATTTAAAATGGCACTAGCAGTGATTGGGGTAAAGTTATAGTTTTTATGAAGATGCATGAAAAACCAAAATATGAAGGCATATCCACATTTATGATTAAAAGTAAGTAACAAAATGTTTGAATGAGCAGAAAGGAGAAATACCAGCACTACATCCTTTAGAACTAAGGAATGGTGCATACTATTTTGCAATTTTCTATAATGTAATATTAGCATAATGATGAGTGATGAATAAACAAATACTTTTTTAAAAATTGGGCTGATAAATTTTAGAAAATAAATGTTTTAATGATCAAACAAATAAACATCAGCTTAGAACTCTTCCTATATTCAATAAAAATATTATTCAATAAAAATGGGTTGAGACAATCCTTGGGGCAAGGAGGAATAGAAATTTGAGGATTGTACTATTATTTGGAATTAATAAAATTATAAATGATATTAATGATTAGAAATTGAACATAATAAGTCAAGATTTTGAGATGAAGGCTATTTCAGGTATTTGAACTATAGAAATGTATTTTTTGTTTCTGTCTATATATTTCTAAAAATTGTACTATCTTTTTGCATACTTACCAGTAAAAATTATTAAATGTCTCAAACATTTCAAAATTATTAAATTGTGCAAACCTTTCAGGCACGACAAAGTTGAACCTCTGTAAATAGTAATGACTAGCCATGTGACACATTTATCTTTCTCTTATAAATCAAGCATGGGCCCCCTGTTTCCTTGTAATGTGGTTCAGACCCTGGGCCCATTACTGTCTCTGTATGAGGTTACCATTTGCTCACTGAAGATATTTTATTCAATCACGTGTGTTTAATATTTTCTTTCTCACAGACTCTTCTAACCTTGAGGCCACAGAAGAGTCTTCATTAATATCTGCAATTTAGTTTGATTTCACAGGAGGTATCACCTAACATTTTGTTAACTATAAATCATTAGGCTAATATCATTTTCTAATAACAGGTTTTCCAAAAAATATAAACCCTGGTGAAATGTGATGAATTTAAATAGGTCTGTTAAACAATGCTAACAGTCAAATTATGATGAATACATCTGAATTTTGAGAGGTTTGACAATAAATACAAGGTGAGATTATAGGGCAATAGACAATTTTAAATTCCAATAGATCTTTACCCTCAGTAAGTGTGATTTTTTAATTATACATAGGCAATAATGAACATTGTGAGGTAGAAGTTGTTATTCTTATTTAAAGGTGAAGACATGTCTAGCTCTACCTGATCTTGTGTTGCTTTAGGAAAACTTTAGGAGGGCACAGAAAAACATTTTTTCATGTCAGGGCTTCATATTTGAATAATTTCCTTTTAAAATTTTAAAGTTATGTTTACTATTTTAAATTATATGTATATTTATATACCTGTGCATGGGTATGCAGGAGTGTAAGTATCCTTATAGCTTATAAGTTCCTTCGAGGCTGAAGTCACAGGTAGTGAGCCACCTGACATGGTATTGGAGCAGTAAGGTCTCTTAACTAATGAAGCATCTCTCCTGTTCCTAAGAATTTTTCTTCGTTTAGTTTTGGTTTTATTAAAAACAATGCCTATTTCCAAAAGGGTCATCTTCCTGTAAAAATAAAGAGGAAAATGGTATCTTTTGCTAAAATATGGATAAACCCAGAAGACTTTAAGTAAGAGAGGCATAGGAAAAACGAATGTTACATAATCTTGGTAGACTATGACTCTGGGTTAAGAACATACACTGCTCTTGAAGAAGGCACACGTTTGGTTCCCAGCACTTGTGTCAATAAGCTAACAACCATCTGCAATTCATTTTCATGGGATCCATCACTGCCTTCTGGCCCCTATGGGGCATTTACACCCCATCATATAATTTAAAATGATAAAAACTGTATTTTTTGCCCTTCTTCTAAATTAATTTTCCATCTTTTACTAATCAGAGGCAAATCTCCATGTGAACACTGGGTTTTGATCCCTCTTTACTCCTTGTAAAAGTTACACACTCAAGTCTATTGCCCATAATTATTAAACATCAAACACTTCTTTCTATGCTTCATGAATTTAGAAAAGGTAAAAAAAAGTAAAATATGTAAATTTCAACCCAGTTCTATTTCATCAGATGGATGAATACAATGGTACATTTTACATATGGGTCTAAACGGCTTTGTTTTTAGTTGAAGTGTAAGTCACAAGTGAGAGTTGGTGCAGAGATCACTTCTCTCAGGTAGATGACCACTGCATCTGCACATAAGCATGTAGTCTTCATCTTATGACATGAGCACAATCACTGGAAGTTAAGTGTTTTACAGTCTAATTGATTACAGAGAATGGATGCTCACACATCTGTAAACCACGTTAGTTTTGTCTTGTCAACATATTTTTTGTATGTTTTAAAAGTATGAAAAGACCATGCAGGAGCTCCTGAGTGCTGAAAACTCATAGTTATGGCTACATTTTCAAATTGTCATCCAGATTTTATTTATTTTACTTTCCTATTCAGCTACTTAAAAGTATGTTTTGGAAAAATGGCTCATGGATTAATAGCACTGGCTGCTTTTCCAGAGATCCTGAGGTCAATTCCCAGCACCTGTATGGCTGCTCACAACCATTTATAGTTGTAGTCCTAAAGGATCCAATGCTCTCTTCCGGTGGGCATGCAAAACACCTGTATACATTAAAGAATGAATAGCGGGGTAAAAATAAACTAAATGAATTTTTGTTGGTGTAAGCATTGTGACTCTGTGTTGCACACCATGACACAATGTGAGTCAATGTTATTAAGACCATGACACTTGGACTCAACAAAATGATGCATAGGCTGATTACAGTTTATGATCACTTGGCTTATGACTGACTTTTACAATGGTGTGAAATCAGTGTTTATTCCAGAAGAAATGCCAGTTGATGTTTGGATTTTTATATCTTTTCAAGAATACCAATATGCTGTATGGTATGAAGCTTTGCCTGATGCTGGGTACTGTGAACCAGCCACAGCTTCCAGCCAGCAATATGAACAAGAACATAAACAATTAATAATGTACCTGCAGGACACTGTATAATGGAATAAATGAGGTATACAATATTTCCCATTAAATAGCCTTTGTATTGGATGATATTGGTCAATTGTAGGCTCAGCTAAGTGTTCTGAGATCTAATGAAGTCTAGATTTAGCCATAATGTTTAGTAAGTTAAGTACATTAAACTCATTTTAGTATACAATATTCTCAACATTCGGTGCACTCTTCTAGATGTAACTCTGTCATAAGTGAAGGAGTTACATAAGTTTGATATAAAAATCATAACTATGGTATAAAAACATCAAAACAAAGAAGCTCAAGGCTGAGTCTTAACTTATAGATTCTAAACAACACACAACAACCAAATTCCCTGTTCACTATTCTTATTAAGACATTGTAAGGCTTCTATATCCAAATCTTCCCCAGTAGAGAACACCCTGCAGTGATTTATTGCATTTTCAAATAGCTCTTTGGCATAATACTGGGGATATCTAGTTGAAACTATTCTTAAGTGAGTATTTGAATATTGGAGGAAGGTGCTTGTGCCCTACTAAATACATTTTATAGTCTACAAGCTAGATGTCTTTAGTGCCTTTGAAGCTTTCTGTACAGAATACTGGTTTGTTTGTTTTTGGTGTGTTTGAGTGTGTGTGTGTGTGTGTGTGTGTGTGTGTGTGTGTATGTGTGTGTGTGTGTACCCAGTGCAAACAGTAAGGTTTGTTCTTTCCTCCAGGACTGTTTTTTCATTAAGGGACAGATATCTACATATGCATATTTAAAACCTCCCTAAGTTTGCATATAAACCCCTTAATGAAGTAACTACCATGGCATGAACATTGCCTCCCTGATTCCAGAGACATTCCCCGAAGATTAGAGAAGTAATGACACTGTGTAGGTTATCTCACTTAATATGAATAATCTGATGATAGTTGTTCACCCAGATCCCAATGACTTGTTTCATGATCTGTAGGGAGCTGCAGAATACCGCACCCAAAAGATGGCGTCGGTTTCCGCCCTCCACCAGCCCGACAGCAAGTGCTCTCTCTGGTAAACAACTCCAAATTTGGTAAAGGTCATGTATCCTCTTAATTCTGCTTGGAGACAGCCTATCCTGACGCGCCACGTAGGGTTAGGTGATTGGTAGATGTAGACTATATCAGGCCCCGTCTCCCTCGGCCCGGGGCCGCCGCCGCCGGCCGCCGCCGCTGCCATTATACACTGTACAAAGCAAAGAGGTTCCCAATTAAACTGTGTTGAAGAAGATTCCTCAGTGTGGCGTCTTTCTTGCTGGTCAAGGGTGGAAGCCGCAAGTGGTGGCCCGTACGGGAATCAGAACTTCTCACAGTCGGGGGGTAAGTTCCCAAGGTAAGTGGAACTGTAAAGTCCTCGGGAAAGAGGAGATAGGTCTCCGGTAAAGGAGCACCAAGGTCCTCGGGAAAGAGTAGATAGGTCTCCGGTAAAGGAGCACCAAGGTCCTCGGGAAAGAGGAGATAGGTCTCCAGTAAAGGAGTACCAAAGCCCTCGGTAAAGAGGCAATAAGGTCTCCGGTGAGGAGCAACAAAGTTCCGGGATTCGGACAAAGCAGAGGTAACCAAAAGTGAAAGTATGGGAACTACAACATCGCAACCAATTTTCATTGCTCTTCAAGAGCTGTTACGGTCTAAGGGATTGAAATTAAAGAAAAGTACTTTAGAGAGATTTATCCAAGAGGTTATTGTGGTAGCCCTCTGGTTTGCTGATTCCAGTAATTTAACCACCAGTTCCTGGGACAAGCTTGGAAAAGATCTAGATTTTGCCTGGGCACAGGGAACGCTGAAGCCAGGGACGAGGCCTATTTGGAAAATGGTTCGCAGCTGTCTAGAGGATCAAAGATGCTGCAAGGCTGTAGAAGAGGGGCAGGAGACATTAGAACAGCTGAAGGAAATAAATAGATGCAAGTCATGGGGCCTGTGCAGCATGGTTTACCGTTGCTGTCAGCTCTACCCAATCATGAAGAACCTGATTTGTGATGTGTGCAGCATAGTGTTAGGTTTGCTTTTACTTTACCTTCTATTCTCCATACCATTAGATGAGTGGGTGGTTTTACCCCAGGGTATGGCCAATAGCCCCACTATGTGTCAGCTTTTTGTGTGTCATGCTATTGCTCCTATTAGAGAGAAATACCCTGCTGTGAGATGTGTCCACTATATGGATGACATTCTCTTAACTAGTAAGGAGTTGAAATTGCTGCACTTAGCATATGGAGATTGCGTTGGATATCCAATCTACCCTTAATGCTCAATTGAAAGGTCACTATGGTTTTGAATCAACGCATTGATCTAGTACAGGAACAATTGGATATTTTATGGCAATTGGCACAGTTGGGATGCGAATGGAGAATGCCTGGTTTGTGTGTAACAGCTGTTTCCTATCAGAATTATTCCTTAGCAGCAAATATGTCTAAACAACCTTCATAGTATCTTCTAGGCAACTGGTCTGGGGATTTTGAAAAGCTGATGCAGGAGCTGAGACTCTCCATAGTGCATGTGAATTCCACCAGGGTCGACATCTTGGTTGCGGAAGGACTGTCTGCGTGGATCACTCAAGCCATGAATCATCTGAAAGAGTGGGCG
This sequence comes from Cricetulus griseus, assembly GCF_003668045.3. NCBI lineage: Eukaryota > Metazoa > Chordata > Mammalia > Rodentia > Cricetidae > Cricetulus > Cricetulus griseus. The sequence continues at coordinate 334,221,539 of NC_048595.1, read as the reverse complement.
GGAATGGGTGCCCTGGGAGGAATGCTTATCCTAGTTAGTTTCATAGCCTTATGGTGTATCTGCAGGATGAGGGTCACACAGCAGAGAAGTAATACCATGATTGCACAAGCCTTTAGTTTAGTTAAGGAATGGGCTGGAGTAGGGGTTATGTTTTCCATGATGCTGTTAGCCATTTTTGTTTGCCTGTGGTGCCTATGCAGGATCAGGAAGTCACAAAAATCCCAAGCTGTTATGTTGGTACAGGCCTTTGCTGCTGTGGAAGCAGGACAGTCCCCTCAAGCATGGTTATCCATGCTGACAGACAAATAGATGTCTGTCTCGCCCTTGCTGAGTAAGTGATGCGTATCTGAATCAGTCATGCTCAATGACGGGCACCTACCCTCTTGCTGAGCGAATAAGCATACATGTGTTCCCTTCAACCTAAGACATGAGCTTGTGAGGGCGACACAGTGACTCTTTGACGGGTAAGATAGGGACACTGGGGTTGAACCTAAGACAGAGATGACTGAAATCTGACAACAGATAGATACTGCTACTCCTATAATATTAAAACAAAAAGGGGGAACTGTAGGGAGCTGCAGAATACCGCATCCAAAAGATGGCGTCGGTTTCCGCCCTCCGCCAGCCCGACGGCGAGCGCTCTTTGTGGTAAACAACTCCAAATTTGGTAAAGGTCATGTATCCTCTTAATTCTGCTTGGAGACAACCTATCCTGACGCGCCACGTAGGGTTAGGTGATTGGTAGATGTAGACTATATCAGGCCCCGTCTCCCTCGGCCCGGGGCCGGCCACCGCCCGCCACCGCCGCCGCCGCCATTATACACTGTACAAAGCAAAGAGGTTCCCGATTAAACTGTGTTGAAGAAGATTCCTCAGTGTGGCGTCTTTCTTGCTGGTCAAGGGTGGACGCCGCAATGATCACAATTGCACATGAGCTTTTCTTTAAAATATTGCTATTAAACCATTCCACAGCAATGACAACATCAATGTGCTATGGCATAGCCATATTGAAATGGTTTTGAAGCCATATTTATGAATTAAGCATTTCTTTACTATGTTTCATAGTCTTGAACTGACAAACTGGCACATTAAAATCTTTAATATCTTCCCACATATATTTATCATTCATTCTTTCTGTGAAGCCAATAATTAAGAAATCTCATAAATTAGACATAAAAGTATACATTTAAGAAATCATGAATAGGTAGCATTGAAACTGGCCCTACACTGAGTCTGGTAACCTTTAAGCTGGTATTATCTAGTCATTAGTCACCCCAGGGATCATTCCATGCTACTTCTTTTTTTAATTTTTTTATTTTAATTAGAAAGAAAACTATTTTCCATATCTATCCCAGGTTGCTTTTCCTCCCCTCCTCCCCTGCCGCCCCAACTAACACTCTACCTATCCCATACCCTTTCTACTCCTAAGGGAGGGTGAGGCCTTCCATACGGGGGTCTTCAAAGTCTTTATAGTTCTTTGGGATAGGGCCTAGGCCAAACCCCTTTGTGTCTAGGCTCTGGGTGCATTCCTCCATGTGGAATGGGCTCCCAAAATCCATTCATATACTAGGGATAAGTACTGATCCACTACAAGAGATCCCATAGATTTCCAAGGTCTCCTCACTGACACCCACATTCAGGGGGTCTGGATTAGTCCCATGCTGGTTTCTCAGGTGTCAGTCTGGGGACCAAGAGCTCTCCCTTGGTCCCTGTTTCTGTGAGTTTCACCAGCCTGGTGTGGACCCCTTTGCTCATCAGTCCTCCTTCTCAGCAACTAGATTCCAGTTCACTTCAAGGTTTAACTGTGGGTGTCTGCTTCTACTTCCACCAGCTGTTGGATGAAGGCTATATGATGTCATGTGAATTAGTCATCAATCTCATTATCAGGAGAAGGCATTTAAGGTAGCCTCTCCTCTGTTGTTTAGATTGTTAGTTGGTGTCATCTTTGTAGCTCTCCAGACATTTCCCTAGTGCCTGATTTCTCTTTAAACGTATAATGTCTCCCTCTATTATATTATCTCTTATCTTGCTCTCTTCTGTTCTTCCCCCAACTCAACTTCCCTGCCCCATCATGTCTTCCTCACCCCTCCTCTTCTCCCCTTCTTATTCTCCTGGCTCCCTCTCCCCTCCCCCCTCCATGCTACTTTTTGTCTTTGCATTCCTCTGTCTGCTCTCCAGAAATCTTATGTACTACTCAGGAAAGTTCCTATCTGAGAAACCAATGAATTCTTTTTTTTTTTTTCCGGAATTTTCTGATACACTCTTATGTGAGAAGCATTCACAGTAAGTTCTGGGAGAATGTAAGAATGGAAAAGAACACTACTAATTGGCATTATTTGAAAGCATTTATGGAGAGTTTGGGTCTTAAACTGAACCTAGAGGATTTAAAGGCTTAAGAAACATATGGCTTATTTATGAAGGTTATGGTTTACTGTAGTTGCACCCTTTTCACAACACTATGTGCATGGAGTTGTGTGTGGCTGTAGAGCAGCTTGTCTTTAGTGTGGTCATTCTATGTGCTTTCATCAAATGTTTAACCATAAAGACTAACATAAATCTAACTAACTTTTAACACCCAACTTAACTATTAATTACCAAGTAGGTACAGGCCTATAATTGTCTTTCTTTCTTCTGATTGCATACACCAATTTGAAGCTCTTCTTGTAGGTTTTATCTAACATTGTTTTCATACTATTCCTTTATTCCTTTTTTGACTTCTGAGATCGATTGCAAACTTCTGGAGAAGAATGACTACATCCCACATTCTGAGTATTCCCTACACAGCTGCTAAACCACAGCAGGTGAAATATTGGCTCTTTACATGAGAACAGCCACAGCAGTAGTCTTCTTGACTGCATTGTGAGGAGGGTTTTGTAAGTTTAATTAAATGTGCATAATGCATTGAAATTTTTATTTTCCCACCGAGGCTTCTAAACAATTTTAATTCAGAAACAAAAGCATGCTAATATAAACACAACACAATGAACAGCTTATACAGCATCAATTTATGTGTGCAATGCTAAACAGCATTAAATTATTTCTAATCTCAGTTTTCTCATATCAACTATTGATATTAAACAATATCAATGGACTAGTACTTTTGTCATAGGTTGTAATTATATTCATTTATTTGTGTATCTCATCCTTATTGTGAGATAGAAAGTTACTGGGGGGAACTTCAGAAAATATATAGAAAAATTTTTTTGCTTTCAAAGTGTGCCCAGGTGCTTGACCAAATGTCTTTGACCACAAGGCTTAACTATAATGAGCACCTCTTTATTCCCTAGTGACTAAACTCCCCACTCTGTCACAATTTACCTTCTAAGATTCAGCTGTTGGCTTATTGCCTCTCCACCCTGTACCTATCACTCTTAATGTGTGGTTCTTTAATGGAGATACCAACAAGAGGAAAGCCTGCTATCTCCAAGAACATTTCCCATAATTTACCAATGAAGCAAATTCTTCCTACAGCTAGAGTGACAAACTGTTCATCATGCATTTAAAGCAAACAAAACAAACAAAGCAAGCAATGTTACTTTATTTTTGTGAGGGACATAGACTGACCTCCCTTTTTTTTGCCTTATGCTCCTTTGGGAAATGATGGACCCAGAGAACTTCCAAGAAAGAAGCAGCTGACAGTTTGTCACCATAGTTATGTACTGATGTGAGATCCTATGTAGAACAGGACTGCTTTTCCGTTAGTTATCAGCTACAGGTGTCAACACTCAACCACATAGTCACAGGAAGGGATGGAGATTTTATCTTTGATTTTGCTGCTGAACATTAGCAATAAATATTTGAACGGTACAAAGCTGTAAAACTTTAATTCTTTTTACTTTGTTTCTAAAACAACTGCAAAATTACTTTTTTTAACATTTAAAAGAGTGCTCAAAATGAGGGTTGGTGACCCAGTTTGAGTGCCTGTGAAAGAGAGAACGCTTACATGGGGAGCATGTCTATTTGACCCAGTGGGAAAATGTACTGTAAGGAAGACGTTGTATATGATTACATTGTAAGCGAAAGGCTTTTTGTTTCATTTGCGGTTTTTATGGCTCATCTGATATCTGCATTTGTCGAATCTTTGTTTCCTGAGTGTGGCTCCTTGCATAAGGAGCAAGAAATAAAAATCGTCAGGACCATTTCAACTGCTGGGAGGAGTGCAGCAAGGCAGGCTGCTAAAAGCTGTTAATTGCAGCTTACAGAAGAGAAATCCCTTATCTTTGAAAGTTCCTTTGCTTGACCGACTCATTCTTCCTGGGAGGGATTAATGTTTAATTAGAAAAAGATGCTAAACAATCTGTGTGCTTCCTGGAGGAAAACCTCACCTTAGTTTTCAAGATTCTTAACAAGGTAGCATGCTAATTGTTTAATGAATGATTCGCACTGAGAACTAGAGATGCGTGTTTAAAAAGCAGCGCGTATCGCGATTGGCACAGCTCCCAGAAATCAGTCCACTGAATGTTCTAGGACCCAGTGCCAAGACTGTTTGTGTTGTGTTTTTGTTTCCCCACCTCTGAGTGTAAACATGTTTTCCAAGGTACACTGTTATAACAGGAAGTCAAGAGAGGACGAAGGAGAAGACTAGTGGTAGAGGAGTTGGGGTTGGGGAGGAGGCAAGGCAGTTGGAACTCTCCCTCTTAATTTTGGAGTGAAATTGCATTTTATTGACTAATACTGGGAACATCTACATTTCAACCTTGGTATAAGATACAAAGAAATGAGAGCTGCCTGCACACTTCAGTGAAGGGCACAAGGCATTCCAAGCCCAACTTCACACTTTGCCTGGCTGTCAAAGGGCTTGCTCCTTCACAACAATACCCCAATGTTTTGCTAGACTGGCTCCAATTCACTTTGTAAGTGAGGAGGCATGGGTGGAATGCCAGGTATGTCTACGGAGCAAAGCAGTGCAGGCAGGCCGACGCCAGGAGAGAATAGGCAGGTACCGATTGAGTTACAGGATTTCTACAAATCTAATCCCCATGTAATGTGAGACTTCTTACAGAGCCAGCCTCTACTAGGGCTGTGAAGTCTGAGGATATGAACCGTTTGGGAAGCAATGATGCCAGTTAACCCATTCAAAACCAGCTTCTGTTGACCAAAATGAACAGTAAAGCTGATCCCTGTAAAGCTGTTTTAAGGTGGTAGTGATTAGATGTCAGTTTCTAATTGTGTGAATAAGGAGATCTTACTTCAATATACCAGCAGTACACTGAACCCACAATATAGCTACAACCACGAGGGCTATTTTAAGGCACTCTCTACTTAGTATGTCTGACACTGGATAGTCTATACATTACTAATGTTGAGTGTGAATAATTTATGGTGCATTTCTTCCATGTGGCAAGCTTGTTATGAAAATTTAAAGTAACATAGTTATTTATTGCTGTCTCAAAAGCATCTACTTAAGGGAAACATTTATTTTCTGGGACATCTTCATTAATTGTCACAATAAGCTGATGGTATATTTATTAAATGCAAAAAATCAAGATAGCCAACCTAACAAGAATAACACCTAAGTGTCTAAGCCTCATATATCTGTGATGCCATGTACTATTCCCAACTGCCCCCTAATAAACATCATTGTTGGAAAGTAGGTAGAAAAAATACATCTTTCTGCACTTAATATTTAATGTAAGGATGCTCTAAGTCAAGTTTACTAGAACAAAATGACCAGTTCTCACAGCACTCTATAATTACACAATAAGAAACCAGGAAAATTGTTGTTATTTTGTTAATACACTGTGACAAAGCTTCTGGCATTACCCCCAAATACCATAGTAGAAAATAATTTTTGTCTGTTTTTCCAGCATTATGGATCAAACCCAGGCCTTTAAGTCTCTAAGCAAAGTCTCTGCTGCTTGCTAGCTTCTGAGCTAACAAATCACTCGGTTCCCATGGGCCACAGGGTGCTTGTCTTTAAGTAGGGACATAAAACTGACTTTAAATAGGGAAATAAAATCTGTATCCTAATGCTAAGGTGAGGGTTAACTAGGGTATGATAACACCAGTGAAAACAGTTCTAGATATCCTACAGTGAAGGACAGCGTTGGCCTCTTAGCTGTAAAGAATGCCATGGCAGTCTCCCTATGTTCTAAACTGAGGACTGTGTGGAGGCTCACATACTGCATAGCAAAGTTGTATTCTTTTATAAACATTTGCTGGGATAGGAGGGAAGGAAAAAACAGGCCACCCCCCCCCCCACTTCTGGCTGAACTGCCCAGTTCAGGCAGAATTTACTGAAGGAGTTGCCCTACAAACTACAAGTTAGCTTTTAAGTTAATTTGTGACTTTAAAGTCAACCAAATCTTAAATGTGCTCACTCCCCTGTTCAACTTGTTCCTTTCAAGCTATTGCCAATTTCATCCCCATTTCACCTTTGTGGTAGATAAGATGATGACATTAAATCTTGGAGTACTGAGTCAGCCTCTAGAAAACAGCAGTCCATATCCAAGAAAAGAATGTGGGAAAATATTCTAAGGAGGGTGTTTTTTTTTTTTTTTTGAAACCTCAAAACATTGGTCAAAACTAATAAATTAACAACATTACATCTTATTTTAGTGTTATTCATAAACCTCAAGTTGTTAGTGTCTATAATGTTAGGTATCAATAAGAATATCTCCCACCTGCTGAGTATTTTACTGGGTGAGCATATTCGATGTTAATTGTTGCCTTGACTTTTTTTTTTTTTTTTTTTTTTAAACATCACATGAAATGTCTTTTTTTTAGACCAGGCACATATTTGAAATAGCAAATGTATCTCTATCAGTAGATTTATTTTCATACTTTAGATATGGCACATTTAAGATTCATATAGAAACTCACTTTAGGAGGGTTTTCTTTTATTATAGACAAATTAGAATAAATGCTTATCAATAGATTTTCAAATTTAAAATTATATATATATATATATATATATATATATATATAGAGAGAGAGAGAGAGAGAGAGAAATTTATTTATATATGTTTTGCCTGCATATTTTTCTATGCATCATGTGTGATACCAGGGGACCACAGAGGACAGAAGAGGGTATTGGATCCTCTGGAACTGGCATTACATACAGTTCTGAGCCACCTTGTAGATGCTGGGAATTGCACCAACATTGTTTAAAAGAGCAGCCAGTGTGTGCTCTTAACCACGGAGCAATCTCTCCAGCCTCTAAAATTAAAATGTAAATAAATTCTATGAAGATTTAAAAAATGAAGATAGTACAGAAGCTAGATCAACAGTAGAGTATGCACTTAGCATGAACCATGGGTCAAACCCCAGCGCTGACACACTATAAAAGTGAGTTTTTAAATATGTAATTCATTGCTTTGTTACAGAGCAGTGAGAGTTTTTAAAATCTGATTTGCTTAGAATTTTTTAAAATTCAATTAAATTTCTTAAGTGGGCAAGATGACCCAGTGGGTAAAAGCATTTGCTGAGTAAGCCTGGCATCCTGAGTTTAATCCTAGGGGTCTCATGATTGAAGGAAAGAACAGATTCCCTAAATTTGGCTTCCACAGGTGTACTATGCCAAACATACATGCATACATACATACATACATACATACATACATACATACATACACACACCAATAATCAAAATTGAAAATAATTAAAATTACTGATGAATATCTTGTGCATACTTGAAAGTATATGTATGTATATATGTGTGTGTATAATAACTATATATATATATATATAGTTATTGAATACCGTGTTTCATAAATATTAGTTAGATTATGTTGTGTAATTGTGTCAAAACTACCATAGTTTGTTGATGTTCTATTGTAACAGGGCAAGACAGTGTAGAGGTTCCTCCATCTTGTATTCTTGCTGAGGCCATTTTAGGTTTAACTAGAATTTGATTACCTTGATAGAATTCCTATGGAAAATTACTCAACACTATGCTAAATTCATGAGGTCAAGATTACATGCTTGTTCAAACCTCCTCCTCCAGCTAACTGCTTGTCTTTGCTTTCTGTTGAACTGCTTGCTTGTACAGAACCCCCTCCTACCCCCGCAGCTGCCTAGTGAAATAATTTTCCCTAGTGAAAATTTTCCGCCTTTAAAAACCCCTTATCCTAAACATCAGTGCTACTCATGGATCCCGAATACCTGAGTATGGTCCCAGATGACTGGAAGAAAAAAAATCTTGCAATTTGCTTCAGACTGTGTCTGAGTGGTCTTCTCTGCTCGTCTCCTCGACACACTATATGCTTATTCTCTCCAGTGATGGGAAAACAGGGAACAAAGTCATTTAGTTGTTTTTGCATCTATTTCCTTTTGCTTCCTTAGCAGCTCTAGCTGCCTGTGTTTTAAAGATCTCCTTCTAAGATGATGAGCTGTTTGGATTTTCACGATCGATCCTTTCTTCATTATGAAATTCCCACATCAACCCTGACAAAGTTCTAAAATCTATTTTTTTCCTAAATATATCCACTTTTACTATTTTTAAGTGCAGGGATGAGTATACATTGTTTTAATTCTCTTAATGTTAACCTATGCTTGTCTTCACAATTAAGTACATATCTGGCGCATGAATCTAGCTGAGTTTGTTTCCAATTGTTTAAACTATTTACAGTGTGGTCATTAATTATATAATTGCTTTAAATTGTCATATTTCTGTTAGACTTTAATTTCTTCCAATTCTTGATCCTTTTCTGTCATTTTATGATTTGTTTTAGATGGCTTTGATTATTTTTATCTTATTCCCTTTATTGGTTTACTAATTATAATTCTGTCACTCAACTTTGTCAAACTGCATATTCCACATAGTTAATTTTAAGTGATATTGTAATACATCCCAAGTAATATTCTCTCATTTTTCTTTCACAGCCTTTGTATCTTGTGGAATTTATATGATAAACTCCAATATATTTTGTTACTTTTAATTAATAATGTAATTGTATAATTAGGTGATTTAAGCAAAAAGAAAATATATAATATTTACATAATTATGATTTCTAATATTCCTTGTTCCTTTATATAGATCCAGAAAATTGTCCTAAAACTTCATATTAATGTAATATCTAGTATTACTTAAAACACTTCCTTATATTTCAGAGTTTGGATTCTACCTCTTATATGTTTCTATATTTTGCCTCAGGGTTATGTGAGATATTTTTGTTGGGTATAGAACTGCAGGTGAATAGGTTTTTCTTTAAGAACTTTAAAGATGTTATTCCACTGTCTTATTTGTTTGACTTCCAATGTGAATATTTTCAGCATGATTTTTGTCCTTTGTATTTGTTTTTTGTTTTGTTTTGTTTTGTTTTTTACTTTGCCTCTGCTGTCTTTTAAGATTCTATCTTCCAATTGTGGAGTGCACCACCCTAAATGAGACATCAATATCACATATCTTTCCACATGCCTAAGGGAATGTTGTGTGGGGGGGATTCTAAGAGCCAGAAGTTCATGAGACCTGCTGTGAAACAGTGTCTCCTTAACAAGACTGGACAATTATATTCATGAACTCAGAACAGCTGTGGTTGCCTGCACAAGATCTACACAAGATCAAGCCTGTCAAACTTCCAGCATAGGTGGAGGGAAGAAGGGTCACAGTGTGCTACCTCTAGCTGAGGAATTGTGTAAGCTGTAGGCTGCTGGGGTAGGAAAGTATGTTTTCTTTGAGGAAGTAGTCTACGGTAGGTTACTAGTGCTTCAGAAGTTGTCTCAACACACATGTATGCACAAACATCTGTGTTTGGATTGGGGGTGTTATCAAAGGCAGACCTGAAGCTAGGAGGGGAGCTTGGTGGAGGGTGTCTAGGAGAAACTGGAGAAAATAGGGGATTGGCAGATAAAAATACATTGTATATTTGTCTAGAATTCTTAAAGAATGAAAAAAGGGGATCAATTTTAAATCAGTTTTATGAGGGACCAAAATTTGGTTTTCTTCTCATTTCCTGGACTTTGAGCTCGTTGTTTTTCTATTCTCACTATTATTTTTCAATTGTTTTCCTCACCTTCTTCCTTGCACACTCCAAGCATAACATATTAAATCACTCATGTTATCCTTACACCGAAGCTTTATTTATGTTTTCAAATTATCTTTATAATGTTTCTTTATATTTTCCTTATTGCTACTTAATTTTCCAAACTGGCAGGACACAGTTTAAATTACAATTTTAATGTTCTTTCTGATAATCATAGCACTTTCTCATCAATGTGTCAGGTTCAATTGACTATTATCATTTTATGTTATGTTTTCCTTCTTTGCTTTTCTACTTCTTTGAGTATATTCCAGGCGTTGTGAAATTTGTCTTTTTGGTGAGGGAGACTTTGTATTCTTGAACTTTGTTCTTGGCTGCTAAGTTATTTGGAAGTAGTTCAATCACTTTGGTAATGATTTATGATTTTTAAGGTGTTTTTGAGCAGGGCATATCTCAGGACTAATTGACCTTCACTTTGAAATAAGACCTTACTGAGTCCTCTACTAAATACTCCATGAGCCTCTCCAGTCCGGAGTGTAGAAACCATGGTTTTTGTAGCCCCTGATCTATGAATAAGCACTGTTCCTTGAATCATCTCAGAATTCTTTCCGCATGCATGTACTGATCAACACTCTGGAAAAAGTATTGGGGTGATCCTATGTAGATCTTGTTTGTATACTGTTTACTTCCTAGTACTGCAGAGAACACTTAGCACCTTGGTCTTTCCAAGTCTTTTCTCTGACTTCTTAATTTTAGGAGGATGGCCTCCACCTCAAGCAAAAGGTCAAGGCTATCTTCTTCCATCCTGCACCCTTGCACTCCTCCCTTTTTCAAGGGACAAAGCTGGAATGTCATAAACCTCAAATTGTTAATATCTGTCTCTTAGCCTCAGTGTCTTGTGTAGAACTGTGAAAAACACTGACTTATTTCATATTTTGCTTTCTTGATATTTCAGCCTGGTTGGCAATTCCAATCCATTTATCCATTTATTTATAAATTGAGCAAATAAAACTCAAATTACAATTCAGGGAGAAAATTCATAGCGTCTAGGGATGTTGATGCTAATTACTAGGTCCATCTTAAGAACGGAGGATATCGATGCATAAGAAATTAAATAATTTTAACACTGCCACGTATAATTAATAATGTTTTGGATATGGTTGCTATTGTTACAGGTTTTTATTTATGAAGAAGAATCTGTCTTCTTACTCCTATGTTTGTGAATTTCTTCGTGTGTATTTTAGTAATACACAAATATGACAAACTTCATTCCTCAATTTTTACCTAAAAAACAGAAGTTGAGACCTCATCATTTTATTTGGAACCTGAAGGCTTATATGGATTTGGAAGAGGAAAAGGGGGAAATTAGGTGGCACTAGATGGTTCCATCCTTCAGTTCCTGGCCTTTACTAAACAGAAAGCAGAAAAATGAAAGTGTGGTCTTAGAAAATAGCCTACTCTGGTAACATCAGTGTACCCATATTTATCAACTGAGAGACTGAAGGAGAGGGCAGGAGATGGTTAGACATATAGGTAGGTAGACAGATAAAGAAGGAGGGAGAACGCCTTCTATACAAAGAGAAAACACAGAGACTGTTTAGCTTCAGTGTATTTGAAAGTTAGAAAAATCCATTCGGAGTTGGGAAATATACATCTTTTGTCACTGTGCCTAAGATAGTCAGTGGTTTCCTCAGTCATGGGCTCACAATCACTATGTAAAAAGAAATGCTTACTATAAATGGAAGCTGAACAAGAGAAGAAAGAACTTGTGGACAGTGGTCATGCTTTGAAATAACTGGTTTTATTAATCTGGTATTCCTTCAGATTTTGCTTCTATGGTATCGATGATGTTTTAGAAAACATCAAAGACACTGTTTCAGATAATAACTTAGATCTCTTGTAGAGGACACATGGCCCAAAATATTTATCTGAAGACCAAAGTTTGGTCAGTCGAAGGCAGCATTTTGAAAGTGTATTCCACAATTGCGGCCTTGAAACAGCAACAACAACAACAACAAAAAAATAAAGACAAAACAAAACCCCAAAAACAAAAACAAAAAAACCCTGAGAATGTAAATGTTTAGCTTCTCAAAATCAAACCTTTTTTCTTGTGGGTTTTTTATCTTTAAGTTGTTGGTGGGCACTGTGAATGCTGCATACATAAGAGTCAGGATAAAGTAATGTTTTAAGTTTGTATACAGAACTGCTATCTCAAGAATCATGTCCCAGGGGAAATGATCTATAGCTATGTGCATAGCACATGCCAGAATCTTAGCATTTGAGAAACTGAGGCCAGGTGAACCATGAGTGTATAATCCTGTGTTATATATGGCAATCCAGATTACTCCATTGCATATGGTGAGACTGTATTAAAATCAACAAACTAAAGGAAGTTTACTTAGGAAATAAATTCTGTAAGTATATTTTCAGGTGCTCCTAAAGTTGCATTTTTAGTTATTTCTTTTGGGTTTTTTTTTGTAATATAATACATCATTTCTCCCTTCCCCTACCTCCCTCCAAAACTTGTCCTATGGTTCTCCTAAATGCGTAAACACAACCTACTCAGTCTTTATAGTGTTTCTTGTATATGTGTTTTCAGATTTGACCATTTGATATTGGATAATACATTGGTTCTCTCTTCCCTGGGAAGGACTGTCCTTTTCTCAGCATTCGTCAGTTGCCTATTGCCTACAATGAAAAACAAAATCGACAGGCTCTTGGCCCAACTAACCAAAAGGAAAAAAGAAAAAAAGTGTGGGGTGGGATTGGGGGGATATGATCCAAAATGAGTCAGAAATAAACAGGGAAACATTACAACAGATACTAAAGAAATTCAGAATGTTATAAGGGAATACTTTCAAAATCTAAAAGCAAGGAATTAACTTCTAGATTCAGCAACAGTGTATTTTTTTTAAACTAAGAACTGTTTGTGAGACCCAGAGAAACTTAATGATGCCAGTCCTTCCAAGGGTAATCTTATATACTTGCCAGGTTAGTAGCTCAAGTGCCATCTTTCTAAGAGCCATTTATGCACTCTCTACTAAAATGAGAGAAATTAATAGAAAATCTCTACTCATGCAGGAAATACTACCAATAAGTAATAAAACACTGAAATTGTATTTTGGGGGACAAAGAACAGAGGCTTGGTATGGGTGGTACAAGGAGGAATTAAGCATTCATTTTCATTTCCTTCTAAAATAATTGCATGAGAAGCTTTTTATTTCATCAGGAAGTAACTTAGCAATGGCCTTCTTGACTTTTCCTAATCACTTTATTAATGCATTGGGCAGACTTTAAAAATGCAGTGGTATTAGTATCTGAGGAGGAAAACCCTTATTGTTCATAAATTACAAATTCGCTATCTCAATTGCAGTTGAGTTTTAATGTTTCCTTTCTAGAAAAGCCCTAGTACTTGGTCTTCAGGGGCCAGCGCTATACTCTGAGGAGCGAGCTGAATGGCTTAATGTGTCCTTCCAACTTTAATTTCTGTAATTCAGGAAAGCCTCATAAAATATAAGCTTCCTTTGTGAATTAACTTTTTCTGAAAGTATTTAAACCACTTTCTTCTCCTTGGAAATACTAAAAAGTGTTTAACAATATTAGAAATATTTACTGAAGCCATACTGAAAAATAACCCCTAAATTAAACTTAATGGTCCTTGTGTAATTCTTCCAAAAGATATGATGTCTTCACCCCTTTGCAATTTAGGGAAGCCATCCTTCACAGCAAGCAATACATAGGAAGAAAATGTTTTGTAAAAAATTTAAATGAAGCTAATAAATAGTTACCAAATATGTATTTTTTTTTTTGCAGAAAGCAAGGAGCTAATTGCCACTGTTAAAGGAACAAAGAATCTACAGAAAACACTAAAGCATGCCATTCATATTGAAAAACCAGTAATAGATATATCTAAGAATTTGCTGAAAATTTAGTATGTTCCAGAGAGAGACTAAAAATCTTATCAGAAATATATCATGATGATTTGGTAATTATGATGAACCAAAAAATATTATCATAGGGATAATTAGCTGAAACATAGTGAGTCATGAATTATAAATTGATGAGAGTTTTGTTTGAAATCCAAGGCAGAAAGCATGAACCAAAAATAACTAAATATACCTAAATAAACCATCTATATCTTCTAGAACTTCTGGCTAATTAGCAGTCAACTAAAACAAAGTGTGCATGGAAATACCATGTAACACTGTTACTTTATAGGCTAACTTTCAAAATTAAAATGTATTTTGTTGTTGGTTTTTCAAGACAGGATTTCCCTGTGTAGCCCTGGCTGTCCTGGCACTCACTCTGTAGACCAGGCTGGCCTCAAACTCACAGAGATCTGCCTGCCTCTGCTTCCTGAGTGTTGGGATTAAAGGTGGGAGCCACCAACACCTGGCCTCAAAATTAAATTTAACTTTAAAAAAGATTAAAGATCTTCGTCCATAGCTTTGGGTTCTATACAATACATATCACCTACAAAATTTCACATATGTATGTGCCTTTGTGTGTGTGCTAGAGATAAGCAACATACATAGATACTGGTGACACATATTTAAGGAGAGTGGATATAATTTTTATGCCTGTAATTCTAAATCAGCCTGAAATTTCATTTAGGTAATATCAAGAATGGCATTCAAAATTAAAAACAACTTAATAATATTGATGGATTTGTAATATTCATATTTTGTCACTTCCTCCTCAGGAGGTGTGAAGAGATTTCTAGTCACCTACTATTAATTTAATATAATTTGATAGTAGTGAATCATGTAATTAACTTTTAGTGTATTTGTACCAAACTTCAGCTATAAAGCTCCACCATAAATAAATAATAACTGTAATATGGGCTTTAAAATGACATAATATCAGAGAGTGGCATTTCCAGCATTCAGAGACAATCCAGAGTTTGGCAAGCCAAGCTTCCTCTGTTGAATTCACTTTTCTTATAAAGTGTTTTAGCTACTTTCTTGACTTAATGATTGGTAAAATAAAACTGAATGATTGCAAAACAGCTTGTGGATTAAATAGAACAGCATTATCCACTAAAGTTCTGATGTGTATTATCACAAATGGATCTGGGAGAAATCTAAATAAAATGAACAAAGCACAAGAGGACATGAATGGTTTGACTGCATTAAGAAATGCATAGAATAGGTGAACTAAAGAAACTGCAAGCAGATTACAGGTAGTCTGAGGCTAGAACAATTGTGGATTGGGGAATTGTTATGTAATGTCTCCAGAGGTTCTGTTGGATAATGAAAGAGTTTGAAAATGAATAGTGGTTGGAGTGTGCATCAATATGTATATATGCCTATATTATATGTCACTAAAATTGTTAAGTTGGCACATTTTACATTCTACCACAATAAGAATATTGCAAAAATGTTTAAGGCACTTTTCTTTGACACAAAGAAGATTACAATTCTATTATCCCATCCTGAAATTCTAGAAGGATACAAAACATTTAAAAGCTACCTACTCTATGGGCCAGAGGCCAACATACTCTGATTACTAAACTAAACTTTAGAAAAGTAAATTAAACAAATAATGAAGGTGTAAGCATCAGTGGAAAATGAGATGAAACACAGACATGCTAACGAATTTTTTTTTAATTATAAACTGTTTGGCCTATGGCTTGCTTTCTTTTAATTGCTAACCCATTTCTATTAATCTGTGTGTCTCCACGTGGTCTTGGCTTACTGGTGATGCCTGGATCTCTTGCTCTCTCAGCAACTACATGGCCTTTCCCCTGCGACTCACTCTCTTTTTCTTTTCCTAGTATTCTCCTAGTCTGGTAGCCCTACCTATACTTCCTGCCTGGCTACATCCTGCCTGTCCATTGCCCAAAACAGCCTTATTCATCAACCAATATGAGAAATTAATATTCTGTATGCCATGATAATGAATTTTGAAATGTTTTCTGAAGCATTAAACCTTTGAAGAAAAGCAAAATTTTTTGGTAATGTTGAAGAAAGGGCCTGGAACTCTCTCTGTCTCTGTAGACCACGCTGGCCTCAAACTCACAGAGATCTACCTGTCTCTGCCTCCTGAGTTCGGGGATTAAAAGCATGCACCATTATTGCCTGGCTCAGAACATTTACATTCTGTACTGAGTTTTGTTGCTTTCAAGTAATTATGGAATCTGTTTTCTCTAGTTCTCTCATGCATAAATAATAATGGGGCTGGAGGAGTATCATTGAGTTTCATCACAGGTGTACAAGTTGAAGGTGATCCGTTCATAATATTGTGATTCAGTGGCTGGTTACTTGGTAAACCCAGATGTTCAAATAACATTCCACAGTTTTTCTAAAACTACTAATTATCTCTTGTCAAGTAAATTATTTTACATTCCAGGAATTTGATACTGTCATTTGATTCTAACAAGTTAGTATTTTTTCTCTGTATGTTCATTTCAGAATTAAAACATGAGTTGATCATTTACAAGTGGTCATCCCCCTAAAGCACACTAATTCTCCCTCCTCCAGCAGCCATCAACTGCCAACAGCTTCTCATGAAAGACTGGCACTTCATGAGCTCCTCCCTAACCAAAGTGGTTGGTGCCAGTAACCTCAGTGGCTGTATTGTAGCTTCATGAGAGTAACAGCCATGTCATGTCCAGAAGATAGCTGTCGCTTCTGCCTTATCTCAGGCCTAAGAAGGAAGCCAAATGATCCTAAGCTGAAATCTCTGAAACCATAAGGCTAAATATATTTCTTTCTTCTTTATAAGTTGTTTGCATCAGGTATTTTTCACAATCATACATACACAATTGTGTATTATTAACACAGGTGTTAGTAATGAAATTTGAAAACTAATTTACACTCACAGTTATTATATCTTTATTAAATGAATTAATTAACAGTTTCTCTCTTGCAATATCTCTATTATTGCTTTGGTCTTCCTCACAAATAAGTCACAAAGATATCCTTACAACAACTGCTATTCCATTGGAGTAGCTGCCCTAGCCTGCACAGTGTCTGTCATTCAGGCTTACTGTAGACTCTTTCCCCAACTACCAACCAGGCAACATCAGAATACTGAGTCTAAGCTATTTTGTCAGGACTGTCCATGACCCTTGTTGTTTGGAGACTGACACTGGCAATAGTAAGACATAGTTTAAAGATGTATTCTTGTCTTTCATGTTTGGAATAATTAGCATTTGAAATGTGTTGCTTCTTTGATATGGGTGGACTTGAATAAGTTTTGGATCCCCAAACAATATTTGCTATAGTTATTTTGATGCCACTGAATGTAGCAGCCGTCACCTGGTACAGTATCAATATTTTGTCTGTACTTATTTTCTGCTTTGTTTTTTTCTGGCACCTTGCAGTTGATTCTAGTGCACAAGCTGTATCAAACACTCACAACTACAGATTTTGTCACATACTTTTAACCCCATGATATAGCGTATCTACTTTCCTTAAATTCACTACATTAACAATCAGACCTTAGACTGAGTTTGTTCAGATAACTCTTTAGTCATTGCACAATACAGACTCAGGTACCAAGTGAACTGGTCTACAGTGCACACTGAATATCCATCCATACCTACTGTCTCAGAATCTCTCCATTGCATTCAGGACCAGAGTTTTCTCCTTTCTTGCACCCTAGGACAGTTTACCCCCACTAGACCTGCAAACATCTGTGTGGGGGATTCAATTAATGATTACCCCCAGAAGTCCTATGGCAATATAGGCATATGTCATAGTGGCTAAACTGACTTGTCCAAATTAGAATCCTAAATTCTATCACTCATCACCATAATTCTCCCACCAATGTAGGCCTTATAAAATATGAAATTAATTTGTAAATAGGATATAGAAATGTGCATTTTAATATGGGAGGGGAAATAAAATATACATCTACACTGTAATATTATACAGTAATAAAGGGAATTCTATATCTATCTATCATAGTGAGCTAAGTTTTCCACATCAGGCTGTTTTCAGAATGGAAAAAAAAACAACTGTAGGTGTTTTTAGCTCTAAATACTAAGTATTTTCAACTACATGCCATCAGAATATGTTTATGAATTCTTAATACAAATGAAAGTAACAAAAAATCTAAGAGCAATCTATATTCATCAGTTTTAGTGAGATTTTCATAAAAATGAAATTATTTGTTCCCACTGGTATGAAAAGGATGGAAGTGTATCTGTCTTACCCAGCAAATGTCTTTGTTGCTCCATAAACTGGGACCACATCAACTTTCTACATTGCCCAAGGAGTGTTGAAGGAAAGGCCAGTTTTCTCCTGTGTGATGGGTAAGCATGAATACTTAAGGACAATGTCCTTAGTGAAGAACCAGTCTCACTTTACAGCCATTCCAGCCTCATGTTCACTCACAGCACAGCTTGGTTTTTATCTGAGCCTGCTCTGGAAGCATTTACACTCATCTACCAAGCTGCAGGTTTTTCCTGAAACAACCCTAATGAATTACACCAGATTTGCACATTTTTCTTCTCTCATTATAAAATAAACAAATATAATAGTCCTTTATATTTCTTCCAAAATGTTCTTTTTCCTTGATAATACAAGTATTTGGTACATTATCATTTCTGCTGGAACAGAAAGGGGGTGGGAGATAACTTAGAACTAGTTATCTTAAAGGGCATTTAAAGTGTATTTAAATAAGCCAGACATATTTTATTTGAAAACTGCCTCAGTCATCTAGACACATAATGCCATTAGGTGGAATCTCTACTTACTAGATCAGTTTTCATGGAGAAACTGCTTGTCTGGGATATCATGTGCAAATGTTTCCCAGAAAAAAAAAAAAAAAAGAAAAGATATCCATTTTTAAAATAAATAGGGTTTCTCCCTGTCCCTCTTTTGAGCCTTACATTAAAGAATGTGGGACTGTGTAAAATTTCAGATTTGTCTTAAAATGAAATACTCAGAGGTAATCAGCTTACACTTGATCCATCAGCCTCGAGTGCAGGGAGAGAAAGGCTCTGGAGAGAGAGCTTATTCATCTCTCTCTGAGTGCGTGTTGTTATTCCACCCAGCTTTCTCACAGAGACTTCATCCTTAAATGTGTCAAGATGCAATCTGGGATGGCCTCTGAATCCATTTTATAAAAATACAAGAAGGAAGCACTTGGTTGGCCACAGGAAGCACTAAATACAGTCCTAGAAGTACTAAATATAGCTTGCCCATGTTCCCTTTAGCACTGCCATAGCAATCCAGGAAGGTTGAAGCAATGACTGGCGAGGGGAAAGCTTCCCATTTTTAAAATTCATCTATGTCTTTACACCACTGCCAAGGAACTGATTTTCTTTCAAGACAGATAGTTATTCTATCAACTGTAAAAGTGATGAGTCCCTAGGAAAATTAAGGCTTTCGTGGATGGGAGATCAGACTCTGAGAAATCAAATATACCTGATTTGTTTTACACTTTCTGTTTTAGTTAAAACAGTGTAGCTTGAATGTTGAGGATTATGAAATGTTATAAACACAGCAAGATGGTGCAGAAGGTAGGAATTCTTTCTAAGCAAGCTAATGACCAGAGTTCAATCTTGGCAATCCACACAAAGGTTGAAGAAGAGAAACAAATTCCACAGAGTTCTAATCTGACCTCTACAATCATGCCAAGGCATGTATATACCCACATAGATGCTCACGTACACATATACACACTCTGACGAGCACAGAAACACAACCACACTCATCCTCACATTCACACACATAAACAGATAAGTAATTTTAAAGGGATAAATCATTACTTCATTTAAAATTAGTGTTTTGTCATTAAATAAACAATTTTTAAATAGAGTATTTATTCTAAAATTATTTTTGAAATCGGTGGTTTTATCTCAATTTAACCATTAATGAGGTCTGAAATATTTAATAGACCAATTTCTCAGAAACTCAAGATTTGTATCTCTTGCTGATATCACACTGCAGTTGCAGATAATACTGTCCACAATAGCTCAGGACTCTCAATTCACCAAACACATCATCATGAGCTAGAAATAGGACTCAATTCACTTGGAAAAGTTAATTGAAGTATTTACTATAGAATATTTAAAGCTATATATCCTTAAGTCCCAGACTAATCCTATGAACTGTGCATTTTTGTTTCATTTTATGAGTTAACAGACCAAGGTCAGAAAAAACATTCTATGGAGACACATCAACTCCCCTTTACATCAATCACAATGTTCTTTGCTTTAAACCCTAGTTGAGAGCAACACCATTAATCTTTGTATGTGCACAGCACTTTGCAATATTTCTTCCACATTCTAAATGTTGAACCCATGAACAGAACAATGAAAACCAGAACTCATGTCAATTCGTGAAGGAACTATGGTGTGATGATGTCCTTTTGTTTATTGGCCACTGAGATGCATTCGTACCAATATGCATCATCATTGCTTTGTTTTAAAGATTCCATAGTTCTTAGTTTCTTTTTCCCATGTTACTGAATGGCAAAATGACCCCAAACTCCAATTACTCGGCTCAGTGAGCAAACTCTAGTCAATAACTAATCACTTGTGATTTTTCAGATTCAGGTAAAGTCTCACATTTTAAAAATACAACAAAGGGGAAAAAAGAAAATACTTGTGTATATGATTGTGATCTTTTAAGCCATTAATAGATTCTATACCCCCAAAATTATTACTTTAAAAGTAATTAAACTCACAAAAAGACAAACATCTTATGTATTCACTCCTATATGGATATTAGACATAGAGTAAAGGATTACTAGCCTACAATCCACAGCACAAGAGAAGCAAGGAGGGCCAAAGAGAGACATACATGGTTCCCCAGAGAAGGGGAAAAGGGCAAGATCCCCTGAGTAAATTGGGAGCATGGGGGGAGGGGAGAGGGAATTAAGAGAAAGAGAAGGGGAGAAAAGGAGGGAAGAGGAGGACATGAGGGAGCAGGAAGATTGACTTGGGGAAAAATACAGGAGAGCAAGAAAAGAGGTACCATAATAGAGGGAACCATTATAGGTCTAACGAGAAATCTGACACTAGGGAAATGTCCAGAGATCTACAAGGATGACATTAACTAACAATCTAAGCAATAGTGGAGAGGCTACCTTAAATGTCCTTCCTCTATAATGAGATTGATGACTACCTTATATGTCATCCTAGAGCCTTCATCCAGTAGCTGATGGAAGCAGAAGCAGACACCCACAGCTAAACACTGAGCCAAATTCCTGGAATACAGTTGCAGAGAAGGAGGAGTGATAAGCAAAGGGGTTAAGACCAGGATGGTGAAACCCACAGAAACAGCTGACCTGAACAAGGGGGATCTCATGGTCCCCAGACTGATAGCTAGGAAACCAACATAGGACTGACCCAGACCCCTGAACATGGTTCTCAGTTAGGAGGACTGGGTAGTCTATGGGGCCTCTGGTAGTGGATCAGTACTTACTCCTTGAAGTGGGAAATTACCAATATGGAGTCAGGTAGAAGTATAAGGGTATTTAATAAGGAAAAGCCTTACTTACAGAGTGACCTAGCCAGCAAGCCAAAAAGAAAAACTGAAAGTGAAACCCAGCCACCTGAAACTCTCACTCTATGTCACCCTCGCAGGCATGGTCAGGCATACCCCTAACTGTACAGCTTCCCCTACAATTCCCCTTTTCGTCTAAAAGAGGATTAAAACTTAAGTGTAAAGTATCCAAAATTAACAATCATAAAGGTGAAATATAAGAAGATACAACAATCTGCTTATGTCACATCCTAACTATCTATTTTAACTAAACCTTCAAGTCATCTGAAAGAGGTGTCCAAGCCTGAAGAGCTCCTTCCAATCCCAACCATAAACAATAGGAAGCTATCCCTAACTAGGTATATACACTATCCTAAATGACAACAATGGGGAAAGGGAGCATAGCATCCTCCAAGTTACTTCCTGCTGAAATGGGACAATGACATCCTTATGGGATCCTGTAGGAAGAAAATGTTAGTATAGTAAAAGTCTTGAATGAATTGTATCCAGTCCATGTTAGATGGGATTTGCTTAATTGAAGATCTCACTTGAAATCCTCAACTTGATTGAAGTCAGTACCCAAAGTTCTGGCGGGAGTGTCAGTTGAAATCGAGCAAGTTGGATCCAGTGCAGTCGAGGAGGTGTGGCCCATTTTCTTTCCAGGGTGTCCAGGGATTGCTGTCAGGCAGGTCTTAATTGACTGTGTGGGACTCAAACATAAACAGTTAGCAGAGAAATGTTTGTTTGTGATGTACACATACTGGGAAAGGCAACCATGGGAGAATAACGATTATGAGAGAGGGTGTACACCTTGAAAGAAAGATCCAAGAAAAGACAAAGACAGTCCCCAATTACTTCTTTTATTCTGTATTACAT
Organism: Cricetulus griseus; assembly: GCF_003668045.3. NCBI lineage: Eukaryota > Metazoa > Chordata > Mammalia > Rodentia > Cricetidae > Cricetulus > Cricetulus griseus. The sequence goes on along the minus strand of NC_048595.1, from coordinate 334,199,302 downwards.
CAATTGGCTTCTTGATACAATACAGCAACTCTAAAGTTTAGTTAAACTCAGGTAGCTTTGGGGGAAAGATTTATCGCAACAATCCTGGTGTACAAATGGACTTTTGGAGCCCATTCCACATAGAGGAATACTCTCTCAGCCTAGACACACAGGGGAGGGCCCACGCCCTGCTCCAAATTATATGACAGAGACTTTGAAGATCCCTCATGAAAGGTCTCACCCTCCCTGGGGGGCAGAAAGGGGGTGAGATAGGGAGTCAGTGGGGGGAAGGGGAGGAGGGGGAGGAGGAGGCAACTGGAATTGACATGTAAAACAAGATTGTTTCCCCTCCCATTCCCTCCCTCCCACTTCCATTCCACCTCTCTCAATCCACTTCTCCCTATAGTTGGGACGTACAATAAATAAATGCATTAGTTAAAAAAAGATTGTTTCTAATTTTAATATATATATATATATATATATATAGAGAGAGAGAGAGAGAGAGAAAGAGAGAGAGAGAGAGAGAGAGAGAGAGAGAAAGAGAGAGAGAGAGAGAGAACATAGAAGCATAATAATGATTATAATCTTCACAAGCCAAAAACTGTCTATGGAGTGAATTACTATAATGGAAACATCATTTTCTCCTTGTTTTGGAATTGTTTTTACAAATCTGTGGACTACATTTCCTTTGATGATACCACATTGCTCTTAAATAAAGTTCAGAACCAGGAAAAAACAGTTCATCAAAGCTAAATATAGGGTCCTGTCTATATTGGAAATTGTACCACTCACCTAAATGTGTTTCATGTTATGATAATAAATTCTCCAAATTAGCTCAAAATACAACAAAGGTTATGATCATTCTGAAGTTTGATATTTAGCTTTTTTTTTTCTAATGAACTAGTCTTGCATGTAGATTTCGGAGCAGTTTAATAACGTCTTGCTAATATATTTTCCATTTTTTTCTACATTTTTCATCAGGAACATATTCTTTTTAAATATGTACTTATTTTTATTTTATGTGAATCAGTGTTTTGCCTCCAAGTATGTCTGTGTGAGGGTGTCATATCTTGGAGTTACAGACAGTAGATAGCTGCCATGTAAATGCTGGGAGTTCAACCTGGGTTCTCCAGAAGAGCAAACAGTGCTCTTAACTGCTGAGACGTCTCTCCTGACCCAGGCATATATTCTTTCATCTCTGTGGGTTCTACTTGTTTAAGATGAGTAAAAGCTTGTATTTATGTAGCATGTGTATATATGCATATATTATGTATATGTTATGTTCAGTTTTCCTACTAATATGAAGTAATTTCAATTTTTTCCTTTATAATGTAACAAGAATGTAGACATTGGGCATTCTCTAAATTCATATTCAACTCTTATTTTCTTGAGAAACTGGCAGCCTTTTATTTTGTATTCTATATGTGTGATGGGAGTATTCTGCATTTAGTAAGTATCTGTGAATGATAGTGAACTAATAAACATGTGGGTAAATGAGTGCCTATTGCAATTCCTACTAGGTAGTATAGCAGTTTATTCATTGATGAATTCTGTCAAGCCCTAGCAAATACACATGACTAGCACTCTATTTAAATGTGATGGACAAATGTATAAAAGATCACCTTAAATTCACTTAATTTATAGATGGTAACACCAAAATGTAACTAGTCAAAGCATTAGAATTTTCCAATATGTGATTTAGCAAATTTTAAGCTCTTTATACATATAATATTTAATAAATTTCACCAGAGATTATCATTTCATTTTTGCCAAAATGCAAAATCATGTAAGCGTTATATGTATGGCATAAATACATAAGGTTTCTATCCCTCTTTATTTGAAGATTATAGACAAAAACATAGTAACACACAGTGCAATGTTAGTACAGTAAGAGATTTCAGATAATTTCTAGTTCATTTACTTAATCTCAAGGCTATAATGATAAGTCTTTACTCCATCTGCCCAAGCCCCACCACCACGTGGGCGCCCGGAATAACAGAGTCATATTAGTTTGCAATGCTGCTGGCCAATTGACTAGGATTTCTTATATACTAGATCAGTCTTAATTACCAACCATATTCCTAAGACTTATCTTATGAAGGACGTCTTCCACTGGAGTCCTCTTCCCGGGCTCACATGGCAGCTCCAGAGAGAAGAGAGCAGGAGGAAAAGAAGAGCAAGAGAAAAGGGACGACTTCCTGTTCTCCCTCCTTGTATATGCGTCTGCCTGCTATTTCACTTCCTGCCTGTATCACAAGACTTCTTTTTACTACATTTCCCAGAATCCTCCTCAACTCCTAGTCCCTCGTATCTTATTTTCAACCAATAAGACAAACACATACACAGAAGGACATTCCCCATCACAAGGCCATTTTTAAACTATGTAATTAGTTAACAAAATGACATACTAGACTTTTTGATGTCTCAAATGTTTCAAATGGAGAGGAGTCAAATTATCTAAACTCTAAACTAAGTAATCAAGATATATATTTATATTTGGGCTGGATAGGGTTGGGCATATGTTACACAGATGAGGTATTTCCATGTACTGTAGTTCCATGGCCTCTGAGGAGTGAGTTCATTAAGATTCATTAGTTGAGAAAGTAAGTAAGGAATTCAAAAGATCTGAAGGCACATAGTTGTTGGGAATTGACACTGTTTATTTTGACATGGGGTCTGTCAAGCACAGTAGGCTTGAACTCATTCAAGTAACCCAGGCAGGACATACACTAGCAATTGTAATCTTCCTTTCACAGGCTTCTGAGTAGCTAAGTTTCAGACCTGTGTCATCAGGCCTGGCCTATGGTCCCCTCTTCCCCACTAATAGAGAAGTTTTTCCTGACATTAAGGGACCTTTGTTAAATTCAGCAACTTCTCTCAGTGTGATTAATTATGAAAACTTCAATTAATGGATATGTTTTCTTTCAGCATAAATAAAGTATACTTCTTTAAGTTATCCAGTGCATTATTAACAGCTTCCAGGAATGAGCCCAAGTGCCTTTGCATGCTACTTAACACCCAGTTTAGTTTGAGATACATTATTTTCCCCTTACTTTATATTGAAGTTCTGCTAAAAATTTGCTGCCCACTAAATTACAAAAATCATCTCAGCCTTCTTACACTCTCTGCTCCCTCATCGTAGACTGCATTTTAATACAAATGCTAAATTGTATTAACAGATTCTAGTATTTGTGAATCTTGGCTAATTGAGATTATACCAATTGAAAAATCCCGTTTTCCTCTTCCTTCACTGCCTAGATCCACCATTCTACTCTCTGTTTTTATAAGTTGAATTAGTTTTGGATATTTCGTATCACTGGAATCATGCTCTGCATGTCTCCCTGTCACTAGCTTGTTTTGCTTAATGTGATGTCCTCTAGGCTCATGTATAGTTTCATATGTTTTCTTTCATACATGATGTATGTATCATATTTTTGTCGTCTATTAATGGGGGTGTGCTGTTTCTAAACACTGATTTCTGTGAACAAGACTTTACATACACATACCCATAGACAGGCTTACGCATACACATGTATTTTTTTTTAATGAATCTTTAAAAGAACCAAGTAATGAATTTTTGGGTTAGTTGAGCTGTAAGATCTCACTAAGTATTTTGGAAGTGAGTTACCCTGCTCAGATACATGACTGGCAAGCATTTCCTCTCACTCTTCCCATGATCTCTACATTTTCAATTCTTTTCTTTGATGTAAATAGAAAGCTTTCGGTTTGGCACGATTCTTTACTAATTATCTAATTTCTGTTTTGTTGCTTCTACCTTTGGTGTCATATTTAACAAATACTGCTGAGATCAGAGTTATATACATGTTCTCCCATGTTGTCTTTCAGGAATTTATGGTTTTGACCATAAATTTAAACCTTGAAACTATTGTGAGTTGATTTTTGTGGGTGGTATAACATAAATGTTCAACTTCCTTCTTTTGCATGTGAATAAATTTCTTGCAAATATTATTTATTAGAGAAAATTTTCTCTTCCCATTGTATAATCTTGGCAATCTTGTTAAAAATCAGTTAATTTTATTATTATTGTCATTTAGGTTTTTTTCTTTTGGTTTTTGAGACAGGGTTTCTCTATGTAATAGCCCTGGCTGTCCTGGAACTCACTTCTGTTGTTTTTTGTTTGCTTGCTTGCTTTCGAGACAGGGTTACTCTGTGGCTTTGGAGGCTGTCCTGGAACTAGCTCTTGTAGACCAGGCTGGTCTCGAACTCACAGAGATCCACCTGCCTCTGCCTGCCGAGTGTTGGGATTAAAGGCGTATGCCAACAACTCCCTGCTTGGAACTCACTTTTGTAGACCACGATGACTTCAAACTCACAGAGATCTGACTGCCTCTGCCTCCTGAGTGCTGGGATTAGCGGCATGCACCAACACCACTCATCAAAAATCAGTTGACTTTAAACCAAATATACATGGGAGTATTTCTAGGCTCTTTGTTCTGTGCCATTAATCCATGTGTCTAATATTATAGCAATGGCAAATTATTTTAATTACTGTAGCTTTAGGACTAGTTTGGAAGGGGAAGCTTGATTTTCCATTTTTCTGAATTTTCTTTGATTTCCTCCACCAGTGGTTTGTCAGTTTTGATTCCCTGGTCAGGCTTTTTTCCTATTTTGAAGAGATTGTTGTCTTGCATTTGTTCATGATTTGTTAATGTATTAAAATGTGACTGACTCATTCATCCTGGCTTTGGATCCTGTATTTTCTATGGAGATCCTAGCCTTGCCCATGCTAGGGACCTACTACTGCAGAAACTTCCTATATTAAATACAGATAAAAAGAGTTTAAGTGGAGTTAACCTATAAGGGTTATATACAATATCCCTCAAAGATACCTAGTCAGTCTTTACACCATTGAGATACACACCAAGCGAAAATATTTTTCAATGAAGTATATGTAAGATGTTTGTCTCCAATAAATAGCCATTTTTTGCTATGTAAGTAAATAGGAAAACATCCCAAAACTTGAGAAGCCTACAGCCCTTTCTTCCTGAATTATCTATTAACACTGAATTTCATAGAAAACTACAGGCACAGCAGGTGACAATATAAGAGGCAAATGAGATTGTGAATGCAATTAGAGAAGAAAGTCCTTGTGACTACTTTACCACTCAATGTTGCTATTCTATGCAGCTAACACATTCAGTAAATGGTTTCAATAACATTTACTTATTTGGATTTATTTGATAAGTTGGGTTTTAATTAGGAATACAACAATTCATCCTCAATTAGGAAATTACAAAATCTTCTATATGCTCTATTGGTCTGATTACTGAGATACTTCCAGGATTCCATTTATAGTTCTTTTTTTTACTGTTTTGAGTTTAATGCTGATTTCCCTTCAACATACTTTTTCTTTTGATGGCTTATCAAGAAGTTTGTTTTGTTTTAATTATAAAGGAACTTCCATGAAGTCTTTGTTTCTTGGAATCAGGATATTTTAAAATCAATGTCCACAGATGAATAAATTATTTTGAGGTGCATGTAATTAACCTACTAGGATAATTTGTGACATTTAGTTGAAAATAGTAGATCAATCTGTATTAATAATTTGCACTCATGTTTCAGTTACTTGAGAGAGAAATTACATTTTGTGTAATAGTGACTGTGATGTGAGAAACCTAGTATACTAGTTATGGATAAAATATTATCCTTGATGTCCAGGATTCATCTATCTATTGCTTAACTATTTTCATACAATGAAAATTATCATAGAGTTTCTCTAAATTTAAAACTCACAGAGAAAATATTTCAAGTGAATCATGTCTCAGAGGTGTTAAACTGGTAACATAATACACCAGCAATCTGCTTTTTTAGTGAATTATGAGATTTGGAAACTTCCTTACCAAGAGTTAAGTACTGGTCTTCTGATCAGTTCTTATGAAATTTAGAATGTTTTTAAAAAGCAATAAATCTAGCAATTGGCATTTTGGAAATATAGAAGAAGGAAAACAATATCCTTTCAAGTTGATAATTGAAAGTACTCATAGCTTACATATTAAAATGTTTTACAATCTAAACTGGAAGAAGAAAGTGTTCCTATGCTTACATTAAATTACACATCTTCATACATTTGCAGAGTTTGCTTCAAAATCAAATGTGCATTTTATTTCTATTCATAAATTGTATGAAGATTTTTTAATATCCAAAAATATAAGACAATCAATGTGTGCTCAAGTACACCATTGTTCTTGATTCCTAGAAAAATTCAAGAATGGGAACCCCAAATCCCCTTTATCCACCAGCACAGACCCCTTTTGGTACTGTGGACTTAGGTTGTCTCTTTACACATTTCATGGCAGCCTCTGCCCAGCCTTCTTCCAATGATAGTCTGTTCTTGGCTTGTAATCCAACATCTGAATGGAGTCCAAGGCTATCTCTCTCTCTCTCTCTCTCTCTCTCTCTCTCTCTCTCTCTCTCTCTCTCTCTCCCTCCCTTTTTTCTCCCTCCCTCTCTCTCCCTCCTTCTCCCTCATGTGCATGTATATCTATATAAAGATGGTTTCTTCTTCACCATTCTTCTGGACAGTTTAGAAAGGAAAGAAACAGTAAATTGGAAGCAGCCACTAAGTACTTGGGAGTTTTTCAGCAAAAGCTGATTTTATTAAGTCAATATTTGAAGCATGAGTTTATCTGATTCCTTGCTTGATTTTATCCCTAGCAATGTTTATAAACTCCACATATAGTTCATGTATTGTTTTTCTGTCTATGTTCACCTTCCTGTTTAGGTTTTATTGCTTGGCATTCTTGTGATACAACAGACTTTGTTGAACTGAGATATCCAAGACATAGCTCTGTGTTCTTGTGACTATACTTACTGTAAGTTTTTATTAGATACAGGCTCTGTCCATCTGTTGCTTTTATGAGACATATTTACGGGCAAAAAATGTCAATGAGAACAAATATAAGTCTCACCCAAACTTCATGTTTCTACCTACCTCTGATTATGAGCAAAGACCAGAACAATCACATATTTAGACAGCCTCAACCCAGTAACAAACACATTCAGACAGCCTCAACCCATGGACTGGCTTCCTGTATGTAACAGAGGGTAGCAGTGAGCTTCCAAAAGAACAGTGCCTTGATCTGACTGAGAGTTTCTACACTGAACCTTAAATTGATTAACATGTTTTCTCATGCTACAATAACCAAGTGAAATCATTTTCTTAATAGTTTTATCTGTAACAGTTATGCATTTAAAGTAAGATGCAGAAAAAGTTTTGGCAAAATCCAACGTGAATTCAGAATAAGAGATCTAGGAAATGTAGAACTAGAGGGAACATACCTTAGCACAATGAAAGCTATGTATGAGGAACCCATAGTCAACATCATCTTAAATGGATACATGCAAGTAACACTATATAGACTTAGCAGGTTGTATTTACAATATATTTATGTGTCTATTAATACACAGATGCATAAAACAACAATTAACTTTAAAAGGTCATACATTGTTTTAAAAAGTAAAGAATGTTAGATATGAGGAAGGGAGGGAGGAAAGGGTTGGAGGAAAGGGAAAGGAGAAATTATGTAACTATAATCTCAAAAACATTAATCAAATAATTTTTAACTAAGCAAACCATGAGGAACAGGCCAGTGAGCAGCATACCTATGTGTCTCTGTTAAAGTTCCCATCTCCCCATTCCTGCCTTGAGTTCCACGAGTGATGGACTATGACTCGGAAGTGTAAGCCATAGCATCCACCCACAGGTTACTTTTGATCAGTATTGTGTCCCGGAAATTACAAGTGAACAAGGACAATATCTAATATCTTTTGTTTGTACTTTGTCCTTTTAGGAACTGTGTTGTAAGATAGATAGCAGAAATCTACACTAAAGGCCACCCTAGAGCTGGTGGGGAACGTAAGTGTAATCCCAAACATTTGCTTCATTCAGGACCTGAAAAAACTAGAATAATTTCATGATGAATGCAGTTTATTGTGCTGTTTATACATGTGGCTATCTTCTCTATTGTTCTCCTTTTTCTCTTTTTCTTTTTGTTTTATTTTTTGTTTTGTTTGTTTTGTTTTTATGGTCTCATATAGACTTCGATGTCTCCCAAATCCCCACTGTATACTCCAGTTATGACTTGCATTCAGAGATTCTTTAAAAAGGATATTTAGAATCTTAAAGAGGAAATCTGTCTTCTGACTTCTCAAAAACACATATAAAGGGTAGATGTTAAATAGTTCATGGAACAGACAGATACACAGCAACACAACAATATTGCCTTGACGCCTCTTGTGTATTCATGTTATTTCCTTAAACTAAATACCCACAGACACAAAGACATACAATGAACCCTCCATTTAGGAAACTGTGCCCATATCATCTCTGAACAATTCATTATCATATACATAAAAGCTGAAGTGGAGTGTGTGCTGGTGAACAACACAGTCATATCACAAATATGAAGTCTTTAAAGGAATCTTTTGTGGTGTTTTAAAGAAAAATGTGATTTTAAAGTTTCCTCAATGTCTGTACATTTGAGCATCCCAGACAATATAGATGGCTAGTTCCAAAGGTTCCCGCCTCTATGCATTTTCTGTATGAGGATTATCACTAGATCAACAGCATAGCATCCACAGAGGTTTCTGCTTTCTTCTGATATCATTAGCTGTTTTTATTTTTCAAGAGAAAGAGTAAGAACTACTGTGCATTTCATTAAAAAGGCACCATCCTATTGGGGTAAACAGAAGGCACAAAAACAGAGCAGTGATTTATTTTTCCTGACAGAATACAGATTTCAAGTTGTCTCTGTCATCTCAGTATCCCTTGTTTCAGCAGTGAGTGCTATTGTTGAAAAGCTACTTGTAACAAATGAGTCAAACTAAAACCATGAATTCTGCAGATGGTGGAATAATTCAGCAGCGGGATAATCTGCATAAGCAGATTCATGTTTTCATAGAAAACATTTTAATTTAATGTTTGGCTTTTATCACAAGCTTACCGAACATCCCTAATTTTTTTCATCTAGTTCCCACCTTCTTCTTAATTAAAAATTGTACTGTGATTAGGGATTAATCTTTTCCCTAACAGTGATGTGATTACACTGTGCTGTGTTATGTGGTACAGATTTTCCGTTGTTATAATTTCATGCAGATATAATATAGCTCCATCTCATCACCTTCATTAGTGAGATGCTGCTCCGTGTGAGGTATGCACAATACAGTTCAGTGTGAGCCTGTACTTCACCTACAAAGAAAGTGGTATCAAAGTTTCTGGGATATATATACTTATTTTCACAGAACAAAAATGTTTGGCATTCAATATCTGGGTTTCATTAAAACTTTTGTTTGGCTGGCAACTTTTTTCTACAAGTTGATGCTTCTCTGACTTAATAGAAATAAGGACCTGTGTACCCCTTTCCCTCAGATTAACTTTTGCATCAGGCTGATGATATAGTATCCAAGAAGAGTTTCAAGCCTCAGAGATCCCTGGAATGACAACTAAGTTCAAGGCTAGTTAGTCAAAATAGTGTTGTGTTGTGAGGAAGTTTGGAATAGTGGTCAGACTTTATTTTAATTTCATGTTCCTCTATCTGTCTTAATCAGGCTCTTTTTGGTTCACTTCCAGGAAATTAGTATATTGATCAATATTGTTATTTGTGTTTAAGATTTTTGGAAATTTTATTCTTATTATGATTCATTTACTTTTCTATTTTCTTAGCTTCCAAAATGAACCAGTAAAAAGCATATAAAATGGGAAAAATGGAACATATTAGGATGTTTTCAAAATGTCTTTCACACTAGTAGGCAATATGGGGACTTTTGAAAGAACTAGCATGGGACTACTGTACCCTGAGCAATGAGTCTAGACCTAGACCACCCAACGAGCAGCTGTTCCCACATCTACTGTTTGATCTGTTTGGGTGGTACATCTTTTGACCTCAAGAGAAAGATATTTCCACCCAAAAGTTCAAAAAGATGGTTGCTTAGATCTGAATAGCGAGTTATTTATCTCCTGCCACTTCACTGGACAGACTTAGTGTCTTAAATTCTAAGGTGCACTGGTATGGCCTAAGGGGTGTGTGTTATTAAACACATTGTGACTCTGAGGCCCAGAGAAAAGATTCAGTAGGTCTTGAAAGAAGTTCACGAATTTGCCTTTCTGAAAAACTTCCTGGAGACACTGACACTGTTGGTCAAGGAGACTTTCAGAGAGACTATGCCACTCAGTTAATTATCATATGCTCTTGCAATGTGTTAAACTATCATTGTGTATTCCAACATAGGTCCTACTATCATATCTATATAAGTAACTCTCAGGGTAATAATGAATTTTATGGAAATGGTACCCTCCTGTGTATTAATAAAATTTGCACAAGAGCATATAAATCTTGAATGTGAATTAAATAATATTTATTTATTTATTTATTTATTTTGCAGCACTGAGGATCAAACCCCAGGGCACTGCATGTGTGAGGCAAATGCTGTCAGACTGAATTACATCCTCATCCCTTGAAGCAAAACTCTCACTCAGCCTTTTCCCTTTTCTGTTCTCAGTGGATAGGAATGGCAAATCACTATGAAAAGTACAGTTCCTTACTTTATAAACCATGAAGGGCAGCCATCTCCAAAAGCTGTACGGACTATGAAATGGGTTAAGGTGTAAAAGTCTTGTAAACAGAAAACCATTCAACAAATGTCAGTAATTGTTACTACTGAGGTCATTGGTATTTTTACTATGACTTTTTACCTCTATGAACACTAATTTAGAAAGGACCCAACATAGTGGGTTTTGTTGAATAAAGGCTACTTAATTCTTTGGAAGATATTTTTGCTGCATATATATAATATATATATATAATATATATATATATATATGTATATGAATAAATTGCAAGAACTATCAGTATAAGAACATCTGAGCAACCCATGTTTGTTTTCTCTGCATCAGGCTTAGTTATTGAGTATCCCCTAGTCACCATTTATTTCAAATATTAAGCACTTATTTTTCCTAGATAGCTATGCTTTGAATTTGAATTAATTTCATGGAAATCCTCATGTAGTCTATCAGTATAGTCAAATATTAGTATAGTTCAAACTTAGTAGTATAATCAAAATGCTTTAAGTAAAAGCATAATCACAAAGGAGGACTCAATTTACAATCCCAGAGCTCAAAAACCCTATGGGTTGTATAGGAAGACTCAGTCTTGAGTGGCAAGGAGTGGTGTGAAGAAGAGAGGGAGGAGGATGGGGAAGAGGAAGAAGAGGAGGAGAAAAGGGAGGAAAGAAGGGAATAGGACAGAAAGAGAAACTGTAAGGCAAAGCATATATTGAGAAAACATACTGTGGGGACTGAGGTAAGTCAGCAGGGGAGTGATTGCTTAACATGTGTGGTCCTGGGTTTGAGCTGCCCCCACCGCTGCACTGCATCATTCTCTACAGCGTAGGTAGAGGAACAAAAGGGCACACTGAGAAATGTGCACCAAATGGTTGGTGATAGTTAACTGTGAGAAGACAGAGGGAAAGTGACATTTTGCTTTGTTCTATTCATTCCATTCTGCATTGTTTACATCTTAAAGTAATACTCATTTAGAGCGCAATTTCGAGTTTGAAGTGATTAGAAAGTGACAATTTTATTTTCAAGAAGATATCGCCGGTAGTACACTGACAGGGCTTTTCTGTTTGGAAAGCAGCATTCTCCAATATTCTGCCTTTGTGTTTCATTTCTGAAATATTGGTATATGAATCAACCCTTCTCTTCCTGTCCATGCTAAAGTGGAATCCCAATCCATGACTGTAAACGGTTATTTTTCCTTCGGCTCCAGCTCACGTGGTTCTTGTGTTCCGTGTCAAAATGTGCCACTGCTGAGCATTGGGCTTCCCTTTGAGCGGTCAGTGAGAGTGATGTCTAATCAAGAATAACTTTCCCTGCAGGTTTCCTTCCTGTAATTTACTTCCCACTGATTCTCTGGGAGGTGATTCCGCAGCAAAATGCGGTGGCTGTTTAATCAGTTCTCTTGATTTCTCTCTGAAATCCATAAGAAGATAGTTTGAGATAACACCCGTCTTTGGGAGACTTTAACATCTTCGAGCATTTTGTCAACAAGCTTCTGCGAGCAGATCTCTGCTCTAGGCACTAGATGGATGGAGAAATAGCAACATAAAATGTGTTGTTCACTCTGTGTCCAAACCTAGACAGTCACCCAGACAGAAGAATATATATATATATATATATATATATATATATATATATATATATATATATATATATATATATGGGCAGAATGTAGCTAGAAAAAACAATGCATGAATGATTGTCTTTCCTTGTTTCTTCCTGTGTTTTTGTTTGTTTTTTCTTCGAGGCAGGGTTCCTCTATCTAGCTTTGTAGAACCAGGCTGGTGCCCTGGACTCACAGAGATCCACTTGCCTCTGCCTCCTGAGTGCTGGGATTAAAGGCGTGAGCCACCACCGCCCGGCTTCTTCCTGACTTTCTTCCTGCTGGTTTCTGTACAATGACTGTCACCTTAACAAGTAATAGAAGGGAAGGCCAAAGCCGTTTTAGGGCAGACCTGACTGTGCAAGAGGGGATTTCCAGACCCACCCATTACAACAGAAACTAATGAAACCAGCGTTAGCTGTTTTTGTGGTTACTTAAAAATGGAAAAGTGACAATGTTTTTAAGACCATCTTGGCAGCGGGATGCTGATCCCAGAGCAAACGCATGCTAGTCAGCCTCTGTTTTCCTGCCCATGTAAGTGCTGCCACTGAGCATGAGGAGACTGTGAGCTGTCTGAAGTCTGTCTGCATTGAAGATCACAAGCTTCTAGAAGGTAGGGATTGAGTACTTAGTTTTTCAGGGATGGCTCCATTGCTGTGCATCAAATGAATAAGAACTTCACAAAAGTGTGAAACAGAACCTGATAGCTACATCAAGAGTTATTTTTAAAACAGATCTTGGACACTGCTATATTAGAGATATGTAGTGAGTTATTATTATTTACAGTTCTTTATATTGCTTCCTTCTCACAGTCCCTTTCTTTTTTATGGCATTCCTCTTCTTTCATTTTCCATGTGCTGGCTTCCAAATGAAGAATTACTGAGTGTCCTTGTCAATACAGTGACTTGTGAGGCCATGGCCCTGTTCCTGTATTACATTTTTAACCTGCGTAAAGAACAGGAAAAAAGAATGACAAGGACACAGAAAGAAATTTGTCAAGGAACTGGAGTGGGGGCAGAACTCTGAAAAAAGATAGCTGCCAATACCCGTTGGTTTTGTTGTTGTTGTTGTTTTGGATTTTTTTTTTTTTTTGAGTCAGAGAAAATCACTGTGATTTTACTTTTCTTTGTGAGATTCTTCTATACGTTGATTGTCCTGTGGCAAGTAATAGATGGGAAGGTAGAAGCCATTTTAGGTCAGACATGGCTGTGTCCTGTGATTTGGGGCACACGAAGAATTCTAGGCTCACCTCCTACAACAGTATAGCAAGGAATGCAGGCAGGCAGAAACTGGCAGGGAAAGAACAACAGGTCAGGCCTGATAAACAGATATGAGATGGAAGGTCAGAAAATTCAATCTGGGGCAAGAAGAGAAAAGCAATTAGAATAACTGAAGTGATTTTATAGAAAATTATAATGCTAGATACATTCTAGTTTATAATCTGAATATTAAACAGTCACTCTTTAAGCCTAAGTCATACATCCTGGTAGGATCCTTACTTTACAACCTCAAAGTGTCATCATTTTTTTCCTGTATCCAGTGAGCTCTCAGGGCTGAATAGCCACAGAACAGTCGACAAATCCCATCTGTGCTCTGATTACTTTTGTTACATGTTATCTTCTCTTTCTTTTGGATTGTAAATCATTCTTTGAAGCGTCAACATTGCTTTGTACATAACAAATAACTACACTGATGATAAGGGTATTATGTGATCTTCTATGTGATCTTCTGGTGACATGGAAATTCCTAATGTGCATAACATGTTACCATCTCTGAGTTCAAAAGAGACTTCTGCATTCTAGCAACTGCTAAGAACAGAGGTCACATCATGGTAAGTGGAAGGTGTCTCATAATAAGTGTGTTGTAATCTAGACTTCGACATCCTCATGTGGCTTTTATTTTCTTTATATTCTCAATGCTATTGGAAGTTATCATGGTGTTTCCTTTCTTAGTGTTGTCCTCCTATAAAACTATAAGCTGTGTGTACAGGAAGCTGTCTTCCTACTAAAGCTTCAGAGCCAAGAGAAATAACACTGTGCAGGCTTTTATGAAATGCCTAGTAAAATGTAAAAGTGCTACTTTTCTGGCCATACAGTATGAATTGCCATAATCCTAAGGCTTTGACAGTGCTTTTAAAATTGGGGCCTGATGAGACAATAGTCAAGGATTTGATCCATACAGAAAGAGAATATAATTTCAAAACTAAATAAGTCACACATTCATATTAGAAATGGGAAAATGATAGTACAGCTTCTCAAAAAAAAAATGAGGATTTCAGTTCCCTATTTACCCACTCCTTACTAAGTTAACATTAGTTTTATGGCCTCTACATTCTTTAGGACGTGCAAATTGTGTGTCTTTGCACCTGTGTTTCTTGTGCTTTCTTTGACAATTTTTCTTCTGTTTGTTTGAATTTTTTGTCTTATTTCGGCTTGTTGATTTTTATTTTATCTTATTTTTAGATGCCTGTTTATATTATAATGGGAGAGAAGAAGAAAGGGTAAGAATTTGTGTGGGTGGATCTGGAAATTGGAGGATCAGAGAAGATTTGAGGGAAGGGAACCATAAGCAGAATATATTGTATGAAAAAACTAATTTCAATAAAACAAAAGAATTTAGAGGAAAAATACCATACCCATAGTAGAAAGCAAGTTCTCTATATTCAGAACTGTAAGACCTGAGACTCTTGTCTTCGAATGAGAAGGCACATATGAAAATTTTCTTTGCTGCTTATTAATAAAAGAAAACAAAACAAAGCTGAAAATAAGCTAAAACTTTATTAACCTGAAAATGGAGAAGTACAGTGTGACATACAGGGAATATCTCACAATATTCAAATGAATTATAGCTATATCTCCTACCACAGATAAATGTACTAATAACATAGTCCTGAGTGAAAGTGTTAAGAATAAAGTGCTCCACACAGAGGTCTGATTCAGGAGTAGTGCTGATTTCAGTAGAGGAAGACAAACTAAGGGATTCTTAATCTACAAATAGATCTAAGTGTTTAATTAGCATTTTATAAATTTGTAAAGCAAATATAAGGTAGTTATCCTCATGCTATAATCCACTTTACACATGTGACATTTGCCTAAAAGATTGAAATAAACATTAGCTAAGAACAAAAGGGGGCAACATATTCAATGGTCACTCACAAATGCTACATCTAATCCCTCCTCCACCCTGCAAGTTTCAGAGAAAAAAGTGGAGAAAGCTGTCTTCAGAATATGATAACACAACTGTAGGCTTAATCTTAACAATGGTTCTGTTTAGGAGCACAAGAGTTGTACAATATTGGGCCAGTCAGCATTCTACCATGTGATTAGGAAAGTGCAGCTGAAGTCCTTTTGGGAGGTGCTTTAAGTGATTCAGTTGATTCAGGAAGTTGATTCAGGAAGCCCCACCCATCCCTGAGTATCTACAGGCAGTTAGTAGTGCCTGGGCAGGAAGAGACATTTTCATCAGTGGCATATTGGCTGGGTAGTAAGTTTATCTCATAAAAAGTACAACAAAAAATAATGGGTCACTGTTTTAGTTTCTTTTCCTGTTAATGTGGTAAAATTTTCTGACAAAAGCTACTTAAGGGAGAAAGGATAGTCCATGATGGTGAGGAAGTCATGATATCAGGAGCTTGAATGAAGCAAGAGGTCACATTATATCAATAGTTAGAAGGAAACAATGAGTGCATATTACTTCTGGTAGCTTAAATGACCCCCATATGCTGAGGTATTTGCATATTTGGTCCTCAGTTGGTGGTGCTATTTGGGGGGGTGTTACAGAACCTTTATTGGTAGCTGGTGCAAGTACATTACTGAGGGTGGGCTCTAAGACTTTATAACTTGTCTCACTTCCAGTTTGTCCTCTCTACACTGTGGATTTGAAGATGCAATCTCTCAACTTCCTGTTCTGGCTACCTGCTGTCATTCCTCCTTGCCCAAGATGGACACTCCCTCTGGAAACATAAGTCAGAATAAACTCTTCCTTCAGTTGCTTTTGGTCATGGTATTTTATTACAGCATCATAAAATGACTTAACTCACTGCTTCTTGGCCTTCCTCCCATTTTTACAGTCCAGGACCACAGTAAAAGAGCAGTGCCACCCACTGTGAGCAGGTCTTCCCACCTTACTCAGTGTAATTGAGATAATTGCCCCAGGCATGCCTAGAGCACATCTTTCAGGTGATTCTAGATTTTGTCAAATTTCTAACACTAACCATCACCCTTACCAAACAAACAAATGAACAAAAAAGTCTCATAAAAATAGAAAAGGATGAAGGAAATCAGTGAGAGTGTAGGCCTATCAAGGGAGGGTAATCTTGGTTGACTAGTGTTAATTAGGGTTTCCATTGCTGTGAAGAGACACCATGACCACAGCAACTCTTATAAGGGAAAACATTTAATTTGGGTGGCTTACAGTTTCAGAGGTTTAGTACATTATCATCATGGTGTGACATAGTGGTGTTCAGGCAGACAGGGTGCTGGAGTAAGAGCTGAGAATTCTACATATTGATCAGCAGGCCGCAGGAAGTGAACTGTCACAGTGGGTATGGCTTGAGTATATATGAGACTTCAAAGCCTGCCTTCACAGTGACACATTTCCACCAACAAGACCACACCTATTCTAACAAGGTCACACCTACTAATAGTGCCACTCCCTGTGGGCCAAGGATTCACATGAGTCTATGGGGGCCTTTCTTGTTCAAACCACCACTACATATGTGTGTGTGTGTGTGTGTGTGTGTGTGTGTGTGTGTGTGTGTGTGTGTGTGTGTGTGAAATATTATAATGAAACCCACTATTATATATACTTAACTAAATTTAAAAATATATTAGGTTACTAATATTGAAATAAGATAATAAAAGGAAAGGAGATGAAAAGTGGAACTGAACAAGATGGACAAGTGGGATCAGGGAAGCAGATGAAATTTGACCAGAAACTGAGAAAGCCCCATGCTATAAAAAGGAGGATGAGGGAGTCACACCACATTCATATTTCTATGGGTGGTGGCTCCTTGGGAACAGTTACCGAGATTAATTTCCTTGCCTGACTCCTGTGCACTAGTGAAGAGGAAAGGCATAGAAAACTAGGCATCTTTGCACTGAAAAACTTCTCTTCCTTACTAACACAGAGAACAGGTTAAAACAGAAAGAAGCATACAGTAAGAGGAAAGCATAGAATAAAAGTCAGGGAGATTAAGGGAATAAATGTCTACAGCCAGAAGCAAATCTGTTACGTTTAGACAAGGCAGAGCATCATGTTTCACTAAGGAAAACACAGAGGCACTGTGCAAGAGTCTGCTAGCTAAAAGTCAATTCTGCACTTCATTTTGTCTCTTCTGAGACAACAAAGAACTATTCCAAATGTTTGTTGGCTAAATACTCATAATATGTTTTTTCATTGATTATTTACAGTAACATCATAGTTTGTCTTCAAGAAGTAGCTCTAGATTTTCAATGTTTTTAAAAATTAATTATATTGATCTTGGAAAATTTAAGATGTTCAGTGTCAGTCCTTGAAAAACCTTGGAGCATAAGTAAAACTTTTCACAGATATTCTACAATAAAGCCTGCCTAAGTGATACTATTACATACAGAACTACTTTCCTTTGTTTATTTTAAGGTGCTTCAACTCAATTTCATAACAATATCCTCTGTGATCATATTCAGTTTCCTCTAAAAACCAGTTTCAAATTATGGAAAACAGCCAAGGTTTTCCTTTGCACAGCAACCAATTCCATGACTAGAAAAAAATCTTAGTGCCTTAAAAGTCTTTGTTACATCAAGCTTTATTCTCTTTCCTTCATTTATCCCATTTTATTTCTGCAGAGAAGAGTCTGATTCAAAGCAGGTCTTGATGCTGAGCTTGACAGTGCTACAGATAATGTACAGGAAACTTTCTCTTCTCTTTCCAATCTTCTCTACATTTGTCAACAACTTTCAGCTAACACAAGGTACAGAACCTTCAGTACTCCGAACACCCATTTGCCTGGCCACTCAGTCTAACATTCGAGGTGATGGCTATTGTCTCTGAACTGCAGAGTCAGAAGAAACTGTGTGGACATCTCGGTTTTGTTCTGTTAGTATTAAATGAGGTTATAGGATGAAAGTCCAAGAAGAAGGTTTTATTTGGGAACAGCCAACAATTAGAATTGCAAATTACACAGTACAGGGATCAGAATAGCTTGCAGTGTATCCTAACAGCAAGGGGAATAGTGAAGACTTAGTGGAAGAGAAAAAAGCTTTGTAATCAAGAAATAATAGTGATGTTTTTGCAAGTTCTGAGTAGTAAGTAGTAAGATTTGCTAGGTTAAACATAGTGATGAAGTTATAGTTGACTTTCTCACTTCTTATAAGACCTGTGACAGGAGCATCATCCCCATCTATCTTTATGCTGCCTAGTGTGTCTATATGGTAAGCTGCTGTCATAATTTGGGAAATATGTTGTGATCTTGTTTTCAAGTAAATCATGCAGGAGGACTCTCCCTTTATCTCCTTCTTTTAGATCTATTTTCTCAGAGTTTGACATGAGAGACTCCATTTTGAGTAGGGCAGCTTTCACAGCCCACATTTTGGTTAAGGGATTACATAGGTCACTAACCCTTCCTTCATCGAATTCCTTCCAATTACCAGCATCTACTCTACGTCAAGTGTTCTTAGAGACCAGAAGCCTACCTTCTCTGCCAGAACAAGGAGTGTGTGTTGGGAGGAATATCACCTAACATATCATGTTCCTGGCATATGCAAATGCACAGTAAAAAATTAATTGCTACCATTAGAAACTCTGACCAAAATTTTAACAAAGTGTTTCAAGATTCAAAAAGTTAAGGCTTCCCTTTTGTGGTTTTGGAAGTCGAGTTTCTATGTTTACAAATGCAGTTTGAAAAGTACATTTGTGTTGTGTTAGGTTTTACTTTGTTTGGGGATGTAGGACACTGTTGACTTTTACAATATCACATAGCTGTTTCCTTCAAATTGCCATAATTGTGGCTGGAAAGAGGAGAAAGAATAACAAAACTCAGGCTGCAGCCAGGTGGTGGTGGTGCACGCCTTTAATCCCAGTACTTGGGAGGCAGAGGCAGGCAGATCTCTGTGAGTTCAAGACCAGCCTGGTCTACAAGAGCTAATTCCAGGACAGACTCCAAAGTCACAGAGAAACCCTGTCAAAAGGGAGGGCTAGAGAGTTGACTCAGCAGTTAAGATCATTGGCTGTTCTTCTTGAGGAATCGAGGTTCAATTTCCAGTACCCACATGACAGATTTCAACTGTCTGTAAATCCCGTTCCAGGGGATATGATACCTTCACATCCATGCATATAAAAAATAAAGTAAAATAAATCATAGAAAACATTAGTTTAAAATGTTTTAAAAATTCACAAGGGCACTTTCGTGAATTATAAATGCAATAAATCAAAGCAAAACTAAGGTAGTGAGAGAGCTCCATGGATCCATGTTCACATTACCCAAGCTGTGCTAGGCTTTGTGAAGATGCAGTTGCTTAGGTAACCATGCTCCTGTAAGTAATTCTAATAAATTCACTGGTTCAGCACACCATTTCTTTGGTATGTTGTTGGTAAAGTCATACAATGCACACAACTACAGCTCCTTCAGAGGTGCTGAAGAATTTGTGCATGATACCACCCAACAGTATTTTGGCATTCCCCTTTTTCTGTTGGACTGGTTAGTAGTGGGCCAGAAAAAGTCAGATAACCAGCAGCACTATTTTTGTTGTTCTTTCTGGGCCCTAAAACGAATGTTTCCAGTGTGGCAATAGAAAGTCCAAGTCTAGAGTAGGTATCCCAAGCAATAATTTTAAAGAGCTCTTGGATAGGTTAAATATGGAACAAATCACATGCCAAAATAGCACAGGGAAACCAAGATTTTCTGTCTGTTTCATTTGGTCCTTTGGACTATATCCTTGGCAGGCATAACTTTGGGAAGCCAATTGTGAGATGAGATTGATATTGTAAGGCAGCACTCACCCAGCTGCAGAGCTAAATGTGAATTATATATGCAGCTGAAGGAAACTGGGCAATGGTTTTAATTAATTGGCAATTTTGAGCCTCTTATGCTAAAAGCTACCTTAACGATTTTAAAAAAATGATATGGGAAGGCTATAGAATTTGAAATATGCGGCCCGAGACAACTACACCATTATGAACAGCGAGCTTTTAAGCAGCAATCTATCTTTGACTCAGCCATTACATGCTAAATATTTGCTGTTATAAAAAAATCATAAATAAATAAATAAATAAACAACTTAGAATTTTGAGTTTGTTAAGAGCTTTTTGCTTCTGGAGGAAAAATCATTATAATCAGGTTCTAACATTGTTTGATTCTGAGTGAAAACTATAAATATTCCAATTTTTGGCATAATGTATGTTAGGGTAAAACAGGATATTACCCCCCAAATACTCCAAAGTGAAGGGATTACAATGACATCAGAATCAAACTCACCCTGACCTTGTGTGGCCTTTCTACATGTGAGTTGTCCATACAGAAATTCTCTAACCTCTCTTGGAAAGCAGGTGACTCCAGGGCTGACCTGTTCCAGAGCTTTTTACAGGAAAAGAAAAAGAGTCTGGACAGACAGACCTTTCTGACTTCCTGTGTGAGACCATTCCCATCAGATCAGAACCTTTTACACACTCACATTCCTCCATGCCTGTCCATTACTCATCAGACTTAGGCATAAAAATGGGTCACACTCCCTTAGCACTAGCTATGGCTCTACATTCATGGCCATGCCTAGCTTTTTACAATGCAACCAGGCATCCAAACAGAGCTCCATAAGCCTCTTACCCCCTGAGTCCTCTCTCCAGCCCTAAAACTGTAGTTAAGTGAGTTTTTTCACTTTTCACTTTTAGAATTACCTTTTAGTGTAGCAGTGCTGGCCATGATTCTTATGACAGGGAGAATAGATGTCATGGTACTCTGTGAGTGCTAAATCTGCCCAGTACTCTAGGATCTATAAAGCACATTCATAGATTATTATCTATTAGCCTTCAAAGGAAAGATAGAGAAATGAAGAAATACTGTCCTCCACAACTGTGTTAACAACAAAGAAAATAATATCTAGAAGGTTTTAAACCTACACAGATCACCACTAGGTCAGATCTCATTCCCAATTACATTGTTAGCACCTTATGTATCAGACTGTATTTCATAACCCCCAAAATGTCAACATGATCAAACTATCAAGCCAAGAAAGGGAATTTGCTTATTAAACTCAGTCAGTTCTCATCTCACTCAGTGTTGAAGGAGCATCTTGTCTTAAGCCACATCAACTGACATCTCCACAGCGACCTACTTCTGTCACCAGGCAAGGAGGTTTGCAATCATCTCAGTATCACATGTAGTTTTTACTTCCAACACAATATTTTTATTGATTATTTGGGAATTTCACATAATGTACTCCAATCATATGATCATACTCACTTCCCTTATCATAGTTCCCTTCCTAGTTTCATGACTTACACTCATACTCATACCCACATAAATATACATGGACATAAATACACACATATTTATATAATTTAAAATTCTGACTAATGTATAAGGGAGAAGACAGTGTGTTTTGTCTCTCTGAGCTCAGTTGTGGCAGAATATTATTTTAAGGTGTGTGACTTTTGTTTATGCTGCATTTATATTTTTTTACATTTCATTATTTTATTTTTGCTGCTAATAAAGGTTTAGAAATGATTTGGGGTCAGTTTTCCATTCAAGCATATTTTTTCTAGGTATATTTTTCTCTACTTTTCAGCTGTTTCAATAAATGGGGTCCATGGCATGCAATCGAATAATTCCTTCATATCTAAGGAGGGTGAAAAAAGAGTCTCTGTCCTATCATAGGAACACAGGAGACATGAGGTTAGTACAAGGTTAGTACAAGCAAGCAACTGTTTTGTTCTTATTCATTTGTTTTGTTGCACTGGGAATCAAACTCAGGGCACTGAACAGGCTATACAAGCATTCCACCACTGAGGCGCAATTCCTGCCCTGGAAAACTATGCTGCATTTATTTAGTGCTGCATTTATTTAGAATCTAAGTGAAGCTGGGATTCTTTGCTTGTCTAAAACACCTGATGATTCTAATAAAGAGCTGAATGGCCAGTAGTGAAGCAGGAGCAAGGATAGGTGGGACTGGCAGGCAGAAAGAATAAATAGAAGGAGAAACCAGGAAGAGGAGTAGAGAACAAGTATAGGAAGATATCAGGAGCCAGCATGAGCCAGTGATGGGGTAAGAATGAAAATAAGATACACAAAAGTAAAAAATTGGAAAAGCCCAGAGGCAAAAGATAGACAGATTAATTTAAATTAAGAAAAGCTGGCAATAAACAAGCCAAGCTAAGGCTGGGCATTCATAAATAATAATAAGACTCTGTGTGAGATTTATTTGGGAGTTGGGTGGCAGGCCCCTCAAAAAGACCAAAAAGCCAAAAGCAAAAACACCGCACAACACTCAGGCTCCCTCAGTTAATAGAGATATAGGATAGACTGAGCTGTTTGTCGTATAACAATAATAGGAATGCTGTTCTCAAGGCCCTAAAAATGTCTAGAGACTGGATGGAGACCACAACCTGTGTTGGGAAGAAGACTGTAGTGGTGAGGGCAATGGAAAGCATATGAGAATCGGGACATCTAGCCATACCTTAGTGACATGAATGACAAAAAATGGGAGACAGTCCTGTGATATCTCTTCAGACTGCAGAGCATGATAGCTAATGGATCACAGAGTTGGACAGCACCTGGAAATGGAAAAACTAAAGACTATTAAAAACCAAAGGATCTAACCACCTGGCTATACCACCTAGCATCATTTAGTAACACAAAAGGATAGCATTACTGAATTTATACATGAAAAGCTGATACACTAAGGTTTTTTTTTTTCCTTTAAAAATTGTCTACACTTGGGAATTATAGGAATTTATCCTTTTGGTGTCATTTTCTGAGTGAGCACAGAAGAAGGTATCTTAAAATTTTAAAAAAGACAGTATAAAAAAAAGAAAATAAATAGTATGCAGGCAAAAGAAACACCTGAAGACCTTGGCAAACTTCAGAGTGTTGTTTTGTTAGCATTTTGGATACTGAACTCAGGGCAAAAGAAGACTATCATTGAAACACTGCCCCCAAATCCTAGGCTGTAGATTTGACTTAGTTGGGCCCAGCAGCAGCTTGAAGCTTTGTGTGCTTAGAGCAACAATGTGCTCACAACTGAGGCCTAGGTAATAAAGAAAGGCAGAGGCTCCAAGTTAGAGTTTTAGTAGAAAGTTCCTTACCCTTGACAATATTTATTATAGATTGTGTATACGTTGTCCATTGGCTTTATTGATTTTTCATGACAATATTTACTGTCTGTGAAACATCTCTGTGAATAAGTAATGAGGGTAGGAAAGGTGGGAGGGGGAACTGAAATAAGATGCTGAACTCCCTGGGAGGCCCCAGTGAAGATCAACATGTGCTTTTGGAATGAGATTTTGCCACCAATGAGAAGTTTCTACAGTTAATTTATGAGTTTTCCAAGATAATGGAAACCTTTTATCAAGGTATATTTTTTCAAATATTTTTCATTCTAACTTCATATTTTCACTCTAGCTTCTTATTTAAGGCAGATAAAATCTGCCTTAAATAGCAACTTTATCTAAAACTAGCCTACCCTAGTTTTCAACAGAATCTCCCCCTGGTAAAATTTATTTCACTAAATCCCCACTATCTAAGAAGGTTGCCAATACTGTTTCTTTCACTTCAGTCCCTTTTTAATTTTAAAAGAACATGTTTCCATTTAAGAAATAAGATAGAACATCTTTGTGCCTGTTTATGTTTAGAACATAGTTTCGGGGCGGGGGGAAAGTACCTATATTGGTTTTCAGACATACCTTTGTTACTTTGTGTAAACAAAAGCAAGTGGATTTAAATAATAAACCATTGAAATATCATCAGTGCCTGAAACAGCCATGGTGAAAACATAATGTGGTCCTAATGGCTGTAGCTGACCATTTCAACATGAAGGTCCACCTTAAAATTAGCAAGGAGGCAATAAAAATTGTTCGTTTTAAGTCTTGTGTCACTACAGGATGTTATTCATAAAACAGGTTCTCCAGTTCTCATTTTACTTTAAAAATATGACTATACTATTATTAAATATCCAATATATTTTCAGAAGATTTATAAGTAAACTTCCTATTATAATATATCCAGCCTTGGCTTCCTCTACGGATTAAAGAATTACAGGTTAAATGGGAAATTCATGGCTCGGGAGTTAGAAAGCTTCCTATTTCCTCCTCTAAATGACTGAATATATATTTGTCTCTTTTCAATAACAGGACCCAGAAAATTCATTAGGCTTGCATTAAGAAAGTGAGCAATGTGCATTAACCTTTTCAGTCTGGTAAGGGGGATAGAATTAACAATTCTGAAGCATCTCTGGTGGTTCCAGAACTACACAAGGCGCTTTGCAAGATAGCTATATATTCTGTCTCCACATTGAATTCTGAAAATTATGGAATATCTTGAAATAGAGCAAAATTGTGTTTTATAAGTGTTGGTTCAATGATAATTTATTGTAGCAAGTAATTGCAGTCATTCCTCGGCATCAGGGATGTGGTTCTCAGTTTCCACAGACAGCAAACACTGAGGATACTCAAGTCCCTTAAAATGGCCAAGTATTTGCTGATCACTCACACAAATCACCACTCTTTGTATTTTAAGCATGTAAAAATTACTAATATTGCCAAATACAATGCAAATTTGCATAAATAGTCATTGTGTTGCTATGTTTAAGGAATAATTAGAAAAAATCTACATATATTCAGTACAGTCAATGTTGTTATCTGGTTATTTTGAGGCAGGGTTTCAGGTAGCTCAGTCTGTCCTTGAATTTGTTATGTACGTGAGGATACCTTTGCACTCTTGATCATCCGGAGTGTGTGATTACATGTATTTACCACCACACCCGACTCTATGTGGTGCTGGGAATCAAACCCAGGGCAGCTTACATGTTGAGGAAACATTCTCCCAATTTAGCTTCATGCTCAGCCCTAAACACCACATGGTTTCCCCCAGACTATTTGCCTTTTTCATTAAATTAGCAGATATGAAAGCAGTGGTGCTCTGAGGGAAAGTAGGGCAGTGTTCTGTTTCTTCCATGAGTCATCACCAGAGATCCAGGACTCCAAAATGGAAAGTCCCCTAAGGAGGGAATTTCACCAGCTCTGCCTTTCTGAGGGCCAGACCAATCTATAAGATTTAAGAGTTTCGGGTTAGCAAAAGCCTTTGTCCTCGTCTGAAAACTGGTGTACTTTATGCTTGTGTAGTTCTCATCCCACCACACAGGCCCCTACTTTAGTAAAAAGCATCTTTATTGCTTGACTTAGCTTGTTACTCTTTGGCTCATAAACACTTTAGTTGGAGTAGCTCCGTCTTTTAGAAGTGATTTGCTAAAGGAATAAATACTCGAGGTAAATTTTGAAGGTGAAAATTTCACCTAAAATGGGAGAGCCATCCAATTGTTGTGAAAATAAATCGACAATAAGAACACTTGAACATGAAACTGTTACAAAAGCAAATAAAAGAATGAAGTTGTTAAAGTTGTGTCTGGAATTCTATGAATCAAAAATCTTATGGTGAAGCATCAATTTATAAATGTTTCAATTCACTTCCATGGAGAATGGCTACTGCAACTCAAAACTTTTAGGGGAAACTAAACAGTGAGCTTACGTTTGCTGCCAGTTTCCAGCAGGATTCCCATGTTAGTGAAGAGTGATCTTCAGTATCCCTGCTCTTGACCTCTCGGGTTTATAAACAAACAATCTGAAGTCATTATTTCTTTTAGACTTTTCAGAATATTTGACAAAATGAGTTTCATAGTGGGTCATTTGATGTAATTATTGATTGTTTTATATATAAGACCTTGTTATTTAAATTTTCTTTTCATATCTCTTTGGTGAAAGACAGATAATTTCTTCTTCTTCTTCTTCTTCTTCTTCTTCTTCTTCTTCTTCTTCTTCCTCCTCCTCCTCCTCCTCCTCCTCCTCCTCCTCCTCCTCCTCCTCATCTCTCAAGCCTGCAATGTTAGCAGTAATTCAAATAATAATTTTGATTATTGAACTAGTGACATTTTCAGTTATCGTAGAACTTACAATATTTCAAAATTTATATAATACTTTAAACAAAATGTTTCACAAAATGTTTACCAGATTTTTAAAAACTTATTTTTTGTGTGCATTGCCTATGTGTATATGTGTATGGGGGTATAGAGTTGCCCATGTGTGTGTGCATGTAGAAGACAGAGGTTGACATTTGTTTGTTTTCCTCAAATTTTTCCCCACAGCAGTTTTTGGAGAGTCTCACACTGAACCTGGTTGCTCACCCATTCAGTTAGCTAGGCTCACTGGAAGAAGTGCCAGTGGTCTGACTGTCTCTGCTTCCAGAGTATATGTGTACATCTATCTATACATTACTTTGATTCAGTTTTTTATGTTCGGTGCCAGACATCTAAATTCAAGTAGTCATGGCTATGTATCAAGCCCCTTATCCACTGAGCCTTCTTCCCTTTGCCAAAATAATAATGTTTTAAAAACTCAATTCATTGTTGAAGAGAAAGAAACAGAATGAGAATTACTTAGATAGCAACAGATCTAATTTATTATTTGAGGATAAATTTGATCAGTTCATTAAATTCTCACTCCATTTTTACTTTTATTAAAATTCCCTTTGGATTTTTCTCTAGAAAACTTTCTTTTCTTTGGTTCTAAGGCAGAAAGTATTTTTGAAACAAAGTCTATTTAGCCTTGGCCACTTCTACTAGTTGCCTAGGTTGGCCGCTTGATAACCATGTGGAAAGACTGTATATGATAAGTATCTCTAAAGTAGATTCTAAATCACTTGTACCTTGTTACTCCTTTTATGGCAAAATCTTATTCATTCTGTAATTTTTTGCTGGGCACACCACTCCACTGATGTACTGACCTGACCTGCAAACACAAGCATAGATTCTTATTTTCCATAGCTTTGGGACAGTCTGTCTCTGCCAAATTGCTCATTACTCAGGCACTTAGTCCATCATAATTGCATTCAATCCAATAACAAAAGCTGGATATCAAAGCAAATCAATGCATCTTCTACTTTTAAATGAACCCTTTTAAAGAGATGCTCCTCCACCAAGAATTAAAAATGCAAAGCAGTGGGTACTGAAAAACATTAGCTTAAGGTCTGATAAAATTTCATTTCACCAGATACCAAATCAGTTCTTAATCCATTCATGGTAAACTACTTTGTCCCACGCATTCAAACGCTTCCAGCTGTTGTCCATTTATATACTAAATCCACTTCCACATGTTCAGTACCTGCTGGTGTACCATCACTTCTCTACACTTGCTTAGTATATTCTTGCTGTTCTAACAAAACATCTCAGACTGGATAATTCATGGACTATAAAGATGCATCTCTTCCATTTCTGGAGTTTGAGAAATTCAAGAGTATAGCATCAGACCTTTTCCATCTGCTCAGGACCTTTTCCAAACTTGCCTTTCATGGTGTCTTCAGCTAGAGAAAAAACACAGGATCCCTGACTACTTTAAATTCTTCCTTTATTTTGTGTGTGATAGTGTTTTGCCTGAACATATGTATGTGCACAATGAATATGCCTACTGCCCACAGAGATCAAAAGAGGGCACTGAATCTCCTTGATCTTGTTGTGGGGCATGATGTAGTTCTGAGATCTGAATTCCTGTCCTCTACAAGAAAAACGTTCTTAACCACTCCAGCCCCATCTCTTCTGCCCCTCTAAGGCTACTTTTTCTGAAGTCTTACCCAGGACATCCTCCCAAATCCCCACTTACCAAAAGTTCTCATATTCTTAATAGCAGCACATGATTAGGTTTTAACACAGAAGTTTTGAAGTGTAAAGACTGAGGCACTGGCAAGCTCATGTCCAGAAAATGAAGTTGTTCTTAAAGTTACACTTCTGTGGTTTGTGCATAAATTTTTAAAAATAGAAAGATGTTCAAAGCCCACCGCATTTAAAAATTGAAAAACAATTGAAACTCAAAAAAGTCAATTGAGTTCAAAATAAAAAAAAACAGTTTGTACCAACCCAGAACTTGTATTTAATACACCATAGAATTCTGCTTAAAGATTGTGTCTGTGGCTGAATATTATTTATGCCTATGTATTATAGAATCTTTCAAGGATTTGGAAGTGAATCCAAAGGGACATAACATAGAACTCAGAAATCAAAAGACAAGCTGACAGCCTTTTAAACTTCATAACAAAATAAAATCCTTGAAAACCCTGAAGCCAAAAAAAAAAAAATGACTATGTAGCAATAGAGGAGAATGATGGGACAAGGCAAGGGTCACACTGAAGACAAGAAGTGAGAAAGCCTGCTAGAGCTGGTAGAGTGCTCTTTTGCCATTTTAACAAATTATACACGTTAAAAATGATGCTCAGGCTGGTTTTATACACTCTTCTCTTGATCTTACCTCAGGTTTTATTGCATTTGAAAAAGTTTTTTTTCTACCTTAAACCCCTGAAGATCAGGCTGAGGCAGTCTGCCTTGAGAGCACTTATTAGAGGCTTTCATGCCTATTTTACTACATTTAAACCCGTCTTGAAATCACTGGAGTGTTTCAGTTAGGTTTCCCTTGAACTTATCACCTTACAAAGGCATGTATAGGTCTTTCCCAAAGGCAGTATCTTTTTCAAAAGTACTATCTCACATCAGCGACAATGGCCACTTTAGTTGGATGACAATGTAAAAGGAAGAGAAGTCTTGAGTATAGTGGAAAGTTTTTTGATGACTTGATAAACCTATGATATCGTTTTCTGGAGTGTTTTGTTTTTCAACCTTATTCTTGTTCTTCCATTCTGAGGATCTAAAAAGGGGTTAGCCCAACCTCTATAAACTCTCCAGTGGTATTTAGATTTCCTTTTATGACAACTGGCAGATGAAAGGAGAGCCTCTTGTGGAGTGATAATGGGTAACTGCTCATCCACTCCAGGCCCCTCTGCTTGGGATACTGTAGCATTGAACATCTTAACTGTAGTTTTATAACAGTTCTCCAAACAATAGATGCATTTGCACTTACACCACCAAAGAAAACTTGTAGCCATATGACTATATACAATCTCTGGTTTAATTGATAGCATGAAATGCAAAAACATTTCTCTGAATTTTTAAACTTTTCTGAATGTGCCCTAACTTAAGATATCTAGAAGTCAGGTGCTCAGCTACTCCTTTGTTTCAAATTAATTAATATAATTATTGATACAATACCCATATACAGATATTAACACAGTGTGCTACAGTGAAAAATTCAAACCTAGAAGGAGATGTTTATTTCAATCTGAGGTTTATGAGACTACACAGGAAATGAAGAAACATGTCACTTGATATTTCTCCTCTTAATATCTTTCTGAAGTTCAATGTTCAATTTCCAACTGCTTACTTGACTTGAAATTGGTATTCCCTTTAGCCCCTTGATTTCAGATGGAAATGCAGAAGCCGTCTGCCCTCATAAAACTTGACTTTACTCTTGTATCAGTTATGGTTCAATAAAGAAAGCCAAGGGCATTTGATGAGATGTAACATAAGTGGATTTATTACTTGGAAGACACAAAACAGAGAAGTGGCTAAAACAATCATTCCTCTGAGAAGAAACAGGGCACAGAAGAGTGGGATTGTGCTCAGTGCACAAAGAACTAGCTGGGAGAATCCCCCATGTCTGTGCAGAGTTGTTTTCCTGATGTATGGAGGAGTGGGAGAAGCAGGAGGAGGTGGAGGGGGGACTCAGTCATCTCAGGTCATGGCTGGTATCTTTAAAAGGTCAGAATAGGGCTGATTCCTGACTGAAAAACAAATAAATAGCTGGAGACTGGAACCAACCACCAAGGTGAAGGAATGTCATTCTGGGCCAACAGTAGCAGGACTCAAGTGCTGTCCTCCCTTCTGTCTCTTCGTCTCCTCACTGGCAAATCTGGATGGTGAACAAGGTGAATTAGAAAACAAAGCAAGCAATAAACAAAGGCAAAGCTTTTTTGTGCTGGATAGTTTTCTGTCAACTCAACAAGCTAGAGTTATCTGAAAGGAGGGAGCCGCAATTGAGAGAACAGCTCCATAAGGTCTGGATGTAAGGCATTTTCTTAAGAGTGATTCATATGGGAGGACCCAGCCCATTGCAGGCTGCACTATCCCTGTGTTGGTGGTCTTGAGTTCTATAAGAAAGCAGGCTGAGCAAGCCATGGTGTGCAAGTCAGTAAGCAGCACTCCTTTGTGACCTCTGCCTCCAGTTTCCTACTCTGTTTGAGTTCCTGTCCCATGGACATGTAAGTCAAATAAACCCTTTCCTCACCCACTTGCTTTTTTGGTCATGGTGTCTCATCATAATAGTAGTAACCCTAACTAAGAAACTTGCCCTAGTTGTAGTCTCCAGATCTCAAAGAAGTGTGTAGAATGGTAGACTTCTGATTGAGATGTAATAACACATCTTACTTTCTCCACAAACTACAATGTATAGTCAACCTTCAATGTCTAATTTAGGGGGAAGCTTAATAAAGTGCTTTTGCCATTCCTCTGTGTTATGAATATGGGAGAAGAATGGTATCAGAGAAATTATACAAATGAAAAGTCTACATTCAGTAACGTCAAGAAAAAGATAATCTTAATGTTGTGGAGAACAAATCTATAAAAAAGAAAATTATTTTCACCCTTGAAATTGAAAAAATGTATTAGCAGTGCCACCTCTATAAATATATTGATAAAATGCAAAATGATATATTATTCTGTTGTAAAATCTGCTCCCCAATATTCCTTACTTCTATGCTAATAACATTCTTGCTGAATTAGAGAACAGAGGTAGTTATGAAAACTTCCTGAAATCAGAGGGGGGAGATAAAAAAGACTGCTAGATTCTTGGAGTTTGAAATTAAAATGTTGGAAAAACCATGCCAGTTTAGGTTCTTATTTTTCTCATGTGAATAGGTAAGCTGCTTAGGAAAGAGATTTAAATGCTTTACTGGTGTTTTTTAATATGGAAACACATAAACAACAAAACAAGTAAGAGTGTTTAATTGGCCTATCCAGACAACCTCAGCTGACATTTTAACAAAAAAGTCATTAATGTACATAGAACAGATATGCCTGCTTAGGGAAACACAAGTAAGAATGTGAACACTCTTCCTTTTTTCAGTCCCTTTAATGCAAATATTTAACAATTATTTTAAAGATTTCAAATGTTACAAAAAATTAGCCACACATTGGCCATTTTATTTGGTCAGTGCTTTTTTCATTTTGGTCTTGATTATGCTTAAGATATTCAATTTTATTCATAGGTCGTTTAGGTCCTCCAAAATTGTAATGTTATTTTGGCTCCATACTATGAGTGTATGGCCAAGCTGGCTAGGCCTTTGGTAATGTAGAACTTAAGTCTCTCATTATAGGTATAAAAAGAAAAGCAAAAATGGAGAGTCAGAGTTCTTGTAGCTGGCCTAAACCCCACTTCCAATAACTAATAATGTCACCCATTGAATTTAAAAGTCCTATTTTATACCTCTAATGAATACCTGACTCCCAAATTCAAGAAACAACTACAAAGAAAATCACTTAAACATTTGTCTTCAATTTAACCATGGACCACTCATGATTATTTTGCTTTAACATAGTACAAAATTTGGGACAAAAGATTATACTCCCTAATATTTTGCTTACTAATGTTGTAATTATTGAAGCAAACATATTCACATCTTATCAGGTGTTTCACATGAGGCTGACAGCTGTTTTAAAAACATGGCTAACTCCTTAAGCTTGTATGCTAACATAAGTTGTGTTTGTGAGACTCACTAAAAACAGAAACAGGGATGTGTTCTAAGCATTAGAGTCAATGAGAGATTCCTTATTAATATTCCAATTAGATGTGCATGTGACTATCAATAAGAGGAGGCAGTTATTTTATATTAATAATATTGTAACTCAGATGTGATTGTCCTTTCATTTATATTTCTTTGCCATTAGTGTATCATTACTATGACAATCATAGATCCAGTAGAGGGTAGCTTAAAAACGAAGTCGCAATATTTTAACAAAAGTTTAAGAATATAATTGCAAAGAAAGTGTAAATACACCATCAAGGCAGCTGTGGGAAGGTGTGACACACCGAAACAAAATATACTGAGAGGAATTGATAAGTCAGTCTCTGCCTTCTTGGAATAAAGTCTTAATAAAGGAAAAGAAGCTTTACTATGTATTTATAGCAGAAAAATAGATATAAAATAGTCACTGTCTCATAATCATAGTTTCAAAATGAATAGTAATGATAATACATCATGTGATCAACTATGGGATAATGAAGATTCCATATCTATTGAGGAAGGTATGAATCAGACTAATTTCCTAGAATGCAGCTTGGCTTATTTTTTAATATTCAGATGACTTATGATATGTCAAGTCCAATCCCAGAGTCTATCCTGGGGAATTTATTAGGAAATGTATCAAAAATCTAAGTGGATGCTTGGTGCATAAGTGCATGAACACCTGCAGGTGTGTGCGTGCATGCGTGCGTGCGTGCGTGTGTGTGTGTGTGTGTGTGTGAGTGTGTTCCATTGGAATCACTTAATTGTGTATGTATGTAATACAAATATAGATGAGATTTTCCGCTGCATATTTTTACTTTTTTCACTTTCTGAGATTATAATTACATCATTTATCCCTTCCCTTTACCCCCTCCAAGCCATCCCAGATGCCCCTTCCTTTCTTTCTTTCTTTCTTTCTTTCTTTCTTTCTTTCTTTCTTTCTTTCTTATTCATAAACTCTTTTAATTGTTGTTACCTGCATATATGTATATATATATATATATATATATATATATATATATATATCCTGATAAGTCTGTATAATCTTACATGTATATATTTGCTGGACTGACCATTTGGTATTGGATAACCAATTGGTGTGCTCTTCCTGGGGAAAACCATTTCTCACATTTGGCTGCATTTTGAAGATTATGCTTTCACTGAACAACCTAATATTATGTTCAGATCTTCTTGCATTCCTTATCATTGTTGTCTGTGCCTCAGCCAATGAGTGACGAGTATACAGGTCAGAAGTCATCTTCTTTGCCTTAGGTGGGGACCGTTCTGAAGCACAGCATGTATTCTACAGCTTTCCTTAACTATCTACCGGTAGTGACCCTGTTTGAGATTTTCCATGACAGGGTACTCTTCTTAGCTTTCCCTTCCCTTGCCAACTTCTAACACTTCTGCAGCCCTTTCTCCTGGTAGCCCTTAATATCTTGTACATAAATTTGAAGAGTTTAATTTTGGGGGAATCTTGCTTAAAAATCAGTAGCCTACAAACCACAAAAGCTACTGATATGAAATTTATTAAAAGCAGTGTCATTATCCTCTAGCCCCTGACTATAATAATAGAGACAAGATCGCTGAAGAAATATTAAAAAATCTACCAATCCAGTAGAGTATGCACCTGGAAAAGTGCTTTTCTAAAAATACTGTCATGTAAAACTTAATAGAAGAAAACAGTTCACTGATATATTCTTTTTCATAACAGTAGCAACTTCCCTTTGTGAGATTTTTGCTCAATATCTTCATCGTTCTGGCATTACCTAGCTTACAACATTTTGTCCAATGTTATGAAGGAAGTGCTTTCTTAAACTTTTGAATAAAGTGTAGAGTGATCCAGGACTCACATCCAGGTCTGTTGCAGTACCAGAGTTCATAACCTTCCTGATGCACCTGTTGTATAAGCATTCTGTGGTAGACTAGCTGTCTGTTCTCACTGACTCATTAATGAGTCTCCTCTGACATTGACAGAAACGGAGCAGTAACGTTTATCCAGTGACACTCGCCAAAGAAATTATTATTCACACATGTGTACCATACCAATCTAGTTATTTCACAGGATTTGGAGATTCATTTTCTCAAGTCTTTTTGTAAGAATGCTAAGATGTATTTATTTCATGTTATGCCACAGCGGTAACTCATTAAAGAGAACATGAGCCACTTTCTTGACCAGATAGTGCAGAAAAACCCACCAATAACCTATTATGCAAGCTCTGAGTCGAGGAACAGCTATTATACTCAGTACACTGTGGTTCACATGTAATCACTTAGATTGCTTAGATAATAACCCTGGCAAACTATTTTTCTCTGGTGGTCATTTCTGACTTCTGAAAACTGATCAACTGAGATTCCTATTACCAAGGGCTATCATGAAGCACATTCAGTTGTAATGTTGTATCTTTTATCTGTAACAACTGTGAGGGTATTCAAGACTGTCTACACAGGGATACACATGGAGCCATTTTGCTCTTTGTGGTTAGACACAACAGCATATAATTCATAGCAATCTTTGACACTGAAAACTGTATAACTCAAGTGGTTGGCATTGTGTATGTCTGGCCTTACAAAAAAAATGCCATCTTCACATCCGCTGAGATCTTCTTTTAACCCTGTAGAATCAGCTGCTTTCCATGCATGCTGTGGTCCCACAGTCAGTGCTTTACCCTGGCTGCATTCTGTGTCTTTTCCTTAGCAATGATGTAAGTGATGACTCTCAATTTGAAAAGGATACTAATGAAATTGAGTGAAAGAATAATTTACTGATAGCACTGGGCGGAATTATTGGAGCCCAGGCAGAGAAAGGGAGGAGCGATGATATGAGCAAAGGGGTCAAGACCATGATTGGGGAACCCACAGAAACAGCTGACTGGAGCAAGTGGGAGTCCACTGACTCCTGACTGACAATTGAGGAACCTGCATAAGACTGAACTAGGCCCTCTGAATGTGGGTGTCAATTGGGTGTTTTGGGCAGTTTGTAGGGCCACTAACAGGGGAACCAGTATTTATTTCTAATGCATGAACTGATTTTTGGAGCCCATTCCCTATTCCCAAGATACCTTGCTCAGCCTAGATACATGAGAAGGTCCTTGGCCCTGCCTCAGGACTGATGTGACAGACTTTGTTGATTCCCCATGGGAGGTCTCACCCTCTCTGAGGAGTGGATGGGAGGTCCAGTGGGGAGATGGTGGGGGAGGCAGGAGGACAGGAAGGAGAGAGAACTGGGATTGGTATGTAAAACAAGATTGCTTTAAAAATAAAAATAGTGAAAAATAATAATTTACTTAGGATAGAAACTAAATGTGATGTCTGTATGTATATGCTACTTTGTGTGTGTGTGTGTGTGTGTGTGTGTGTGTGTGTCTATAACTTGGAATACAATTGATGAAGTTATGTGGGGAATATGTTCCCTCAAACTCTAACCCTCAATACCTATGAATGAAAAATGATTTTGAAAAGGGATGTTTGTAGATGACCAAATTAAGATAAGATCATCCATTGTCTAATAAGGATTAAATAACCCATAATTATTGTAACA
The DNA here is from genome assembly GCF_003668045.3 of Cricetulus griseus. NCBI lineage: Eukaryota > Metazoa > Chordata > Mammalia > Rodentia > Cricetidae > Cricetulus > Cricetulus griseus. The sequence continues at coordinate 334,163,763 of NC_048595.1, read as the reverse complement.
TTTATATAAGGGAAATTTAAACAGAGGCATGAGGAGAGTACCACTCACTTTCTCTGAAATGGGGAACTATTACATACTTTATCTTTCTGTGCCACAACTTCTTAAGGGGGGAAGATTATTTAGTTCAGAGTATGACTGCACACAACCCATCATGGGTGAAAAGAAATGATATGACATGATTCATCACATTCCGTCCACAGTAGGAACCAGAGAGAGAGATGAACTCTGGCACTTAGCTCAGTTTCTTGGTTTTCTTGTCTTTACCCCACAGGATGGTGTCACCTATATTCAGGGTGAGTTCCATGTCATCACTTAGTTCTCTTTGGAAAAGCCTTCATAGACATGTCCATAGGCATGCCTCCTTAATACTCTAGGTTCTTACTCATCAAACCAACATGACAGGAATAGAACTGAATGCTGTCAGAATAGTACTCAACCATCTCAACCACCAAGTTATATCTTCAGTACTATATTTGACTATCATAAAAACAGAAACAACAAGGCTAAAACATAGTATATTTCTCCCATCTATACAGAAACATAAAGCCCCCTGCCTACCAGACACCTTCAGTAAAAAATGGAAAACATGTGGACCCCAGACTCATAGCTGGGAAACCAGCATAGGACCAACCCAGACCCCCTAAACGTGGGTGTCAGTTAGGAGGACTGGGCATTCTATGGGACCTCTGGTAGTGGATCAGTATTTATCCTTAGTGTAAAAATGGACTTTAGGAGCCCATTCCATATAGAGGGATACTCTCTCAGCCTAGACACACGGGGAAGGGCCTAGGCCCTGCTCCAAATTATGTGATAGACTTTGATGATCCCCGGTGGAAGGCCTCACTCTCCCTGGGGAGCAGAAAGGGATAGGAGAGGGGGTAGGTGAGGGGCAGGGGAGGAGGGGAGCGAGAGGTAACTGGGATTGACATGTAAAACAAGATTGTTTTTAATTAAATTAAAATTATAAATAACAAAAATGGAAAACATGTCAATTGACTGAATCACACACAGCAGAGTTGTGCCTTTCTGAAGCTCCTTCACCTTCTTTAGTCAAAAATACTATGATATATGTGATACACAATTTTAAAAGGTTGGGATCTTCATAGTTACAGTGAAAACAAATATATGAGCTAAAAATATTAGAGTTAAAACAAAAACGTTGAGAACCCTTTGAATAAGATTCAAAATGACTTAGAGTTGGCTATGAGATAAGTAAGCTGACTGGACAAGAGGAAGGAGAGGGCTCCGGATAAGTAATAAAGATAGAAGCTGGTGTTGGCAGGCTCTGGCTGGCTCCCATGAAGTCCAGCCCCCTTCCCCATGCTGGAATACAGCAAGGTGGTATTCCCCTTATATATGTTTTTTTTTTGTCTGATACACATCTAATTGTAATAGAGTAGATTGTAAGGACAATCTCGATTCACTCCTTGTATTACATTTTCTATAGATTTGACAAAAGTGTAATGATATAATGTATTCACTATCATAATGTAATGCTGGGTGGCTGAATTTTTATTGATAACTTTATTGATTTAGGAATCACCCAGAAGGTATATCTCATGTTTTTCCAGGGAAGTTTGACTGAGGAAGGAAGAACCACTGTGAATGTGATAGCAACACACTATGGGCTGAGTGTCCAGAATGAATAAAATAGAGAAATCAACCCAGTACAGCATTCATCTCTCTTTCCTGACAGTATTGCATACAGAATACAGTATGACCAGACATACTTATTATACATAATTATATTCCCCTTAAACCATCAACCAGATATCTCTTCCTTTCTATCTCTCTCTCCCTCTTTTTCTCTGTTTCTCCTTGTCTCTTTCTCTCTCTGTCTCTGTCTGTCTTCTTTCTACAGTATATATTAACATTGATTTTCATTGTCTTGGCTATGAGAGCTAATAGTCTAAGTCTTTGATCTGTATAGAGATGTAATTAAGTAGGCACAGCCTCATATCCACTTGGTGGGAAGAAATCTGAGGTCCAAAGAGATTCAGTAGTTACTTGCAGTAACAAATATAATAAAGATGTAACTCAAGGCAGCTACCTGACTTATGAGGCTCAATGAAACATCAAAATGTGATGCCCCTTATTTGAAGAGCAGGGACATTTAATAAAAGCACTAATCATAGATGTTTCCCTTTTCATGGTGTTATTATTAATGTCATTCTAAGTAAATAAAATTTAAATACATCATTAGCACTAAATTAAATATTTTCTTTTTATTGTACAGTAGTCCATTTTAAATGGAAATATTTGGAAATAAGTGGGATAGCAGAATTGTAGAATTTATACTTTCTAGTTTGTAAGTGTATCTATATCTCCTTCATAGCAAAGCAGTATAAAACACTGAACAATATTAATTCAAGTGCCTTACTTTAAACTCTGGTTATTCACAAATTTTGTTGAAATTCTATACTCTGCTTAATGGTGAGAAGGGAAGACTGAAAAAGAGAAAGCAAACTTCTCACTGCCCTGTATTTCCTTTTCTATCTATGCTATCTTTTTTACTTCAATTTTTTAATTTAGTTTACCTTATCATACTAAAAAGTGAAAATTTAAGATCATTTTAGCAAAGAGCACATTACAATGTGAAGCAAATTGTTTGGAACAAGAAATATTTCATGTGACTATCTGGCAATACTGGGAAGTAGGAGGAGGAAAGATATGATAGAGTTTCCTGACCATCACATTTCTTAAATCAGTCTTCCTTTTTCTATTCCAAACAAATTCTACATCACATGGAAACTGTCACCACCAGGCTCAGATGTAACACATCACATTATCACTTGGTGCTTCTCTGCATCCATACACTGCATCCACTGGAATTCTCCATTCATGGACCATGTGGATGCCATATGCAAACAAAGCATCCTAAACAATCCATTTATAGAATGTGCATATTTCTTCTGTTCATGCAAAGTCCTGTTGTGTTATCACCAACAAAACACAAATTCAGTAATAAAGTGGTTGAGGAGTTCAAGGTAGCAACAGGAAAGCATGAAACTAAATATGGAATGCTACTGAGCTATGAACTTGTCCATTCTCAAAATCGTATGTTCACAAGCCCTGCTGTGGGGAGCAGCCATGATATCAGTTCATTTCTTCTGACTGGTGTTTGTAACTATGACTGGAAGATGTGACCATGTTGGTTGTGTTCCAATAATTTCATATACTTGAAAATAAGCACATCCTGAGATGATCTCACTGTGTGTACCTCTAGTGAACCTGTTTCTCTTGTTTTCAACTGATTGAGCAAGTCTGAGATGCCCCCGGGTGCTTTGTTTCCTACTTTAGAATTTCCAGCTGGTTTCTAAGCAGATGAATGCATTAAGAGAGGTGGAAACTGACAACAGGCATCTTTTGTAATTAATCTGCAAATGGAATCTTCTAGAACAGTGAGAGACTCACATTACTTTAATTAATAAACATCTTAGAACAGGTTTTGATTTATAGGAAAATAGAGGGAAAAGCAGAATGTTCCCATCCACCTTGCTGCCACATCTACATACAACACTGTTGTGGCTTTAAAGACCTTGAGGATTCCTGCTGGTTAAGTAAATTCATTTTGCATTGTGAGGTAGCCTTCCATGTGCCTTAGAGGAGGAAAGGTGGGTTGTTACAGCTTAAAAGTGAGGTGTGTGTGTGTGTGTGTGTGTGTGTGTGTGTGTGTGTGTGTGTGTGTGTGTGTGAAGTTGATAAGGAGAGAACCCAACTTGTGATGGTTAATGCTCATTGACAATTTGTTGGATTTGGAACTACCTAGGAAACACAGGTCTGGGGGGGATGGGACACATCTAACAGTGTTTCAAGAGAACTTAACTAAGAAAGGAATATCCACCCTGAGGATTTCTATAGCATGGGATCTCAGACTGAATAGAAAATAGAAAGTGATGTGACTAGCACCATCCCGCCCCCCCCTCCCCACCCCTATTGATGAAATGTAACAAGACACATTACTGTTATGTCTTTCATGTTGTGATAGACAATACATGTCTCCTTGAACCATGAGCCCAAAACAAACCTTTCCATTTGTAAACTGGCCATGCTAGGTATTTGGTCACAGCAATGGGAATTATAACAAGCATAGAGGAAAAATAGTTTCACTCCTCTAAAGCCAGTGTGCTCCTTCCCTACTTCCTTAATGCCCAGCAACCAATAGTCTCTGTGTCCCTATTAGCCATCCTTGTCAAGTTAGCTTTTTCATTTAGGTTTATTTTCAGGAGTTGTTATCACCTTCCCTTCCAGCACTAAACAAAGTTCCATTGTCTGTATGCATCCAAATGTCATTATCCACTCACATTCTGAAGAAACTCAGATTTGCATTCAAGTCTTGGCAGTTGTGAGTGATCCATGTGAAGGTTCTTGCATGGACATAAATGGCAAATCATTTGGGCAAACACCAGAGTGTTGTTATACTAGCTTCTGTAGAAACATCTGCTCCTGGCTCACTAGATTGAGGTGCTTTGGTTCTCTGTACCAGTTCTTCAGTTTTCCTGTACCTTCCCTTTGCTGCTAAATGCAAGAAGAATTATTGATCTTTCAATTTGTTCAGTTTATTGTTTATTGGGAAGTAATGGTAACCTCTAAGTTCCTTACTACAAATCAGAATTACTAATTAATTACATCTTTAGTGTTAAAACAAACAACTAGACACATAGATACTTAAATACTTGGGCAACAACAGCTACAGAAATAATAATTTTAAGTCAATAGTGATTTCTGAGTAATGGTCTTTTTTGTACATATTGGAGAACATATTAGGAGATACTTGGAAAAAGAATTTCCCCAATGAGAATAGTTCTTAAATGTAGACATTTGTTTAGACGAGAAATACTCCATGGGAAGCTTCACTCTCTCTGATGAGTGGATGGAAGGGGGATAGGGAGATGCTGGGGGAAGTTGGGAGGACAGGAAGGGCAAGGAACTGGGATTGGTATGTAAAATAAGACGGTTCCAAACTTAAATTTTAAAATGACTAAAAAAAAAGAGAAATAAAATCTTGTCTTCTCTACTGGAACTGTTTTGTTTTTTTTGTTTTGTTTTGTTTTGTTTTGCTGAACCATCACAGACCTAATGTTTGAATCTCTGCTCACCATTCTCATTCACATGAAGAAAAGACTTTTGATGCCATAGCCTTAGAGCAGAACGTACTTGTACGGGTGCTTCTTCTCCAGCCCTGGAAAAGGAGTAGGGTGTCTTTAAGGGCAAAGCTGTCCTATTGTTGTAGTCCTTGTAGCTCAGATCAAATCCTTGGTAGCAGCAGCAGCATGGGGCACAGCTTGGCCTTTCAGATCAGGCAGATTAAGAATATTATATTTTTCTCCCAGTCAATGCATGGCCTGTGGTTAATGATTACTTAAAGCCTAAATCCCCCAGCTGATTTTCTGTCATTTGGAAATGATCAGAGCCCATGTCCAGCAAAATCTGGCAGTGACATTTTGGCAAGCTCTTTCAACAGCAGATGCTTTCAGAAAGAGTGGGTGGGGATGGAGGGCAAGAGCAGCCTGTAATTCAGGTAGAATTTATTTTGCTTGCAGTTCAACTCTACACCCTCATTCTTTGAAATGATGTGTTGACATTGGAGACATTTAGCGTTGTAGCGAATTGCATATCATTATTGCTTAGTAAAACTATTGCCTGTTTTCTTATTCCAGATGCACAACCTAGAATTCTATTTCCACTGAAAAACAGAATTAATTGTCAGGAGTACATTTAAATATGTCAAGCACTTCAGGAAATACAATTCTCTCTTTAATATTTATCAAGATAAATTTCATAGGTCACTATGAAGGGAAATCTGGAATGTTCTTCTTTTGTAATCCTAGGCAGTAACCAAGGGTTAGAATCAAATCATTCCAGTAGCAGACACCATATCTCTCCTGTTAAACAGGCCTTGCTTCCAGTTATATAGCTGTTGGTTATTGCCAAGATAGGAGTACCACTATTGCTCCTTTAGGCACATCTTACTATGGTGGTCACTGTTGTTGTTCATATGCTCCACAGTTGGATAGGACTGTTGGTTGATTTTCTCCCTTAGTAGTTTACATATCACTTTTTAGTGCTATGAAAGCTAGAACTCAGGGAGGAAACTTTAAGGTCAGTTCCAGCTCAAATCTTCCAAGTCCTATGTCCAATGTGTGTGGTAACCTCAGCAACAGGAATTTGCCTTCAACTACTGAGAGGCAATTAAGGTCAGTATCAGTAGCCTACATTGTTTTGGGAGTCTCTAAGACTTCCCTGGCCAAGAATTGGAAAGGGTGTGTGGTTATCATGGTGAGGAATAATGTAAGTAAGGAGAAAATGAATTTCTTTCCAACAGCATCTTGTGCTTATTTTCCTTTTCTGTATATTGTTTGTTTCTTCTACTTCTTTCTTTCTCTATCCTTACCCTTGTTTATATTCAACCTATAGGTGGTTATTGCAATTGAAATAACTATGTGTCTCCTTGGGAAAGAGCCTGGACTGAGTGAAATAGATTAAGGCTTCTAGTCTGTAAGATTTTCCTTTTGACTTCAATCATATATTGGACTATTACACTTGGTTGATTCTGCACACTTTCTCTGTTAGCCTTCAGTTCACATGGTCCAGAGAGTGGCCCACTTATAGTTACTAACTCTATCTAAGGCTACTCTTAGTCAAGTGCTTTGTTCTCCAAAATGAAATTTCTGGTGCCATCAATCACATTCCCATTCTAAATGATATTTTCTGGACTCTTCTCCTGTCACCAATGGTTGCATTAATTTTCTAGCTATAAGTGTGAACATTGGATTGTGGATGAAGTCTCTACATGGGAAAGGAATACATATTAGTATGAATTATTCTTGTTTGGTAAAATAAAACTAAAACTAAAGTGGAAGATGAAGAACTAGTCAACCTATAAACCATCCCATAATTTTATTCCTCTCTGGGTTTCTGCATTAGTTAAACAGCTACACTAAAGTGACCTGTACCTACTTACAGCAGGATGCTAGCAAGTGAACTTCACCATTGTGGACATAAGTCTTCCCTTGAGTTCAAAGAAACTGGTCCTTTTTTGCCATAATTCAGGAAGCAAGTGATAAAGAAAAGGTAAAATTAAATTTATTAGCATTTGGTATATCAGGATATAGCCATGTTGCCACAGATATTACAAAAGAGGCTAAAACTCCACTTTCTGGCAAAGAAAAATGTGTACCTGAACAAAAGTGCATTGTTTTAATGTATATGACAAGGGAATTAAAATAAGAGTGATTACTACTATAGAAATATAGATATTCACAGACTAGTTATGTAAAATAGATGACCACTTTGAATTAGAAGGTGTCATTATCAGGTGAATTTAATACTGCCTAAATCATACCATACACAGGGTTTTTAATTAATGTATTATTTTGGGGGCAATAATAGCCCTCATTGGTCACTGCCCATGTGGCCAATAAAACAAAGATAAGGAATATATTCTCAAAAATTTTAAAGATGATATCAAAGTGAACAAAGAAGTCTGTTCCTAAGATGAGAAATTAAAGTTTCATAAAAGCTGGGAAGACTAAATAATGAACCAAAATAAAATATGGTAAATAAAATAGTTTAAATGGAAAGTGACTTGAAGCTTCAAATTCTTGTACAAGAGTAGAAGGCTATTTCAGTATCTGTACTAAAGATGAGCAGGGTTATTTTTAACAGCAAATCTTAAAACCATCAATATGAAGATGGTAGAGGTCCTGAAAGATTAGAAAATCCAGGAAATAACAAAGAAACAATTGAAGGAAATGAATAAATCCCTTAAAGAAAGCCAGGAAAACACAAACAATTGGAGGAAAGGAATAAATCCCATAAAGAAAGACAAGAAAAAACAAACAGTTGAAGGAAATGAATAAAACTGTTCAAAACCTAAAAATGGAAATAGAAGCAATAAAGAAAACACAAAAAACACAAATTTAGGCAAGTCTGGAAAGAAAAAATTTAGGAATTTAAACAGAGACAAGCTTCACCAACAGAATACAAAAGTGAAAGAAAGAATCTCAGGCATTGAAGATACAATAGAAGAAATGGATACATCAGTCAAAGAAACTGTTAGATCTGAAAAAAAATTTCTGACACAAAACATCACAGAAATCTGGAACACCGTGAAAAGACAAAACCTAAGAATAATAGAGGAAGGAGAAGAATCCTATCTCAAAGGCCCAGAAAATATTTTCACCAAAATCACAGAAGAAAACTTTCCTCGCCTATAACATCACAAGAAACATCCAGAACACCAAATAGATTAGACCAGAAAAGAAAGTCTCCTCTTAAGGGAGAAGAGGTGGGGGGAGGAGAACATGAGGGATCAGGAAGATCGAGTCAGGGGAAGAATAAAGGACAGCAAAAAAAGAGATACCTTGGGAGAGGGAGCCATTATAGGTTTAAGGAGAAATCTGGCACTAGGGAAATGTCCAGGGATCCACAAGGATGACCCCAATGAAGAATCTAAGCAATAGTGGAGAGGCTACCTTAAATACTCTTCCCCTATAATAAGATTGATGACTACCTTAAATGCCATCCTAGAGCTTTCATCCAGTAGTTGATGGAAACAGAAGCAGAGATTCACAGCCAAGCACTGAGCTGAACTCTTGGAATCTAGTTGTAGAGAAGGAGTGTTGAGCAAAGGGGTCAACACCATGCTGGGGAAACCCACAGAAACAGCTGGCCTGAGCAAGTGGGAGTTCATAGACCCCAGTCTGACAGCTGGAGTGCTAGCATAGGACCCAACCAAGCCCCCTGAATGTGGGTGTCAGTTAGGAGGCCTGGGCAGTCTATGGGACTTCTGGCAGTGCAACCAGTATTTATCCCTAGGGCACAAATGAGCTTTGGGAGCCCATTCCCCATGGAGGGATACTCTCTCAGCCTAGATTTATGGGAGAGGGTCTAGGCCCTGAGGTAAGCAATATGACAGACTTTGATAATCCCTCATGGACAACCTCCTCACCCTCCCTGGGGAGTGAATGGGGGGTATAATGTGGGGGCCGGTGGGGGACTTGGTAGGGTGGGAGGGAGGGGAAACTGGGATTGATATGTAAAACAAGATTGTTTCTAATTTAAATAAAAGTAAAAAAGAAAGTGAAAGCACAAAAAAGAAAAAGAAAAAGAAAGTCTCCTCTCCACATTATAATCCAAACACAACCTAAAAAACAATGAAAGAATATTAAAAGTTGCAAGGGAAAAAAGAAAAAAGTATCATATTAAGGCACGCCTATTATAATTACACCTCACTTCTCAATTGAGACTCTGGAAGTTAAAAGGACCTGGAGAGATGTGTTGCAGACTCCAAAAGACAACAAATGCCACACCAGACTACTATACAGGGGAAAACTTTCAAGCGTCATGGATGGAGAAAATAACATATTCTGTGAGAAGCCAAATATGAACAATATCTCTACAAATTCAGTCTTCCAGAAGGTGCTAAGAAGACACCCCCAGCACAAGCTTAACTACTCCCAGGGAAATAAAAAAATTATCTCATACCAGCAAAATCAAAAGAAGAGAAACACATACACCATCACCATAAAAAAAACAACAGCAACAAGAAAACAAGATGAATTGACAATCATTAATATCTCTCAACATCATTCGTTTCAATCCTCCAATAAAAAGACACAGACTAATCAGAAGGAATGCCAAAAGGGTCCATACTTCTGATGCATCCAAGAAACCACCCTCAACATCAAGGATAGATATTAACTCAGGGTAAATATTGGAAAAGTGTGTGTTTCAAGAAAATGGACTTAAGAAGAAAGATGGAGTAGTCATTTTAGTATCTAATAAAATAGAATTCAACCCAAAAATTAATCAAAAGAAATCGGGAGGAAATTGCATAGACATCAAAGGAAAAATCCCCCAAGATGACATTTCAATTCTTAATATCTATGCCCCAAACACAAGGGCACCCACTTTTGTAAAAGAAATACTACTACAGCTTAAATCACATAATGACCCTCAAACATTGACAGTGGGAGACTTCAGTACCTCACTCCATCAGTAGACTGCCCATCTAGACAAAATTAAACAAAACTTCTATAACTGAAATTATAAACCAAAGGGACCCTAAAGATATTTACAGACCATTCTACCCCAAAACAAAAGAATATACATTATTCTCAGTACCTCATGAAACTTTCTCCAAAACCGACCACATACTCAGTTACAAATCAAGTCTCAATAGATACAAGAAAATTAAAATAACTCCCTGAATCCTATCAAACCATCATGAGTTAAATCTGGATAGCAACAACAACACAAAAAGCATAAAGCTTACAAACTTATGGAAACTGAACAACTCTCAAATGAAAAAATAGGTCAAGACTGAAATAAAGAAAGAAATGAATTCAATGAAAATAAATGCACAGCACACCCAATCTTATGGGACACTATGAAAACGGTCATAACAGGAAAGGTCATAGTATTAAGTGTCATATAAAAAATTTGGAACCATCTCATACTAGCAAGTTAGCTGAACAACTGAAAGCTCTAGAACAAAAAGAAGCAAGCTTACCCAAGAGGAGAAGGTGACAAGAAATAATCAAACTGAAGGCTGAAAGCAACAAAATATAAACGAAGAGAACAATACAAAAAATCAACGAAACAAAAAGTTGGTTCTTTGAGAAAATCAACAATATAGATAAACCCTTATCTAAACTAACCATAAGATGGAGAGAGAATATCCAAATTAACAACATTAGAAACAAAAGGGTGTCATAGCAACAGACACCTTGGGAATCCAGAGACTGGTAGGAGCATACTTTAAAAACCCACACTCCATGAAATTGGAAAAATTAAAAGAAATGGGAAATTTTTCTCAATAGGCACCATTTATCAAAGTAAGTGAAGATCAGACAAACAATTTAATTAGACCTATAACCCCTAGTGAAATAGAAGCAGTCATTAAAATCTCACAACCAGGGCTAGAGAGATGGCTCAGCCATTAGGCTCACAACCAAAATCTCACACAAAAAAAGTCCATAACTAAATGGTTTGAGCACAGAATTCTATCAGAATAGTTAATGCCAATATTCCTCAAATACACAAAATAGAAACAGTAGGAACATTACCAATGCATTGTATAAGGCCAGAGTTACCCTGATACTGAAACCACATAAAGACCCGACACCCAATGAAGAGACATACAAACCAATTTCTCTAATTTGCATATATGTAAAAATACTCAATAAAGTACTTGCTTACCAAATCCAAAAACACATCAAAAAGACAATTCACCATGATCAAGTGGGCTTCATCCCACCAATTCAGGGATGGTTTGATATACACAAATCAATAAATGTAATCTGCAACGTAAACAAACTCAAAGAAAAATACACATGATTATCTCATTAAATGAAGAAAAGACCTTTGAAAAAATTCAACATCCCTTCATGATAAAAGTGCTGGGGAGATTGGGGATACAAGGATCCTCAACATAATGAAGACAATTTACAACAAGCCAAAGCCAACATCAAATTAAAATTCAAGGCAATTCTACTAAAATCAGGAACAAGACTCCACTCTCCCCATTATTAGTCAATATAGTACTTGAAGTTTTAGCTAGAGCAATAAGACAACTGAAAGAGACCAAGGGGATACAAAAACAAAAAGCTGAAGTCAACATATTGTTATTTGCAGATGATAAGATAGTATACATAAGCAACTCTAAAAATTCTATCTAGGAACTCTTACAGTTGAGTTGGTAAATACTTTCAATGAATTAGCTGGATAGAATATTAACCCAAAAAACAAAACAAAAAATTGGGAATCAATCTACCCCAAGACCAAGCAATACCATTCTTAGGTATGTACCCAAAGGACACCTCATCATACCATAAGGACACTTGTTCCACTGTGTTCCTTTTAGAATTATTCATAATAGCCAAAATCTAGTAACAATCTAAATGTCCCTCAACTGAAGAATTGATAAAGACATGTGGTACATTTACATAATGGAGTATTAATCATCTGTTTAAAAGAATGACATGAAAGTTACAGGCAAATGGATGGAACAAGAAGCCATCATCTGAGTGAGATAACTGAGACCTAGAAAGACAAATTGTTATGTATTCACTTGTAAGTGGATATTATCCATTAAGTAAATGATAAACTACAATCTTTACCAGACCCAGAAAGGTTTGGTAAAGAGCAGGGGTCTAGAGGGATGCATAAGTCTTCCTGGGAAAGGTAAATCAAATAAATTTCTGGTGGCCACAAGAATGGAAGTGATCAAGTGCAGGGAGATGGGGTGGAAGGAGAGAGTATGGGGGAGAGATCACTGAAACTGGGGACCATTTGGAGTATGGTATGAAAATGTAGTGCAGTGGAAACTTCCTGGACTCTATGAAGGTGGTCTTAATGAGGACCATTAGTAATGAAGATTAAGGAGTCTGAACTGGCTATCTTGTGTCACCATTCAAGGTTTCTAGTGGCTGGACTAGGTTGTATTTGGTTGAGTCATTGGCCCTGGCGACACCCATGGAGATCTTCAAACAACCAAGGCACATGCTAGGACAGAGTGATAGGGAAAGTCCTTCTGTGTATATGTTTGTCTTATTGGTTGATAAATAAAGCATTGCTGGCCAATAGGAGAGCAAAATAGATGGGGCTAGGAGTAGAGGAGGATTCTGGGAAATGTACTAAAGAAGGGAGTCACCATGTGATCGCCAGGAAGAGAGGATGCATGCCACCAGTTTCCTCAGTACGTTAAGTCCTTACAAAACATATAGATTAGTAGTTATGGCTGGTGGAAAGAGTTATTGTTACAACAGAGGGTTGTTCTCTGCACACTGAAAGGGGGACTCCATTGCTGTGGACAGCATCCACAGAGTTAATTGAATATTGAGAGGTCTATCCATATGTAGATATGTTCCAATATTCTTGGTGAGGAAGGTACTTTGCAGGCTACTGAAAGAAAAAAGTAGACACCAACCCAGCCACAAAACCTTTGGCAATAAACAGTCCTGCCTGCAAAATATGCTGGGGCTATGGTATCCTGGTTCAAAATATATGGAAGTGGCTGACCACAGTCTGACTTAAATTGAGGCCCACACCACAATGAGGATCCCAAGTCATATACTGCTTAGATGACCAGGCACCAGAGACTAGATAGCCCAGAGACCAAAGTGGAACAATACACGATTGATCTAAAAAGCAAACAAACAAAAATTAATGAAATGATTGCTAATGGTTTTCTGCTATACTTATAGAATGCATTGTCTAGTCATCATCATAGACACTTCCTCTGGGTGTAGATGGGAGAGGATGCAGAGACCCACTGACCTATGTGAAGAGAGAGTCTGATTTTGAGGTCTTCATCAGGTCCCTCCCTTAGAGCTCAGGCAATCCCATAGAAGAGGGGTCAGAAAGATTGTAGGAGTCAGAGGGGCTAGACAATACCTGAAGAACATGGCCCACTGAACCAACTAAGCAAGGTACATATGGACTCAGAGACTGAAGTGGGGAGCATGGGGCCTGCAGTGATCCTGCACCAGGTCCTCTGAATATATCTCGTGACTGTTAGCCTGGTGTTTTGGGGGGGGGACTCCTCCCTGTGGGAGTGGGTATATCTCTGACTCTTTAGCCTACTCTTGAGACTCTTTTCCTCCTGTTGTGTTGCCTTGCCGTGTGTCAACATGGAAGCTTTTGCCTTGTCTTATTGTATTTTGTTTGGTTTGCTTGTTTTATCTTGGAAGCCTGTGTTTTCCTGATGAGATAAGGCAGGGGAGTGGATTTGGGGAATGAGAGGGGGGAGCCAGCTGGGAGGAGTAGGAGAGTGGAGGAAACTATGGTCATGAGAGCAAAATCTGTTTTCCACTAAAAAAAAAAAGAGATGTATTCTGCAGCTTATCTCTAAAATATCTGTATTTCCCTACCCCAGGCATAGGCCTGGTTTTTACTGCCACCTGTTATACATAGAGGCCAGTTTTTCCCTTTTTCCCGTCCACCCAATCCCTTAATATACTCTCCAGATAAAGTTTGCTTGTTAAAAACTTAGCAATTATCTAACAGATGCCATGTAGTCTCATGGAACTTCAACACATAGAAGCTACAACTTTGAGCACTAAAACCATAACTGCAAGATGTTAAGAATCTTTCCTACCAATTTTGTAATATCCTCTTTGAATACATATTCAGGTCTCCCCTGGGGAGACATCAACAAATGTCTATTCACCTCAGAGAGGACTTCAAGAACAGACTAAAGAAATAATGCTACTCAAATCTAACTTTATGAACTAGGGAGTTCATTGGAGTACTTCAGGAGTATTGGTGAGGGTATATTTATAGAGGCATGAATAGTGACCAGGATTCCTACCAGTTTGTTTGCAGAGACCAGAAGTTGTAGTTCTAGAGGCTGTAGGGTTAACAGGGCAGTAAGAGTGGTAGACAGAGTGTCAGTGATACACTCTGATTCTCATGGTTATGACTGTTTAGCCAAAATTGAGTACAGGGCAAAGACCACCAAGTACATAACATCCAGTGCATAACATCCAAGGAGTTTGCCATTCTAAACCAACCACAGATCTAATAGTTCAAAGAGGCCTTCAACAGGACTGATCAGAACAGGATGGCTTCTACATGGAAGACTTGAATGATATGTTTGCCTCACCAGGGGAAAATTCAATTGATGAAAACCCGAATGCCATGATGTATGAGGCTCCAGCCCTCTTTAGTTCCGTCATACAGCACAATGTGTTAGTGAGAAGCCAAATGATATAGATCCTAAAGACGTCATGGGAAAGGTTTTTGCCACTTTGATGAAGAAGCCACTAGCACCTTCCAGGAAGAATGCCTGAGAGAGATACTGACAGCAGAAGTGATTAGTTTAGAATGGGGATGTTCATGAGCTTTACGAGAGAAGACCCTGTTAACAAAGGAGGGAAGTCAACTACAATGAGTTCTCAAACATTCTTAAACATGGATCAAGAGGCAAGGGTGACTGAAAAGAGCTTCAAATTCTAGTCAAATGCTACTCGTTGCCACTCAGGCTAGTTCTAAAGTATTTCACTGGGAGCATATTTCATGCCCTTAACATTACAGCCTTTACCTTTCTTGTTTTGTATTAATTCTTAGCCATTTGGGAAAATACATATCTTTATGACAAGATTGAAGTGGGGACTTGCTGTCATTTTAGTAAAGGAAAGTAAGGTAATTTAATTTACAAGCAGCCATGCCCTCCCAGATAACTGCACTCCACACAGAGTTAGTGTATTTTTCAGAGAGAGTTATTCTCTCTTTTTTTTTCATTCTGAATTATAGTTCACCTTCCTGATGAAAAACAGAAATTAATGAAAATCTATTATGGATATAAGTAGGTCTTTTTTTCCAATTAAATTAATCAGATACCTTCTTCTCCTATGTAAGCTCTGTTTTCTAGAACTTCAATCATCTTTGTACCATACAATATATTCTAAAATTGGATTTTTGAATTTTCATTTCATGAATTTATTTTGGTTTACTTCTAATTAACATAAATATATGCAATTTTTAAACAAATTACTGTCCTAGTTGCTTTTTGGATTTTTTTTTTCATTTAGATTTTATGAGGACACTATGTTGTGAAAATTTCTATTTAATAGTACAGTCTTTTAATTATGTGAGAAACAAAGCAACAGATGGTGATTTCTAGTTAGAATTTAATAATTTTTCATACAGAGAGATCAAAAATAGTCAAAATGGTCTATGAACTTAGTGACTTTTTGTGGGAAATGAGAAAAAGTCAGGTTTGAACTGTAGAATTTAAACTGGCCTGTGGCACCTTGCCCCCTGGGGTGACTCTTCAGTTGTACATTGGCAAATTCTGTGAGTCACAGTGTTTTCTCTTGGCTCAGAGTTCTTTGGGACCTGTGGGTCTTATTTTACACCAGGAGCTGCTAGATTTCCCACCTCCATTTGTCACCCTTCTAGATCTTTCCTCTTAAGCTTATTAGCACTATCTAGCAGCTATCTTCAAGATACACTTTCAAGAGAAATAAAAGTTCTGTGCAAGGAGCAAAAAGGTTTCTAATTCCCATATGTCAGCACTTCAGGTCAGGCCCATTGCCAGAGACTAATAGCATTTAAACAATAGTTCATTCAGGTGAGAGGATTCACCAGATGCTATTATTCAAAAGAGAGGAAAATAGACTGGTTTTGTATCTCAAAACTACCAAAGCACACAGAAAATGAAACTAGAGGTCCAGTTCCTCATCCAAGCTTTGTAGATAACTTGTAGATCGGCAATGGATTTCTTCATGATGTTTCAACGTCTGTTTTCTCAAACATAATTTGCCGATTGTTCTTTTAGCTTCTCTGTATTTACATTACTGTGTTTACTATGAAGCCTATAGCCATAAATAAGTACATATTAACAAAAAGCAAACAAAGCACATGTAATCTTTAAAGCAAGTCATTGATATTATCCATAACATGGAGCCTTTACTAATCTTTTAGTTAATATGAATAGCATCTTCACATAGCTAAAAGCTATTTGATCTTATTGCATTTCTCTAAATACTCCCAAGGCTGATTCCATACATCAGTTTAATAAATATGCACACTCTGTGTTACATTTGTGTTTGTGACCCCTAGTGTGTCTGTCCAGTATGGTGTCATGCAACTAATAAAAAGGGTGTTGGAGTCATGGAAATGGGAAAGTCATAATGAGAAACTATAATAAATCATTCACCCTAAACTGTAACCAGGTATTATTTGATTATAGATTAAGAAACTTAATGCATGAGGAATGACATTTTTTTTCTTCCAATGTTTGAAAATATCCTATGGAAGAAATGTTGAAGTAAGTGAACAAGGGATGGAGTTTTTAAGCAGTGATGTCCTCTATGCATGAATTCAGGTTCAGATAAATACACTTAATTATCTGACAGAAAAGGTTACTATAAGATAACAGATATCAGGAACAATCCAGAGGGAGATTCATGCTATTGAGAAATCAATGTAATGAGGATCCTTGAAAAGGTTAAAGCTCTCAAGGAACTATTTGAAATTGCTGTTAGTCGGGGGGAAATTTGATAGTGTGATGTTTTGAGGTGATAAGTTATCTTATCTGGGGTCTGTGGACATAGGCAAAGTTCATGAAAAAAATATATACTTCTGACTTATGTCCCTAAATCTCACATGCTTTTCTTTGTCACTTAAATGAATATAAAAATATGTGGCTAAGGTCAGATGGTCTACATTTAGTGATAACCTCAAGGCTTCCTCCATCTGTCTATGGGATATAAAGAGGGTCATTTCTTCATACAGATTGCTGCCAAGTGGGGCTTTGCTGTCTGGCATGGGACACAGACAACGTCTCCGACATTGCAAATTGGTACTGGTCAGTAGAAGTTATAAAACACTTAGGCCATGTTTAAAATCTCAGTTAGCTAGATTTTGTTTTATGAGTATATGATATGCAAGACATGCACTTCCTATATTCTCCTTCAATAAAATACTGGTCCTAGTGACTGTGTGCTGCCAGCAAATAAGCTTTACCCATTTTCCAATTCAAAGAGACAAAGGAGGACCTAAGCTTCAGGTGTGTACCTTTATTAAATTCATGCCCTTCAGAGTACTCTTCAGATGAACTAATCAAATGATTCAAGATTATAAATTGGGGTTATTTGATCACTATTTAGGAAAACTCTGGTCGTCTTTGTGGCACCCTGCAGGATCATCTGAATTTGTTGGTGAGTCTACTTTACACCCTGGCCTCTCCATGAGCCCACTTCAATTTATTTGCTCTGCCTTCCACAGACATTATTGATTCCTTAGTTTAATTACTGCACATTGAACATTGTTGTCACTTAGTTGGGAGAAACAAATATGGAATGGGTAGAATTGACTAAAGTAAAAGATGGCATTTCTTAGCAACATAAGAAAAGACTCATAGGAAGAAATAATCAGAAAAAAAGAAAACTCTAGATAGTATGACTTATTTATAGGACATTCTCATCAGGAGAAGTGTATCATGAAAAAAGCTAAAGAAGGTAGACTAACAGAGGTGTGAGGTGTGAGGTAAAAGTAACTTCTAAGTTACAAAGATGATAACAGACTACCCCAATCACTTATGGCAGGGGAATGTGAGCATGTCACGTAGAATATAAAAGATAGCACAACAAGAGCTTCTATAGTGAAGATAAGAACTGTTTTCATATATTCTGATGGAGCCAGCATGGAAGATGGATTTCAGGAGAAAACAGAAAAGCAAAGGATGGCACTAGTAAACTGTTATGCCAGTCATGCAATCATGCCATGATAAATGCTAATGTAAAATCAGGTGTGCATGTGTGTGTGTATTTTCACATTCCTCTGTGAGAAAGTGAAGTTTGGAAATGTATGAGAACCTGTCCAATGTCACCCAGCTAAAAGCTGTCAGAAGTAGAGTTTTAAAACTGGCCTATATGAGAATTAATCCAGTTCTCAAAACAACTACTGCAATCTATCATATGAAGAATTGAATTTCAAAGTTTCCATGTTATTAGCAAAGAGTAGAATACATTTTTTCAATCTCCATCAATGATTTCTGTCCCTAAGTTGCTATGTCACATGGATACAAGAGCTGTGAGGAGTAAATTATCAAGAATTAAACTTCTAATCAAAATCAGCTACCTTCTTTTAGGGCATCCTAGTTATTCCTCCTGGGGAGCAGGGGAATGAACAAATATGTATCCACTCTATAGAGGGCACTGGCAACAAACCAAAGAAACAGTTCCATCCATCTGCTCTAACTTAGTGACCAATGTATTTATTGGGGGTCATTAATAGGAATTTAAGTAAGGAGCATGGGTGAGTTAAAGCACCTACATCACTGGAAAACCTGCTTAACATAGACAAAACTCACAAAAGCTATATCCTTTGGATGCCCAGCATGTCCTGCAATCAGGTCAGTGGACAGGCTTCCACTTTCCAGTGATTGTTACAGCCAGTATAATGTTGGGAAGTTTTAGTGGCTGGCTAAGACTTCTGAGTTTGTTTATCTCCAAAGTCTTCAAGTGTTTTTTTTCTTCCTGGGTCATTAGGAGCCTCCCTCCAGAAAGGAATGTTTTGTGTCAGAGAAAAGTAGCCATGCACCATTTAGTAATATGTATGAGCATCCTTTTGAAAGGAACTTTCAGAAGTTCACCACCTTCTTCCTCAAATGCTGAATTCTTAAAGAGAATCAACTGACTTTGTCATGATAAAATTTTTGTGTCATTGAAGAAACTACAGCCTGCTCTAAAAAAAAATATTTTCAGTGGTAGTCAGTCCTTAGTAGAGTAGAAATGCAATATTACATAAGACCAAAGGTGCAACTAGTCAGTCCTAGAAATGGAAATGACTTCATTACTTTAGTAGAGCTGCATAATGACTCAATAAAGATTTTTCCAAGAGGACAAATAAAATAATATTCATATATCATCCAGTTCATAAAGGAGACACCAAAAATATATTGAAATATTATTAAATTTAGAAGGACAATGGTATTAGGCAATAAAGAAATTTTTAAGTGATAATAAACCTACTTAAAGTTGTTGGCAAGATGCCTCCCAACAATCCATTCAGATAACTTTTATCTGTCCAATGAAAAGATAATGTCTATAAAGGGGCCTATTCATACTTTCCTTCAGTTCAAATAATATATTGATATACTCCATATATTTTGTTGTTAAAGAATTTAGTGCCAAACCAATAAATCTACTTTTTAATCTATAAAGTATACTATCAAAATCTGGAAAGAGTCCAGTAAGTTCAACATGGGTATCTAGCAGGATGTTTGATCCCATCCCATGAAAATAAAGCTGCCTTGACAAAAGTAAAGAACATCTTAGCACCCTCCACTTTTCTTTATCTTCATATGTAGAACTAACTTAGGGAAGGGCACAGAAAGAACTACTACCTCATGGATTTATCCTATACAAATAGTTTGCTAGTGTACTCTAGGAAAGCACAAGTCAGAACAGAGTCATACATAAGAAATACAGGTCTGCATTTTTGTGTGTGATTGTGGCTCAAGCACCTTAAGATAACACACTTCCAATTTTAGAGTAAAACTTATCATGATAGTCAATAGACTTTTAAATTATTAAGCAGTATTATCGCAATGACAAGTCAATTGCATAGAATAATCATGTCAAGTAAAATATCAAGCAGGTTAGCAACAACTGCATTTTATAAAACATGGGTGCAATATGTTTTCGTACTCACAAAAAATCAGATTCTATCATGTCATTAGGCTCATTTTTGGGTTGTCTGAACTCATAGGATGGATATATATAATATTTGTGGAGCTAATATTTATCAGTGATCCTGAATTGATTTTTGGGACTTATGGAAAACTATAGTTTGCCTTTGATATCAAACATGATCAGAATATAGTTGGATCCTTTTTAGCATTAAGCTTTCTCTTTTAAAATATTCTTTTGGGAAGCCATCCTTGGCTACCCAATCTATACACTGTTATATAGACATACAAAAATATACATATGCATATATATATATATATATGTAGACTCCATTCTGTTATTTTGTAATGGCTGTACTAATTTTTCATATATACACCAACAGTGTATGATGGTTCAATACAATCTTGGCAGCACTCCTTATTTTTTTTTATTTTAGAAACAATCTTATTTTACATATCAATCCCCCCATTCCCTCACCCTCCCATCCTACCATGACCCCCCCCCGCGTCCCCTCAACCCACCATTCACCCACGCTCCCAGGATAGTGAGGCCTTCCACAGGGGATCATCAAAGTCTGTCACATCATTTAGGGGAGAGCCTAGGCCCTCTTTCGTGTATTTGGGAGCAGCCCTCTTTATTTTTTATTTTCTGTTACTGTATCTTCTTGTTTTCTGTACTGTTTGTTGAACTTGGGGCCTGTACTGGCTAGGCAAGTAGTATCCCATTGAGCTCCATTCCTAGCATATGGTTAATATTTTTTATAATCATTCTAACTGAAGTGAGGTGGGATCTTGTGGCTTTTGACTTTCAGAAATTTTTCCTTCACACTCTAGTATTCTGTATATACAATTTCCATACAACTTATCATATGATTATATAATCTTACTTTGCTTTCTACCTTTTTGCTGTATGTAGAGGTTACATCTAATTATACTTTAGTTTCTCAAAGGCAAGAATAACATCCTCTGCTGGTTTCATAATACTTCATAGTAGTATTTTTTAATTTGCAAAGTTTTTAAAGAAATTTATACTTGAGCATTATACCTGAATCACTCCTGAACCACCAGCCCAACTCATCTCGTGCCCTACTCCAAAATTTATGTTTTATTATTGTTAAATTTATAAATACATGTGAATATATATGCCTATATACACACATATATACATGTAACCTACTGGGTCCATTTAGCTTTACTCATAAATGCAAAGTTGACCACTTATGAAAAGCTATGTGGGAGTTCCTCTTTGAAGGTGTCTGATTCTCCCTCCTTCATCAGCCATTGACCATTTTTAGCTCCTTATCTAGGGGTAGGACTGTGTGGAATGTCCCAGCTTCATTAGCATACCCCCTGTTGTCACTATGCTGGCCTTGTTCAGACAACCATATTATTGAGTGTTTGTGGAATCATTTTTCTCAGTCTGTTTATCATTTGTATTTCGGAAGATTACTGATGCTGATGTTTTGAGTTAATCTTTTATCCAGTCACTTTGCTGAAAGTGTTTATCAGCTGTAGGAGTTCTGAGTTGGAATGTTTAGGGTCACATATATATATATATATATATATATATATATATATATCATCTGAAAATAATGATACTTTGAACTCTTCCTTTCCTAATTGTATACATTTGATCTCATTTAAGTGTCTTATTGCTCTAGCTAAAACTTCAAGTACTATATTGAATAACTTGAAAAGAGTAGGCAACCTTGTCTTATTCCTGATTTAAATGGAATTGCTTTGAGTTTCCATTTAATTTGATGTTTCCTATTAGATTGCTTTAGATTGCCTTTATTATGTTTAGGTACATCCCTATCTCTCCAGGACTTTTATCATTAAGGAGTGTTGCATTAGTCAAAAATATTTTCATCATCTTATAAGATGAACATGTGCTCTTTTGCTTTCAGCTTGTTTGTATGACTGATTATTTACTGATTTGTGTATGTTGAATCATCACTGCATCTCTGGGTTGAAGCCAACTTGATCATGGTGGATAATCTTTTTGATGTGCTTTTGGATTTGGTGTGAAAGTATTTTATTGAGTATTTTGGCATCTATGTTCATAAAGGAAATTTGTTTGTAATTCTTTTTCTTTGTGGGTCTTTATTTGGTTTGGGTATCAGGGTCGCTGTGCCCCCATAAAATGAATTTGGCAATGTTCTTTCTCATTCCATTTTGTGGAATAATTTGAGGAGTATTGGTGTTAGCTCTTCTTTAAAAGCCTGGTAGAATTCTGAGCTAAAACTGTCTGGCCTTGAGCTATTTTTAGTAGGAGATTTTTTTTTTTAACTCTGGGTTATGGGTCAGTTTAAAATGCTTATCTAATCTTGATTTAACTTTGGTAAATTGTATGAAATTGAGAAAATTATACATTTCTTTTAGTTTTTCCAATTTGGTGGAGTACAGATTTTCAAGGTAAGTTCCTTGATTTCTGTTATGTCCTACTTTTCCTTTCTGATTTTGATAAATTGGATCTTCTCCTGTTACAATAAATCTTTCCACCAAAAGCCGCTGAGCCCAACTGCCACATTTTGCTTTATGACAGCTGCCCGCCCGAGTTAGGCCCAAATGAATACACAGAAACTTGTATTAGGTTCAAAGCCGCTTGGCCAATGACTAGGATTCCTCATCTGTTAGCTCAGTCTTAATTATCATAAATCTATATATTTTATAAGACATCTTATCGGATGCCTTATTGTGCTGCTGGAGGAGCAAGGGGAAAAAAGGACCCTTCCTGTTTCTCCTTCGCTTAAATATGAGTCTTCTTGCTGTGTCACTTCCTGCCTGGAACACCATTTCCCTACTACATTTCCCAGAATCCTCTTTGACTCCTAGTCCTGTCTAACTTGCTGTCTCATTGGCCAAACGGTATTTTATTTAACAATCAATAAGATAAACATACACAGAACATTCCCCATTATTCTCCCTTTGCTTTTTAGTTAGTTTGGATAAGGGTTTGTCTATCTTGTTGATTTTTCTCAAAGAACCATCTCCCTTTTCTCATTGATTCTTTGTATTGTTCTCTTTGTTTCTGTTTTCTGTTTGTTTGGTTGTCTGTTTGTTTGGGGATTTTATTTTGTTCTTTTTTTTCATTTCAGCCATAAGGTTATTTCTTGTCATCTACTCCTCTAGGGTATGCTTACTTCTTTTTGTTCTAGAATGTTCATATATGCTGTTAAGTTGCTATTAAGAAATCTCTCCAAATTTATGTAGGCACTTAGTGACATAAACTTTCCCGTTAGCACCACATTCATTGTATCCTATAGGTTTTGCCATTCTGTGTATCCACTATCATTGAACTCTAGAAAGTCTTTTGTTTCTTGTTTTTTTTCTGTCTTGCCTCCTTTTTCATTCAGTGGAGAGTTGTTTGCTTTCCATGAATTTATAAGCTTTCTGTTGTTGGTGATATACCTTTTAATCTAAAGTGGCTGATAGAATGCTGGGAGTTACTACAAATTTCTTGTATCTGTTCAAACTTTCTTTTAACTGAGTATGTGGTCAATTTTGGAGAAAGTTTCATGAGATGCTAAGAAGAAGCTACATTCTTTTGTGTTTGGGTAAAATGTTTTGTAGATATCTCTTAGGTCCTATTTTTCTGTTTAGTTTTCTTTGGATGACCGGTCCATTGGTGAGAGTATGGTACTGAATTCTCCCACTATCAGTACATAAGGATTAATAAGTGACCTATGCTGTAGTTGTGTTTCATTTACAACAGTGGGTGTCCTTGTGTTTGGGGCATAGGTGCTAAGAATTGAAATGCCATTTTGGTGGATTTTTCTTTTGATGAATATGTAGTATCTTCCCCACATCTTTTGTTTTTGATTTTTTTGAAGTGTATTTTGTTAAACATTAAAATGGCTATTTCAGGTTTTGTCATAGGTTCATTTGCTTGGAATATCTTTTTCAAACCTTTTTCCCTGAGATAATGTCTATCCTTTGTGTTGAAGTGTTGCTTGGATGTCGCAGAATGAACGATCCTGTTTCTGCATAATTCTGTTTGTTGTGTCTTTTTATTTAGGAAATGAGACCATTGATATCTCTCGATATAAATGGTCAAAGATTATTGATTTATTTTATTTTATTTCTTTTATTTTGTTGCTGGGAGTGGTGGGGTGTGTGCATTCTTTTGGTTTTGCTAGTGTGAGATAATTTATTTCCTGTTTCCATTGGTGTAGTTAAGCTCCTTGAGTTAGAGTTTTCCTTCTAGCACCTTCTGTAGGGCTGGATTTATAGATAGATATGGTTTTAATTTGACTTTTTAAGGAATATGTTATTTTCTCCATTTATGATGATTGAAAGTTTTCTTGGGTATAGTAGTCTGGGCTGGCATTGTTTTTTTAAGAAATGAGCTTCTTTTACATGTCAATCCCAGTTCCCTCTCCTTCCCCTCCTCCCCTGTCCCCACCCCCCACATTCCAACCCCTTTCTGCCCCCCAGGGAGGGTGAGGCCTTTCATGAGGGAATCTTCAAAGTCTGTCATATCATATGGAGCAGGGCCTAGATCCTCCTCTGTGTGTCTAGGCTGAGAGAGTATCCTTCCATGTGGAGAGGGCTCCCAAAGTCCATTCATATACTAGAGATAAATACTGATCCACTGGCAGAGGCCCCATAGATTGCCCTGATCTCCAAACTGATATTCTCCCTCAGGGGGTCTGGAACACTCTATGCTGATTTCCCAGCTATCAGCCTAGGGTCCATGAGCAAAGCCTTGTTCAGGTCAGCCGTCCCTGTGGGTTTCTCCAGTCTGCTTCTGACCCCTTTGCTCATCACTCCTCCCTTTCTGCAACTGGATTCCAGAGTTCAGCTCAGTGTTTAGCTGTGGGTGTCTGCCTCTGCTTTCATCAGCTACTGGATGAAGGCTCTAGGATGGAGTATAAAGTAGTCATCAATCTTATTATCAGAGAAGGGCATTTAAGGTAGCCTCTCAACAACTGCTTAGAAAGTTAGTTGGGGTCATGCTTGTAGATATCTGGACATTTCCCTAGTGCCGGAATTCTCTTTAAACCCATAATGGCTCCCTTTATTGTGGTATCTCTTTTCTTGCTCTCCTCAATTCTTCTCCTAACTAAATCTTTCTGTTCTCTCATGTCCTCTTCTCCCCTTCTGTTCTCCCCCTCTCTTTCTTCTACCTCCCTCTCCCCTCCCCCCATGCTCCCAATTAGCTCAGGAGATCTTGTCCCTTTCCCCTTCTCCAGGGGACTATGCATGTCTCTCTTAGGGGCCTCCTTGTTTCCCAGCTTCTCTGAGGTTGTGGATTGTAGGCTGGTTATCCTTTGCTGTAAGTCTAATATCCACTTATGAGTGAGTCATACCATGCTTGTCTTTTTGTGTCTGGGCTACCTCACTCTGGATGGTTTCTTCTAGTTCCATCCATTTGCCTGCGAATTTCAAGATTTCATTGGTTTTTTTTGTTTTGTTTTGTTTTTTTGTTTTTTTTTCCCCACTGAGTAGTACTTCATTGTGTAATTGTACCACATTTTCTTCATCGATTCTTCAGTTGAGGGGCATCTAGTTTGCTTCCAGGTTCTGGCTATTACAAATAATGCTGCTATGAACATGGTTGAGCAGATGTCCTTGTTGTATGAATGTGCATCTTTTGGGTACATACCTAAGAATAGAATTGTTGCATCTTCTGGTAGACTGATTCCCATTTTCCTGAGGAATCGCCATAATGATTTGCATGAGTTGGCACTCCCATCAGCAGTGAAGGAGTGTTCCCCTTTCTCTACATCCTCTCCAGTATAAGCTATCATTGGTGGTTTTTTTTTTTTTTTCTTTTTTTTTCCATTCTGACAGGAGTAAGATGTTATCTCAGAGTTGTTTTGATTTGCATTTCCCTGATGGCTAAGGATGTTGAGCCCTTTCTTATGTGTCTTTCAGCCATTTTAGATTCCAAGGCCAAGATAATCTATGGGAACTCTAAGAGTGCAGCAAGTGTTTAACCTTAGAGCACAAATGGACTTTGGGAGCCCATTCCCTATGGAGGGATATTATTGCAGCCCAGATACAGCAAAGAGGGCCTAGCCCCTCACCCAAGTGATATGACAGACTTTGAAGGTCCCTGTTGGAGGGCCTAACTATCTCTTGGGAGAACTTTGGGGAAGGGTTGGGGGGGTTGGTGGGGAACATGGCAAGATGGGAGGGCAAGGGAATGGGGGGTGGATATGTAAATATGAGTAGTAATTAAAGAATTTAAATAAAAAGAGAATTCTCTATTTAGTTCTGTACCCCACTTTTTAATTGGATTAATTGGTATTTTGGAGCTAGCTTCTTAAGTTCTTTCTATGTTTTGGAAATCAGCCCTCTGTCAGATGTAGGGCTGGTGAATATCTTTTCCCAGTCTGTGGGCTACCGTTTTGTTTTATTGGCTGTGTCCTTTACCTTACAAAAGCTTCTCAGTTTCAGAAGGTCTGATTTATTAATTGTTGATCTCAGTGTCTGTGCTACTGGTGTAATTTTCAGGAAGCTGTCTCCTGTAGCAATTCATTCCAGGTTATTTCCCACTTTCTCTTCTAGTAGGTTCAGTGTGGATTTATGTTGAGTTCTTTGATCCATTTTTACTTAAGTTTTGTGCATGGTGATAGATATGGATCCATCTGCAGTCTTCTACATGTCAGCATCCAGTTATGCCAACACCATTTGTTGAAGATGCTTTCTTTATTCCATTGTATAACTTTAGCTTCTTTGTCAAAAATCAGATGTTCATAAGTGTGTGGGTTAATATCGGGGTTTTCAACTTGATTCCATTGGTCTACTTCTCTATTTTTGTGCCAATACCAAGCTGTTTTCAGGACTATGGCTCTATAATAGACCTTGAAGTCAGGGATGGTGATGCCCCTTGAAGTTCCTTTATTGTACAGAGTTGTTTGGATAATCCTGTGTCTTTTGTTTTTTCATATCAAGTTGAGAATAGTTCTTTCAAGGTCTGTGAAGAATTGTACTGGGATTTTGATGGGGATTGCATTGAATCTGTAGATTGCTTTGGCAAGATTGCCATTTTTACTATGTTAATCCTACCTATCCAAGAACATGGGAGATCCTTCCATTTTCTAGTATCTTCTTTAATTTCTTTCTTTAGAAACTCAAAATTCTTATGGTCCAGGTCTTTCACTTTTTTGGTTAGCATTACCGAAAGGTATTTTATGTTGTTTGTGGCAATTGTAAAGGGTGATTCTTCTCTGATTTCTTTTTGCACAAATGTGTCATCCGTATATAGTAGGGCTACTGATTTTTTTTTTAGTTAATCTTGTATCCTACCGCTTTGCTGAAGGTGTTTATCAGCTGTTGGAGTTCCCTGGTAGAGTTTTTCAGGTCACTTATGTAGACTATCATATCTTCTGCAAATAGTGAAAGTTTGACTTCTTCTTTTCCAATTTGTATCCCCTTGATCTCTTTTTGTTGTCTTGTTGCTCTAACTAGAGCTTTAAGCACAATATTGAAGAGGTTTGGAGAGAGTGGACAGCCTTGTCTTGGTCCTGATTTTAGAGGAATCTCATTGAGTTTCTGTTCATTTAATTTGATGTTGGCTGTTGGTTTACTGTATATTGCTTTTATTGTGTTTAGGTATGTTCCTGTTGTTCCTGATCTCTCCAAGACCTTTATCATGAAGGGGTATTGAATTTTGTCAAAGGCTTTTTCAGCATCTAGTGATATGATCATGGGATTTTTTTGGTCTCTGTTTGTTTATATGGTGGATTACATTGATGGATTTACATATGTTGAACCATCCCTGCATCCCTGGGATGAAGCATACTTGATCATGGTTGATGATTTTTCTTGGTCTGGCATTTTTTTGTGTCTTAGAGTCTGAAGCACATCTGTTCAGGCCCTCTGGCTTTCAGTGTCTCAGTTGAGGAATCACCTGTAATTCTAATATGTCTGTCTTTATATGTTATTTGGTCTTTTTCCCTGGCAGTTTATAATATTCTTTTTTGTTTGTATGTTGCATTTAGAATATTAAGAGCAGACAGGAATTTCTTTTCTGGTCCAATTTGTTTGATGTTTTGGAAGTTTCATGTAAATTTAAAGGCCTATCCTTCTTTAGGTTAGAAAATTTATCTACTATGATTTTCTTGAAAATATTTTATGGCCCTTTGAGATGGAATTCTTCTCCTTCCTCTTAGCTTTGGTCTTTCCACAATATCCCAGATTTCCTGAATGTTTTGTGTCAGCATTTTTTTATTAGACTTAACATTTTCTTTGACTAATGTAACCATTTCTTCTGTGGTATCTTCAATGTTAATGCCTGAGATTTTTTTCTTCTATTTTTATTTTGTTGGTGAAGCTTGTCTCTGTAGTTCTACTTTGAATTTCTAATTTTTTCCTTTAGAAAGTTCCCAAAATTTGTGTGGGGTGGTGTTTGTTTCTTTTGTTTATCTTGCTTCCATTTCCATTTTTAGGTCTTGAATAATTTTGTTTCCTTCTACTGTTTGTTCTTATCTTTCCTTAATAGATTTATTAATTTTCTTCAATTGTTTCTTTGTGATTTCCTGGTTTTCTCTAAGGGATTTATTCATTTCCTCTTTAAGGACCTCTATCATCTTCCTATAGTTGGTTTTAAGATCTTTTTCTTGTGCTTCAGCTATGTTGAATATTGAGGGTGTACTGTGGTAGGATAGCTGGACTCTAGTGGAAACATATTATCCTGTCTCTTACTGTGTTCTTATTCTGGTGTCTAGGCATTTTATTTGGGATGATTAGAGGTCAAGGTAATGATTTCTTGGTTTGTACTTGGTGGGTGGGTCTTTTCTTCCTTGGTTTTTGTTTCCTCTCTGGATTTTCAGAGATTATGTGGGCTGTGTGTTGCCTATTTTATTAACCTGCTTGGGTGTTTTATCCACAGAGAATGCCTACCAGTATTGGAGGCTCCGTATAGCAATGAGTGTGGGGAGGTAGGTCAGGATTGGATCTCTCATACTTACAGGAGGCATGGGGGGGGGACTGAAGCTGGTGTTCTGTTCCAGTGATAGCCTGAGTTAAACAGAGAACCTCTATGTACTTTTTACTGGGTTTAAACATCTGAAAACCATAGGCTTAAACTATTATAAAAACAGATGTACAAAAAGCACAAAGTTTACATGCAGCTTCAAATATTTGCAAGTTTTATTTTTACTAACTTGACATAATCTTGTGTCATGTGGGAAGACACATGCCTCCATCACATCCTATTGATAAGCTTCTGGAAGCATTGTCTTGATTATTTATTGATGGAGGAGGCCCTAGCCCAGTGTTGGTGGTGCTATCCCTGGACACCCGGGGTGTATAAGAAAGCAGGCTGAGAAAGCCAAGAGGACCAAGCCAGTAAGTAGTTTTCCTCCTCCATAGCTGCTGTATCAGCTTTGCCTGCATGATCTTGCCCTGCTAAACTTCCTGCCTTGGCTTCCCTTTGTGATGGACTGTGATCAGGACATGTAACCCACATAAATTCTTTCCTTCCTACTTTGATTTTATCAAGATATTTATCATTGTAATATAAATCAAAATAGAACAAATATCATGTAATAATAATAAGCTGTATTTATCACAGTTTTTTTCTTAAATAAATTCTACATGCTTATAGATTTTTACATCAGTTTTTTTGTTTTGTTTTTTGTTTTTCAAGACAGGTTTACCTTGTGTAGCCTTGACTATCCTGCAACTTGATCTATAGAGAAGATTGGCTTTGAACTCAGAGATTCACTTGCCTCTGCCTACTGAGTACTGGGATTAATGACATGTGCCAGCACTGCCTGGCTATTGGGACATTTAAATAGTGCTAGATGTAAATAAAATAAGTATCATGGTTTGTTTGATGTCATCTTTTAAGAGTCATAAATAAATAAGCTCAATGTTCCAGGTGATTTTCTCATAAAGACATTGTATTACATTTTTATTATATATCATATGCATACAAGCTATAGAAAATAGAGTTGCTTCCTATAAAGTAGTCACAAATTCAATATAATCAGTGCATTTACACTACATTAAGAGTTCTAGGAGAAACTTTTTCCTTTATTATTTTCCTAAATCAGAGCACTGGATGGTCAGAGTAAATAGACTTATTAGTTCTCTGGTACAGTAAAAAAGTTTTAAAGGGACACTGTCTTTTTAAAGAGATAATTTCTCCCTTACACATAATTTTCATCCCTGGTGCTTCCACTTGGATTTTTCTTTTTTCTCTTTAACAAAAGAATATTTATCAGTTGCTCGGCTGGTTATTAAAATATTTCATTGTATTATTTCCAAAGAATTTTGACTGCAGCATGACAAACATGAAAAGATTTGATTCAAAGGAGTAAAATGAATTCTCTTGGCACAAAAAACATGGTACTTGTATACAAATTGTTCATTTGAATGACAAAACCCATAAATATAGGCTGGGTAACATATTTGTACACCAACCAAAATATAATATAAAACTATATTATCATACATTAATTGCTTCATTTAGCACTTAATTCTTAATCCTTAATTCATAGTGCTACAGAACACCACATTAAATTTTTGTATGTAATAAAATATATGTATTTGTAATGTGTAGCTATATTAAATAGATGCCCTACTTGGAAAAGCAAATTAGGCAAAATCCATTATTTATTTTTATACTGAAAGAATGGGGAAGTCTGGCAAGGGAGCAAGCTGTCAAGTATGTAACTCAGGTTAAATTACTGTTGAGGTCCTTTTGTTTACATGACAATTGTACTCCCTCTCTACAATAATACAGAACAGTTTTTCCATTTTCAGAATTATTATTCAAGACATACACAAGCTCCAAACTAGTGTGCTCTGTCACTCAACATATTTCCATCGTTCAGTTGACAAATAGAATGAAATGTGAGTTTAAAATCCATACTTTCATATAGACTGACTCTTTTAGAATACTTTCTGATGCATGTCATAAGTGTTCAGCATGTCTTTTATATTTTATGAGTTTATTATCTTATTTATACATTGTGCTGGTCAGTTTTATGTCAACTTGACAAAAACTAGTGTCATCTGAGAAGAGGACTTTCAGTTGAGAAAATGCCTCTATAAGATTTGCCTGTAAGCAAATCTGCAGTTAATTTTCTTTATGAATGATTGATGTGGGAGGGCTCAGCTCACTCTGGGCAGTGCCAACCCAAGCCAGGTGGTCCTGGGTGTTATAAAAGAGCAAGCTCAACAAGTTATGAGGAGCAAGCCAGTAAGCTGCACTCCTCCATGGCCTCTGCCTCTGTTCTTACCTCCTGGTTCCTGCCCTGACTTCCTTCCATAATAGACTGTGTGACCTGGGAGTTGTAAACTGGGATAAACCCTTTCCTTATCAAGTTACTTTTGGTTATGGTATTGATCACAGCAAATGGAACCCTAAGTAAGAGACTTAAAGCACAGCACATTTATTGAACTAGCAAAGCAACAAGGTATGTGTACCATTCATTGATTTTTGGTGTTTGTTTGTTTGTTAGTTTTGTTTTTTAAAATAGGATAAGCCAGCCATGCAGTTTTATATTTTTAAATAAATATTCATTTAAATTAAAACAATCTTATTTTACATGCCAATCCCAGTTCCCTCTCCTTCCTGTACTCCCATGCCCCCTATTCCAGCCCCCACCCACACTCCAGGGAGGATGGGGCATCCCATGGGATCATCAAAGGCTGTCACATCATTTGAGGTAGGACCTAGGCCTTCCTCCTTGTATCTAGTCTGACATAGTATTCCTCCATAGGGAATCGGCTCCCAAAGCCCATTAGTGCGCTAGGGATAAATACTGGTTCTATTACCAGAGGCCCCATAGACTGCCCAGCCTCCCAACTGACACCCACATTCAGCTGTTAGACTGGGGTCCATGAACTTCCACTTTCTCAGGTCAGCTGTTTCTGTGGATTTCACCAAACATGGTCTTGCTCCCATTTGCTCAACACTCCTCCCTCTCTACAACTGGATTCCAGGAGTTTGGCCCAGTGGTTGGCTGTGAATCTCTGCTTCTGCTTCCATCAGCTACTGGATGAAGGCTCTATGATAGCATTTAAGGTAGTCATCAATCTCATTCATTATATGGGGAAGGGCATTTAAGGTAGCCCGTCCACTTTTGCTTAGATTTTTGGGGTCATCCTTGAGGATCCTTGGACATTTCCCTAGTGCCTGATTTCCTTTTAAACCTATAATGGCTCTCTCTATTAAGGTATCTCTTTTTCTCTCCTTCTGTATTCTTCCCCCAACTCAATATTCCTGATCCCTCATGTTCTTCTCCCCCTTCTCTTCTCCCTTCCTCTTTTTTCTACCTCCCTCCCCACTCCCCTCATGCTCCCAATTTGCTTAGGAGATCTTGTCCCTTTCCCCTTCTCCTGGGGACCATGTATGTTTCTCTTAGGGTCCTCCTTGTTTCCCAGATTCTGTGAGGTTGTGGATTATAGGCTGGTTATCCTTTGGTGTTTGTCTTTTTGTGTCTGGGTTACCTCACTCTGGATGGTTTCTTCTAGTTGCATCCATTTGCCTGTGAATTTCAAGATTTGCTTTTTTTCCACTGAGTAGTACTCCGTTGTATAAATGTACCACATTTTCTTTATCCATTTTTTAGTAGTGTGGCATCTAGGTTGCTTTCAGGTTCTGTCTATTACATATAATAGTGCACTGAACATAGTTGAACAGGCAAAATATGGTCCAATTACCTCACACACTAAACTACAGAGCATGTAGGTTCTGTCCTTCATGTTAGAACATTGGCTCCTTACAAGGGAATGTGAGAGAGTACAGAAGTGCTCGATACACATGACAGATACAAAGATCACACATCAAGACCAAGTTGGCATCACCCTAGAGATGAAAGGTTGGTTCAAGGTACAGAAATTAATAAATGCTATCTACCATATAGAAAACATAAGAACAGAAATCACACAGTAATCTAGGATATGGAAAAGATAAAGTTCAATACCCCTTCATGATAAAAGTCCTAGAGAAATTAGGAATACATGGAACATGCCTTAATATAACAAAGTCTTAAGGCTGGAAGTCTTAAAACTAAGACAAGAAAAATATTTAAACAGATAAAAATGGGAAAGAAAAAAGTGAAACTATTCCTATTTTCAGGTAACAGGAATCTATACTTTAGACATTGCCGATTTTACTAAAAATCTATTACACCTAATAAACTCTTGCAGTAAAGTTGCAGGATATAAAATCAACATACAATAACCATTAATTTTTATATATGTCCTAATGAATTTGCCAAGAAAGAAAGCAGCAAAATTATCTGATTCGCACGTTCCCCCAAAACAATGTACATAAGAATGAAACTTATTAGCAGTGAGAGGTGCCTATATGACCACCAATAGAAGAATGAATTATGAAAACATGGTATAACATACACCAGGGAATTTTACTGCACTTCTGAGAAGAATGAAATCACAAAAAAATCAGGATAAAGAATTTATCTGGAAATAAGTGAAGTGCCATAGTCTCTTAAATGCAGATCCTAATTTTTAATGTTTGCATCCATGGAAATAAAGGATTATGAGAGTAGATATAGACTCTGAAAATAGAAAAGTGGAACAAAGGGTGTTGGGAAGTTCAATAGGTCACATTCGACAAGAAAGTTCAAAGAAGGCTAAGGAAAGAATCAATAAAGACAAATTTTGTTTGGGAAATGCCACAATGAAACTTAATTCTTTGTAAGGTAATGAAAGCTAAAAAAAAATGAAAAGAGAGAGAAAGCAAAGCAAAATAAAAGGGAGATGGGAAATAAAGCAATGAACTCTGAGGCTCCACAGCTGAGAACACATTTGTCTATGTCCTTTTATCTATGTCTGGAATAAACTGTAGGTGATAGGAAATGGTGAGATTTGGAGTGTTTTAAGGTAAGGAGTAAAGTTCTGCCCAACAGGCCAAAGCTAATTCTCTAGTGTACTTATTAACTACAATTCAGCTACATATTTAGCATTAACATCAGCCTGCCAACTTGAAAACATTCTGACAACAAGGAAAGCCAGTGGAAAGATCACAATAGGCTCAAGTTTGTAGCCACTGCAAGCACTAGAGAAGCAATTTGAAGAACATCACCATAATGTCCACATTCAAGAACTTAGAGTCAACATATCATATTCTTCATATTCTTCATCCCTGAATCAAAACCTTAGAATTCTTGGTTTTGTTTTCCACATGATTAACTTGTTCTTTAAAGATCTTTCTAATATAACGGTCTTTGTAATATGACCATGCTGTTCTTTTTTTTTTTTTTTTTCAGGAATAGATTGGTCATGAACTAATTTTAATGCTCATGCCTGGAATTTGATGTGACTAATTTGAAGGTCAGACTTCTTAACTATTATGAATTTTTTCTGTGTATCTTTTGACATTATAAAATGAAATATAATCTTATACCACTGAAATTGCTTTACTCAGGAGATTTTGTTTTATGTCATAAGCAGTGGCATATCCTATGTATAGAATTTCAACTCTAATACTTAGACAAAAAAGAGACACATTGTGAAATTGATTATATAGTGTTAGCCAACTTGAATAGCATGTGACTCTCTGTAAGATTCACACAAAGCACACTACTAATACTGAATAATTATGAAAAAGCCAAAATTCAATCATCTCAGGCCCTAAAGTGGAATCTCTCTTGAAAAAAATAGGTATATATAGTAATAAATAAACTTAAAGGAGACTTTCCATAATGAAAAGTAGAGTGAATGTCCTTAGTATTCAAACATTATTAGAATTGTCAAGTTTCTAAATGTCTGTGATCCCATTTTTTTTAGTTTTTTTTCATGTGAAGTTTAAAATAAGTAGAAAACCTGCATAAAAGTTCTGTCACCTGAATACATGCATATCTTGGTAATTTTCTGGACACCACAAAATGCATGAAATTTTGGCTCCAGTAGTGAAATCTGTAGTAGTATCTTTTAGATTAGATATTAAATCAACCTTTTCCAGTGATTACAGATTACATGGTAAATCTGGTAAGACCTGGTTATAGACTTAAATCCCTGACAGATGTCTTCAGAATATTTGTTCCTCTCTAAAACAAAGGTCTGAATGTAACATTAAGTTGCAAACATATTTTCTGTTCAGAATTTACCAAGAATATTAATATTACAACACAGGCTAATTTGTCAGTTTCATGATTTTCTTAGTGTTTACTTTGTTTCTTTCTCTTGTAGCAGGATGAATGGACAAAGGTTTGTTTTACCTTGAAAATTTGGATATTTATAGTATAATGGTAAAATATAAAAAAAATCCATTTTAAAAATGATAGGGCATTTGGCTTGAAAATTTAAGCGTTTTAAGTGGTAGAAATCATGGTATCTAAGCATGGCTTGTGTTGATGTAATCTAAAGGACATTTTCTAAAAAACAATGTAATATTTACAATCTACAATAAAAAGGATGTTTTTTAATTTGGTATCAATGACCTAGTTAATGGCAAATTAGGGGAAATTATCTCTGATAGAGTAAAGAAGGATATCCTGACTATTTTAAATCAGTATTTATGTTAAATGATTTTCTTTTGAATCAGTAAAAGTATAACTCAATTTTGTTCCCTCTTGATCTGTCTTGTCTCTGTCTTCATCTCTCTCTCTCTCTCTCTCTCTCTCTCTCTCTCTCTCTCTCTCTCTCACACACACACACACACACACACACACACACACACACACACAAGGAGTTCAGGCAATTAAAGCTAGCCTCAAATTTTCTGTGCCTAGGAGAATTCATGCCTCCCTATCCCAAGTGATGGGATTACAGGTTATTTTTCTCATTTTCAGCAAAAGGTAGGCCAATATAATACTTTTAAAGTTCTGGATAAACCAAAAAGTCTTTTAGAGACCATGTTTTTATTTACTTTTTGTTTTGTTTTTTGTCTTGAGTGGGGAAGTTTCTACCAAAAATCAGAAACAATGAGAATGCTCAACGTCAAAAGAGTAATTTTGTAAGCCAGGACATTTCATAGCTGCATATCCCAATCTTCAGTGTCCCTGATAATCATTAATAGGGAACATTGTTGTGGATGTTATTCTAAGATGTTTTAATTTGTTTATGCTGTGGAACATTTACTTTAATGATGCAAAGGTGTGTTACATTTGTTTAACTCTGTGAAGCTGTGTTACTTTTCCTTTCTAAGATACCTGATTGGTCTAATAAAGAGTCAATAGCTAGGCAGGAGAAAGGATAGGCAAGGCTGGCAGGCAGAGAATAAATAG
Organism: Cricetulus griseus; assembly: GCF_003668045.3. NCBI lineage: Eukaryota > Metazoa > Chordata > Mammalia > Rodentia > Cricetidae > Cricetulus > Cricetulus griseus. The sequence goes on along the minus strand of NC_048595.1, from coordinate 334,127,460 downwards.
TACATACATGGAAGGAGAAGATCAAGGGAGGAGAGAAGGAGGAGGACTCAAGGGGCCAGCCACCAAGCTACACAGCAAGCCACGGAGTAAGAGGTAAAGAAAGGGATACAAAAATAGGGAAAGGTAAAAGCCCAGAGGCAAAACATAGATGGTAAATTTAAGCTGACAAGAAAAAAGCCAAGCTGAGGCCAGAAATTTATTAGTAATAATAAGTCTTTGTGTGTAATTTATTTGGGAGCTGGGTGGAGGGTACCCTCAAAGAGCCAAAGAGTAAGTGTAAAAAACAACCAACTACAGACCATAGCAGTCAGAAGACAAAGTCAGCCTCCATGAATGAAAACAGACACCAGCTCAGGATAAGACCATTGATGTTCTTGGATCCTCAGCAGCCTGCACAGCATCTTTTAGTGCTGTCAAATGGTCCAGCAGGAAGGAAATTCTCTGGGTAGTTTAAGACTGATTCATCTATAATCTTCTGCCAAAATAGATGATGCCTTCATCAACAGGGACTTGCTGTGTACTTATGGTAGGTAATCAAGAGCAATGTCAATAGCCTGTGCTGTTTGGGAGACTTCTGGGACCTCCTTCACTAATAACTCCCACTCTCCTGTGGGTGTTCTCATCCAGGAACATACAGACAGCACTTAACTGTGTTTAGTTTTTGTTTGTTTGTTTCTGATATACAATTGGGAAGGGGACATGTCAGAAAGCTCATGGAAGGAGTTGGCAGGGGAAATAGGATACATATATGATCAAATGTCACTGTCGATGTATCAAATTCTCAATAATGAAAGAAATTTAAAGAAAATATAGGTGTATTTCCCAAATGAATACTTTGGTACAAAAACTAAAAAAGGAGTCTCATTGAGGGAGATGAAGGAAGCCTTTGATCATTTGATGGAGGCTCAAAGTAGACAAAACTGTTAAAGAAGGTTTATCAGAAGATTCTTACAAACAAATCATCTTCATGTGGACCTAGCACAATCATGAATACATTTGCAGAATCTGAAAAGTCCAAGCCCAAAACTGAGAATAGAGGGATTACATGTGAAAAGCATTTCCCAAGAATAACCTAGTGCTCTGAGCAGTTGGGAGAGCGACAATTTAAACCTAAAAACAAGTTCCTGCAGGCAAAGTCTCAAAAACATGAATTTATTGAGAAAACATGAATATAAGAGGGAACAAATGGCAGTCAAGGGATTCAGCAATGGCAGAAATCATCCCACAAAAACTATAGATACTATAGTGATTAGAAATGAACAAGACTAAAACGTTTAATATTTTTAAGGAAATTGAAGGTAGTATATCAACCTATAACTAAAGAAAAGTAAAGTGCTTGTTACATAAACAAAAGATCTGAGTTTACAGTCCCAGCACCCACTTACAAAGCTTGGCATGACTGCAAGCACACATCTATAAACCAGTGCTAGGGTGGGATTAGGGAGAAATAGAGATGAGTGGATCACCAGAGTGTGATAGCCAGACTATCTAGCAAATCAGTGAGCTCCACATTCAATGAGAGACTGTGTCTGAAAAAAACAAGGTAGAAAATGATGGCAAAGATAACCAATGTCAAATTCTGCCCAACATAGGCATTAGAATGAACAAATACATCTATATGCGTACGTGTGTGTGTGTGTGTGTGTGTGTGTGTGTGTGTGTGTGTGTGTGTGTGTGTGAGTACATATGCAGTTATTCCTGTATTGCTGATGTAGGAACACTACTAATCTGAAGCCAGTTTGGGCTTCATAGGAGGATCTGGACCCAAAATACTGAGATGTCTATCAACTAACAAATGGATAATGAAAATGTAGTACATGTATGTACTGGGGTTGTATTCAGTTATAAAGAAAAATGATATTATGAGGTTTACAGATAAATCAATGAAATTGGGGAAATTGGATTGAACAAGGTCACCTGGGATCAGAAATGTCTCCTGTTTCTTTTATATGTGAATACTAGCCTTAATTCTTTAGGAATATTTCCAAAAGCTGGAGAAACTAAAAAGGGAACCATAGAGCAAGTGTTTTCTTGGATGAGGATGGATGGTGATACACAGGTAAAATTAGGATGGAGGAATATTGGAAGTAGAAAGTTTCAAACAGGGAGAGGTATGAAGGTAGAAGAATTAGGAAAATGTGGCCAATGAAGGGTTAATCAATAAGGTGAGGGTATGAGAAAGCTACTCAGAAGTTATGAATATATCATGGGAGGGGAGATTCCTGGTAAGCTAAAACAGAATCACCCAATAACATATTTGCCTACTATTTGGCAACCTAATCAAAGGACATAAAAATGTGTTTGAAAGCAGACACCTAATAAGCCTATACAATGCCATTCCTAGAACTAATCGGTCACTAAACATAATAGTTAGTGTCAAGTATTGGATATATTCATAGGAGTTGTTGGTAACTAAAGTTCCAGAAACTGCCAAAGCAGTACAGACTCCTACCATTCCACTAATTATCTAAAAGAATTAGTTGATAAGACACCACATACTTTATTCTTAGATAGCTTTCATAGTGCTGGGTGGTATTATACAGCATAAGGAGGATGTAAAGACATCATAGTTTTACCTCCATTTTAACTCTATGAAATTCAATACCTACCTCCAGGGAAAAGTGGGTCTGTTGTTGCAACAGTGGTGTGACAATTAAAGAAATGAACAAACATTCCCTCATTCAATTTGAATACTGTTTTACAAAAGGGAATCCAAGACCAGTGCTGTAAACCCTTTCTGAAAACCTATGGCCTAAGAAGACTTGAGCCCTAAGGATGAACCTAATACTGGCTAAGCTGAATTAACATATCCCCAAAGAACCTTCTATATCCACACAGGCCCACATAAAAAGATAACTCTCAGCCCAAATCAAAGAAGCTTCTCAGCATGATTCAGAGGTGAATACAAAGATCCCTGGTTAATCAAGATGCTGAAAATAAAGGACAGGTGAAGGCTCAGCCGTAAACAAGACACACCATTCCCTTAAAGATCAGGGAGTATTGCAGAAGAGAGAGTGGGAAGTATGTAAGAATTAGAAGACACAGAAAAACGATGGCAAAATGCCATCTCCTAAGCATGACAAGGCGAGGAAATCATGAACTCACAGTAGTTATGGTATTGGCTATGGACCCACACAGAAAAAGCCTTGTAGTTAACAGCTATTGAAGGGAGAGAGCTCATTGGGCCCTACCACTATTGCGGTCTTACTAGCAACAGGTTCAAGGAGAGGGGGTGTCGTAGTATCCCATTGTATACCCACAACCCATGAGTAAGCACAGCAGGCTCTAGAAGGTAGTTCCAAACTCAAGGTCACCCAGATGACCCCAGCCAAACTCTGTGGAACATGAAATGAAACAGAAAGTAATTAATATGGTACATAGATTTGCTAGAGTGAAGGAGTGTAGCAAGTGTGGGAGAGAAATAATAGGAAGAAATAACCATGATACATTATAGACATGAAGAAAACTGCCAAAGGACAAAATTTATTAATAGAAGAGAAAAAAAGACACAAAAAAGAGAGATTAGACAAAAAATTCAGTACACAAGACTGGATAGTAGTAACATGAGAAAAAGTTATCAAGAAATAACACAGAAAATAGGACAGATAAACATTGAAATTTATACATGAATCCATCCCAGAGACAAAAAAATTATCCAAAATGTAATATTATTTAGTAGCCTGACAATTAACAATTTGAAGAAAGACTAGTCAGTTTTAAGAGAAAAATCAATTTAATATAAAAATACAGAAGTTTTCACTGTTTAAAGACAATGCTATCTAAAATACAAACTGAAGAATAATTAGGATAATGGCAAACCCTTTTTATTTAACAAAAGTAATAGAAATTTTACATTTAGGTATGGCTTCCATTGTCTCTTATCCTTAGAAAATTTAAGAGAGTAAAGTCATGTGTTTATATTCACATATATCTTGAAACCCATTTAAATTGGATAAAATAATAGCAATTAAATTTAAATTGATACTCAAAATACACATAGGTATAAGACTTAGGTATGCTAATGAGGTGCCCTTTTCCCAGTTTTAAAACTGAATACTGAGCAGGGCAGTGGGGACGTATAAAATATTTAATCCCAGCACTCCGGAGGCAGAGGCAGGGGGATCACTGTGAGTTCCAGACCAGCCTAGTCTACAGAGTGAGTTCCAGGACATCCAGGACTACACACAGAGGAACCTGTCTCAAAAGACAAAACAAAACAAAAACAAACAAACAACAAACAACCTTCAAAACTGAAGACTGAAGTAGCAGATGTGATCAATGACAGCAAGGGTTTATCTTCAATTGAGAAGACAAGTGCACACACTTTTTTAAAAGAAATAAAAACAATGTATCTCATACTAGCAAAACAATGATGAATTTCAAATACTCCATTGCTTCACAAAAGCATTTCTATAGTATTTAATTAACTGGACTAGTTCCAAATCTCAAATTGAGACATTCACGTTGTTCACTGCATCAAATGTTTTGCTTATAAATAACCACACATACAGAGTCTCTTCTCCATTGTAGGTCACAAAAAAAAAAAACAATACTTACTGAAAATACAAAATAAATATCTTACAAACTATTTACTAATATTTTATAATAAATTTGCCCCTTAAATGGATTTGCTGGCCTTCAAAATAAAATGGTATCTTCTAGACGGCATTATTGAAGTACATCTAGTTTCACATAAATTGTATAAACATAGATCACACAGAACAGTATCTGTGCAAATCGGTGCAATATCATCATTTATCTTGGTCCTTTAATTTCTCTTTCAGTTTTGGCAGAGTTTACCATTAATCTGGGGCTTCTCACTTGCCTTCCCTTGGACATTTGGCCATAATGCAACTTAAAAAATAATGCAAAATTCACGAAACTTTTGAAAAACTCCACCTATGAAGGTAAATCTAAGCATGCCTAGAATTTTGGTCTTTCATCTTGTTTTATTTTACATTTTTTTTAATTTCATTCCTTCACTCACTTATTGTGGGAGAATAAAATAACAATAAATTCTATCAACTGTGGGAATTAATTAAAACATTTTGAGTTCAAAATCTGATAATAGCCCTCAAACTTGGAGCTGAGGTGAATACCTACCTGGGAACAAAGCAGTGAGTATGTGTCTTTGATCCTCCAACTGATGAGTTCACTGCAGCACTTCATAAAAACTTGATTCACGAGAAACAGAGTAGGACATCAGAGTAATTGAGGAGCAGTTTCTGCAAATGAACCCAAGTCCTTGGCAAACAGAAAGAAAACCTCTTGGTGGTGTCCCTTACTTTGTAGTATAACTGAAGTTTCTAGGAAAGACTAACCAGTACATTTCTATCTGTGATAATAACAGTGATGAACAATAAATGACCACAGGTATTTGTTTGTTTAAAATTGTCCTTACCAAAACCTGAAGTGAAACAGCTGTAATTGAAGGTAGGAAGAAAATAACAAAGTTTTCTTACAGTTTCCAGACCAAATGCCAACATTAAAACAACAATATAAGTATCTATAAATGGAGGTGGTTTGGCCCAGACAGGCTGGCAAATATTACATTTAAGTGAAAAGGGCACCGAAATACTTCCTTCCCTGTTAAAATCCCAAAGAATTTTAATTTAAACTTAATTACAGTTTTAAGTAAAGCATTACACATTAATTATCCAGTCTCCAAGGACATGCAAAATAATGTCCTTTCCCAGGAAGTAGGCTCAGTGTTGACTAGTTGCCAACTGTCAAACTAGGGGATTTTTAAAGAGACCCATGTGCAGGGGTTTTAAAAAGTAAAGGAAATAAAATGATATACGTATATAAATAATTAACATGCCCTCTGTAATAATTCTCTGTGAAACCCTAACTTTTACAATGAAAAAGAAGAACACAGCAAATTGGAAAGTATTACCTCAGCCTATTAAGGGTGAGAAAATGCAGTATCATTTTACATAAAGCTAAGTAATGTCAATCAAGAAAATATTCAAGTTTAAAGAATCATGTCCTTACAATACAACTATTTTCTAAACTCTTAAATGCCCCCTTTTTTCAAAAAACAAGAGTGAAATCTCCAAATAAATGCATAAAGGATGAGTAATGGTATCTCAATTAATTTATAGGCTAAGCCTAAGAACATCTCAGATGCATATTTATTCATATTTATTGCCTTTAGAGTTAATATGTATATAAGTAATTGACTCAAAACACAGGAAATCACCATTTTGAAAGGACTAATGTAGATTTTAAGTATAGACCTTGGCCAGTCTTAAACAAATAAGAAGCCTTAATCAAAGGCTATTTGCAAAACTCCCAGATAACCATTAGCTGTTCGAAAGGGAACTTAAGATAAACTTGCACTGGGAGAGTTTGAAGTAACACAAATTTCTCACTTCTAGACAAGCAGTAGGGTTGCAATACAATTCATCTTCCAGAAGTTGTATATTGTCCCGTGGATAGTATCTTAAAATATAGATATTTACAAATTATAAAATTATATTAAACTCAATATTTGTTGACAGTAGTAAGATACAGTTTTCATGTGTATTCTGAATCATAATTTGCATTTTATTTCTCTTCCCACATCAGTTGGTCTAAGATGGCTGATAGATAAGCTTTTGCTTGCATTTTGTTTTGGGAGTGCTGGAGGTCAGATTTACCATGTTTCATGGGACAGGTTTGTCTACCGCTGAATTCCAGGGCATTCTCTTTTTCTCAGAAATGATTCACTCATGTGAGTAGAGTATATGTTTTCACTTGAATTTTTTTGTTTGTTGGTTGGTTTGCTCTTCTTTTTAGTAATTTCTTGAAAATTTCATACATGATCCCCACTGGGGCCTTGTTATGACTGTAGCCAGTTTCTCACTAGGCCCAATCCTCTTCAGCAAGTGTTGATGTGGACCCTCCCCACAATGAAAAAGACAAGAGACATCCAATAGATAGAATACTTGGACCATCTGAAAAGTTGCTATCTGTCACCAACCCACAAGCAGAGAGCACAAACTGGAGAGTCAGTGGGACAATCAATGTGCTTCCAACTCACAGAAATTGGAAGAGTTAGTGCTGCTGCTGGATTCCAACCTGACCCTTCACAGAGACCAAAGATGAGCCGCTAATACCGTACCTCCCTTTATGAAACCAAATTGTCATTTAGCAGTAGATCTCACTTGATCCCGTCTACTCTGGGAAGCAGCACTGATCACACGCTTGCACACGCGCATGCTGACTTCATGACTTTAGAGTTTGGCCCCAAGGCCTTAACAAGCACTGCTGTTCACAGGCTTATAGATCATGTGATATACATGATCTCTGGTGACTGCCTCAGATTTAAGGGTTAATTGAACATTATACTCCGATAATCCAAATCTGACTTTGCTTCATTAGCTTTATCACCTTTGTGCACAAAAGATTTAAAACTGCTCTGATATTTCCTCTACACACCTACAGTAGCTTTGTCATATCACTACTCACATCACCTTGTTGTCAAGGAAGCAGGCATCAGCAACACTTTGGAAATGGTGAAAAGAAATCCCTAAAACATCAAATATATATTGTATGTCATGATACATAAGACTTCATTTCTGTGAGGAACAATGATTTTCCTGTGTTGAATCATATTCAAACTCTGTGCAAAGCGTGACACCAAAGCCTGACAGGTTAGATGCTATGAACAAAGCTCACCAACAGCAGAATATTAACCAGGCTAAATACTGGCTTGATAACTAAGATTTACTACAGAATATACCCATTATACAAAATCTACAATATACTATGTTTATATTTGAAAATTATAATATTTGTTTAATTCAGTGAAAATTATTTTTAAGTCAATAACCGAGAACAAACACAGAAGTCACTGACTACAGATAACTAATTTATTCCAAATCATAAATTCATTTACATGGGGTCTATATTTTTATTAAAGACAATATAGTGAAATACCTTAGACTATTTTGTCAAATATCTTTACAAGCACATTGCAGCTAGTTTCCCAAAGTGAGGAAAGTGGCACATTCAGAGCAGTTCAACTGTAAATAATCTAATAAAAGGATCATTTTCTGAGATGGGGGAGATTAAGGCAAGTGATGGTATGGGTAGAGCTGGAAGGATGGTTCTGTAATTTAAAAAAAAAAAAAAAGAAAGAAAAAAACTACTTGCTACTCTGCCAGAGGACTCATGTTCAGTTCTCAGCACCCTTACTGGGCAGCTCACAACTGCTTATAATGCCAGCTCCAGGTGAACTGATGAACTTTTCTGTTTTTTGATGTTTGCTCGTTTGCTTACTGGCTGCTACAGGCTCACCTTAAACTCACAGCAATGTGCCTATCCCTGCCTCCCCTCCCCCCAAGTACTGGGATTAAAGTTATATAACCAAAGAACCAAAATCATAAAGGGGGATAGGGATGCATGAATTTCCTGGGGAAGGGAAAATAAAAGACATCTCCTGGGTAGACTGGGGCAGCAGGGATGGGACTGGGTTGAGAGGGTAGATAGAGCAGGAGAATAATGTAAGAGACTTCTTGATGGGGGGCACATTTTGGGGTCAGGTAGAAACTTGGCACAAGGGAAACTCCCATAAATCTACAAGGAAGATGCCTATAAGACTCCCAGCAATATTGGATAGGTAGTCTAAACAGGCCATCTCCTGTAATCAGATTGGTAACTACCATAGTTGTCATCATAAAACCTTCAATTTCTGACTGATGGAAACAGATGCAGAGATCCACAGCCAAGCACTGGGCCAAGCTTGAGGAATCCTGTTAAAGAGAGGGAGGAAGGATTGTATGAGCCAGAGGGTGGGGGTGGGAGGCTGAGATCATCACAAGGGAATCCACAGAAACAACTAACCTAGGCTCATAAGAGCTCACAAACTGTGGACCAACAGCTAGGGAAGCTGCATGGGACTGACCTAGGACCTCTACATATGTATGACAGTTGTGTAGCTCAATCTACTAGTGGTTGGAACAGGACTTGTCCCTAATGCTTTGGCTGGCTTCCAGGGACCAATCCTCATACTGGGATGCCTTGCCTAGCCTTAATACAAGGGAAGGATTTTAGTCTTGATTTCTAACTTTAAATGGGAGAAAGAGGAAAAACAAAAAAAATCATTCAGGGACCAGAAAAAAATAATAAAGAAAATAAATGACATTGCTACCCATAGGATTTGAGAATCTGTTACCACAGTTGAATGACAGTGGAAGGACACCAAAACAACCACAGAATCTAGGAAATGGGAAAGACGGGAAGGGAGTGTGGCATCTGGGTAAGAAAAACAGCTCTGTTTCTTTCTTCTATCCCTTTAAGAGTCCTGTTGATATACCATGGTGGTAGATGCCAGGCACAACTCCAAGGAAAAAGGAGCCCTGGAACTGCTATTTGAGGAAGCCAGCTTCCCAAAGCAGGGCAATGAAGAGTAAAACACTGATTTGGACAAACAAACAGAAAATAGTATCTGACATATCCACTTATTGGTTACAGTACCTATGGCAAATGACCTAATCTTATATTTCTCTTTCATCATTCTTAAGATATAAGTAACAAGAACTTTCTTGTTTTGAAATAAAACCTGAAAATCAGTTGGAAAATCAAAATAACAAATTTTAGAAATTGTCTTTCCCAAGTGAGCTTGTTTATGGAAAATGTCATAGTATTCTTGCCATGAAGTTATAATGAATATAGCTTGAGAGGTTAAAAATTTAGAAAATATTCAAAGTATAAAGACTTAACTACATATAACACTGTTATATAGTAAGAAAATTTCAATAGAAATAAATAGAAAATAGAAATAATTTTAGTTTAGTTATATATAATATAAATATATAATACATATTATAATATTTTATAATATATGTAGTTAACCAGGGTACTGGTTTTAAATTTGTTTTTCATTCTTTAAAAAGAAAGCAATTTCCAAAATTAATTCCTGTCAACCAAGCTGATACACACCTAAAATTTCCAGCACTTGGCAGGATGAACCAGTAGTGTTCATGAGTTTGAAGCCAGCCTGTACTATCTAGTGAGATGGGGGTGGGGAGAGAAGCTGCCCTTTTGTGTTATACATACACTCCAGCTTTAATCTTTCTATATCAGATAGTAACTTCTTTCATACCAATGTTAGATCATCCTGCTATCTGTAGACAGAAATGTAGCTCCTACATGCTAATCCCCAGAGCCTGTGAATGTGCTACCAAACACTGCAATATGTAGGATTAAATTAAGCATGTTAAAATGAGGAGATTATCTGGGATTATCCAGGTGGGACATGTGTAATCACAAGGGTCCTTATGGGAAGGAACAGAAAGGCCACTGTCAGGGCCAGGCAGGTGATGATGGAGTCAGAGTTTTCATCAGTGATTCGGGCAGGGATCTGAAGGAAGGTCTGTGTGCACTTTGGGAGTTAATAAAGGCAAAGAAATGATTTCATCATCTTGAGCACCCAGAAGGTATTTGCGCTCTGGTGTTTTTCAGTTTAGACCTTCAAACCTCCACATTTATGGGATGATAAAATAATGTAGTTTTTAAACCAGTACATGCGCAATTACAGCAGAAATAAAAAGTAGTGTGGGCTCCATATTGTTTTCCTCTCTCCCTTCCCCAGCTTCATCTAAACCACAATGTGGGAAATAAACCTTTGCTTCTAGGTGAGATGAGGAATAAAAAGGCCTGTCAGGCAACGGGCAAGCAGGGAAGAGAGGAGAGAACATTTACCCCTGTGAACCTCTCAGATCACTAGAGCCTAGAGAGATGTTGGTGCTCTACAGCTCCAAAGCCATTCTTCCTGGAGCCTCAGGACCCCAGGCTCCAAGTAGCAACAACTCCCCTTCTGCTCCTATACTTAAGTGTTTCACTAATCCTGTTGGTTCCCTTCACCTTGATCACACTTCCATATGAGTCCCCTCTTTAACAATTCTCCAGCTAAGCCCCATGACTGTGCCATCTGTGTGCTCTCAGCATACTAGCTGGTTCAACACAGAGTATCTTTTTTATAACTATTTATTTAGGATTCAGACACTTGAGTCTTAACAGTACTTTGAGGTCCTCTAAGAAGGAACTAAAAATAGTATCTTTTTGAGACCATATCAGTTGTCTATCAGTAATTCAAGTCTAATTTCACCTTTTTAATTGAGTTGTAATATAGCTGCCCTTACATTAAAAAAAGATCTTTCTCATTTGCAAAATAACAAAAGGTACATAACAGCGGTTGATCACATTTACACTAAAAAATATGCCATTCATGAAATGCCACAGAAATAATTTCAAAAAGCAGAATGGATTTGTTATTGTTCTAATTAGCTAAATTTAAAAAATGAGTACACACTTCATAATTCTTAAAATTTACTGCAATAAAAAGCCAATCTGACTTTATTGATCATTACAGGAATAACTGAGTAGTAAACAGAATCTCATCTATAAAATGCATGTGCCCATCAGGAGAGAATTTATTTTGCTTATTATCTATCAAAACTATTATACATAGGCTAGGGATGTATAGCTCAGTGGTATAACACTGGTCTACTATGTGTGAGGTATTTGGATCAATTGCCAGCATCACAGAGGGGGGAAAACAAAAGAAATTAAAGAAAGAAGTGTTTCTTCTTCAGGAAAACACCAAATGGCAGAAGATGCTGGAGAGACCAGGGGGTCCAGGATTAAGAGGCCTCAACAGCTTTGGCATTCAAAATTCAGCTGCAGGCTTAGGGGCCCTTGGCCATGGTCCAGGCCATTTCACATCTAAATCTTTAAAAACTTCATAAATAGATAGATAGATAGATAGATAGATAGATAGATAGATAGATACATACATACATAGATGATAGATAGATACATAAATGATAGATAGACAGATACATAGATGATAGACAGATGGGCAGACAGATAGGTGGTAGATGACGAGAGAGAGAGAGAGAGAGAGAGAGAGAGAGAGAGAGAGAGAGAGAGAGAAGAGAGAGAGGTAACTACACCCAAATAAGAACTGGGACAGAATTACTACAAGACACTTACATTGCAAACATTCACAGCTTATTGAACCAAATAAATTAGATTAAATGATGTTCCACAGCTCTCTAGTTTTTCAACCAATCCCCTCAAGTTTGCTGAATTATTGTTTCATAGAAATCACAAATATCTTTCTTTATCCCACACATAGAAAACCCTACAGATTAATTTCTGCTCTTGGAGTGAATGATAAAAGATGCTGAGAGCTTGTGATTTTTTTACATGAATTCCATTGCCGTTTTTTCCTTCCTCTACACTTAGCTCTGTTCTCTCTCCCATGTCATTCATTAATGTCATAAGGGAGGAGAGAGGACCAAAAATGACCCAGTACACATTAGCACTCCTGGAAATGACACAGCCTTATATTCAAAGACACAATAGTGTCACTTCTGCATTCTCAGTGAAACAAAGAACAGAATTCACTCTCTAAATAATACATAACAAAAATGCCTGAAATCAAAGGACACTAGAAAATAAAACCAATTAAATATGCACATTCATGTTATAATTTATTGCTCCTGTCTTTAGCTGTAATATAGACTTCTTCAGGCATACTAACAAGACACGATTCATATTGTCTGTGCTTGCTGTTTGGTTGAACTATCTTGAGATGCCTTCATTGTACTTACTGATGCTTACAGTAAAATATAATACACTCCAAGAGCACAAGTTTGTGAGAATACTTTCATTTTCAGTGTCAGATAAACATATTTACATGATTATAAATACTTGTACTTAGCTGAGGAAGTAAGCATGGGTTTCTAATTAATTATTCTTTGACAAGAAATATAATTCCTACTTAATGTTCACTGTAGTATAACTTGCACAGAATATACATTATAATACTGTAAGTATTATAATAAGTGTCTTAGCTAGGGTTTCTATTGCTATAACAAAATACCATGGTCAGAAGCAACTTGGAGAGGAATGTATTTAATTCACCTTACATCTTGAAGTCCATCACCAAGGGAAGTCATAACAGAAACCTGGGGCAGGAGCTTATATGCAGAAACTGATGCAAAGAACATCATGAAGGAGTGCTGCTTTCTGACTTGCTCCTGGTGGTTTTTCTTTGTCAGCCCAGGACCACCATCCCAGCAATGACACTGTCCACAGTGAGCTGGGCTCTCACATCAATCATCAACCAAAGAAATGTAATACAGACCAATCTAGTGTTTGTGTTTTCTCAGCTGAAGTTCTCTTTTCCAAAATGAATCTAGCTTGTGTCAAATTGACATAAAACTAGCTGGCATAGCAGGTAACAATTACAAAATACACATACATTAACAAATGCATGTTCATTTGTATTAATGCTATAACATATTACACAATATATTCTTTTTCGTAATAATGCATAATATTTCCCTAGTATCTTTAAGAAAATCAATAAATCTGCATATTCATATAGAGAATAAGTCATCAGCAGGTGATGAACTAGAAATTAAATACTTAATGCATTTCTCCTTCTTAAGGTTTTGTCATTATCTAATATGTCACTTTACCTGGGGGAGTACGTAAACAAACATTTATTTAATCACCCTAGAAAGGACACTGATGATAGGCCAAAGAAACTATTGTGACCCAAGTCTACTCTAGTGTAGAATTCATATAGGCCTCCTTCTGTTTCCTGAATGCTGAGATTAAAGAAATGTGTCACCATATCTGGCTAACTTACATGCTTTACGGACTTCTTAATACCTTTACAATCACTATCATTAATTGTAACAATAATAATTAATAATAATAACAGTACATGATAGTAATAATGGTATTACTTCTGGCCCTACAGAAACAATCTGCTTTATATTTAAAAATCACTTTCATATTAAATATTTTCTTTTTCACATCAAGCATATATATTAATGTATGGCTATTTATTATCTATTCAGAATCAATAACAGGGCTCCTCTCAAAACTTCATACCAAATTTCCAAGATGTTCAACTCTCTTAATTAAAATGGTAAGAATATTGGCATATAATCTTCTGACATATTCTCATATATTTTAATCATCTCTAAATTACTTATAATAAGTAATACAATGCAAATTCTATGCAAATATTTATCCTATGTCAAATTATTTGTCTTGGCACTGTGGCCAACTGCCTTACAAAAAGCTTAGGAATGAAAGGGTTTATTTTGGATCTCCATTCAAAAGAATGAAATCCATCATGGCAAGTTGGGAATGGTTACCAGGATAGCTTGGTCTGTAGCATTGACCAGGAAGTAAAGAAAGAAGAATTCCAATGATGAACTTCCTTTCTCCCTTTTCACCCTTCATTCAATCCAGGACTTTGGTCCAGAGTATTATGCCTTCATCTATGCTGTGCCTTTCCTCTTCCATTAAACTTCACAAGGATATACCTCATTACTGCTCTAGGTGCTTATTAGCATATTCGAGTTGAGAAGTGAAATTAACCATCACAAATCCACCAATGACAATGTGATATCCAAATACAACATTTAAACCATGCTATTCTACTCCTGCCCAAATAGGCTCATGGTCATCTCATAAAGAAAACATGCATTCATACTGACTTCAAAATTCCTAGTCTCAACACTTTCAACACTGTCCAAGAGTCGAAATTCAGAGTCTCTACTAACACTCAGGCTAGCTTTAGCTGTGAGCCCTTTAAATTTCTTTAAATGCTTCAGATTTCTAACATACTCTAAACAATCCCATCCCCAAAGGGAGGAATGAGTCACAGTAAGGAAAGATCAGATCAAAACAGACAGAAACCCAGCAGGGATAACATTAAATCTTGCAAACAATTCCATGCCCAGAAACTGGTAGTATCATCCAGGCACCAATGATCTTACACAATCACATGCCTCCAACTCTGTTCTTTGAGGCATATGTGGTTTCTCTCTTAGACTAGCTGTACATGGTGCCTAAAACTTTTCTTGGCAGGCATCCTGTGTTTCTGATATAACCAGTATTCCAGTATTCTGGCACATTAAGCCTCATTTTCTCAGCTTCATTCATAGCCCTAAGATGAGCTCCATGTATGAAGTCTGACCTTCTGCAGATTGTCTGGTTAGGAGGTATTCTAAAAGTGTTGTCAGACTCCATGACCCCTCACTTTTTCATCTTGCTTGTTTGCAAAGCCAGAATCACGGAGATAATGCCAAGCAATTTGGTCTATTATTTTTTTTAAACTTACCCTTACTCAAAGTCTCAGGGCAAATACAAATGTAACCATATTCTTTGCCAGGATGTAACAAGAATGGTTTCTAGGCTAATTTCAACAAGTTCCTCACTGAGGCATTTTAAGCAGGGAATTCACTGTCCACACTTCCAGTCTCTAGTCTTAAACATCTGCACTCTCACCAGAATAACATGCTCTTTTTTGTTGGTATTTGTTTGTTTTGCTTTGAGATAGGGTCTCCCTATATAACCCTTACTGGATTGGAACTTGCTAGGTATTCAGGTTGCCCTTGAACTCACAATAGTCTATCTGCCTCTGCCTCCAAGTACTGGTATTAAACACTGTAAGACTTTGTCTTAGATACTGTTCTATAGATGTGAAGAGACATCATGACAAAAGCAAACTTAATGATATAAAAGCATTTATTTGGGGGCTTACTTACTGTTTCAGAGGTTTAGCCCATGATCATCTCATCAGTATGGCACTGGAACAGTAGCTGGGAACTTTGATACGAACCACAAGCAGGAGAGAGAGAGAGAGAGAGAGAGAGAGAGAGAGAGAGAGAGAGAGAGAGAGAGAGAGAGAGAGAGAAAGACTGGCCCCTATGTGTACCTTTCAACCCTCAAACCCCGCCTCCTAACCCTCTCAAAACTGTTTAACCAACTAGGAACCAAGCATTCAAACATAAGTCATTGGAGACCATTCTCATTCACACTAGCACAGGCTTCTCCAGTCTACAAGTCAAAATTCCTTTTTGTAAACCAATCCAGAAGCCTACAACCACGTGGTCAGATAATCAACAACCATGGTATCTGACAACAACGCCACTTAATGGAGGTTTATTTTCACTCAAAGTTCAGAGGAATGCAGTGTGTTATCATTTGCAGATTACAGCACCAACAATAACTTGGGGTACAGTATTGACAAGAGAGCAGATAAGAGAATGGTTAGTGCTATGTGGCTTTCTCCTTTTTCACATTTTATTTAGTCCAGAGGCCTGTAGGATTGTGATACTCATATTTCACAGTAAGTTTTCCCTCTTTTAGTCACACTCCCAAGTAAAGAATCTTGCAGACAGACCCAAAAGTATGCCTCATTGATTAATGCCTTGGGTGTCTCTTAATCTAATCAAGCTGACAATTGAGATTAAGCATTGCAAGTACACACTACTATTTTTGAAATATTTTCTGTCTCCAGCTCATTGAATCTATGGGCACAAAGGAACAGCTACATAGATTCTGGGGTAGAAGAATGTGATGCAAAAGGAAAATTAGGTTTGTATATGTCTTGACCATGTTGTCTAACTAAAATACTTTGACTTCTCTAGGAGTAAACTTTTGCTCTTCCTTGATGAAACATCAAGTTGACCCCTAAATGATGCTTTTTTGTAGCTATTTGAAGACTGAAATATAAGCAAATATTAACTGATGAATAGCTGTGCTAATCCACCAAAGGCTTCAGCTGAAAGAAATGACTGCTCCTTATTGGCCAATAGCAGTAGAGACCATCTGAATGAATGAGTTAGAGTTGAGAGAGTTTACCCCAAACATTGAGCTCATTTAACAACAGCACTTGAACTCAAGTCCTCGTAAAATTCAGGGCTAGATTTGGTGACTAGCTTCTTGGGTTCTTTGTATATTCTGGAGATCAGTCCTCTGTCAGATGTGGGGTTGGTGAAAATCTTTTCCGATTCTGTGGGCTGCTGTTTTGTCTTGTTGACTGTGTCCTCTGCATTAAAGAAGTTTCTCAGTTTTAGGAGGTCCCATTTATTAATTGTAGATCTCAGTGTTTGTGCTAATAATGTTATGGTCAGGAAGTGCTCTCCTGTGCCAATTTGTCCCAGAATACTTCTCACTTTCTCTTCTAAGAGGTTCAGTGTGGCTGAAGTTATGTTGAGGTCTTTGAACCATTTGGACTTAAGTTTTGTGCATGGCGATAGATATGGATCTATCTGCAATCTTCTACATGTCAGCATCCAGTTATACCAGCACCATTTGTTAAAGATACTTTGTTTTTCTATTGTATAATCAGGTGTTCATATGCATGTGGATTAATATCAGGGTCACCAAATAATCCAATTAAAAAATGGGGTACAGATCTAAATAGAGAATTCTCAATAGAGGAATCTAAAATGACCAAAAGGCACTTAAATTGCTCAACATCCTTAGCTATCAGGGAAATGCAAATCAAAACAACTCAGACATACCATCTTACACCTGTCAGGATAGCTAAAATAAAAAAACACCAATGACAGTTGATACTGGCATGGATGTAAAGAAAGGGAAACATTCCTTCATTGCTGCTGGGAATGCAAACTTGTTCAGCCACCTTAGAAATCAGTATGGCAGCTCCTCAGGAAAGTGGGAATCATTCTACTTCAAGATCCAGTAATTCCACTCTTAGGCATATACCCAAAAGATGTACATTCATACCACAGGAACATCTGTTCAACTATGTCCATAGCATCATTATTTGTAATAGTCAGAACCTGGAAGCAACCTAGATGC
The DNA here is from genome assembly GCF_003668045.3 of Cricetulus griseus. NCBI lineage: Eukaryota > Metazoa > Chordata > Mammalia > Rodentia > Cricetidae > Cricetulus > Cricetulus griseus. Next base: position 334,109,829 of record NC_048595.1, on the reverse strand, counting down.
CCCTCAACCGAAGAATGGATACAGAAAATGTGGTACATTTACACGATGGAATACTACTCAATGGGAAAAAAATGAAATCTTAAAATTCTCAGACAAATGGATGGAACTAGAAGAAACCTTCCTGAGTGAGGTAACCCAGACACAGAAAGAAAAACATGGTATTTACTCACTTATAAGTGAAATATCAGACATAGAGCAAAGGATAACCAGTCTACAATCCACAACCCCAGAGAAGCTAGGAAACAAGGAGGAACCTGAGAGAGACATACATGGACCCCCCCCCCCGAGAAGGGGGAAGGGACAAGATCTCCTGAGCATGGCAGGAGGGGTAGGGAAGAGGGAGGTAGGAGAAAGAGAAGGGGGGAAGGGAAGGGGGGTAGAACATGAGAGATCAGGAAGATCAAGTTGGGGGAAGAATTGAGAAGGAGAGCAAGAAAGACATACCTTAATAGACAGAGTCGTTATAGGTTTAAAGAGAAATCTGGCACTAGGAAAATTTCCAGGGATCTACAAGGATGACCCCACAGAAGAATCTAAGCAATAGTACTACCTTAAATGTCCTTCCACTATAATGAGATTGATTACTACTTTAAATGCCATCACAGAGTCTTCATCCAGTAGTTGATGGAAGCAGAAGCAGAGATTCACAGCCAAGCACTGAAATTCAGTTGTAGAGGGGGAGGAATGTTGAGCAAAGGGGTCAAGACCATGCTTGGGGAAATTCACAGAAATAGCTGACCTCAAGTGGAAGCTCATGGACTCCAGTCTGACAGCATAGGACCGAACCAGACTCCCTGAATGTGGGTGTCAGTTGGAAGGCCTGGGCAGTCTATAGGGCCTCTGGCAATGGAACCAGTATTTATCCCTAGTGTACAAATGGGCTTTGGGAACCCATTCCCTAAAGGGGATACTCTCTTAGCCTAGATACATGGGGGAATGCTGTGACACACTTTGAAGGGGGCGTGGAAGACCCCACCCTCTATGAAGAGTAGAAAGAGAGGGTGGGAGGGATTAGAGGTTGTTAGGGGAATGGGAGGACGAGAAGGAAAGGATTGGTGTGGAAAATAAGATTTTTAATTTAAATAAAAATTAATTTTAAAAATTCATGGCTGCTTTTTATGTCTGAGTAGGGCTCTGTAGCACCCTGACCACAGTGCCCTGCAGACAAAGAGGGTAAGGAGTGGAAGGTGCTCCAAAGCAACTGGTTTTCTCCTAGTCCCTTTTTAAGAATTCTTAAATTTCCTTCTGCTTCACTGGATAACTTGGATATGAAGCAATATTTCAGAGTATAGACTGCAAGCCAAGTGGGTGGGGAACAGATGGCAGGAACAAGGACAGGAATCCATATAGTGACTTTGCCCCATTTTGGTTGCTAAGCTGACCAGTGGTGACTAACTACTCACCTCAAGCCAGCCTCAAAGTAAAGTGCATGCACTAAACTCTAGAATGTCCACCATTGTTCCAGAGTGACAAGACAGAAAAAAGGGACAATATCTTGCTTACATTACACCTCTGTGCCACATAAAATAGAAAAAAATTACCATAGAAGATTCCCTTCTTGAAATAGTGAAATCCAATACAAGCAGATAGCTTTCATTTTCCAACTTTACTTCTAGAGAAATTGCAATTCTCCTATTTAATTTGGGCCAGTCACTCACCTTGCCTTTCAGATAACTCTGCAGTTCCACACTTTAAAATAAGACTTGAAGCATTAGTAAAATTAATAGAAACATTGAGAAGTGTCTATTTTCCCATAGGGACTTCAGGGTGGGTTTGGGAAGGCCCTGGATCTTATAAAGCAGAAGCAAGGCTGGTTGATTAAATTGAATCTCTTTTCCCCAAATTTAAAAGGAAAAATTGTTACAGACTAGACCTATTTTGAACTGAAAATGTTAGCAACTTTAGTCAGGAAGAGAAACTCTGTAAATGTTAAGGGAGAGTTGAGCCTTTGTTCTTGTTGTTTCAGTTGGAAGTATTTATTTGCCCACCCAATAAGATTTCCAAAATATAGCTTATTGAGATTATTTTGAAAGATAAATATTTAGAAGGATACAACATACTGAACATATTTTTAGAAAATGTTGATATTAGCAGCAGCAGCTAGCTGTTTATTTTATGCAGTTTTGAAACAAAGACCAACCATGATAAATCTTAAGAGTTCTAACTTAATATTGATTCAGGATGTATTAGTTAAGGATGGTTTCTTTTAAAAACTACATATTATATGTATGTACAAAATGTATTCTCATATACATTATATATATATATATATATATATATATATATATATATACACACACATAGGTGTATATGTACATATGTATTCACATACATTAAACATATTTCCTGTGTTGTCTTATGATGTGTATATATACCTGAATACCTACTCACATATATATGTACCATTATAGGAACTCCACCAACACAGGGTATTTGTTAGCACTGAAATGTAATTAATAATAATCTGGAATTATGAACTACATTATTCCTTGCATGTGTAGTTACATTTTTAAAGGACAGCTTATAAATCTTCTATCCCCAGTACAACATAGTATATAATTTCATTTGTATCTTTCCTTTTTCTCAATAGAGGGGTCATTTTGAAGAAGGAAGAAAACAGCCGCTGACATGGGAATTGTACCAGATTTTCCAGCTGGGCCTCTGTATTACCAGAGGAGCTAGCCAGGCTGTCACAGAAAGACCAGTAATCTCTTGTTGAACCAAACAGAACAAGACAAGATAATTCTGGCTGTGAATACATGATACAAAAACAAAGACCACTCATAATTTTGTTTAAGCAAAAGATAAAAACAAAGTCAGTGTACAAATCACAAAAAATATCTTGTATGTGCCTCCCGCAGCTATTTCTGCTAAGATACACCACAATACTCCATGTAGCCATTGGTTCAGTCAGCAATGAACCCAAGTTGTCCAACTATAAGTAAGTTCTTAATGGACTTGGATTGAAAGCCACCTATATGTGCAAGCATTACCAGAATGCTGGCGATCTTATTATCCAATGTAGGATAAATAGAGATGTGTATATAAATGTCTATCAATATATAATCACCTATTTTGTTATATACATATGCATAAAATATACACATTAAGGTTTGTGTGTATAGGTATTGAAAATAAAAAAAAGATGGTCAGAATGACTAGTCCTATCTGCCCATACTGAAGACAAAATTCTGAGGTGTTTAATAGGAGGGATTTTAATTTTGATTTTCATTTTCACAGTCACATTTCTGTGTTGGAAAACAGTAAAGATTTTGAATTTTGACTTCATAAGAAGATTATCCTGGCCTATATGACTCCACAAGAAACCTGTGAAGTGAAGACAAAAATCCCGAAAGCAGAGATTCTTTTAGTGGCCTTAAAGAAGTTAGCAGTGAAGCAGAGTGTGATGGTGTACACTTTTAATCTCAGTACTCAGGAGGCAGAGTCAGGCAGATCTCTGTCATTTAGAGGACAGTTTGGTGCACTTAGTGAATTCCATGGCATCCATTATTACATGGAGAGAACTTGTCTCAAAAACAAAAAGTACCATTATGAAGACTGAGTATAAGGAGTGTGTGTGTGTGTGTGTGTGTGTGTGTGTGTGTGTGTGTGTGTGTTGTGTCTATGTGTGTGTGTGTCTGTGTCTGTGTGTGTAACAATAAGTAATGAAAAAGGAAGTCATGAATTTGAAAAAGATCAAGTAGGGACACATGGGAGGGATCAGAAAGAGGGAAGGGAAAAAGCAAATGATACATTATAATCTCAAAAATAAAAGAAGTTACAAAAATAAAAGCATAGTAACAGTAATAGAGTAATAATAGTAAGTTAAAAAGAAACTGGCAGCCATCTTGTGAACACCTATTAGCCCCTCCTAGTTCTAGGAGAGACTGAGAAAAGAGATTTACTGTAGCACCATAACTAGCAGCACTGTAAACATTAGTACGATAACTGGTAGCTAAACGGGACTCTATTCAAAAGGAAGAAGAAGGCTGAGAATATGAGTATTTAATGAACAGATAGTGAATCCTAAAGGTGAGGACAAAGGCTTCCCTTGAATTAGTCTCTTAGTGTTTTTTTTAATTAAATATTTCTGATAGGAGAAAAATGATGTAGAATATTTATGGCAAACACAGGAATTTATCAAATTTATTTCAGCTGTGTGACTCTGATCCGTGTATGAAGAAAAGATCCTTGTCCAACTCCAATGCTCTTTCTTATTCCATTTCAGAAAGTTATTAACTTCCCTCAAGGGAGTGTGTTCTACTCTGTAGAAAGACTCACAAATGAGAGTCTGTTTTCCTGATTGGTTATGCTCAAGTTCTAAATACAAACCATGGAGAAAAACCTGGTATTTCAGCCCATCAAATTTAAATTATCCCCCATCTTGCTTCACAGAAGTCAGTGGCCACTAATCAGTTAAATATGGAGCAAATGAGGCTGCTTAAAGGTTAAATGCTGACATGAGCTTGCAGGAATTCAAGCTTCTGAAGAAGAAGGAATGAAAAGGGTATCTCTAAGGGTGAGAAAGAAGAAAGTGGCTAAGCTACCTGGAAAGCTTTGGGTGCAGTTCAGTGAAGAAGAGAGGATCCAGAGTCTGTGAAAAACTGGGGTGTGAATCTTACTGACTTGGGGTGCTCACTGGCCCAAGAGGCCAGGGAACACAAGAAGATGTCTATGTGATCAAGAGAATACATGCTCAGACCAGCAGGTGATGTCTGGGGAAATGCAGGCAAAGGGAAGTAGGAGAGAATGTATGTTCTTTCTGTCCACCGTTTGGGTTCAAACTCAGGTCATAAGGTGTAGCATCAAGTCTACTTACTCACTAAGCCATCTCACTGGCCCTCCTTTTCTTTTTATTGGCACATTGATTTTTGGAACTGTCATAATGGTACAAATAGTAAAGGAACTGAAAAGAAAATCACCTACATATAGCCTTGGCATTTGACCTAAATTACAACAGACAAAACCCTTGAAAACCATGGATGGACCCTTCATGATAGTCAAAGAGGTAAATCTTTCCAAGAGGTATTTGAGGTGACTGGATAGACAATTGAGGAGTTACTCTTTCTGTCTCAGTGGCCTTGCAGAAAGTGCTCTAAACTACACATTTCAGTGGCTGTCTATTCAGTCCTCCAAAGACAGTCACGTATCCAGTGTTTGCTTATACAAATTATCTCAATGAGGAGAGATTATAAAATGAGGCAAAGTGCTAAATCTAGAAGCACAAGGGGGAATACATTAGAAGTACAGCCCCAGAGAGCCACAGGCTAATAGCAACCAATAATATTTATAAACTGGTATTAGCCCAAAGTGCATGCCATGAGCACGGCTGAGAATGTAATTTTGATTGCTTTTTGTTATTCAGTAGTATTTGCACTGTTGAAATATGAATTATTACCTTGTTTTAACATTTCAAAGATCCTTATGTGTTCTCCACCTGCCATTGGATATTCTCAGCCTCCACATTTTGTTAGCCTAGGAAATACTAACTTGACCTTGAAGGGTCTGGATGTGCTTTAAAGTTTTGAAACATGAATAAAGAATTCATGCTTGGGAGAATTGTTATCACTTCTCCTTGGTCTTGCACTATGATTAATCTCCAGTCACTTGTCTTCTGTGACTGCTGTGCTGGGGTAGCACTGCCACTGATGCTGTATTTCCTCTCCATAGCAGACACTGCTCAAATGTTGCTATATTCTGGCTGGGTGTGACCTTTTATAGAGCACCATTGCCTCCTCTCAGGCTTTTATGGACCAGTTGATTCCTGCACACATTTGCAGGCATTCTGACCCTGTGGCTTTCAGAACAGATTCTCTGAGAACAATGATAGCCTACATTTCTAAGACTTTAAACACCCCAGTTCTCCCCCAGGTTATAGGTGTATATAATGTTCCTCATGGTTTTGATCTTCTGTTCTTCTTGCAGCACAGTAATGTGCCTCATGAAGCCAGATCAGAGCTGCTAACTAACAGGGCTGCTGGCAGCTCTTCAAGTTGCTTTGCATAATTTGGATCTTGAGCAGTGTTTTCACAACACCTTTCCCTTTCTGTTGTGGTTTAAATAAGCAGTGCCAAATATTTGAATTACACTTTGTGCTATAATCCAATCTGCAAAAAGGGCAAGGGCTAATAAAAACTCAGGGAAACTTTGAAGTAATATTTTAAAATTCCTTTTCACATCTGGTCTTTTCTCTCTTAGTCCTGAATAATATTGTTAATCCAATTTAGGTACATAATACTCCATATTATGGCATTTCCAGTATTTCTTGTTTATATTTTTCTGTGGTGATATGGCACACCAATAGTGACTGTCTATTATAAAGATTCAAGTGTACTATATTAACATCTAAAATAAAAGTTTTTATATTTTCCTATTAATAATATACTTTCTATGAAAGGAATCCTTTAAATTTGGTTTTTAAAGTTTTAAGCATCAAATGAAAATGATTATAAAGTCTGTTTGTTCTTCAGGCCCATCTATAATCTCTCCCAGATCTGAATTTCTCTCTTAAGGCCTCACTGTGCCAGGATGAGCTGGGTCAACAAGGCCCCTTCGTTTCTTCATTCCTCTTGACATGCACCTGATTTTTTTTCCACAAGTATCTTTCTCTTTTTCTTCACAAAACAAAAATGCTTCTCTCATCTTAGCCAAAACTATACTTATAACCTTACTTTTAGTGGCAGATAACATCACTGAAATTCACTTCCCCCTCCATGACTTTTCCCATGTTGGATATCATGCTTGTGTTTCTTCCTCCCAGACAGCAACATCTAATGGAATATATTTGCACTAGCTGAAGTCACACAAACACAGCTTTCCATGGCTTGAGTGTCTTCGATAGTTAATCCACACTTCAGGATGTAAGAAACAAAGTGTTGAGATCGAAAGGATCTGAACTATATTTTTGCCTACACTTTGTGAGGATTCAAAGCCAGTGCATTACATACAGTGCTTCTCATTGTCACCAGTGGTTATTGTGGCACGTAACGGAAGAGTGTGTAGTCAAAAGTTCCAAGACCAGGTCAGCCCAAGAAGGTAAAACAGTGGAGGCCAAGAAGTGAACAGCACTTTCTAAAGTATTCCCTGATGTTTATTCAAATACTAGCAGTCCAGTGGACTACTTAAAGATAATCACATAATTTCCAACACGATTACAGTTAGAGGTACAGCCTTTTTTGGTGGCTATCATAATCTCTAGGGAATCTCACACTCAAGTGAGAATACACATCACATAATATTTCAAAGTTTTGTTGTTGTCAGTTTATTTGGATGTTTGTTTTATGTCTGTGTGTTGACACAGGGTTTCCCTGTGTAGCCCTGGCTGTTGTGGAACTTGCTCTGTCCACCAGGCTGACCTTGAACTCAGAGATCTGCCTGTCTCTGCCTATGTAGTGCCAGGATTAAAGGCATGTGCCACCTTTGTCTTGCTTAATGTTCTTATAACTAGACTGAACTATCTGATCGTAGTGATTGAAGCAAATTGTTACGTATGGAAATCTTCCATTATCACTACACTACATTTTAATAGTGGGCACATAGCTAGGTATTATAGAAAGCAAATTTATCTGTAATGCTTGCTTTTTTTTGTTTTTCTTTGTAATGCTTGCTTTTATTTCATGTCAAATTCTTATAAATTATGAAGTGATAAAATCTAGCATTATATTAACTTTATCATGCTAATATTTAAAATTGAATAATGATCATTTGATATTGTTATATTACAAAAGTTAAACTATAGTTAGTCCTTATTTAGGATTTATTAGTGATTTAGTTATTGCTGATACAATATGATTAGAGAGTTCAGAATAGTAAGTAGTCACATACATATTTAGTACATGACTTCACAATGTGTACTTTTTGTGTATAAATGAATGTCAAACTGAAGACTATCTCCTCATAGCATTGAATCCTAACACCTTTAAACTAACCTGTTTGATTGAACTTGCATTAATGAAGTTTCAAATATTGTTCTATTTTCTCCTTTAAAGCATCCTTGAATATAATTTTAAGCCTGCCAATTAATTTCTTGGAAGGAGAAGGTTATGCATATTAGAATGAGCACTTGGATTTTTTTTTCTCCGTGGAACTATCTTGTAAAGTAAAATGGCACTATCATTAGCATGTAATTACTTCATAATTACACTTAAAGGAAATGCTGCACACTTTTAATATCTTTATGTATTAGATTGTGGGATATATACAACCTATAAATAGAGCCAGCTAAAGCTTAAGTAGGCATGTTATCTTTAGTGCCTTTTCTAATTAAAATATTTTTTTCTTTTTCTGGACTGAATTTTATACAATAGAGGTACATCAGATATATTAAGAGAAAGCTGAAAAATGACAACAAGGTAATTGATGCCTTCAGACTGATGAACTCCTAAAACAACAAAGGAGTCAGCTCTTTGGATAATCGGCCCATGAATCTCCACCCCCAGAGCACCCATGTAGCCTGCCATCTGAGTATAGGGATGCACACAGTTCTCCCTTCCTAAAGAAAGTATTTCACAAATAAATGGAATAGGACAATTCTGAGAAAGAAGCAACTAGTAGTTTGGGACACCAATGTTGGGGGAAGGAATTTAGGAGTCAGATATTCATGAAAATGTTTTGTACTGTAGGTCATCTCCACAAGCTACTACCAAGACAAATTGTGTCGGCCTTTCCTTCAAGTAGCCACTCAGAGAAAGCATTGACCGACCCTAGTGAGAGTGAGGAAGGTGAATGTGATAGTCTGAAGCAATTGAATGCTATGTCAGCTCATTCATTTCCACAAGTGTGCTCACTGTGGCTAAAACTGGGTAAGGGAGCACAGATGTGTCTGGAGCCAACGAAAGCCTTCATGTTGAGCCTTCTTGGAGGACAGCACCTGTGAGCTCACACTGCTTGGGGATGTGCTTCTGTTTCCAATTTTCCCCCCTTATCTAGGAGTTTTGGGGTCTCCTAGTTGACAACCCACAGCTGAGGAAAGGACATCCTAATGCCCTGTTTAGAGGTTTACCTTCAAATTCTCACCTAAGGTGAATCAACTTTGCAAGCCTACCTAGGCCCACAAATCAGAGACCCCTGCCATCTGAGCAAGTTCATTCCCTGTTGTAGCCATCTCCAGGGCTATCTATGCTTCATTCACAGATTCAGGACTTTTTTTTTTTCCCTTTATTCTAAGTAGGGGTTGGCTGAGATGTGAATTCTCTTTTGTTTCCTCACTGTTTGTCAAGAGGAAAATGAAATTAAGAATGCCCTTTTATGAAAAATATTGGTGGTTGGGGAGTGATCCAGGTTGTAGGTTGACAACTTGCAAATTATGCCAAGAGGAGGCCTTGGGTGGGGGGAGGCTCCGTGGAGTCTTGGTGGTGTTGGGGATGCAGTCTCTGTTTCAGGACTTTCTCTTTCCTGCATGGAGGTCAGTCTACATTTCTAGCTGTGCCTGTTTTGAACACAGGTGGGTAGGGGTTACATTACAAAAGCCGCCCCCAAGGCTTTGTAGCCTTAGAAGGATCTGAGGAGAGCAATTCCTGGTTTGAACAAAATGGTATTTATGTAGAGAGACTGATCCTGGGACTGTGCAAAAGGAAGGGAACAGTGGGCCCTTCCGGGAGTCAGCTTATAACTCAGTCCATTAGATTTACTTAAGTTGTTTTCTAAAGGAGTCTCCTCAAGCTCCTCTCGCTTTCCTGTTAATATTTATCAAGCACAGCGGCAGAGACAATCCGTCTCTCTACGTGAAATCTCAAATTGATGAGTTTTATCAGTGTGGATCTGGAGGTGTAGACGATTCTCACCACACCAGCGCTATCACCCTTTCATTTACCGCCATGGAGGCGCAGCACACAGCGAACTTAAAAACTGCCCCTACAATCTCACTCTTCCAATTGATTAAGATTTTACTAGGGTTTAAAGATCTTTTTACTGTCCCCCGACTCCTTCAGGCTCTCAAAATCTGCTGGTAAGTGCACCAATGACTCCCTGCTCGTTTAAAAAGCAGCCCCATTCAGGAACCCCAGCTATGCCACCCACCTCAACACGCTTTAGCCAACTGCTTAATTCATAGGACGTGGCAGTAACTCTTGACATCCCCTCCACAGCCCACCCGAATACTCCAGCCTTAGGAGACCGACCGTATTGCCAGCATTCAATCAGACTCAAGGGAAGGTTGCCTTGCTCCTTCCTGGTATATTCTCAGTTTGCCAACTCCCTCCCTGGCCCATGCTGGTAATTTTCGACTCCTCCTCCTCTGCCTCTTGGAACTCTGAGGTATCCCCTCCCCCCCTCCCCCGCCCGCCCTCCCTTCTCATTGTAAACCTCCCGAGGCTAAGGTAAAACAACACAGAGGCTCTAAACAGAGAGCTGCGGCTGAAACAGACTACAGACTGGGAAAAGCGTCCCAGCTTTCTGAAAGGACCGTCGGCTGGGTTTGATGAATTATACCAGCTAGATTTGGCTACCTTGCTCCAGGGTTTTCTGAGAGCTGGGTCTGCAAGGTGGGTGCAATTTGAGAGCTCTGGGGGCAGATCTGGTAGATTGCAACCTAACCACCCCCACTGAACCTATGAAGCTCCTTTGCGTGAAGGCTCCCTCTAAATCCATTAGCCTACATAGGATACACTCAGTGAAACTTTTGTCAAAGGTAGGGTTCTGAGCTGAATTGGGCCAGGCCTCTTAGTGCATTATGATCTCTGGTTCCAACCGAGGGTCCCAGGCAGAGCTCAGTTAAACATTGTCTTGATTATTCAGTAGTTAGGGAGGGGAGAATTTCATTTGAAAAGGCTTGTTCCCCGATTTTGAGAAAACGGTAAATACCTGCAGAGGCACGATTTGTAAAGGAGGTGGCAAATCTCTGCCCTCGCTTGACCCAGCTGTGCACAGCAATCTGCTTCTGATCCTCAGGCTCAGGACTGACCTGGGGTTTGCGGCTTCCCCGATGCCGGGAATGTGCAATTCTATCTCCGGCTGAGAACCGAGCATCAGACCGCACAGACTGCCTTTGGAGCTGGCGTCTGCCAGCCAAGAATCCCGAGCAAGGGAAGCTAATGACAGAAACAACCACCTGAACTCGGAAATGCAGGCTAGGAGCCTCTGCCTGGAGACAGAGGTTCTGGCTAATTCACCCGGATTGTTTTAACAGGTTAATAAAGTAATTGGCACTCAACACAACTACATTCTCAGTAGGAGTCCTAGGCGATAAGATGAGAACCACAGTGAACGTTTGCTACTGTTCACAGCAGTCTTTATCGTCCTTGTTTTTTTTTCTTAGCAAAATAATAAAAAGGGAGGATAAAAGGGCAATCTCTCTCTCTCTCTCTCTCTCTC